>NC_142669.1:10885289-12118289 GCF_026168435.1 Sesamum indicum | reverse complement strand
ATAATAAGGACTTAATTTCCTGCATAGATAAAAAAGAAATTGGATATTAGCAAACATTTTTGGGTATGTCTCTGATCACCAGACCTGTCTATGTAATCAAAGGTGTTCTCTGCAGATATTAAATGCTCTTGGTCTCTCGCAAAAGTGGAGAAATCTGAATAAAGCACTCTGATTCACTTTACCTGTGAACAGTTTAAATGCAAGCTTATCAAGCTGTTTCAGCTATTGTAAAGGGTTGCAATTATCTTTTGACAGGATTAGAGAATCTTTACCATCTTTGGTGCTGGTTCTAAAGAGATTCTTGCTCGAGTTATTATACCAAACTGGCCAAGTCCACCCAGGACAGCATGAAAGAAGTCAGCATTCTTCTCCTCTGAACATACTACCACTTCTCCTTTCCTGCATCAAGCTTATTGATTTTAGAGTGATGATATTCAGTAATTACATAAACTTAAGAGTTGTCTGTATGTTATGTTTGATCTTTCATGAAAACATGGGCCTTTACAAGAAAGCTGGGCATTAATTATTCCTATACTTACGAGTCGCCGCTTCCTGTCGGCCGTCTTGCTGTTCAGCTAGCCGACAAGGCTCAGGTTTAGTTTAATTTCTTGTTTCTCGTAGTTGTTTGGTGGTTTATTTTGTGGAGCATTGTCTAATTGAGAGTTAGGATGTTACCCATCTTTCTGGTCCAATTACCTTCAATTTCTTTGTCTTTCTTCTTTTCTCCTCATGATCAATTGACTGGGATTTCTCTTTCTTTTCTCCTGAGCTTTCTTCCATGCGTCAATTGCAAAAACTTTATTGTTGCTTGAATTTATTACTTAGTATCTGGTTTTTCATTATCGCAATGCAGGTATGCACACAGCGGTCATGGAAATGACCATATGGTGTTGGCCTGCTGGTTGGTGGTCTAGATGAATCCGGAGTTCACCTCTATTACAACTGTCCAAGCGGTAATTACTTCGAATACCAAGCATTTGCTATTGGATCTCGGTTACAGGCTGCAAAGACATACCTAGAACGGAAGTTTGAGGGTTTCATGGACTCATCACGAGAAAATCTGATCAAGGATGCACTATTTGCAGTAAGGGAGACCTTACAAGGAGAGAAATTGATGAGTGCGATTTGCACAATTGCCGTATTGGGGGTAGGGGAGGCATTTCATATATTGGATCAGGAAATCGTGCGTGATCAATGAATTCGAGGTAGTTGGTGAAGAGCATGATCAGGAAACCGTGCATTTCATATATTAAACATACAATATTTGTACATATACACATATCTATATATAAAAATATATATAAAAGAGATATGATTAACAATAACAATGATTTTTGTCTCCCGAATCTCAACATCAAACCTACACCACTTATTTTAAAATATTTTAAATTACCTCAAAATACAAATTCAAAACATGCAATCTATCTTCAACAAATTTACTTATCTCTATTTTTCTCTCTTTATTTCCAAAACACAAAACAAACACTCGAAACACAAATCCAAACATTACGTTGGGTTTTTTATTTTTGATTTTTTTGTTTATTTAGGTTTGGGTCAATAGAAAAAGGGGTATGGCTGCCACCCTTCAACAATTCGTTGGGGTTTAGTGCCACATGACACTCGAAGTCGATTAAAATATTCTTTATTTCAACTGACTCAAATAAATTTTAACCCTTAAAAAAATGTGATGAAAAATAAATTTTCTGAATAATAATAAATTAATTTATTAAGGATCATCGCTAATATTAATATAATAATCAAGAGGTATCGTGTCACAATTATGATCCTCGAAAAATTAGATAAAATCTGACTAAATCAATAAAGCCATTTTAGAATTTTCAAGGGTACTTTTGGCGTCAACATTTTGGAAATCGGAAAATAGGAGATGAGATATCAATGTAATGATGTCGGTATTTTTTATTGGTGTATGTATATTATTAAAAAAAATACATGTAAATTTATATACTTGTACTATAGGTCAGTGGATAATTTTTCGAAAAGAATATAACTCACTTGGACGCACAAAAAAATTAGACAAACTTCAGTCACGCACAACAATCAACTTTGTGACGTATCAGACAAGCTCTGACGTGATTTTTATTACATATATGTTTTGAGACATCCTTCAAATATGTCCATCATGCCATCAAACATGTGAAAACTCAGAATTATGAACACGCCAACTTCAACTTGAAGGCGAAGCCTAAGGTCCGATACAGCGTCCAACGAATCTCCAACAAGATACTCGTCATATTTTTGAGTGTCGGTGCATCCTGACTGAATAATTACAAAATAACAACGAAAGAAAGGATGACAGATTAAGTGCAGAGAAAACAAGCGCCTAACAAGGAAATAAGAAACTCATTCCACATTCATGGTGAAGAGGCCAGAATAGCTGGGAACTTGTCTACAATGAGGAAGGAAAGGAAGCTAAGGCCATCATACGGCATGAAATGTATTTCTAGCTAAAACTTTGGGGGGGGGGGGGGGGAGTTGTGGAACATGGTATCATTGGACCTGCACAATCAAACATATTGGTACTGTGATATACAAGAGGCGACTGCCCCGGCTCAGAACATCCCAACAGGTGAATCTACACTTAAAAGGGACAAGCGGGTTTACAGGTAAATAAAGTGTCTCCCGATGATACATAGAATACACACACAATTAAATAAAAACAAGAACATTCACAAAACTTCACTATCGTAGGGTGGTAATAGGCCTCTTCAAGCAGTAGGAAGTTGCACTCCTGAATCAGGCACCATTGACACCAGGTCCAACTCTTCATCAGAATCGATAACATCTTCGAAATCGTAGTAAGGATTTACCTGCCATGATGGCGAAAGTAGTTTTAGGCAGTTGTTTCTTTCATGTTTTAAGGTATATTCATAGGTGACTATCATATTACTTTCATTACAACATGCATTTAGGAAGCTATGCCTATCCCATGGAGCATACATTAAGAAGATAAACTAGTACTCTCTTTCAATGGCCAAACACTAACAGATCGAAATTCACAACATGAAGTGTTGGTTTTTTTATTACTTTTGGCCCCAATTTGTATATCATATTCATTTTCTTTAAAAAGTTTCATCTGCACTATTAGAAAAGTTACCTTTGGTCTTGGGGTAACAGCTTCAAAGCTATGGAAAATAGGTGTGTCAAAATGTGGGGGTTCCAGGATAATATATGCTCCTTTGTTTCTGAATCTCTCTTCTGTTGCCTGTGACGCAGACAAGAAACAAAGAAATATCAGTTCCTTATTCAATGTAAATCCAGAGGGTTTAAGTATTACAATATGCGTGTTTGTGTGCGCGCGCGTGTGTATATATGTATATATAGATGAACTGAAGCAGTCCAGCCTTAGTGTGCAGGCATCATACAATCAGCTTGGTCCTTATAGAGGGGCTTTGTGCAATGAGTCTATTCAGGAGCATCTGAATTTTTAAAACTTATTTTCTACCCTTCACACGCAAGCTCTGACAAACTTTGGTATAGTTATTCATCCAAATGATGTTAATTTATCTAGGGCAGCAATAGAAAAGAAAAACAGGAAAACATAGTGGTTTCTTTTGCATACTTCTTGCTCGTTGACTTGGAATTACACGTTTTGCAATCCCAACACCATGCAAATCATTACTACAACATATTGGGAAATTGAATTCAACAACAGAATTTATATTAGAAAGCGATTCAACCATGTGAAACTTCAACACGGTCGGTTTAATATGTGAAGTCTAAAGGTGTATGCGATGAGAGAAGCCCAAGCAATTAGAAATTTTAGGTTAAACCCAAAATTCAGAAAGTGATTGCATAAGCATCAAATGCAAAGTGCATGAAGCTACCTGAAATTGTGGATAATCTGGAGCACTGAATAATGTGATAAGCTTCCCAGATTCTACAAGATGATCTATAGTATAACCTACATCCATTCCTTCAAGATCAGATCGCTTATCCCTTGCATCAGGACCTTCATGTGACCTGATGATCAACTGCAATAGCAGAATGAGTATGACTGATCATATCAACTTAACTATCAGTCTGAATACGTCAATAGTAGACAAGAAATGAGCAAAATCTAAATATGAAAAAGTTTAAATAACACATTTGCCAATTTCCACAAATAAATTGATGATATTGAAGAAAGCTTGAGATAAAATCAATTAAAAGGGAAGTTTCACACATAAGCACGAGCTATGTAAAGAACACTTTACAGTCAACAACCCTGAACCAAATGGATTTATAGCGACTATTGTTCAGTTCAGGGTATTTTAATAATTTTCCTACATATCTCGGACATTCTATAATTCTATTTGTAAGTCAAGTTACTTCGTCTGAATCCGATGTCATTAATAGTTTGGAAAGTGATCTTTTTTACTTACTCATTTGAAAACTTAGGATCCCTCAAAGTAGGGAGTATCTGACATCTATACCAGGTAATATAATGATTGTAATTTGATAGACAGAAAGATTTATTCATAGTGCGATGAAGTAGCATGGTTCTGAGATTATGCAACCAAAATATCGTAAGATACCTGGTGTTTCTGATAATATGCCTATCTCTCTTTTCCCCTCCAGTTTCATTTTTCAAAATTCAATCTTTTTCTGCCTCTGAAACTCATCTTCTATTTCACAATAGTTTAAATCGCTGACTGAGTAAAATGTAGACCAATCCTGATCCTCCTAAAATCCAACACATTTCATGAAAAATGCTCCCAGTTTTGTCTGATAGAATATAAAGGACACCAGAGAAATAGTTTTACTTTATTCTTTCATTTATATTCCCTAGGTTGTACCACATGGCATGTGACTGAGACCTATCATGTCTATGAAGACAACTTTCAGATGAAAACTTGGAGAGGGCAACACATATCTACCCTGGAGCTCCTGATAATGAAAAGCACTTCATACTTGTGATCAATCAAAAATTAATTGGTGACACAAATTCCAGAAACATGGGACCCTAACTGAATGTCTCGTAGAACTGCATCCTAAGCCACATAGGAAAAGTTCAATATAACAGTACTTCAATTCACGGAAAAGACCATAGCATCAATACATTCCACTCATAAAGAGAACTTGACACTTTCTAAGATTAATAGGACGGCTTGCCTTGAAGAGAAGAGGGCAATGAATACAAAAGGATAAATTATTAGGGAGGGTTTATTCTGTAGACATAGAATTCCATAGTCAATTTGAAAGATCTACATATTGTCTGCCTGAATCGCTCCCAAGTCTGGTAGCACTTTGATCACATTCCAAAGTGAAGCCAGATAGTGGGTAAAGCTCAAAAGGAGCCTGTAGAGAAGGATGCTGAAAATGCAATTGTTAGCACATTATATGTGGTCACATGTTCATCAGCTCAGAAATGGAATTTGCATTGGGACTTTATGAAGCCAAGAGAGGCAGCTCAACAAGTCAAGATTCCAAAAGGTTTGGTTGCTTATTTCTTCACATAATTGCACTTGATTTGAAATACTTGACATCGGTCCCCTTACTCAATCACTTTATACCTTATGGTGTATACCCTACATTGTAATTAACATCTAGCAACTTTGAAAAAATCATAAAATTATGAGGAATTATCAAGAGAATCGTGTGTGTGTGTGTGTGTGTGTGTTTCTTTTCTTTTCTCTATTTAGGGTCAAGTGATGTCCTCATTATCTTAAGCCGTCACCAACATTGCATATTTAATTAGTTTCCAAATAGGAAATAAAAAATCCTATTCTGAAGCATTGCAACTAACTTACTAGATTGGAGAGATTTGATTATAGAATTGTAGCATCATGAAACTATTCTTTTTTATTCCTGACTGAAATCAAACCCTTTATGAGGTTCCCCAAGATCCTAGGGCTGATGCATAAATTTCTTCTCCTCTTTCTCGATTGTACTGAGATTTTTCAATAACTTCAACTTTGTCCACCCCAGAGAACATGTGGTTTTATTTTCCAGCAACTCAAAGTCATATAGTTCAAATCCTAACACAAGACATGCTAACTTCTAATGTATTCCAGAACAGTACCCAATTATTGTTCACGACAACACCAAAACAGTTATACTACTTACTTTGAGCTCTTAGATGTACAAGGTTTTACTCACCAAACATTCATTAAAAGAAATAACCCAAAGTGTGCCGTATATCACAGATAATCATTTTAAGGTGGTCCTTATTTGAGCTGTAAATATCTTTCATCTCTACGAGCATTCTAAAGAGTAAAAGATATATGAAATTTCCTTTCCCTTGAGGCCAAAAAAAGGTTAAACTTAAACCTAAAATTTTAACCAAGTTTACAGGAATTAGCTCAAATGGAAAAGGTGATAGAAGAAAATTGGATTTCAGACTCCCAAAACACATATATCCAAATGTTCAAATTTTGCATTGTTAATCTAAAAATATCTCTAAGATTCTATCTCCACGAATAATCTTTCTGTCTACCCCTTCCCTTCTCAAAATGAAGCCCGAACTCCCCAATCTCCCCCCCTCCCCGCACCCAAACGAACAATAAAGAGAAGGAAAAAAGAGAAAAAGACAGGCCAAAGAAAAATGTATACTAAGACAAAAACCAAGGGAAGGAAATTCCTACTGACATTTCCTGTAAGGGCTGTGGATGAGGCAACAGTTTGAAGACTAATACAAGTTAAGGAAAGAACTGAAAAGGCAAAGTAAATGAAGCAAATAACAGTTCAATCCTCAACCAATTTGCCATTAAACTGCATCAATATCGTTGTAACATGTAAACATGGTTGAAGAAGTAGCAGAATCATGTTTTTTTTCCTATAGAGCCGTCAATGAGGCAACTTTTGAAGAGTAATACCAAGTTAAGCAAAGAACCAGAAAACACAAAGTATATGAAGCATATAATAGGCAAAACTTCAATGAATTTGCCCTTAAACTGCTTCGATGTTGTCCTAAATTGTGAGCACGAGTGAAGAAATTAGGGTAATCATGATTTCTACTCCAACAACATAAATCAGACATCCAGTCATAATTTCCTCACAATTAAAGCTTGGAAATATCTAGCTTCCTCAACTAATTATGAAAGGGTAAAGAATGTAGATGAAAAATTGCAGCGCAAATGGCAATTTTGTATTGACTGACCTAATAGGATGGGTGGCAAAATTACATACCTTTAGATTGAACTTCTTCAGAAATTCTTCAGTACAATCTGGACCCCATAAGAGGCCAATGCCTCTCTCTGTATTTGGAGAAAGACCCGGACTTGTTGATGGATCTGACCATAGGATATCGCCAGGTATCAAATTGGGCCCCTCCCAGGGAGGATCAAGGACTGACCTTCTAGCTTTTGCCAACTCTTCCAAGGAACCAAGAATTAGAGAATTTACTGCAGGGTTATGAACAACCTTCCGATTCTTCTTTTTAGATCTCTTTGATGGGGTGACAACTGTTCCACGGAAAAGCCCTCCATGTGCAGTGTAAACTTTTCCAGCTATGATGGAAGCAAGGGGAAGTCCTTCAAAACAGCCTAAACACTTCCTGTATACATGCTTTCCGCTATCTCCATATTTCGTTAAGACTTCCTTCTCAAATCCATATACCGAAGTGCAATACTTTGACTCATGATTTCCACGAAGTAAATACACCCTGTTAGGCATAAGAACCTGAAACAAATATTAGTTCTGTTAAAATCTCAACTTAAGATAATAGCTTGGTCATGTATTTGTTATGTGTACCTGAAGTTTTTATATAAAATTGACTTGATTTTAAATAAGCAGCCAGTTATTAACAAAAGAAGCATTCAAAACAAAGCGACAAATAAACAAGGTAGAAGCATGGGCCTTTGTCCAACAAATTCTCTATAAGCAGAAACGAAAAGGACAAGAGATGTTGGAAGAATCAGATGAACTAAATATTTGATCTAACACTCATAGAAATACATTTTGACAAACTTCACTACACAATGGTCGATGGATTCCAGAGAAGAATGTGCAACACAGCACATTTGGAAATCTAATAAAATGCTGAAAACATAGTGCCTTCCTAATGTCTGAAGGCGCCAGTCCCCGGGGTTTATGAAGTATCGGTAAAGGGAGATCAGGTCTGAGAATAGCAGCAAACAGTATAATTATCAGAGAACTAAAGGGAAAGTAAAGAGAGAAACAAGGTATGGAAAAGGCAAAAGAGAAGGAACAAGAAGACCTCTGAAGCACAAGGCACTTTGGCAAAATGATAAACAAAATCAATCTTCATAAAGAGCAACTCTATTTCAAGAAAGAAATTTCATAAGTATTCATGACATAAGGACTTCTCAGCTAGAACCAGGGACACGGCACTAGAAAAACTCTTTCCACTAGTTGATGTTCCCACAAGAAATAAAAAAATAAGAGTCTCTTAAACAAGGATTTCAACAGACGGATAGTGATTCTTCGTGTGGCAACAAAAATCGCTTATTTTTAGCAAGTAGAACATATATAAGTCAAGATCTTTACTGAATCAAACAGGCAAGAAATGGATAGGGCTTTAGTGTTTATGAGGACTTCTAGTCGTCCTCTTGTTATCTCTTTCTTTCATGTATGAAAAGTAAAACTCATGAATTACAAAATCAAAGAGAGGAAAGAAAAACATTGGCAATTTAACGATCAATATAATTGAATGCTTTGGCAGTCTTATGAAAATACAATTTCCACAATGCAAATGGAAGAGTAGTTGGATATTTCAATATGAATCTTAGTCAGGCCTCCTTGTCGATGTGAATAGAAGAGTAGTCAGGCATTAATCAAAAACAACAATTTTATGCATCACTGCTTTCCTGCTACAACTTAATAATAAAAATGAAGCATTCTTTGCTCAATGAAAGGAAATAGAAACATAGGAAGAGCGACCAATGAAAACCAAATACTGTACTAAAAGATGTTACTGATAGTGCTTGGGCACTTTTCTTAATTCTGAGTATGAGCATCAAACCAGTATTGGACATGGCGACAGCAATGGCACAGGTCTTACATATGATAGACATAGAATGGCAATTCAAAATAAAAGAAAAGAAAAGTTCCAAAATTACCACTCACAGAGATCTCAGTCTCCGAGACTATGTAGATTAGAATGTGTGTCTCAGGAGGCAGAGAATCATCAAGATATATACATCAGCTAGTGTACTTATTCCATATATATTACCACACAACAAAAACCACACTTTTTCAGTTAATGCAGATCGTGGAAATAACTTGTTAAACAAGAAACGAGAGAAGAATGCTGATTCAAGTTAACATATTTCACCAAAGAAACACAGTTCATATAAACGTTAACAAGATCAAACCTGAGCCTAAATAACTAAAAGCATGAAAAAGTAGATCATTTTCATTTCCTCAGGTGCACTCCAAGAAATCTACTTTTCTTAGAACAATACTGGTCAAGAAGTAAAATAGCCCAATCAAGTTCATAAACCATAATAGTTCTGACCTTCCAAGCCAGTAAGAGTAGAAAAACCTCAAGCCCCCAAGCACCTCTATCCACGTAATCCCCATTGAACACGAAAAAACGATCATTGGCCGGATATCCTGCATCTCTCAACAAAAACAGAACATCATGCAACTGACCGTGCACATCACCAACCACAACAACTCTGGACTGCTGACCCAACCCAGAATTCTCGTCAATTGTCACACAGTTGGGCTCTTTATGCAAAATCTTAGATGCAGCTAGTACAAGTTTATCGAAAACTCCAACCGGAAGCACCGACGGGAACTCCGCCGGGGGTATAGCTCTGGAAGCCCAGTCGAATGCCCGCATGAGATTGGTGACCCAAGAAACGGTGAGTGCTCCGCCGTCGGGCCATGTGATGGGGATCTGAGGGATGGGGGTTGCGGTCGCGGACGGGGACGGGGACGGTGGCTTGGAATCGGAGGAGGTGGATGTGGAGGCCGTAGAGAAGAAGTCCTCGTCGGGGGACGGCGGTGCTGGTGGAGCCGCAGACGGCGGAGAAGAGAGCATGCCTTGGTGGTGGTCAGATGTCGTGTCTTTGATTATTGGAAATTCTTGATATTATTAAAGGGAGGGGATGCAATAAGACCAAGAATTGGGTGTCAGACTGACCCACGTAAAAGAGTAAAGTAAAACTTATTTTAGTGCTTTTTTTTATTAATGTTATTTTAATATTTGAGTTATTATAAATAATATTTATTTTTCTTGAGACAAAATTATAATGTTATTATTGATACTCGAATTCTGTCATTAATATTAATTTGGTACATAAATAATTATGAATGAAATAAGTAGTACACAGATTTCATCGCTAATATTATTTAGGACCCAATCTTTGTTTTTTATTTATTTTTCTGTTATCCATTTATATAATTATCATTTTACTCTTAAATATTAACACAAAAAATAATATATATATATATATCAGTGAAAAATTATATTAATATATTTTTGTCTTTATTTGAACTATTTGACATTCATTTTCATGTTTGATTATAAATATTATTATATTTTTATTATTTTAATGTTTTTAGTCGAAAAATACTTTGAAATAATTACATTTATACCCCTTCACCTATGGTTTATTTATAAAAATCACCCTATCTTTTAGATAATTATACATACATCTATCAAAATATCAATATCACTTACACAAACCACTCTTTACTTTTTTGAAAAATTACACACACCCCTAAAAACTTTAGCATTATTACACAAACTATCCCTATTTATTTGCTGCCAGGGGTAGTTTATTTAATTACGCAAATGACATGAGTGATTTGTGTAAATAAATATAAATTAGGAGGTGTCAATGTAATTATCCCAAACACTAATGTGAATAGTCAAGTCCACTCAGGGCCCCTTACTTTTGGGTAAGCTTGTGATTAATTAAAAAGTGATTTTACTATGATTATCTAGTTCGTGATTGGTTAGTTTAATGTTTGCTATGTATTATCATACTGTTGATTTGATCTTAAATTGTGTGACTAATGTGATTACTGTGAACTATTGGAGAAATGACAACTTCTGGTAATCCCATAAATACCCTTTCAAGAAGTCAGTGTTGTCTCTATCAAATTACTATTTGATTGGCTTCCAAAGTTCCCCAATGTCATTTATAATGTTTGTATTCATTTTCTAAGTGTTTTGTTGTGTTTTGTGAAGATAGAGAGAGAAAAACAAAGATAAATAAGTGTGTATTAGAGATAGTATGTATGTTTGGATTTGTTTTTTAAAATAATTTAAAATAAGTACTGTATGTTTAATGTTGTGTTTTGGGAGACAAAAATTACTATTCATTGTCAAATCATATCTGTTTTATATATATGTGTGTGTATATATATATGTATATATTTATGTTAAAATAATTTAAAACACCTAGATAAGGTGTTTTTGAATGATGACAAACATTGGGTATGTTTTGACTTGTCTTGAAAATAATTTGAAAATGAAAACAAATATAGAGATTGTCTCCTACATTTGTGGCAACCTATTTTCATAAGAAAGAATAGCATTTTCTTCTTCCCCACAAGCAAATCCTTAGAACCCCTTCCATACTTGTTTGAGATATGGTTTTTCTTCAACAAAATACCCTATTATTCTTGGAGCTTAAATCGGAGGTTGTCAGGTGACAATCTCTTTGTCAATTTGTTTTTATACTAATTTTCTTCATTTCTTTTAGATAAACTTGTAAAATTATATTTTTTTGTTATACCCCAAATAGTGTTTTTTGTTGGTTATTGCTACCCTGACTCTCTATTTGCCAATCCACAATTTTTAGAGTATTTGATTTATTACAATCGTAGTTCATAACTGTGCATCATAAAGCTTATATACTCAAGCAATTTTGCTTTACATTTTTGTTTTCGCTTATACTTTTTGAAAAATCATTGTATGAATGTGATATTATCTTGATGAATGTAGCAAGCATTTATCAGTGGCATCATATTTTTGTTGTGCTTACTATTTACGTTGAAAGATGTTTCAGCGTTACAACAAATGCCCACAGACCAATTGAATAATCCATGTAGTTGGGTTGCGCACTGAATGACAGCTATGAAATCAACTTTTGAGGGTTGGTCTGAAACGTTCCAAATCAAGGACCTTGAGACTAGGTATCAAAAGTCCTATAGAGGCTTCCACTAAATATTGCATTCATTGGATGAATGCCATGTTTCATCGGTGACAGACATGGGATGTCTATTTAATTTTAGTGGATTAGTTGACAAGGTTATTAACTGACTGAACTGACTCGTGGGAATCATCTTATGGAAGCCTTGGAGGCTTGGTCGGTATAACTTGAATTACTGGCTCCGATAGTACAGGATTAGTCCTACACATCTAATTTTCATAAAATTTGGTGAAAAACGGCCCAACCGCAGGCCGTCGGCCTGCAGCCCACGCGGTCATCCCCTCCGTGTGCGCACCAACGTGCGTGTTGGCCAGGCCGCTTGCACGGCCGCACGCGCACCGTGAGGTGCTACCAACAGCATTGCTACAGCAGATTAAAGACCAAATTTGTGTGTGTGTGTGTGTTTTCACCAAATTAAGATACAAGTGTTTCTAAAAAATACAAATATTTCAAAATACTTTAATCATCCAATCAGTTGCAAAATTCTAACAAGTTATTTTCTTCATATAATTGCCAATAAGAAAAAGCAATAAAACATGCTTCTAAAGCCGTAAAAGACATGTTAACATTTTAATCACACAAAATCAATAGTCTCTACATCGAACCGGGCTCTGATACCACTTGAAGGAGCAAGCGGATGTGCCCAGGAATGGTAAGCGAAAGCAGAAATTGAAATACATACAAAATAAAAACTTAAACCAATATACCAAGGGGTGTACCCTTGGAGTTTTCAGGCGTTTGATGTAGTGTGGAATGGAAAAAAAAGCATAAAATAAAACCAGACAAGGGTATAAAATGAGAAACGTAAAAGGGTGAAGATAATACCTTTTAGTAATCTTTTATTTAGACAAAATGTTCACTGAGGTTCCAAAGTTGCAACCCTCTAAGTACGTCCACAACACAACAAAAATTAGGATCTCTTGAACCCTTTGCTAGAAGTGAACAAGAGAAAAAAATCCTCCAAGAGAAGAGAGAGAGTGGACGGCCGAGTGCACTAGGGAAGGGGACTGAATTTCTTTCTTTTGTGTTGTGTAATAATGTCTTATAATTATTTTTTCAAATAATTATACAACATATATAGATCTTGTATTTTGATGAACAAGAATGTGTCTAGATACATTATTTAATCTAAGAAGTATTTCTTCTTTATTCCAAATAAAGAGGATCCCATTAATGACCAAAATTGTACTTTCCAAAAATACTAATTGTTGGTCAATTTTTTCTTCCATAAAATTTCTAATGGGCTCAATTAAATGGGTTGGTCGATTCTATCAAATAAAATTCAAGGCCTAATGAATTTTAATTAAATCAAATTTAAATAAAAATTCATCTAATTGAGCCTAACATGTATTTAATCTAATTAAATACATAAGCCCAAATTGTCTTTATTAATTAATAAGATCCAACTTATTAAATAATAAAGACAAGCTCAGTATAAATTAATACCATTAATTTATCCTTGTGTCTTTCCATCCAATGAATCAAGTAATCCAATTACTTACGAAATTAATTTTAAATTAATTTCTTGTCCTTTCTTGGTGATTTGTATGTGACACTTTAGGTCCACCTTTCAACTAGACTTGAGCCATTGTCCAACATTATTATTAATTAAATCTAATTTAATTAATAATTATTGAACAACCCTTGATCGAAAAAACCCGTTACCATGGACGGTTGTCTAGCAACAGTTCATGGCGCTAGAGACTAGGTGAATGTTCATATGAACATTTAGGTTCCGGAGTACATACGGGTACGGTCCTTCCATCTATCGTCTCCCAATTATAGTTTAGGGCATGGAATCGACTCTCATCCTAAACTAGGCATCCATGCTTTAATACTTGAGAGCAAGTCACGCTTAATTGATCGATATATGAACCTTTTTTCCTATTCAATCAACCACTATGACCACCGGTTCATAAGGCGTGACCGCGTCTCCAAGTACATAGGAGATACCTCCATCATATACTAATAAGGTACTTATCCTCTTCTTGGAACTCACGTCCTCGCTACATATTCCAACTGCACTAGACAAGGCTTACGATGATTATGTCACTGACACGATCACCTCTCGCAAAAATCCAAAATACATCCATCGTAAGCATGTGACTGTCATGATTCCTCAAGTTCGAGGACTACTCCTATACTATCGGAACTGGGGATCCAAGTCATACCGACCAAGCCTCCAAGACTTTCATATGAAGATCCCCGCGAGTCAGGTCAGTCGATTCAACACCAACCAATCAACCCACTAAGAATGCATAGACACACCTCGTCTACTACCAATGAAATGCGGCACTCATCAAATGAATGTAACTCTTAGTGCAAGTCTCCATAAGACACTCGATCCCAATCTCGAGGTCCTCGACTTGGAACATATCAGCTCTAACCCCTTGGTAGTTGATTTCATGACCAACATTCCATGTGCGGTCCAATTGCATGGTTGTTAAAGTGGTTTATGGACTTTGTTGTGATGTTCAAGCAGATGTAAACATACAGAATGAGCACAATAAATAAAGGGTCCAATAAGCGAATAGTCATTTTATTCACTATATAATAATTGCATAACATCGAGTATTGTCAAAACAGATTACATCCAGGCTAATCTAATTGGCTTTCTCATCTATCCTAACATTAAGATTGAAGAATCTGCAGGCTCACGGTCAATGACTCCATTAAAACGGAGGTTGGGCAAAGAAGAAGGGATGATGCCCTCTAGGGCGAAACGAAGTGGACGAGAACGCAAACACATGCGTCTATTAAATGCCCCACGCATGGAAATCCTCTCAATGGCAAGGCAACAAGGTTTGGTATAATGTCCCTTCCCTATAAAAGATAACCCCAAGAGGATGAAATCTGACAAGTATTGTCATTTCCACAGAGATCAAGAACATAGCACAGAGGAATGTCACCATTTAAAAAATGAAATTGAAAAGTTTTATCTAAAGAGGATACCTGAAAGAAGTCGTAGACCAAAGGAAGATAGAGACTCGAGAACATGCTATTGAAGAAAGGCGCATTGCCACTCACATCGAGAATGGAGAAAGATCAGGAAGAGCACAGACAACTTGCCTACCGCAAAGATTATTGGAGTCATCTCAGGAGGCCCAAAGCCCCTTTAAGAGAAGCAAGTGATGTCAATCAAGTCGCCATGACTCAACAAAAGAATTCTTCTAGGAGTGAGATAGTTTCAGTCATCAAGACTTGGATGGAAGCATTCCCCCAACAACGAAGCAATAGTAGTGATGGCCATCATATCAAATTTTTAGGTTAAAAAGATTCTGATAGACAATGAAAGTTCAGTCGACATCATCTTTTACAAGGGCTTCTCCTAGAAGTGTATAAACAATGCACAATTGACACCAGTAAACACTCCACTCACCAGTTTCAATGGTGATGTAGTTGAACTTTTAGGAGAAGTTTTGTTTCTAGCATCACTAGGTTCTTACCCAAAGTAAGCAACAAAGCTTGTGAAGTTCTTGGTGGTCAACTCTCCTTCAGCGTACAACACAATCATGGGCAGACCTAGTTTGAATCTATTTCAAGCCATAGCATCCACCTACCACATGAAGATAAAATTTCCAACGGCAAGCGGGATTGGAGAGGAGGTTGGCGATAAGAAACAAGCGAGAGAATACTACGCTAGCATGCTAAGAAAACCAGTAGCCATTTCTAATGAAAACTAGAAGGCAATGATGTTAAGCGACCCAACCAACAGAAGTCATGCCAATGGACACTTGATGGAACTCAACAAGGAGAATCTTCCCAAGGAGAGAAGGGGAAGACATGACAGGAAGAGGTAAAGAAGAGAAAAGTCAAAGGGAAGACATGGCAGTCATATAGAGGGCAAATGTGGTAGAGATAGAAAGAAGTGGAACTTATCATCTTCAATAACTGGAAGCACTCCAAAGTTGATAATTTGAAGGAATAAAATGTATACATGTTAACCTTATAAGTAAGAAAATCTTGATTAATAGAATGAGGAAAAACTTATCCTCTCTTGCATAAATTATTTTTAAGTTTACTATTAAAGTTTTGAAAATTTATCATCCCTAAGGATCTATACTATTGGCCCCAGTAGACAAATATATACCCACGTCTGAGGTATGGGAAAATAAACTCCCACACTTAAGTTCATGCCAATCAAGAATCCTTGAGGCGCATAATAGAACGGCCAGAAGCTAATGACGATCAAATTCCCTGAGGTGCATAATAGAATGTCCTGAAACTAATAACAATCAAGCTTCCCTAAGACGCAAAATAGAATGCCCCAAAGCTATATGAGAATGCAACAAACCTTAAGGAGTTCCCAAACAGGAGACAACTATGCAAGTAAGATACTCCATGACAAAACAATAAGTCACATCCCATTACTAATAAAACCTAAACCTCAAAATGAGTCCAATGTTGAAATAACGACAAAATATCTCAAGACTAAAATCTTAAGCAAAGGGATGCATTGCCCAACATAGCAAAGGAGCTAAAAATAAATTAAAAAAGTCTAAAGTCTTGTCAATTTCCAAAATCGATATCTCAAAACTGTTTACTTGAGCTTCTCTAATAGGAGAATTATTAAACCTAAAAAGAAAATATCATAGAAAAAGTTAGCCTAATGCAGATGATCCCAGCGTAGAGGCAGTCTCTCTCAGTGGATTGACTGCTTTTTATTAAAGAATGTTTTGAAACAACCCAGCTTGATTCCGTAAAAGTAGGTTACATTCCACCTCTCGTGAGCATCCCCCTCTTGTAGTCCGCCTTGTAGCATGAATAACTTGAAGAATGACTGAACGAAGTGACAGAGAGGACGATAAGACCAAAGAGAACCAAAACAAAGCAAAGTAATATCTTGATACCTGCAGAAAATAAGAATGCAAGTTGATCAAACAAACTCACTTCAATAAAAGAATGTGGGGGTTGTGGGCAGAGTCAAGCATGAAATCGACTCCTGCCGAGTGGTTGCTAACCCTCAAATAGAGTCTCCACCTCTTGCTCTCTCTCCCTCATTTGACCATCCCTCTCTCCTCCATACTCTCTAGAGATCTTTTTTTCCCCCTTCTTTTAAAGGTTGCAGGTGAAGAACTAAGAACAAAAACAATTATACTAATTAATAGTACTAGTTGCTTTTCTATTTTCTTCTTTATATACATTCCTTTCTAGTAAGATGAAGTATAGAGATCCAAAGGTGGGTGTGGACAAAGTAGAGGAGATCTTGCTTTAGCTCTTGCACGAAAGCCAAAAGAAAAAAAAAACGAAACAATGCTTGTACTGGTTAACAATTAAATACAAGAGGTAAATTTTGGATTTACGTTTCCATGTAATTTTCAATTTTCTTATCTATCCACTTGCATTTTATTTTTATTTTAATTAGCGTTGAACGCCCAGGAAAAGGAATTTTATCCCTACATGGCTTTTAAGTTTTCATGTTTTAATTTTTATATTCCAATCACTTATGTTTTTCTAAACCACGTCGATTCTTTCAAAAAGATCACAAAGTGCTTGGATTTCACCTGAGCAGGTATAATTGACAGTCGCCCCTTTTTGGATGAGTGAATTCCATATTTATAAGTACTTCCTCTAAGCCGTTAGGATAGAGCCAGGCCTCCATGGATTCGGGGGAAGAGTTATCCATTGGCCACCCGAGTCCCTCTTTTCTGGGAGAGAGGAAGCTTTCTTGCAAGTGAGGATACCTTCCACAAATAAGGCGATCCTCCCTGGATAAGGATGACAATGAGTCTTCTGTTTGTGGATAGGGTCATCCTCTTTGGATAAGAACATTTCCAAGTCTTCAACTGGTTGGGAGAATGTTCTCAACGAGGAGTCCTAAGTCTTCAAGTTGCTTAGTTGGACATGACATACATCCCTCTTGAGGTAGTTTGGGTCATACCTGTCATATGGGCCTCTCTGTCAATGTGGATGTCCCTCGAGGGCAGGCCTAGCTATAGTTGGGCTTTGAATCCAGACAAGGGATCTTAGGCTTTGCACCAAGCTGGCCAGGGTGTTTGTGTTCTCTCGACCCCCACTTGGGCAGATTGATTTTTAGGGTAACAAATATTTTTTTATATTGTTATTTTTATTATATTTTAAGTAATTAATAAGTCCATTTAATAAAGATTTTAGTACAAAATATTTGTTTATTTTTTATAATTTTTGAATAATAGCATTAGCCATAAAGTGAAGTTATTCTCCATATGAACTGAATAGAGGGGCCGTATCAATCAATGAACACGCCTTTCAAAGGCCAACAAATCTGGCCGTCCGCGTAAGCTCACGCCAACCAATCAAGAGCATCAATAAAAAGAAACCTTGTTAAAAATGACCCGCTCGTTCCAATTCGGATCCCGCCATCCATCTTTTGATCCATATAACCAAATGACCTACAACTGTTTCTCAAAGCTCTTCAACACTCTCAAGAAAGCCCGCAGCCTAATCGGCGTCGCCACCCTAACCACCACCACTACCGCCGCCGCCGTTACCCCTAAGTTCTCCGTCATGGAAAACGACATCCAAACTCTGAAAACTCGCCTCTGCATAGTCGGCAGTGGCCCCGCCGCCCACACTGCTGCAATTTATGCGGCCCGTGCCGAGCTCAAGCCGATTCTATTCGAAGGTTGGATGGCTAACGACATCGCTCCCGGAGGACAGCTGACCACCACCTCGGAAGTGGAAAATTTCCCCGGTTTCCCCGAAGGAATTGGGGGAATCGACCTCATGGAGAAATGCCGCGCTCAGTCCGTTCGATTTGGCACCCAAATATTCACAGAGACTGTCTCTAAAGTTGATCTTTCAGCTTCGCCTTTCAAGATTTTTAGTGATTCCAAGACTGTTCTTGCTGATTCTGTAATCATCGCCACCGGCGCCGTTGCGAAACGCCTGAACTTTCCGGGTTCTGATACCTTTTGGAACCGCGGCATATCTGCTTGTGCTGTTTGTGACGGCGCTGCCCCCATCTTTCGTAACAAACCTCTTGCTGTCATCGGTGGTGGCGACTCTGCTATGGAAGAAGCCAACTTTTTGACTAAGTATGGTTCTAAGGTTTACATCATTCACCGAAGGGATGAATTTCGGGCTTCAAAGATCATGCAAAGCAGAGCACTGTCAAACCCGAAGATTGAGGTCTTGTGGAACTCTGTGGTGACAGAAGCGTATGGCGAGCGCACGTTGGACGGCTTGAAGGTGAAGAATGTGCAGAGTGGGGAAGTTTCGGATTTGAAGGTTTCTGGTTTATTTTTTGCAATTGGGCATGAGCCTGCAACCAAGTTTCTCGAGGGACAGTTGGAATTGGATTCTGATGGTTATGTGATCACAAAACCAGGCACAACGCTGACCAGTGTTAAGGGTGTTTTTGCTGCTGGTGATGTTCAGGATAAGAAATACAGACAGGCTATTACTGCGGCTGGCACTGGTTAGTACACTATAAAAATTTTACTATGTGTATACTGATTGATTTTTACTTCTTTCATTGTTTTTTATTCACAGAGGTCTACATTATATATTGATTGAGTTCATTGTTTTTTTATTTATAAAACTTTTTTTGCTTTGTTCAGTTCAATTGAAGTTGCTGTGCTTTAGCATTATATAACTATAGACTGTTTCTTGATGTTTTTACATTGTCTAAGGTCAAAAGGATCCTAACAACCATTAAGAACAAAAGATAGTAATTAAGGAATAGATGCCTTGTTCTTGGAATTGGGATTCATCAGATGAGAAAAGAATATGCCTGAAGATAAAGCCTCTGTTGAGGTCTCACCAGCATGTACTTTAGGTATCTTGGTTTATGAGAAGAGGGCAGATGGCGGGACTGCTTTTTGAATTAAGACTAAGTTTTCTTTGAGGAAAATGGGGGTATAAGACAAAGTTAACTAGAGGAAGTCTACTACTTTGAACATTACCTTTTTGCAGTTCCCTCACTGAAAAGGTTTCTGGATGTATCGTTAGTAGGTTTCCTTAGAAACAATAGATGATTTACGCAATACTGACCAGTGTTAAGGGTTAATTTTGCTGCTCGTGATGTTCAGGATAAGAAATACCGTTGGCACCAGTTAGAACACTATAAAAGTTTTTGCTATGTGTACACTGATTGGTTTTTACTTTTTTCATTGTGTTTGATTCACAAAGGTTTACATTATTATATATTGATTGAGTTAATTGTTTTTCAATTTATAAAACTTATGTTGTTTTGTTCAGTTTATTATAAGCTGCTCTTATCTTGCATTCTGTCACTAGACTGTTTTTGTTGATACTGTAACATTGTGTAAGATCAAAAGAATGGTGATAACCATTAAGCAAAAGATAGTTATGTAGTAATAGATGCCTTGTTCTTGGAATTGGGATTACTGATATAGAGAAACTCATCATATGAGAAAAGAATATGCCTAAGAATAGAGCCGTTGCTGATGTTTCAACAGCATGTACTTAAGGTATCTTGGTTTATGAGAAGAGGGCAGATGGTGGGACTGCTTTGGAATTAAGGCAAAGTTTTCTTGAAATTGATGAGGAAATTAAGGATATAAGACAAAGTTAACTAGAGGATGTCCACTACTTTGAACATTACCTTTCTGCAGTTCCCTCACTGAAAAGGTTTTTGGACAGTGTCGGTTGTAGGTTTCCTTAGAAACAATAGATGATTTAAGGATCTCTGGGATGTTGGAAATTGGACTTTGTTACATCTATAGCTTGGTGCCTAAATATACTTTGCCAAAAAAAAAAAAGAAAGAAAAAGATTACTTCCTGAATCCAATAGGTATTACATCTTAAATGGGATTGCATCTCTCTAGAGAAAGTATGATGAAAAGGCTCTGTGGAGATTCAGTTATCCATTCTCTATTTTGCTGAAGAGCACATCAGCACAAGTAACTTAGAATTCAATTCCGAACCCCATCTGTCCTAATGTGATTCAAAACTGTTAAGATACTCTTGAGTCTTGACCCAACTTATTCATCTGAAACAATTAAACTGGCACTAGAACGAAGAACTAATAAGTAATAACTCATAATAGGAATGAGACTTAGGATGTCAATGAGGTAAACACTAAACACTACTATCCCCAGCCCAAAATATGTCAGATAGTCTTTTTAACCAGTCACCTTGGCTATTTTTGTAAATGTAAGAATGATTTTATTGGTAAATAATTAAATAGTACCGAATCACTACAGAAGTTCGGCAATTTGACTCTTTTTCATCTTGGAATTGCTCATGGTGCGGGCGCATATTTCAAAGCTGTGAGGTGCTCAAGGAAATCGTTTAATTTTTACTTTTTTTTTTTGTACTCAAGATTGAGAGGACGAGCTGAAACAAAAAGGTTGGTGTACTATCAGCCGACTAATGGGATGCATTCTTTTATAATTAACTTGAATTAGGAAGTTTGAAGAATGGCATTAGGGTTGATTGCTCGGCACCCTGGGTGTCTATCTATTAGATGATTGCAAGTAGCAAGAACAATACTTTTTCTTGACAAGAAAATCCTTAAGTTATGATATCATTTTGACCAAAGAATCTGCATCTCAGTAAAAGAAATTGATGGTTTTGTAGTGTAGGCTTGGAGCAATCATTTGCCTTTCTAAATATCCCCAAAGGAATATATTAAATGCTGAAATTTCTAAATGGAGCCACCGTAGCATGGGGAATAAGACTAAAAAATAGGACTGTACCAAAAACGCTGACACCCGCCTAGAAGTAATGTGGTATCTTAAAATTCTACAATGATCCTTTATATGATTAAAAGATGATGTCTAAATTAGTCATGACTCCTGAAGACCAACGTGGAATGATGTTCCATGTTAAAGCCATTGGTAAACTTCTACTGTTGTGCATTTTGGTAAAAATCTAATAAATAGTGCAATTCTTTTATCAACTTGATACATGTGATTAGTGTAATTGTCTCTCTTTTAGCACTGGACCAAGTATCTATTATACATAGTATGGTGTGCTTCTAGGAAGAAGACTTCTTAGAAATATCAATCAAAAGATGTCATTATTGGTGAGCCAAGAAGGAAATAAATTCATATGCAATAAAAGAAAACGAGTTTTCTCTACATTGTCTGGAGAGCCATCTGTATTTCTTTCATAATTTTCTGCTTCTTTTCTGTGAAGACTTATCTTGTATTCTCAAATATCCACCAAATCCTTTCTTCTTGTTTTAAGCTCCTAAACACCAGCATTATGCTTGGTTTTGTTTTTAACTTGTTTTGGTGTGGTTTGTGGAGATAGAGAGAGAAAAATAAAGATAAATAGGTGTATGTTAGAGATAGTGTATATGTTTGAATTTGTTTTTGAAGATAATATAAAATAAGTATGTTATGTTTGATGTTGGTTAGTGGGAGACAAAAAGTACTGTTCATTGTCAAATCATATCTTTTTTATATATAGTTATATATATATATATATGTATTAATATGTATAACATTTATTTAGTTGTGAGTGGTTTCATATATATATATATGTATTAATATGTATAACATTTATTTAGTTGTGAGTGGATTAAAATAAATAGTATTTTTTAATTATATTTGTATGGAAATTAAAAAATATAATTTATATATATACACTTTTATAAATAATTAAATGCACTTTAGTAATCCATTGACACTATTTTTGTTAGACGTTCTGTGCGAGGTGATAAATTTAAATACATTATTGAAATAATGTATTATATGAATTAACCACGTAGAATTGACATATTATTTTTTGTTTTTTAAATTTTGATCAATGATTTTTTTTTAAATTTTAATGTTATTTTATGAAATATTTTTGATATATGTAAATTTTATTTAATTAAAATACATTTCTCATATAACTTTATTTTTAATATTTTAAATTTACTTAATTAAAATACATTTTAAAAAATAATAATTAATTCTTCAACATTTTTAATTAGTTGTGCCCGCTCATTAGTATATAAAACAACAAAATGTGATTTTCACACATCAACACGCCCTAATGACATCACCGCCCCCATGCACCACACTCCAAAACCAGTGCGCGTGTTCGAAAATCCCTATCCAAGCAAGGTATAAAGTAACAGCTATGCTGTCATTTCAAGCAATAGAGAAAGAAACGAAAAAGGCAGAAATTAGAGTGGGCCATAGTTTGCAAAATAAAGTAAAATATTTTAAAACATGTTAGAAAACTGCAAGATAATATGATTCAAAAATGCAAAAGTTTTGGCCCATCTTTGAGATGGGCCAAAAACAAAAACAAACATAGTGCAGGATTTTTGCTTTTAGTGAACGCTTTCTTGATTATTATTGGATGCTGCTTCTTTGCAACCTTTGACACTCTCAATGTCCTTAATTTTATTCCTTTTCTTATTTCTTTGAAGTTTTCAGTCTCATGATTTAGCTTCCCAGTCTTTTCCTGCAAGGTTCCTTTTGACATCTTTCCATAACATGCTTGGCTCCCTAAGATTTCTAATTTGTTGAAGGTTTTAGTCCTATGAAGTATGAAAATGGAAGGAAGGTTCTTTCAAAAACGAGTTATTAAGATGTGTTTTCCTGTTGGGTTAGAAATGGTAATTATATAAATTAGTTGAAAGGGCCTTGTAGAAATCATTAACTAGCATTCGAAAACTTCTCTTACTCAACTACTGTTGGGATATATTTGAGGTTTTAGCAAAGTTACCATCAAATTGATTGGCCAAGTGACAAGTGTTATACATGTGTTAGGTTGTGAATTTAATTACAGAAGCAGTTTTGGCTGGGTGCTGATGTCCTTGGTCATTCATGGATTAGAAGGATATAGATTTCTTGATAATCAATGCCTATCTGTTTAAATATTTAAATTCTTTAGATCTTATATTCAGAATAAACTATATAATTCCAGATTTATTCCAGTTGCATGTTAGACTTAAGATCTTTAATTTTAGTTGGAGATTTTAGGGTCTATGTTTCTTTTGTAATTTGCATTGTGGTCTTATTCCTGATTCTCGCGAAACACCTTTTTAGCCTTATAACTATCGTAAGAATTATCGTGTATGGATATTAAATGATGTTGCTCTTGGATTCCTGTTATTTTCTTTGTCAAATAAGTTTTCTTTCCCTGTGCATATCCTCAAATCAGGAATCTGCACCGAACTTTTTGCATAAATTCTTCTATCCCAAATGTCACGTCCGATCTTTTTTCCTTCATACCTATTATCTGTAGTAAGTTCAGGGAAAAGAAAAATTATATTTCCTCCAAAAGCTTGGTTTCAACTGTTGAATGTCCCATGATCCTTATTCAGCTCTACTCTGTGCTACCATTTAACTTTTTGATTATCAAACAGAGCAAAACTCAATGAACTGCATAAAGAAGTGCTTCTACCATCCATTTGTAACAAAAAAATAGTTAGCATCGAATCAAAGCCAAATCTAAGATGACTTCTGGAACTTCTCTTTATGAACATCCCCATTGCTTCGTTTTGGTTGTGCACCTTCACAAGGAATTTGTCACCATGCTGACATTTCTTTGTTATTGGAAGAGTGATAATATATCGTGACCAATGGGAGTATGACCGAGTTTATATGGTCAACTTTTATATAATAGATGGTTATTAAACCAGACTATTATGTGGGTTTCTGACCTGTTACTAAAAGACGTAGCAAAAGTTTAGGAGATTCGAACCCAGGGGGTCGGGAAGTGACTATAAAGAAAAAAATGCATTTATTTGAATAGGTTTGTGTATGTGTACTATTTTAAGGAACTTAATGCTTTTGCTATCAGTTAGATATGATATATGCTGAGGGTTAACTTTCATGAACACTGATAGTATAACCACTTTATTTGCTTGTAAGAAATATTACAATCTGATCTTGTTCATTTATTGTCACCTGTGGTGGTTCCAAATTTGAGGGACATCTACAGTCATCATTTTCTCTTTAAATCTAAAACCGGTGCTTTTTACTGTTATAATGCAGGATGTATGGCAGCCTTGGATGCAGAACATTACCTTCAAGAGATTGGTTCTCAAGAGGGTAAGAGTGATTGAATATTGAAGCCTATTGGAAGTAGATCTGATGAATGTTTCTGAGCTCTCAAATTGGGGAAAAAAAGACAAAAGTGTCATTTTTATTGACCTTATTTAACTATTTTTTAGTGCTGATTTGAAGAAGGAAACTTATTTATGTTAGATCAAAGTTATTCATTATGTTGATAATTGGTTGGTTGTTGAGGGTTGAAAATTACCTAGTTTATAGCTTGAATTGAACCCTGGTAACCGTATAGTATGTTAACATGTTATTGTTTGTTAGGCTCTTCTTTTTTCGCTTCTTAGGAGTTTAGGCCTCTAAAAAGGGGGATCTATGCACTACCTAGACATAAGTAGAACTTAAATATAGAGCCAGTCCGACCCCTGCTCCATAGCTGTTGGATTATTCGAATCGGTATTCTACTACTGTTTTCTTTTTTGGAGGGGGAGGGGGGGGGGGTTTGAATCTGTTCTCCCTCTGCTCCACTGATCCTAGCCCCCATACCCAGTTGAGTGATCCCAATCACGAAAGGGGAAACACAGGAGAGTGACAAGGGGGGGAGATGGATTTGTCTTTGTGCGAAGCCACAGGTGATTTGGGGGTTGGGTTATTGTGTGAAGCCAGAGGTAATTTGATGGGGACGGTTTGGTAAAGATTAGGGTGGAAAAGGAGCATAGCTGCTCAATACTTGAATCAGGTCAATCATTAGGAGCTCATTTGAGCTGAGTTTTTGTTAGAACAAACTAAGTTTGATCATTTTAATTAGTTAAAAAAATTGTAAAAATTCAAGCTATTTGAGTTTCACTCGTGTTCAGTTCAGTTAAGTTCAGAGCACGACTTAGCTTGATTTGGTGAACAATCAAACCAGTCAAACATAAATTTGAAGCTCAATGAAAATTCAACTCGATCTGTTTACACTCTCCAGATCTAGAGTCTAGTGATCATTACTTATACCTACTTATGAATATGTTGTTGATGTTGATTGAAGTGTGAGCATTAAATTCAGTCTAAATGTGCTGCAATTATTTCTTAGTGTGTAGTGGTCTATGTATCTGTCTTGTTAGGTATAGACCTCTCTCTCTCTCTCTCTCTCTCTCGTGTTTGTTCTTTGCTTGTAATGGTGGTGGTGGTGGTGTGACAAAGAGCCTGGCGTCGCAGTTCTTGGCAGGTCCATTTCCAGAATCTGAGGCACTAAAGGGAATGTCATCTTACTCGTGTCTGGTTGTTGGTCCTGAGTATGCATGTTACATGATATTGCGGGTAATGCCTGTATATTGAGAATCCGTCTAAGCCTATTGTTTTCATATGTCCAAACTTGAATTAAACTTATCTCATCAGTACTTTTTCTCAGGCTGGCAATTGTTAGGTACACTGATTGGTCCAATTCTATACATTATGCATATTTACTGAGAGGCTGTTCATAAACTTTTCAAAACATCTTATAAGATGTCTCAGTGCTTATAAGATTTTGAAAACTCTTTAATTCTTTTTTATTTATTTTGAAAGAGCTTATAAGATTTTAAAATAAAATATTTTATCTTTTTAAAAAGATAAATAAATATAAAATAAAATATTTTATCTTATAAGATTTTTAAAAAAAAGTTTATTTTATCTAACTTTTTAAAGTTATCTTATAACCTATGATTAATATTTCATAAGACAAAAAAAACTTCAATTTTTTTTTTGGATCTCTCCTAACTTTAGTCTACGTATATTTCACACTGTTATTGAATGAACAGTTAAATTAATGTATAATATTTATGAAACTATTTTAAAAAGATTAGATATAAAAGGCGTCGAGAAATAACTACTTGATTTTAATGGTATCATGTTATTCTTTATTGTTTTACTAATAAAAAGAGTTTATTAAGCCAAAAACCTAACATTTTATAAGGTTTATTATCTTATTTCGTTCAAACATTTTTTTGACCTTATTTTTAAGATAAGAATGTAAGAATTTATAAGATATTTTAGATAAATTTAGGTAGACACCCTCTTATTCTTGCTATGATCTTGAACTTTAACTCTGTCTAACTCCAAACTCCATGTAAAGCACTCTTCTTGAGCTTATGGAGAGCTCCTTGAAGTTTTTGATTCGTAGTTAGAGATCATATGGTAGTATGATATTTAAATAAATTATCTCTACTCTTATAAACATTTATGGATTTTATGGCTTGAGTTTGAGTCTTCCCCATTAAATTTTGCTTAATTATTTTTGTGGTAAATATTAAAACATAAAACTTAATAGATTTTAAATTTACATTAAAATTTCAAAAATATAATTTTCTAAAACTGGAGATGTTATCATGAAATACATTAATAATAGACTTATTTAAAAAATATTTCGCAAGCTTTCAATCGATAAAATAAAAATTATTGGATTTTTCGACAGGTGCGAATTAATTATCTTGACTTTGTTCAAATGATAAATCATAATTAAACAATTATGAAATGGTGATATGTTTATGATAAGAGCGGAAATAAGGATTAATAAGGGAAAAAAAAGAATATTTTAACTTTGTATAAATTTGTCATTCATTTGAAATTGTATTCAATTTTCATTTTCTTTTTCATTTTGAATTCAAACAAATTTTATATATTTCATATATATTACTTGAGTTTAACTAATTTAACTGTTTTATATATTTTTTTTTAATTTTTTAAACTATGACATTGTATTCAAACTAAATTTTTCACAAAGTTCAATTAGATTTGTCATTACTAAAGTGAATAAAAAAAAACTCGAGCAAATTTTGTGGAAGAATTGAAATTTAAAAGATGATATATATGTACAAAATTAATTTTTTTTTAAAATATTGATAAACTAGTATGGGTACTAAAATTAAAAAATAAATCAAACAAGTCGATACTGAACCAAAATTAATTAATAAAAATTTATTTCAACACGATTTATTAAACTTAATAAGTTGAATTCTAACATAATTTCTTGTTCGAATTCTGTAAAACACAGTTAAAAATATCAAACAAATTGAGTTGGGTTCATATTCAATTCAATTAAATTTCATTTGATCTCGATCTATTTAATAACTAAAGCAAGATGAATTACAATATTTCAAACTCAGATAAAAATTCAAATAAATTTAAAGAATAATACATTAAACTCACGTCCACACAAGATTTGATTGGGGTGGGGTGGTAGGGGGGCAGGAGGGGGAACATGTCACGGGATGTGAATTAGTGAAGTGAGGAGAAGCACATGGAAGGCAGTGTGTGTGTGTGAGAGAGAGAGAGAGGGTTGCAATTCCTTCCATGACACCCCATTCCAACTGCCTAAAACGGTTATTCCGTGACACGCCAGCTGGTTTCGGTTGTCCACGTGTCCTTCCATCCAACATTCCCACCTGTCCTCATTCATTACTTCACCTCCTTATTTACACATATGTATCGATCAAATTAGGTATGTTCCGTTGTCAACCCTGAATTCAAACACATAGATATTTTATTGGGTAAATTACATTTTATTATTCGAATTATTTATTTTTATGCTTTGCTGTCAATTTATTTATATTAATTTATTATTTCAATTTTAAAAAAATTATATCCCTTAGAGTTTAGAAAATTACATCTAATACCTTTGCTTTCATATAACAAATGAGTCCCTCTATTAGTCAAAATTCCCCAAATTTATTGATATTAATAAAAAAATCTATATTTACATCCGATTGACTTATTACTTACCTATTGCATGCCAAATAAATATTTTTATGACTAAATTACCCTAATTCATCTTCATGTGTTAATGAATGTAAGGAGGTATATCTTCACCATATAAGGGTAGTTTAGTCCAAAAAATTGTATGACCTGCAATAAGTCAGTAATAAGTCAATTAAGGGTAAATATCAATTTTGATTCAGTTCTTCCTTTTTTTTTTTTTTTGTTAATATCCAACAAATTTAGTGAATTTTGACCAACGAGAGGAATTCTTTGTTAGACAAAAGCAAAATTCAGGGGTGTTAGATATAATTTTTCAAACCATATGGGATGTATGTATCATTATATCAAGCCTTAGGAGAGGAGAGTGTAATTATCCCTAACAATAATAATGCCCACAGGTTGACGAAATTTGGACACGTGACCTTTAGTTATGGGACAGTTTTGTCAACTAAGCTCTTTTTCGTTTGTCAAATTATCTAATTTTTCTGGGAGGGAATCAATTACCATTATATCATGTATACCGATCATCAACAATTATAACAATTAATATTATGTAACCAATAACTACCGTCAAAATATACAATAACAAGGTCTATTGTAGCAAAACAACGCTCACACATTGGTGGAATTCGGACCCATTTTTCTTAATCATGGAACCTCAATTTTATCAACTAAGCTAGATTTCATTGACAAAAAAACTAATTCTTTTTGAGCGAAAAAATTACAATTACGTCATGAATCTCAATCATTAATAATTATAACGATCAATAATACAAAAACCAATAACTAACATTAAATGAAATAACTACTACTTTTATAATAGAAACGTTCACAAATTTTAATAATTTTTTTAATCACGAGACCTCAACTTCACCGTATTAGCGGATGAAATATTTGCAGAATAATGCCCATCACAGTTCTCAATATTATTTTATGGGGATTTACAGAGTCATTAATTACATTAGAAATTAATTTCATTTATTCAGCGTATAGTATAAATTAAATCTTTTTACACAATAATTGAGGGATGCGAGTTGGATAAATATATGACAAATGACTTGCAACAATGCCATGTGAGGTGTTGGTTATAAATTCTTTATATTTATTCATGACATTTTTTCTACTCAAATAATTTTTGTTTCTTTCTTTATTATTTTTTTTCCTTCAAATTTTGATATAGGGACTTTGGTAGTAGAAGATTTTGATTAAATTTCATTCAACATTTTTTTTTTTATTTTTGTTCTATTGATCAAGTGAATATCAGATAAATATATTTTTGGGCACTGCCTCTATTAAATTATTTCACCAGTCTAAAAACGATTGTCTGTTCTAATTTTATCACGACCAAACAAAAATTATTTAACTCGAAATGCATAATATAGAATGGTAAGTCTTTTTATTATTAGCAGTAGAATCGAAAGGGATAATTTTACATTATTTTTCTCAACACCGTATCAATCATCACAACAAAATACTTTTCAACAATATGCAGCTCATAATTATTAATGAAATAACAAATTAAAACAAAATTTTGATATAATGAGATAAATATCCACACATTTTATGAAACTCAAACGCATGACCTCATACTTATTCATGGACCTCAACTTCAACAACATCAGACCATGAACTCATCGGTCACTAGTAAGTATTACTTAGACTAAGTTACGAGCCATTTTTATCTTAATTAAATTTACCAGATAGACATAACAATATTTTAAAATATATTTTTAGCTCGTCTTTATTTTTCCTTATAGTAATACTTAAATAAAATTATAAACATATACACTATGTTTGGTTTCATTTTTAACTTATTTTGATGTTGTGAAGATAGAGAAAGAAAAATAAAGATAAATATATATGTGTTAGAGATAGTGTGTATATTTGGATTTATTTTTGGAGATAATATAAAATAAATATGATATATTTGATGTTGTTTAGTAGGAGAAAAAAACTACTGTTCATTGTCAAATCATGTCTCTTTTATATATATATATTTATATATATGTATGCGTATGTATATATTTTTTTTGGTTGTAGGGCCTATAATTAGTGTAAACTTATTTTGACAAAAAATAAATGAGGTACTGTTTCAAAACATCTCAAAACACTACCAAAACTTTCAAAACAAATCAAGATAAACATTGTCCATGTTTTGACCCATCTCAAAAATGAAGCAAAATTGAAATCAAACATTATGATAGATTTCCTCAATATTTATAATGAATACCTTACTTATATTTACACTTTAAATGAGTTAAATTTGAAGCTAGTAATTGATGTATGAATACATAAAAATGAATAATGTTACAGGGAGATCAAAATTTTTGTTTATCTTTCTTTTTCTCTAATTTATGTTTATGTTATACCATGATTCTCGTGATGATAGACATAACCATTTTCAGCCACATGGACAAGTTAGACCATTCCAAAATATCTTATTAGATTACACTTCTTATGTAATTATTATGGAAAAATAGTATTTTTGATCCCACAAATTATGTCTGTTTTACTTTTGGTTCTATTCATTACGGGATTAACACTTTTAGTTCCGCAACTTATAAATTAAAAGTTAGCACTTTTGGTCTTACTTTTCTGTCTACAATTTAAAGGTGTAGGTCACATGCCTAACACGTGGCCTTTTGGTATTCTTGGCCAAAGGAAAATAGGTCATCTTTCCAACAGTAGCATATTTGCTCTACTTGATTCGCTTGTAGAAATATGACTATTTGTATTGCTTCTACTTGCTTCAACTTACATAAATATGGGATGATGTAATTTAATTTTTCGAGAGAAGAGAGAAATTTTCTTTTCTTTGCTCTAATTTCCTCTCAAATTTAATTATACTCCCCGCCCTCTCCCACAAAAAAAAAATTAATTTCAAGTTGAAAAACGCGTTAATTTTTCTCCAGCCAAAGGTACTTAAAAGCCACATGAGGGACACGTTGCTTATACCGTCAAATTATAGATGAAAAATGGATTAGATCCAAAAATATTAAATTTTATAAACTATGGGACCAAAAATACTAATCCCATCAATTAAGATTAAAAATTAAATAAATCTAATTCATGGGACAAAAAAAATACTATTTTTCTCCATTTATTGCAACACTCTAAAAATGGAGTATCAATCACATGAAAATGTTATTGGCCGTAGCAACATCTATTATTAGGTATGTGGGGCCCCATCAAATTTCATCTGGATATAATTTCTTTGTTATAAATACTCAACCTCTTTTATGGTTGGACAATATGTATAATTTTCACCAAAATACAGAAATATATCCTTTCAAGATTCTAAAAGTATTAATCCTCAAGAACAATACCAAATTGGATTTTCTATTGAGATTCCATTGCATCTTCTCTTCTAATTAACACAAACATGTTACATATATAGAAAATTTCACCATCTATTTTATTAAATAAAAGAAGATTATGTGTACTTTCCTTGTCGTGTGTATGATAAATGAGATAAAAGATGCAGGTAAAAGAGTTTCTTACACAAAAGAAAAGCATCGTGACCATTGAAACTTTTTTTTTCCCCTCAAAAAAAGAAAAAAGAATCGCTACCCTACGGGTCGTATTGTCTTTTGTTTGTTAACGTTCAAGAGGGTAGGCTACTTTTTTTTTGTTTAACTAGCCATCATGACACGTTAGTTTTGCGTGCATATAATAAATAATTTTTTATATTTTAAATATGTTACATGTAAGAAACATGTATGTTTTATTAATTCAATTAAGTTAATGTAAAGCTTCAAAGATTAAATGAGTTAGTTATTATGATGGGTATTTTTGAAATTATAAAATTAATGCTGACAGTAGTGTAAAAACCTCAACTTCGTGTAATAACACCTCTTTTTTTGTCTATACTCACAAACGACGATTATTAATATCTTTGCTTCAACGGATAAGATAATTTTAATGTACATTATAATTTATTTTTATTTATAATATACTTAAAAAATTTAAAAAATTATTTATTAGGAACAACGAGCCACACCAGCTAGTAATAATATAGATTAATGCAATTCGAAATATTTATTTATTAATGGACCAACAATAGAAAAATAGAAGAGCGAAAATGTGGTATTGTACAGTTTGGAGCGTCAATGCAAGTTAGCCTTACTTATCGCCGCTTTGGTAGCGAAATTCTTGTGGCCCGATTAAACTACGCCTTCGATCATCAAATTCAAATTTTGCATTCACATTCTTGGGTGAATTTGGGACTGGGAACGGGCAACCCCAACCACAGTTGAGATCAAAAACCGGAAGAATTCGGCAGCAGTTGCAGTTTCCCCCCTCCCCCAGACCGGTAAAATTGCGAGCTCAGGAACATAGGGGGCCCATTTCAGGAAGCTGGAATTTGGAAAAATAATATCAATTATCCACCAGTTCCCTCTTGTTTTGCTCTGAAACAGCTTGCTGGCCGCATGGTGGAGGAGTATAAACAATGACCCGCCATGTGAATTCCTCAAATTTCATGCTTCGTTTTGTTCTGCTGATGCTCTGTAAGTGCATTTTTGAGCTTTGTTCTTCCTTTTCAATGGAGGATTTTTTGTTTTGTTTTTTTTTGAGTTTCTCAAGTTTTTTGTTTGATAAATTCTGTGTTATCTTTGGTAATGCGGAATTGGTTTCTTGTTTTGGGTGAATATTGAGATTGAGGAAATGAAATTTTCGTAATTTGTTATTATATTGGTTCTGTGTTCTTGTATGAATTCCAGGAGAGGAAAGAAGGAGAATTGAAGGGAAAATGATGATGGAGTTGTCGGCGATGACAATGGACGACGCTGTGGAAGAAATAATGAGAATCCACAGATTGTTGCCAATCCGGCCCGGAATCGATGAAGTAGTTGCAGCAAGGACTCTAATCCAGAATGTAGAGAAGGAGGATCAATTGAGACTCGAGGCAATTGCTAAGCAAAGTAAAGGCAAAGATGTGCCGGAAGAATTGTTCAGAATCTTGCAAGAGATGCACAAGAACATAATCCATTTCCAGAGCAAGGAGCAAAAAAGGGATGCAGAGAAACTGTTGGATCTCGAAGGCGTACACTTGGCGTTCGATGATTTGATCCAGAGAGCTTCACAATGCTTACAACCCAATACGGGTTCTCAAAGTTCAGCATCGAGGTGTTCAAGCAGTTCGTCCGTGGCAACCACGGGTTCTTTCTGGACCAAAAGTCCGAATTCTACTGTCACAACAACTACTAAATCGCCAGTGTCATCTGTTTTTCCTAATGAGAAGGAGATTTTGAAGGCTTCAAAGGCCTTGTCAACCAAGGACGACACATTTTTGACTAAGCCAAAAACGTTCTTTTTTGTAGATGGAGTTGGTCTTGGGGTTCGATCTAGGGATGCTGCGGCTGCGCCACAGATTGTGGATTCCACTCTTAAGCCGACCTTTACATCCGGTGAGTTTGACATCATCTGCTGATTTGGTAGTTGAAATGTGTGTGTGTGATGAACAATTTATTTTGGATAATGGAACTTATTGGTTTTATTGCAGGGCAAGATGATGACAAACTGAGTTTAATAAAGCTGGCTAGTCTCATTGAAGTGTCGGCAAAGAAAGGAACTCAAGAGCTTATTCTCCAGGGTAAATTATCAGATCAGATTGAATGGCTTCCTGATTCAATAGGGAAACTCTCAAGTTTGATCACGTTCGATGTATCAGAAAATAAGATTGCGATCTTACCGGATGCTATTGGAGGACTTTTCTCATTACAAACTTTGGATTTACATGGAAACAGGATACAAGAATTGCCAGAATCAATTTCGGGTTTGGTTAACTTGCTTCATCTCGATCTCAGAGGAAACCAGTTGACAGCATTGCCAGCTACCATTGGTAAGTTGGTTCGTCTTCAGGAGCTTAATTTGAGCTCTAATGGACTCACAGCGCTTCCCGAGACGATTGGATCGCTCGTCTGTCTCCAGAAATTGAATATCGAAACTAATGAGATAGAGGAAATCCCTCATAGTATCGGTCGATGTACTTCACTCAAGGAGCTTCATGCAGACTATAATCGGCTCAAAGCACTCCCTGAAGCAGTAGGACGAATTGAATCTTTGGAGATTCTAACATTGCGTTACAATAACATTAAACAACTGCCCACGACGATGGCATCCTTGTCAAGCTTAAGGGAACTTGATGTTAGTTTTAATGAGCTTGAAACCATTCCTGAGAGCTTGTGTTTCGCTACAACACTTGTAAAGCTTGATGTGAGCAACAATTTTGCGGACTTGCAATCCCTGCCAAGGTCCATTGGAAACCTTGAGATGCTGGAGGAGTTGTTTTGCCATAATAACCAGATAAGAGTCCTTCCAGACTCTTTTGGAATGCTAACTCGACTGGGTGTCTTGAATGTTGAAGGAAATCCTTTGATAGAGCCACCAAGAGATGTAATTGACAAAGGAGCTCAGGTGATTGATCTGACTTTTCTTTTCTGAGTTGCATCTCGGACTGCTACTATTTCTTTATCTCTTCCGTTTGTGCAGTTCTTTACAATTTCATTAAACACTAAACAAGATATTTTACCTCAGGCTGTTGTCAGTTACATGGCCGATCGTGTTGCCCAGAAGGACACAAAGCCACAGGCAGCCAAACAAAAGAAATCTTGGGCCCAGAAACTGTTCTTTACAAACTCTAACAAACGCAAGCGCAATACCGTGGAAATTGCAAAAGCCTAGTGTGAAGCATCTCGGGAAAATCTCTAAATTTGGTTCTTTGGGTGAAGTTTCTTCCCTTTTGACTAATTCGCCCATTCATCTTTGCATCACGCATAGTAGACTAAAAGTGGTCTGACATGGTAGCTCCCATGGACATACTTCTTACCTCCTGACATTTAGTTCTGATCTTATTCTCGGAAATGATTTAACCTCATTTAAGTTTCCCATTTAATCCGTGACCTTATGTAGCTGTTACTACAACAATAGACTTATCTTGATTGTAAGCCTCAAATACTTTCATTTCTATTATACAGGAGCTAGCGAAGATTGGTGCTTCAGCAACCTCCCAGTTTTGCCAAATTCATGTCTCGACGGAGAGTATCTACTCAGATATGACTCTGATCCTTTTTAACATATTGTAGATTAATCATTTTTTCTTTTACTTTTGGTCATCTAGTGTTGTCTTCTGCATTTTGTCTAAGAATCTGAAACGAGATGTGCAATTGATACAACACGCTAAAACGAGAAAGAAAGAAGTATTTACCACTGTTATTGGTGCCAGAATTGCCATGAGATACTTGATTCATGTTATATATATATCATTATAACCTATCTGTCTTCTCATCAATTCACTTTGTTCAGTCAAATACCATAATAATGATATTGCCTGTTTAAGATTAGCTCTTGTTCAGGAATGGGTGGATCTCCCGAAGGTCACGAGACTTTATGTATCGGACTTTCCCAGACTGGATTTTCGATTTCAAATTCCTTTGCATCTTGTATTCCATTTAATATATTGACGCCACATGAATAAAAATTCTTAAAATAAAATAATTGGTGTAATTTTTGTATACATGATGTGTACATATTAAACGGAATAAAAGATGCAATAGAATTTGGAATAGAAAATCGAATATGAACTTTGCTAGCTGTGATGACAACTTAAACTTCCTTTATTGGTTGATAGCGTTTGTGGGACTATGTAGATTTTCCCTTCCTTAAAAGCCCAGAAGAACAAAGTCAATTTTTCCATTCAATTTCCCAAAGCTGGGATGCTAAGGTGCATTTACAGGATATCTTGATGATGTTTTTTTGTGAGAAACAAGACATTCAGATCGTGTTTGGATTGATAGATTTGAAATTAGAAATTTCAGGTTCACAATGCAGATCATTTGAATTTGTTTGGTTGATTCCTCATTATAAAAATTTTAAATTCTTGAACTCCTAACTTGAATTATATTTTGTTCTGTTATAATGGAATTCAAATATATTTGATACAGAGTTATTTGAAATTATTTCTCCAAATTCAAAGAACATGAAGTTTTGCATCCAGGTGTAACAAATCATTTGAACTTTCTCGAGTTGCAGTTTATTGTTTATTATGATCTAGCATCCAGGTTGTTTAACTTAAAACCTTGATTTTCTCATTGACATTGCTACTTTTGTAAAAATGACAAGTTTTTGCAACCCCCCTTGAGATTATGTTTAAACTCACAAGAACCTTGCATGAGGTTTCTCAAAATACAACCAATTACTCTTGAATTTTATCCAACTCAACACTAAGGATTTTGAAATCGTATTCGGGTTTCGGGTCTTATTAATTTGGATATTGCTGTTTTAAAAATATTTTATAGGCTCCTATATCTTATCAAATGTTTTAGGTTGTTGGATTTAATTTTAAGAATAAGCTGTTAAGTGGTTTTCTAAAATAAGATGTTAAAACTTATAAGATGTTTTTACACATTATAAAATGTTACGGTGCTTGGCATTATAATGTCTTTTATTGGTAAAATGACCAAAAATGACATAATATCATTAAAATCGAATAAGTTGTTAGTTCTTGACATACTTTTCATTTAAATATTTTCATAAATAGTTCACGTTAGCTTAACTCAAATAAAAATTTATAGATAATTTTTTTTAAAATAAATAAAAGAATGATGATTCTTATCTACATTTTTTATATTTGAATATTAACATAGACATATAATTGATATATATATATATATATATATATATATATATACTTTTAGCAATGACTATTTCTAGTCGTATAATTTATAATATCTTGAATTTGTACTTTTTCAGTAAATAATATATTAATAGAATTTTTTTTTATGTTTAACTATAATAATTTATTATTAAATAATAAAGCAATTTTCTTTTCCAAATGCAAAAAAATTAAATAGCAATAATTATTTTTAAAATTCGATAGAGAAAGAGAGAATGTGTATGGGTGTGTGTGTGAGAGAGAGAGGGTGTGTGTGCATGTGTGTGTGAGAGAGACTGTAGTGTGTGTTTGCGTGTGGGAATAAGTATATTTTTGTCTAATGACATATGTTTTGAAAAAATTAGATAAGTTAATTTTTTCTTAAAAGAGTTTGTAAGATAAAAAACATCTTATTTTGATATTTTATAAATTAATTTAAAAAAAAATTGCCATACACCATTTTGAAACGTATAAGTTCTCACACATCTTTTAAAATATTTTGAAAAATTTTATGTACTTAGCCAAACGCCTTCTTAATCTGAACTCGGTCATTTTATTCTTGTATATTTTTTATATAGTTTATAAAAGATACTTATATAAAATAGGTAAGTATGGGTATTTTTTTATTTATGCTTATATATAACACATAAAATTAATATTTTTATAAATTAAAATAATAATATAAATAATTTATAAACATTTAATGTATATATAAGTAATGAATATTTTTAAAATCTTAGTATTTTAAACCTAAAATATGTACATATAAATTTATAAAAAAGAGTCTTTTAATAATATTGTTGTCTTATATTTATAAACTTATGATAATATTATGTTTATACTTTTCAATATTTTGAAAATATTAAACGAGGTCTATCGAGTCCAATCCATCGGGTCCTGGGTCAGGCCGGATTCAAGAATTTCTTGGCAGGTCAAGTACCATTTTTTTGCAAATCGAACCTCACTCATTACGGTCACTACTTTTCAAAATTTGTCTTTATTTAAGATTTAATATTTTTAGAGTAAATAGTATATTTGCCCCCGTAAATTTATATTTATGATCACTTTAGTTTTTTAAATTTATTCTTTTTTAATTTAGCTTCTCTAAACTTGAGTTATTGTTTTAGTTTGATTTCTCTAATTTTTTCTAATGAAAAAATGACCGGATTTTGGCTTTTCGAAAGGTAGGATGATCAATTTAAATTTGTTTATCACTTTAGTCCCTTAATTGTCAAACTTGTCAGATTTTTTAGGCGAAAAAAGAATTTTTTATATTTTTATTTGTTGAGTATTGTGTAATTATCTTATGCGAATAATTAAAATTTTAAACTCTTGTTAACATAATAATAAGCAACTTAACTTAAAATAAGTAATTGCTTTTATTTTTGATTTTCAGAAGTTACAAAATCTAAAGTTATGACTAAATTTTGTAGAACTTATATTATCTGAAACAATATATAAAAAATTCTAAGTTGAGAATTTTTAATTTTAGTAGTTAAAGATAAATTTTAAAAGTAAAATCTTAACATATTTATTAAATGTTAACAGTTGGGGTTTTGAACAAGAAGTTGGTGAAACGTACATTTTAACTAGATTTCTAAGAGGTTTTAATAGAGCTTTTTCTATAAAATTAAACTATATATTAAGTTAGGCTGGTTAATTATATTTTTACGAGAGTTCAAAATTTTCATTGTTCACATAAAATCATTAGATCATATTCAATCTGTAAAAATATAAAAAAATTGTTTTCCAATCTTAGGACTAATTTGGCTATTTTACAAATATAAAGAATTAAAGTGAGAAAATCAAATTTAAATTAACTATTTTGACGTAAATTTTTTTAAATCTAACCACATTTATTGCAGAAAATAGTCAGAAGGGCTAAATTGAAATACAAAATTAAAGTTTAAGAACATTAAAAGTAAAAAAAAAATAAATTAAGGAATTAATTTATGTATCCATATTTTTAACTTGAAAAGTTTATGTTATATCCTACTGTATAGATCAATGCATTTTAAATATTTTTAACTAATAAATATTAAATTAAAAATTAATTGCACACATAGTCTATATTCAATTTGAATTTTACATTTTACTTTATGCACACAAACTTTAAGGGGTTTCCAATAAATTTTAATGAACAGATAAGGAGTTATTTTGTAAAGGAATAATTATAATTTCGGTGCAATTATATATAAATTCTCTATAATTTAAAAAATTATATTTAATATTCTAAATTTTACTTTCGACTAACAAATAAGTTTATCCGTCAATCAAAGTTCATCGAATTTGATGATATTAATAAAATAATTGGTTAAAAATTTATATTTACTCCCAATTAACTTATTACAAATTAAATAAATTTTTTTATAATCAAATTATCCTTGTATATCTTCACTCTCGTTAATGCATGTGAAGAGGTATATTTTCAATGTTATAAGGGTACTTTAGTCACGAAATATTTGCTTGACCTACAATAAGTTAATATAAGTCAATTAAGGGTAAATATCGATTTTCATTCAGCTTTTTTTTTTTTGTTAATATCAATATATTTATTGTTTTGATTAAGATAGGGACTTATTTGCTAGACGGAAGCAAATTTCAAAAAACCTAAATGTAATTTTTCAAATCATAAAAGGTTTACATGTAATTACTCCCAACCTCAGGGGAGCGGAGTGTTATTATCATTTTCATAAAAGAAAAGGAACAACGTCGAAAATAAATGATTTTAGTGTATTATTTTTAATATTTAGTATGACAAAGGAATAAAAAATATGTTTATAAAGAAAAAAACCTGCATAAAATCTTATTACATGAGAAATAATTTTTTGAAATGTTAAATTAATATAAATTTACAATATATGCTTTTTTTTATGTTCATATATTTAAATTTATGATAAATACTTATTATTTACAAAAAGAATAGCATACAAATAGGAAAAAATCAATGAATAATAATGTAGAGTATATACATTATTACAAAATATTTTATGCTTACAGTAAATAATTGGCAACATGCATATAAATATGTAATTGAATTTTTATTACATTTAATAAAATAACTTAATATTTGAATTATTTATATTATATATACTTCTATATTTCATAATAATATTCATCAAATTTAATACATTCTAAACAATAATGACTAGAAATCTTGTACATGTAATTTTATTAAAGGTTACTTCAGTAGTATACATATAAAAAAAAAAATTATTATTTGAGAATAGCTAAAATCACGAGTAAGTGAAGAAACGACTAAACACATACTCCTAATGAATGGACATTCCCAAAAAATGGGTACTCCTAATACTAATATATACCAAATATGTGTTTTAATACAAGTTTAGGAATGCTTATTCTATTAATAGTTTATACTCACATACCGATCATACTTTTAAGAATTTAGGCTCCGTTTTTTGGTGGGAATAGAATATAAGAAGGAGAGCTGCACTGAGTAGATTCATCTCTAAATTAGTGGAAAAGAGCCTGTCCTTCTTCAAAATACTTCGAAAGACAAAAGCTTTTGAGTGGGATAACTCCTGCCAACAAGCTTTTGAAGACCTTAAGCAATACCTCGCAGGGCTCGCGCTGCTGGTAAAACCTTCCCCAGGAGATACCCTTTACGTCTATCTATCAACCACCCCTCAAGCAATCAGCTCCGTGTTGATTCGCGAAGAGGGAGAAAGACAAATGCCGATTTATTACGTCAGCAAGGTCCTCAATATGCAGAAGGATGGTACACCCCCATAGAAAAGATGCCTTCGTATTGGTCACCACTGCTAGGGGACTACACCCACATTTTCTCTTACATCCTGTTGGAGTGAAGACCAACTTACCCTTGAAGTAGACGCTAGGCAAACCGATACCTCAGGGCGATTGGTAAAATGTGCGGTGGAGCTAAGTGAATACGACTTCTCCTACCTGCCCAAAAGTACCATCAAAGCCTAGTCCCTAGCTGATTTCATTTTTAAGATGATAGGAACATCTGAAGAAGGAACCTCCCAAGCTGAGAAATGATTGTTACACATGGATAGGTCGTCCACCTTCCAAGGCAGTGGCACAGGCATAGTCCTCACCTCAGCTCAAGGGAAGACTTGGAGTTCGTTGCCAAATTCGGATTCAAAGCCTCCAACAACGAGGCTGAATATGAAGCACTTGTGACGGGACTCAAAATGGCACGAGATGTAGGAGCCAGACATGTGATAGCCTATTTGGACTCCTAATTAATCGTAAACCAAATAGAAGGCTCCTATGAAGCTAAGGAGGAGACATGATCCAGTATTTCCAATAGATAGCAGAACTTAAAACAGAGTTCGACAGCTTTTAAATCATTCAAATTCCAAGAGAAGAAAACATAAAGATTGAGTGCCTTTCTAAGTTAGCTAGCAATCTGGAGGATTGTAGAACGAGGTGTATCACTATACAATACCTCTCTTAACCAAGGGCTCCAATCTGCATTCAAGTTGTGTCCTCGTCGGACGACTATAGGGCTCCCGTCATCCGATGGTTAGAGGAGGGACTCCTTTTAGGCGATAGGTGGGAGGCTGCAAGGTTTAAAGCTCGAGCCTCCCGCTTTCTATTACAAGGAGGGATCCTCTACAAGAAATCCTTCACACATCCCTTCACACATCCTTCGTTTAGATGTCTATCTCAACCAGAAGTAATACATGTCCTAAAAGAAATACATAGTGGTTGTTGTGAGGCACATGCGGGCACTTGGATACTTATGGCCCCCCATGAAGCAGGATGCAAGGCAGATAGTGATTAAATATGAGAAGCGTAAAAAACATTCATCACTTATACATCAACCTGCAGAGCCTCTTACAACCATGCTATCACCCTACCCCTTTGCACAATGGGGAATAAACATTGTGGGACTATTCCCCCTGGCACCCGGCCAAAGAAAATTTCTACTAGTAGCTATCGACTACTTCACCAAGTAGGTGGAGGCTGAGCCACTCGCCTGCATCACAGAATCGACAGTAATGAAACTCATATGAAAAAACATCATTTGTCGCTTTGGAATCAATCGAGAAATAATCTCAGAAATAGTCGGCAATTCCAAGACCACAAAATACAAAACTGGTGTAAGGGTCTGCATATCAAATAGAGATTGTTTGTCAGTAGCGCCTCCCCAAGCCAACGGATAAGTAGAGGTCACCAACTGAATACTTGTTCAAGGAATCAAAATGTGCTTAGAACGAGTTGGAGAAAACTGGACAGAAGAGTTAACCAGCGTCATATGGGCATATTAGCACAACCCCTCCATAGGGGAAAGGCCCTTCACCATGGTGTATGGGACGAAGCAATTATCCCGGCAAAGTTGGGGATACCCTCTTACAAGATCCTACATTTCTTGGAAGAGAATAACACAGAATTGCTGAAAGAAAATGTGGTCCTCATTGAAGAACTGAGATAAAAAGCTTTTGTTCGGGCTCAAACATATAAAAGCACCATGATCAATGCTCACAACAGAAGAGTGAAGACATGAAGCTTTCAAGTAGGCGACCTTGTGTTACGGAGGGTAGATGCATTTAAACCAATGGAAAAACTGGATCCCACCTGGGAGGGTCCCTTCATGGTCACAGTAGTAATAGGACAAGGTGCCTATGAATTGGAAAACTCCGAAGGACGTCCACTGTCACGACCGTGTAATATTCATAACTTCAAAAGATATTACTCATGATGAAGGCTGCCCCTATTCTACACCAGACATCCTACAATAAGTCCTCTTGAATGACCCCTTGTAAAATTGTCCTCCTGCAGGGCATCTAACACTAAGTCCTCCTGAAGAATCCCTTCTAAAAGTGTTATCCTATAGGGCATCCTATAATAAGTCCTCCCGAAGGACCCCTTCTAAACGTGTTCTCCTGCAGGGCACCCTACAATAAATCCTTTTGAAGGACCCCTTCTAAAAATGTCCTCCTGCAAGGCATCATTCCATAGGCACTCTAGAAGGGCCCCTTCTAAAATTTGTCCTCTCGATGGGCATCGCGCAATGAGTCCTCCTGCAAGGACTCCCCTTATCAAACTTACCTCCACAGACGTCCTCCTCGAAAAAAGGTATGATACACTACATTTATTAAACTGAGGCATAAAATTTGTTTAGGAGTAAGCCCTGCCAAAGCACATGCAGGTTTCCATTACTAAAGGGACCCCCTGAGGCCCCCATCTTAAGCCCTCATTTACTTTACGCTTCATTACTTTTTGTGAAAGCATGTAACAGGTAATATATGTTTTGAACACTCACATATTAAAGAAGTTAAGAGCGCATCCTGCAAAGAAAAGTGAAGGAGCCGACCTATCAGGAAGAAGTCAAAGGGACACATCTTCTCAAATAAGTCAGAGGAGATCCCCTTGCTTAAAAATCCAAAAAGACACCCTCTAAAAAGGATGATAGAAGTATCTAGCCAACTAACATCATGGAGGCACCATTCATGAAGAGGAAGAGCACAAAGAGTCTTCCCTTCAAAGAGATCTTGGTGACCTCCCAAAAAAAAAAAACGTGGAGGAGGACCCCTCATCACAACAATACTTATAGGTACCATCACATTAAAAAGATGGTCTCATTTCATAAGATGAACCACAAGCATAGAAGAGGAAACAATCAAATTGCATTACCAGGCCCCTGGCCTAAAAGTGTGGCTAGGGGCAAATTAAAAATATCCCAGTAGAGCAAAAAATTAAAATTGTTTCATACCCATTTCAAATGGGGGATAACAAACAAAACAAAGAAAATAAATTATTTTCAGCCAGCAATCACGTTACATTAATTTTTCTCTCCACAGGTGGATTCTTCCACTACTTTTTCCGTAGGAGTGTCGGCAGTAGGTGAGGGGGCGGCAGGAGGAGTTGTATCACTAGCTTGAGGGGGTTCTTCTCCCTTCTCTTTGGAGGCACCTTCTCCTAGAGATCCCCCGCTGTGGCATCAATTGCGGTTTCATAAGGGGCACTCCTCACTTCTACCTCCACCTCCCAGAGCAGATTGTCCAAATCTCCTTTTGCAAGACATCACAAAGAATTATTATAAAGATAAAGAAAAGATACGAGCAAATAATAAAGAAGGAAACTAACCTGAGTTTTGGGGGAAAGCTCCCTCTCCTTGGACGAAGGGTTCAGCAAAGGGATCAGGTGCGTTGTATAAAATAGTGGCAGGGTCAAGGAAGGAGGGCTCTTATCCCGCAGGAGGGTAACCTTGAGCCTGAAACTGCTCTTTACAGGCTGAGAAGCCGTACTCGAAGAAGCGCTCTGTTATTTTTGCTACCTCTTGCTGGTACTCTAGGGACTCCTTGAATTCTTTTAGGAGGCTCTCTTAGTAGGCCTCCAAGAAATTTTTTTCCCTCCTTCGAATGAGGGAAGTCCATCACAACCTTCTCCACTACTTTCTTCAGGACACCCTCGTGGCCAGCAGTCTCCTTCTTCAACTGCCACCTCCCTCTCCAATTACTGGCAGCGCCCCTTACCTCCTTCTACGTCTCCCTCAGCTTAGTATTATCATACCCCAGGCGCTCCAACCTATCCTCTAGTTTATGCTTATGGGCATCACTAGAAGGAATAGGAGGGGTTCCTTGAGGTCTAGAGGAGAGCTCTTCGTAGATTAAGGCCACCTACGGAAAACACAAATCATCAAAAAGGAATGTATAAGCAAAAGGGATAAGGCATAGGTGGAAGGATACCTTGAAGAGGTAAAGGGCTCCCACTCCCTCTAGTTCTTCCCGAGAGAAAGGAGAAAAGCAATTGATTATCCTCGGAGGATAAGATTCCCCTCCTCAAGTCCGCCCTCCAACAGATGACGGCTATTAAGGCAGGCGGAGAATGCACGAGAAGATCAATGGGAGGTATCCGCATCCTCCTTGGGAGGAGGAAAGAGCGGCAGCATAGAAGAGGTTCGAGAAGGAGGCGTCCCCACAGAGCCGATGCGAGGATTTTTCGAGGAACTCCCAACTACAGTGCCAGGGGAGAAGGAGGAGGACTTGGGGTAGGGTCCCCCAGAGCGACCCCCTATCACGTGGTCTCTCAGTAGCTTGCTAAACATGATATTCTTTTCATAAAATGGAACAATAAGAATTAATACGCTAGAAAGAAAACAGGAAATAAGAAGCAACAACAAACAAAAATTAGAGAATACCCAGGGAATCCCTCAAGCGCTCTGCCATGGGAGCCAACCCAAAATGCCCCAACAACATTTCATTTATTAAGGACTGACAATCGTAAGGGGAGGCATTCAGTTCTTCTAGCAAGGAAGACAAGGCTGCAGTCTTGGGCCCCACATACTCTAGGGGAGAGACCTCAAAGATCCATTGTTAGGGGAATGACCAACCATGGGGAGAAAGGACAAAAAAATAACTGACTTTCCAGTGTTTTGGGGCATGAGGAAGCTACAAGAAAGACAATTAGATATGAGGAACGAAGCAGAAGAACCCTTTTTTGGCTTTTTTGAGGCGATAACACTTAGCAAAAACATGAGCGGTTATAGGGTGGTCATGGAAATGAAAGACTATAAAGAATTGGCTAAAATCTTGAAAGAATTTGGGACTAATTGATTTAAAGGGACTTGAAAAATATGGTAACTTCAAAATAAAATAAAGGAATAGGGAAGCGAAGATTTGACCCCACTGGGCAGCGAACAAGCATAAACAATTAGGAGGACAGAAAAATGGACGACTCACAGGAGATGGTGCATACACAATAAACTCAGGAGGGACATGACACTCCTGGAGAAGCTGGAAGGCCCCAAGTCCGAAGGCGACTGAGGAACCCTCTCCTCCTTTTTCTCCTCCCCCTCCACTGGAGGTATTTCCCTTGAAGAAGGCCCAGAGGGTCTCCCTGCAGAAGAAAACTCTAGCATCCCGACCTCATTTTATGAAGACCTCGCCCTCTCCTCTTTCGGGGAGGAACCCTCTCACTCATTTTCTCCCTCCTCCTCCCCATCAGTATCCTCATCAATCAGGCTCAGGCTCCTCCTCAAACCCCTTCCAAAACGGGGCGGAACAGGGCCCGCCCTCTTGAAAGTGGCCTCCAAGGGATCATCGCCCAGGTAGGTCTCTTGAAGAAAACTAACAAATTCACTAGAGGAAGACATTTTCTCAAAGAACGAAGAAACTTTGGAGAAAAGGAAGAAGAGATACTTACAGAGAAAAACAAAGGTTGGAATGGAGGCCTTGGAGCTTCAACGAGGAACTTTCTGAGAGAGATGAAGGAGAACTCGAGAGGTTGCTGAAGGAGTGTTTTTAACCCACACCTGTGATAACCGCCCTACTAAAGAGTAGTTGCCAAGCGCGTGCCTTTCTAGCCATCATCGCAGCCGTCAGATCGACCTACTAAAAGTTGTTGCCTCGTTTCCCAATAAGGCAAAGCTGTGGCAGTGAGATAGACGAACAGACGCCAGACATGGAAGTCCTCCCATCCTAAAAATATCAAGACCTCTCATTCAGGGAATGAGAGGATACCCTCCTCTTTCACGAGTAAAGAATCCTGCTCTAAGGAATAAGGGGGCATCCTTCCTCCTTAGAGTGGGTGGAATTGAATGATATATATGGCCCAAAATAGATTAACCAAACAAGAAGTGGCAGGCCCAGATTTAGGCTCACCAGCCCAGGAGAGAAACCTACCTAAATCGATGTGCAGGACCCAAGAAGAAGACAACCTACCATTTGATTTGATCCAAAGGGGACGCCCGCTACGCCAGTTAAAGAGGGTAGCCCCTATACCGAAGTTCAGTAAAGAAAGGAAACCTACTTTATCAAATATGGCCTAAAGAGTAAGCCCGATGGCCTCCGAAGCTGGCTTGCGGAAAGGGAGGTATCATTAGGCGGTTGGACTCTGCAACTTGAAGGGACTCCTCACTAGGTGGGGGTCTGCACGAAAGATGAGTTTTCCTCTATCCGAAAACTTGCTGCTTAAGAAAACGGATAAGGAAGAGCCTTATCCATTGAATCTCGCTTTTCCCGCTGGTTCTTCGGATCCCACTTGGTAGGACTCCTAAAATGGGGGAACTCCTCCTCTATAAATAGAAAATAGAGGAGGTACCCCTCAGGAAGCAGCTCTTAGAGACATTCATGTACTTCTCTTGCTGCTATTTTGATACTCTAATTTTGTACTCTTACACACAAAATTCTCACTTTTATCACTATTTTTTTGTCATATTTCATTTTTTCTATTTATCTATTCTTAAATTCGGAACTAACTTAAGAATCGGAGTGCTAATCCTGTGTTTCACAGGTCCTCTTTCTTAAGAACTTTCACTCTATTAGTTCAGATCCACAATCAAAGATCCAAGAGCTTCGGGTTCGTGCTAAAATCGCAAGCATCACATTACATGATTAATGTAAACATTTTTTTTTTACTTAGAACTTTTTAATTGTAGTTTAATTGCCAAATATTTTTTTCCAGTAGGGCTCTTACTTTCTCGATTAATACTATTTTATCTTGATGATATTATAGGAACAAACATTGAAAATAAAATTTTACTTTTCTCTTTCTCTTTTAACTTTGAGATCTTTTATTTTATAATTTGCTCTAATTAAAATAAATCATAAAAAAATACAACATTGTATTCCACCTATGGTATCTATCCAAATTTATCTTAAGTTTTTTGCAGTTATTCAAATTTAAAGTTTGATTTATGATAATTATAAAATGTTATTAAATTAATCATTTGAAAGGATATTTATGAAAAGATCAAAATATAAAGGATAAATTACAACCGAATCTCCTGAAATTTATCATAACTACAAATACTTCCTAATTGTTTAAAAAATTATAAATACAACCTCTAAATTATAAATATTTAAATAAATACTTTTTTGTAATAGTTCATTGTAGTGGAAATTTTTTAAGTTATTTATAATTTCAGGGGATATTTTTACTTTTTCAAATAGCAAGGGGTATTTATAAAAAGACAAAATCTTATAGGAACCCATGTAATTTACCTTATAAAGAAATGAGAATTACTAACAATTGTACTATTGAATTAAGTTTAAAATAATTTTAGATCTATATTATCATGTAAGTGAAAATTCTGAAAAACTAAAAAGTAAAAATGTATGAACTAGCTAGTGTACCAGAAAAATTGAATTTGGAAAACTAATTTGGGATCTTAGAGATGGCTTTGTCCAAAATAAAATTCAAATTTAATCAAATTCGATCGCAATTAAAAAATTTTAGCATATGTAAAAATACTATGAACCTATTTGAAAAAAAATTATCAAATATGAAAAGGAAAAAAAATTGATTAGCCCACACCCTTTATCTTTATTTTGTATGAGAAATTTTAATTTAATGAAATAAATCATTTTCATATGTAGTTTTTTTTTATGTGTATTCTTATATTTGTAATATTATTTCTCTATGTAATATTTTTGTATATTTCCATAATATTTTAACTGTCTTTAATTTTTAAATATTTTGATATCGAATTATTAGAAGTGAAAGTAACAACGTGCATAGATGCTGCTATAATTTAAATAGTCAATTAGTACAAAATAATAAGATCTTAAGATTAGTATAAAAGAATTTTAAAAACATGCACAAACTTCAAGTTAACCCGAATCCCCCCCCCCCCCCCCCCCAATCCGTACCCTTAGCGACCGGGTCAAACCCAAGCCGCCGCTTTATTAGACTGACAGCAGCAGCAGCACAAAGGCGGCTGTGTCTAAGCCCAGCAAAAACAGAACCACATTGCTAGATTACAAGATAAAATCTCTCCTAATATATATGAAGAGGAGAAAAAGAGAGCACGACCTTACTTGAACAGGATCTGTTCTATAGGCTCGTACCTCTGTATCCTTGAGTTCTAAGGAGACAGGAAATCAAGTCTGGTGCATGGAACCATGGTTGCTTGACCAGAGCGTGATTAACAGCTTTGCGGCTCTGGTTTCTGGGCCGTTGGGGCGGTAGAGGATCGTTCTCAGTTTAGCTTCGGTTGGCTGGGATGGTCTTGCAGCTGTCTGACAGACTTAACTACAATTTTTCGGCCTGTTCTCACATTTCAACCCATCTCGAATGCGGCTACACAGAACTTGCAGGCCCAAACTTTTCTTAATTTGCTCAAGTGACCCTACACTTTCCCATATTTGTATTCATGGCCCAGCTGTGCCTTTCACAAGCAACAAAAATGTTAATCAGATTTTTTGATTTTAAATCTCTTATAAGTTTTTAGATTATATAATTAATTTTCTCCATACTAATCTTTCACTTTATATTTGTGATGGAAAAATTACCAGTATTTCATGTGAAAATGTTGATAATCAATCTTTTTGTTGTTTTGCCTTCTATAATTAAAATTCTCAACAATATTAATTTTCAATCCTTATATTTGTTTTACTTATTAAATATGATCTTAACATTTTTATTTTTATTTTTTAAATTCTTATGACTATCCTTAGAGTTATTTATAATATAATCTCCAATAGTAATCTCATTAATTAAAATTTTCATTCTATTTGTCATGTTGTTCAATAAAATACATTTGAAGTTTTTTTTTTTAAGCAAATACCGTCTAAGTAGGAATTTATTGATTATCATAAAGTAGTTCATGTATATCTCTAAATGCAGTAAACGAGGAGTATTTACTTCCTTTACAAGCTCGAGCTCTAACTACCATGTCTATCATCCATGCACTCATTGTTGTCAAATTGCATCCCTAGCTAGCCCACTTTGTGAAATGCTGACATGTGTGTGTAGATCGCCAACCTTCATTCTCCATCCCTCTCAACTTGTAATTGACTTCAGCCAGTTGAAGTATTTCTGCCTTCCTTTGGTTCATAGCTACAGCTTTTGTGATCATAGTTCCTAGTGTGAATTTTGTTATCGTTGTTCCAGAAGATGTAATATTTTGCTGCATCGTGTTGCAGCACATCCGGGCATCATTCCTTGCATTTGGTGTCCCTTAAGTTCCAAGCATTCAAAACAAGCATTATTCTTCCATGTACCTGCAGCTCTGCCTCCTCTTCTTTGTGAGTTGTGGCGCATGTCTGTACTCCATTGAGCGAACTGTTAGGAATGACTAATGCATTTATCCCACATAGGAAAAACAAACAACTTTTGTTCTCTATATATTAAATCATCTCGCTACATTTGGAATGAGAAGTGTAGGCACGTGCGGGTATATATATTTTCTAGGAAAATTACATTTAAATCCTTCATTTCTCGAACTTTTGGACTCCTAAGTGACCTAGTCTCATAGTGGCCGAACTTTTTCCTTCTGGTTTTGATAGATCCGTTGGTAACTTGTGGTTGGTGTAGAGTCCCTGTTTTTTCAGCCATCAAACTGTGCATTTATAAATAGACTCAAGCTCCTTTCATTTGATTACACCAAAAAATTCGAGAGCACATTTTCTACTTTCTTTCTCTGCTCTCCCTCCTTCTCTTCTGAGTGTTGTTTTGTTTGTTGTTCCAAACTTTCTTCCATGAGTGTGCGTGTAAGAGAGTTATAGCTGTGTTAACCTTGAGGAGCGATCGGTTTATACTATCTGCACCACAGTAGTATGGAAATTTTACTTTCAAGGCAATGGTTTTTCACGGCACAATCTTTCATTTTCCAATAATTCAAAGCGAAATATTGTTATAATGGTTGTTTCAATTGCTAAAACACTGCCTGACCTATCCAAGACAGAGCCACTTGACAGGACCAACTATAAACGATGGTCACAAAAGTTGCTCATATTTTTCAAAACAATTGGACGTGGACTATGTGTTGTTCCATAATCCACCGGAAACTCCAGCAGGAATCTCCACGCTTGCCATTATTGCAGCAACGATCCCCGCAGAAGGGATGACCACAAAATTTGAGGATGAGGCAAAACTGAAATACGACATATACAATAAAACGGTGAGAGGGCACCTGCTTAATCATATAAATAATTCTCTGTTCGATCTGTTTGTCAACTATATGAGTGCCAAAGAAATTTGGACTATAGTGGAGGCAAGATACAGAGATGATGACACTGGAAGGAAAAAGTACGTTGTCGGTAAATGGCTTCAGTTTCAAATGGTCGATGAGAAGCCTATAATGGAGCAAATCCATGTGTACGAGAACCTAGTAACTGAAGTGCAAGCCAATATACTACTGAAAAATTTCCCTCCTATTTGGAATGAATATCGCAACCACTTGAAACACAAGAAAAGGGATCTAACCCTCTAAGAATTAATCAGCCATATGAGAATGGAAGAAGCAAATTGCCTAAAAGATAAGGAAACGTCTTTCTCTTCTCTTTCAATTAAAGCTAACCTTGTTGAGTTTGCTGGATCTAAAAATAGGTTTCACCAGAATAAAGGAAAAGATTTTCAAAAGAACAATCAACACAAGACTGCTTCTGCCTCTACCCATTTGGAAAAGTATTCGACCGCGACCACTATGAATTTTTTCTACGCTTTGGCTGGGGGGAAGGGCCCAAAATGTCAATCCCCCACTGATCGGATGGGCACGTGATCTTGATCGGTTGTATAGGTGTTACTGGTGCGTGTAGCTGTAAGGCGTGTTTCTGACAGCTTTCACACTTTCGCACGAGCTCCTTCGTATCCTTCAGCATAGTAGGCAAAAAATATTCTTGCTTGTTAGTTTTTGGGCTAGCGATCTTGCCCTCGAATGGTTGTCGCAGCTTCCTTCATGAACTTCGGCCATCACATATTTAGCTTAGTCGTTGTTCAAACACTTTAGCAATGGATCTTCTATATAGTTGCGATCCAATTAAGGTGAACCTGGGGGCTCTAAATTTCAACTTTCTAGCTTGTGTAGGGCTTTCAGGTAGAGTGACATCCTCAAGATATCTTGTAATTTCTTCTATCCACGGGCAGGGCAATTCGACCGTATTTATTTCTAATTTTTCAGATATCGGTAGTTGATCTTTCAATATGACTATTACCTTCTGATTTTTTATTCTCGTAAGGAGGGCCCCAAATTTCGACAGAGAGTCAGCCCGATTGTGTTGACATCTCGGTATTTGTTGGATCGAGCACTTATCGAACTGTTGCATCAACGATTTGGCTCTTTTATGATACATTGCCATGGATTTTTTCTTTGTTTCGTAGCTTCCTTCTATTTGCATTGCTATGAGTTGAGAGTCTGTATAAACTTCTAAGGTTTTTGCACCCACTTCATATGCTAACTCCAAACCTAAGATCAAGTATTCATACTCCGCCTCGTTGTCCGTTGTTGAGAAAAAGAGTCGTGCCGCGATCTCCATTTCTACCCCTTCTGGTCCTTGGATCAAGATCCCTCACCTCCATTGCTGGCATTTGACGATCCATTTACATGCAACATCCAAGTGCCAAGTTCTTGGGTCGATTCTCCAGCTAACTCTATCACAAAGTCTGCTAAAATTTGAGCTTTTTTCGGCCGTTCTGGCTTGGTAGTCAATGTCATACTCCCCTAGCTCATTTGCCCATTTCACTAGCCTTCCAGAAGCTTCAGGGTGAGATAATATACTTTTCAAAGGCTGGTTAGTCAACACGACTACTTTATGGGACTGGAAATATAGTCGAAGCTTTCGAGCTATTACTACGAGCGCCAAAACGAGTTTTTCGATCACAATGTATATTCTCTTAGCTCCCTATAGCATTTTACTTACATAGTATACTAGATTTTGTGCCCTTTTGTCTTCTCTCACCAACACGGAACTAACCGCATTTTCTGATACTACTAGGTACAAATACAATGTGTCCCCTATTCTTGGATTTGCCAAAAACGGTGGGGACTTCAGGTAAATTTTCAACTATTGGAATGCTTGCTCGCATTCCTCAGTCCACTTAAATTCTTTGCTTTTCTAAGGATTTTAAAGCAATGCAAATTTCTATCCGCAGATCTAGAAATAAAACGATTGAGGGATGCGATCTTACCGGTTAGTTTCTGGACATCTTTCACCGATGTTGGAGACTTTAGCTGCAAGATCGCTTTGATCTTTTCTGGGTTCGCCTCTATTCCTCGATTGCTAACCATATAGCCTAAGATTTGCCACCTCCCACTCCAAATGTGCATTTGCTCGGGTTGAGCTTCATCCCATATGTTCGCATAATGGTAAAAGCGACCTCCAAGTGAACCAAGTGGTTTTTTGGTCATTGGCACTTGACGAGCATATCATCCACGTACACCTCCATTGTTTTCCCGATCTGGTCCTTGAACATCTTGTTCACCAACCTTTGGTATGTGGCTCTCGCATTCTTTAATCCAAAAGGCATAACATTATAACAATAAATACCATGTTCGGTATCAAAAGATGTTTTGCAGCGATCCTAAATCGCCATATAGATAGTGATAACCCTGGTAGGCGTCCATCATGGAGAAGAGCTCATAACCAGCCGTCGAATCTACTAGTGTGTCAATTCTTGGTAGTGGGTAAGGGTCTTTGGAGCATGCTTTATTTAGTTCGGTGAAATCAGTACACATTCTTCATTTCCCGAACGACTTTGGCACTACCACTACATTCGACAGCCAGTCCGGGTAATGGACCTCCGAGATGTATCAACAGTTTGCTGATCTCTGCATTGATGATTGCATTTTTCTTGACCCCCAATATTCTTGTCATCTGTTGGATAGGTCGTACCGATGGATTGACAGTTAATCGATGGACAATCAGTTTTGGGCTTATTCCTTTGAAGTCCAAAGGGTCCCATGCGAACCGTACTGCCCGTGCAATGCGAATCCATCCATACACAAATCCAATCTAATATTACGAGACTCTACTGCAAAATCGGGATATGTACGGTGAAAATGCCTCTATGCTTCTACATCAAACAGATGGCACATAAATCCCTCCTTCGTCTAATGGTTGGCATGCCACGTCATTTGCTCTGCAGTCGCTTCTGAAGCATACAACCTCTGCAGGCAAGGGGTAATCGACAGGTATCTAAGAATAGTATATGGTGTCTTCCTGCGATTAGGATTTCGCTCCTGGTCGGCTTGTACTTAGCTTCTCCACTAAACTTGCAGTAGTCCAAATCAATATCGTCATTCCAATACAACATGCAACCGTTCTTACACGCATCAATCCTGTCAACAGGTAAATCCAAGTCCCTTATTTCGTACTATAGTAATCCATGGGGAGAGTGTGATCACTGGGCAATATATGATCAGCCCACTTGGATACTCAATCATATATATGTTGAGAAATATAACCCTCGATCTTGATACACCAACTCAGCAACAACTCCCAATTGAGATTGGGTGCAATCATTCCACAATGGCTGCTGGCAGCATCCACTACATTGTGAAATTGATTTGCCAACCCATACACATAATCTAGGGGCCCCGAACGTAATATAAATTAGGCCCACATCAGTAAGACATGACATCATACCATCATTAGGCACACTATCCCAGTTATAATTAGAAGATCAAACGGCCGGCTCGACGGCATCAAAAACCATCCTCTGAGCCGCATCACCCCAAGGCGTACTGGTATTCTCCAGACATGAGAAACAGAAGTTTGCTCCTTCTGCAACGTGGCCGCGATGACGGCTTCAAAATACTTCTACACCCGCTCCTCGCTATGAGAAGTCCAATTATAATACTCCGGCATAAAACCTTTCATATACAAGTCGAGATTTACCTCCTTCGTGGTTTTGAAAATATTATTTTTACATTTTCGATAAGGACACTTGATTTTCTCACAATCCATATATGCATGTTGAGACTTGGCCCATTTTATGAATGTAGCAATACCATCCCCAAACTCCGGAGTAAGACCCTATTTGGAATGATCTCTCATACATCCATCTTCTCAACTATCTTAACATGATGATGAGTCCTACACACACACACACATACATATATATATTATAACATTAAATTTAATTGATAAAATTACAATAAATATAATTAATTGATAAATAAAGGGCTAAAATTATTACTTGATCAAAATAATTTCAAATATCTATGAAATAAAAGTATAAAAATATTAGTGGGATAGTGAGAGATAAAAAAAATTCAAGAGAGATTGAGGAAATAGAAAGAAAATAAGAAGAATGGAACAGAATAGTGCGATTAAATGGAAAGAGAGGAATGCATTTATATAGGAAAATTTAAAACGGTCTTTGGAACGGGTACTTGAACACATATTTAGTTGTTAAAAAATAGCCGTTAATTTAAATTTTGAAACGGTCATTGGGACAGCTTTAGGAACGTTTTTTTTTTTTTTTTTTTTTTTTACGTTGAATTATAACCGTTGTATTTCATTTGGAACAGTCTCAATAATACATTATTAATATCGTTCCAAAGTCTACTAGATTTTGATATTTGAAACACATTATGTCTTAAGTAAAACTCATAAATATGAACGATTTTTCGTATAACTGATTATGTGTATACTCAAACTGTTCCAATTGTAGCTTATTTTTTAATACATTTACTAATTGTCATCTTTTTAAACATCCGTTGTCACACATATAGGAACGCTCATTGCAAGACCATCCCTAATTTTAATAATGTGTTCCAAAGAGAGTTTCAACCATTTACCATTACTATTTTGGAATGGTCTTTGTAATAGATTTTGTCACTATTTGTTTGGAACATATGTTGGAATGACCAAATTATAGCCCAAATAATATGGGATCATGACGTCATCTAGCAAGTATGGTTTTCTCATCCATATCAAATCCCGCCTTTTTTCTAGTGATATACATATACAAACATAATATAAAAATATGATTGATAATATAAAATAAATCATAAATAATGATAATAAATATAATTATACAATATAATATGCTATAGATGATTTCTATAAGAAACATATTATCATTTAATTTTGTACATGATTATAACATCTAATTAAATGGTAGTATTAAATTACTTACATATTATATAAAACCAAAATATTATATTACTTTACTTTATCTTTTATATTCCTATACTTATAATAAAAATTTATTTAGATTAATCCATATTTGAATTGTATATGCCTCAAGAGATAAGATCTTAAACTTTTTCTCTAGTTGTGCTTCAATATTTCTTTTTATCTTTTGATTTTGTATACTAAAAATCACTAAAGTTGTTTGTATGTAATAATAATTTTACCTTTTATTTTATTCATCATATTAGTTGAAAATGGTATAAACGAATAATATTTTATGAAATGAATTAAATAAAATAAGCATAAAAATTATTGATTATTTTTTTTTAAATAACCACCTAAGGGTGGGAGGAGCTTTTCAAAGTCCCCGATCCTTCTTTATTAAAATTAGAAAGCGGGTAAATTAAAAATATAAATATACATAAATTAAATTACTTATTATTTAAAATGATGTAGTAAAATTCTTATAAACCAAGTAAGCAATGCATTAATTAAACAATATTCACAAACATCGACTTTTTAAATATAAAATAAGTTTTGAATGAAATTATTTGATTTCATAATTAATATTATAAAGACAATTAATTTTGCAATCACTTATCAAACAAGTGGTCCTATTCTAAGTTTGTTTATCATAAATAGTTGATTTTCACATATTGTTTATTTAAAGTTGAACCTTATTTTAATTGAATTTCAGTATCATACTATTAATTAGTTAGACACCCCAAAGATATTATTTTTCTCATATAATTATATTTTTTATGCAATCTTAATCTTTTTAATCATCACAGGAAAATAAAATATCCCATGCATGTTATAATATCTATTATAAAATTTTTAATTTATAGTGAAGCTCCCGTTTCTTTTAAAAAGATGTGCTTCGTCAAGTTTATAAATCATATATTTTCTAAATTATATAACCTATATATTTTCTAATTATACGTATTAAGATCTTTAATTAAATTTATTCAATTAGTTATTGGTTGCTAATAAAGCTCTTTATTATTATTTATTTTTATTAAAATTATATCTCAATTTAAATAAATATATAAATAAATTACCCAATTACTTATTTGTACAAATAAATTATTATAGTTCTATATATTGTTATACGAAAGGATATATTTAATTGGCATCACAAAGAATGAAAGAAACATAATATATGATTATTCATTCACACTTTTATAATATAGATTAGATATATATATAAGAGGTCTGCTTAAAAACTTTTGATATACACACTGAGAGAAAATCTCATTTTTGGTCTCATATCTTAGAATCTTTTTTAATTAAGTCTCATTTGTTACATTTTTCTCAGATTGCTCCCCATATCTTCAGAATTTTCTCAAATATAATCCGAAAACTCAATTTTCGTTATGTAGATAACGGACCTGTTAGTTCCGTTATGGGGCCGACATACATTGTTTTGGAGAGAAAAAACCTGCCACATTAATATTTCATAAAAATCTTCGGTATCATTGATATTTTGTAAATAATGTACAATATAATAAAAAATAAGAAAAATCCATAAAAACAACATAATTTAAATAATTTCACCAAAATATCAAATTTTATGATTGCTGCAAGTACCAAAATAAATTGACTCTCAAAGTCAAATGAGTTGTTTTGCACATTCAATAGTAGGGTTATTTCAGAACAAAAATAAATTGAGTTTCAAGATGAAAAGTTGTTTTACACAAAACTACCAAAGGTCTATGGTATTTGCAACCATCAATGGAATTTGATATTTTGGTGAAATTAATATTTAAGTTTTGTTGTTTTCATGAATTTTTTTATTATACTGTACATTATTTACAAAATATTAACAGTACCCAAAATTTTTATGAAATATTAATATGACAGGTCCAAAACAATGTTGGAGTCTTGTCCCCATAACCGATCTAACGGCTCCGTTATCTATTTGACGAAAATTGGATTTTGGGGCCATATTTGAGAAAATTCTCAAGATATGGGACACAATCTGCAAAAAATGACTTAATAAAAAAGAAACCCTAAGATATGGAACAAAAAATAGGATTTTTCCTACACACTCATATGTTGTTTGTAGCAGAAAATTAAGACAGTACTGATCAAGACTCCAGATATATATCCAGACACAAACACTAGAATTCAACTATTATTAACTATATACATGTATATTTCGACATGCATATATATATATATATATATATATATATATATATTTATATGTAATTAACCCCATTGTTGGTTCCTGAAAGATGGAAGCATGTAGGGTGCAGGATAGGCAGCTGAAGTCTGATTGAAGAGGGGATCAGCAGATGGAAAGGAAGTGGAGTTCACGGGTGGCAAAAACATAGGGTTTTGCTCAACATTGATACCACCTCCATTAAAGTTGTGGTTGAGCATTGGAATGAAGCTGCAAGAAGAGAAAGGAATTGGTTCGTCCATATTTGGGTGAGTGTTGTTGGCCGCATGCCTTTGGGGCACTGAGGCGAAGGTGGTGGGATTCACGGTCTGGATGTCATGAATGCTAGGGCGGCGCCTGTCCACTGGAGTGGAGCTTGTTTGTCGTCTGAAATACTTCTGTGCATGGCTAGCAACCTGCGTTGGGGTCTTGGTGATGACGTAGTACCTTGAGATGCTCCGCCAGTCGCCTTTCCCGTACTTGTTGAGTCCCATAAGGAACAACCTGTGCACGCGTGCAAGAGGAAAAAGGAATGTTTGTGAAGTCAAAGGCGAAAACCGAAAATGTGGCGAAAAATCAGAGCGCAAGGTTAAAGGTGGATGACACATAAAATCCAACAGGAGTAAATGCTATATATTGAAATACATGATTCTTTTATGGGAAAAGTGAAACAAAGAAAAAAATAAATCAAATTATTACGCGTAACGTATGTCTGTACTCTTTCTGTACTTTGAAAAATGCATGTAAACGGGTATAGATTTAAGCATTTATTTTCTCTTTAAAAAAGTTTTTCTTGTTCCACTGAAGTGAAAATTTTTCTTGCAAACAATGATCATTTATTTTAATTTTTCACATGAAATTCCTTCTCACAAGGCCAGAAATTGACCTGCAATATGACATAATGTCTATTAGGTAAATTACAAGTTCTTATGAATGCTTAATAAATGAGACATAACATTAATTTGTGAAGAAAAATGAAGTTATAAGCAACAAATTTGCAACAAAAATTTGAATAATCCCAAATGAGATGAAAGTAAAAGCATTTCAAAGTAACAAAAAATGATAATAATTAGGAGGAAAAAAAAAAAGGGACCGAAAGCTAAAAGGAAAAAGTTAGTACTGGTGTTCTTCCTCAGTCCATGGAACACCTCGCCGCCTTTGCTGGCCGTTCCTGGTTTTAGCTTCAACCGATGGGGATCCATCCTCTTTCTTGGCCTCCATCTCCTCTTGCTTCTCGTGATCATCGAGGTTTTGGTAGTTGGGAAGTGGAAAATGGCCTGATTCGATCATCTCCACATCTTCAACCAATGCTTGGTAATGGTTTTTGATCTCTTGGATGGATTTCCAGGGAACTCGGGATGCAACATGCTCGAAGAAAGCTGGAGAAGCAGGATCAATTTCAGCCAAGGCATTCTCAAACAGCTTGTTCTCTTCAGAAGTCCACTCTGCCTTGTCCATTTCGAACTGGGGTGACAAAAGCCCACACAAAGATTCTTCCAGTGGAGAGTAGTGAAAATCTGACCATTCCATTGTGTGTGTGTGTGTGTTTTTTTGGTTTGATTGTTTGAGTTCAGAAGAGTGAAAAATTGCCCATATTTATAAGGAGGGAAACACCAATAAATAAATAAATAGAACCCTGATTTTAAGACCAATTGTATGTACATGGTCTTCCTTAAAAGTGAAAACAAAAGTCAATTGCTGAGGTATTACATCTTTTATTAATAAATCTAGGATGATCCTTGTAGATTTTTAATTTGTTTGGATTACATGTACACCATGGTACAAACGCTGAATTGCTGGCAAAATATTCTAACTCAATAACTTCATTTGGCCCTTACTTTTATTTTTTTTATTTTATTTTGTAGAAAATTTTATATTTGGGCTTTTGATGGACATCAAAACTACTTTGTGTTATTATTTTGAAATATTCATTTTTTATTTCAAGAATTTGTTATGATTTAATTAGTTTTTCTATAATTATTTGCGAAATATTTGTACATATACATTGAGTGCATGTAGCCAGACGCTATGGATAACTACATAGTGGATGAACTTATAGATACTGTCGGAATTAACTTTATGAAAAACATCTTAAATTGGCCGTGCTTTAGCATTGCTACAAGTAGGTCGAACCTTTTATACCATAATTTAAATGACGTTTCCACAAATTTTACGTGCATTTATATATTTATCGAATTTCCACATATACATAAGATGATGATATATAAATATATTTTCTTGAAATGGAGTGGAAAATCAGTGGAGGGTGATGGAAAGAAGTGCAACATATGTCTTAAAATGGAGAGGAATCTACTAGTAATGAATTAGACAACAATGTAAAATACTCACCACCTAATAAAATTTATTCTTACTTTCCATACTCGAACAATGGAAAACAATCATCCAAACAAGTGTTAATACACACCAAACGAGTGGTAAGAATTATTGCATATCAGTAATATATGGTCCCACTGTTAACGTGACATAATTTATATTGCTTGATGTGAAAGCGAAATAGCCACGTGTCTAATTGAAAGCTAATATCTACCAATTTGAGGAATCTTTGTTAAAAAGTTTTTGATGTAAAGATCCTCAACTGGTACCTTAATTTGCTTGGGTCAATTGAACGACTTTAGAAAAAAGGCAAATACATATCCACACAAGAAGTAGGGCAACAAAGAGCAAATATTAATTAATAGATATGAAAGTTATATGCAATTATGGCTCTAAATTCATAGAAAAAATACTGCAATAAGTATTTTAAAGGTTGATATTATTACATTATAAAAAAAGTTAGGATTTATGACGGTTTTTTTGTAAAGGCTAAATGATCGTTCCAGTACACACAGTTTTTCTAATATTTTTGCAATGATGGGAGGTGCTGATATCATTGAGGGTGTAATAAAAAGTGAAATAATTTTGTAACGGTCAGAACCATTACAATAACTGTTACAAAGTTTGTGTGTACCTACACCGTTACAATTTATAGGCCGTTACTAATTTGCTATGGTTTTTGTAATGGCTAGTTATTTTTGTAACGGCTATTTGGTCAAATAATCAAACGATACAATGGCAGTGGCAAAAATCATTGCAAAACATACAAAAAGACGGTGTTATAAAAATTGTGACATTACAAACGGTTATTTTTGTAATGGCCATTACAAAAGTCGTTACAAAATAACGACTATATTTTATTAAGGTTAGTTTTCAATGGCTATCTTAGGTGTTCCAAAGGCCGTTACAAAAGCCACTACAGAAAAATTTATATATTCATTTCATTTAATTTGTTGTAAAAATTCTTATATTAATCACACACACTCTCAACACTCTGATTTTCGTGCATATACATTTTATTAGCTAGCTTGTAGATTATTACCCAAACTTTGGACCATCAACTAGTGTTGATCATCACTTAAGTTAGTTGATAAGGTAACGGAGACTAATTTAATACTTTATTATATTTAATTAAATTAATTGTAGTTTTATAACTTTTTATTAATCTTATATCATGTTAATTATATATATTCTCCTAAACAGTGTAGTGTAATATTTATAAATTTATAAGTCATCAAATTAAAAAATGATATACATATTTATGTATGAATACAGTGATATATATCATGTTACGAGAATTGAGTAGATGGATTTATAATAAGAACCTCACGGGGAGGATAGGTTTTACTCTGGAGTTTGAGGATGGGCTCAAAACTTTCATAAAATAGGCAAAGGGTCAGAGTGGACATATGGATGGAGACAAAATTAGGTGCCCTTGCCAAAATGCACAAACACAAAGTTCAGAACACCCGACGATGTGAGTTATCACTTCTGTATGCGAGGGTTTATGTTAGAATATTATAATTGGAATTCTCATGGCGAAGATAGGTGCTGGAGTACTTTGCAGCTGGGCTGAGTTATTTTTTCTTCTTCTCACGATGGTGTGCCTAATGATGGTACAAGGTCCTGCCCCATTGATGTCGGTCCTAGTTCAATTATTATGTTGGCGACCCCTATGATTATAAGTCAAGATTGGCAAACTATTTTTTCAATGTAGTGCATGCTGCCCACCAGCTATTGCTGAGTTGGTGGATATCAAAGTCCACGGCTATATGTTTGAGCGATCATATGATCGAATATCCCAGTAGGCTAATACATATTGCTCCCGGGTCACACCTTGCCGAGAAATTACTACAGCGCGAAAAAGTTGATAAAGGATTTAAGTTCACCCATTGACAAGATCGACACGTGTAAGAATGAGTGCATGCTGCATTGGAAGGACGATGTCGATATGGAGTATTGCAAGTTTTCTGGAGATGCTAGGTACAAGATGACCCAAGGGCGAGACCCATGCTGGAAGAAGTTCCCGTATGTCGTCCTTAGGTACCTGCCTCTTACTCCCCATTTGCAGAGGTTGTATTTTTCGACGGTAACTGCCGAATACATGACGTGGCATGCCACACATCAGACGGAGGAGGGACCAATGTGTCATCCATCCGATGCCGAGGCTTGGAAGCATTTTGACCGGACGTATCCTGATTTTCCAAAAGAGCCGGGTAATGTTCGGCTTCGTTTTTCAATAGACGGTTTTGCACCGCACGGGTAGTATGGTAGTACTTATTTATGTTGGCCCGTTATCATTCTACCGTATAATCTCCTCCCAGTATGTGAATGAGTTCTGAGTACATGTTTATGACGATGGTGATCCCTGGCCCTTCTAATCAAAAGCGTCCGATCGATACGTACTTGGAACCATTGATTGAAGAGCTGCTATAGTTGTGGCACGTGGATGTTCGAACGTGCGACAATGCCACGAACAATGCATTCATCATACGAGCAACATTGATGTGAACTGTGAATGACCTACCCACCTATGGGATGGCGTCTGGGTGGAGTACCACTTGTATTATAAGTTGTCCAATTTGTATGGATGACACACGGACATTCCATCTACAGTACGGTATGAAAGCGTGCTACTTTTATTGCCACGAACAGTTTCTCTCTGAGCACCATCCCTACAGAAGGAATAAGAAAGTCTTAACGAAGAACTGTGTTGAATGTAAGGGTGCACCACCGAGGCTGACAGGAGACCAAATCCTGGATATGGTTGCAGACATTAGTTCTACAGTTGAAATACTGTTCGCACTCCCTTCCGACTATGGTAGCGACCACAAGTGGATGAAAAAAAGCATCTTCTGGGATCTTTCATACTCGATAACGTATCTGATTCGACGAAACTTTGATGTCATGCGCATTGAGAAAAATGTATTTGACAACATATTCAATACAGTCATGGACATCAAGGAAAAGACGAAGGATAATTTTAATGCACGTAGGGATTTAATGATCATCTGTAATCGCCTTGAGTTGGATAAACGTAAACCGAACGTTATGTCTGAAGCATTCTATACCCTGACGAATGAGCAAACGGGGAGGATATGTGAATGAATTCATGGCCTTAAGTTTCCTGATGGCTACCGCGTCTAACCTTGCCTGCTGCATTGACATGATGGAATTGCGGATGCACGGCATGAAGAGCCACGACTGTCACATATTCATGTAGAAATTGATCCCGATTGCCTTCAGTGAGATGCTTCCCAAGCATGTATGGAGCGCATTAACGGAGGTTAGTCTTTTATTCCAAAGCATATGCTCGACCACGCTTGATGTCGTAAAACTACATGAGTTAGAAAATAGTGTTGCCATCATACGGTACATCCTTGAGAAGATATTTCCTCCAGTTCTTTTCAACTCAATGGAGCACCTCATTGTTCACTTGCCGTATGAAGCTCGCGTAGGGAGGCCAGTTCAATACAGGTGGACGTACCTATTTGAAAGGTTCCTACGTGGGTTGAAGAAAAAGGTGAAAATAAAACACATGTTGAGGCATTAATTATCGAGGCACACATTGTTGAGGAAATCGATTTATTTTTTCCACAGTATTTTGATCCAGACGTGTTATCCAAATGAAGCATGCCTCGTAGAAATAATGAGCGTACGAGCAGCGATGCTGGAATCTAGATGACTATTTTCAACTACTTTGATCGGGCTAATAGTGCCTCGAAGAAGAGATGGCTCAGTGGACTAGAACGGGTACATCATTGAGACGTATATTTTGACCAACTATGAAGTAGTTTCATCATATTATGAGTAGTTATTTTCAATATACATAAAATATGTTAATTGGTGTATTCATGTATATATATATATATATTATTTATCTGATTAATATATGTATAGATCATACTTGAACGAACTGTACTAGCACCACCATTTGGTCGACCCAATTATTAATCGACTTGTTTCGACTGAGTTCACGGATTAGTTCAAACGACATATAAGTTAATATATATTTTTTTAAAAGTACGTTGTGTCCAAATTCAAAATATTTGATTAATATATGAATGTGCAGGTATATCCCGAGTTGAACTATATGGACAATGAGCTCCTGAAGTGTAATTATTGATGTCCAAGTACATAAGTGACGTCAGTCCCTTGCTCTTTTGTGAACGGATACAACTTTCATATGGAGCGTCGCAACGCCGGCAAGTCAACCATGAATTGTGAGATGCGTGTCAAATCTTCATCATATACAGTTGAGGACAATAACCTCTACCGAATCATCAAAGAGATGATTCAACTGACATAACCACTTATTTCGAACTTGCACATCGTTCTGTTCAAGTGTCGTTGGGTCGATCTAGTATGATGCATGAAGGTACACCCACGCTATTACCTCATTGATGTAAACTTCAGAAAGGTGTACCAAAAGGATGAGCCATTCATACTTGCACAACAAGCAGTGCAAGTTACTACACTAAGTACTCAAGTATGAAGAGGGACAAAGCAGTTGGATGGCTGTCTGCAAAACCAAGGCTCGAAGAGTTGTTGATGAGTCCAGGTGGTCTGAGATCGCATATCAACCTGAGGAAGTCGTACCAGTCTTTTGAAGTTGCTATGAACAATCAATGGTACGATTTATGTGATCCCAATGATTTACAAATTATGGTCGATCTTTCGATTGCACCCCAGCAGGGTGCAGGTACTTCACGGACTCAAGCTGGTCAAACTAATAATGAAGACGAAGAGGATGATGAAGACAGCTTTAAGGATTACAAGACTGACGAGAATGAATACGAGGTTACATAATGTATATTTTTTAATGAAATATTTTATTTTGCAATGTTGTAAAATAAAAAATATAAAATTTTTAAAATTTTAAAATTTATTATTTGGAACGGACAATTTAATACAAAAATCGTTATAATGGTAGGCTGCCAACTTTTGGCGCCAGGCGAGACATGGAATTTTGTAATGGGCAAAATTTAAAAGCCGTTTCAAATGCAGTTACAAACTAAAATTTTTTAAATCAAAATAAAAGAAAAGGTGGGATTTTTAATTTCGATTTTCTGTTACAAAAGCCATTATAAAGAACGTTACAATGGTAAATTATACCAGTTGTTACAAAAGCAATTACGAAAAATGAGTCATCTTATGAATTTTAGATAGAAACATATGATATCTTTACATCCGGGCACCCGATTTATACCAAATTTGAATATATACAAGTATGTGTCCATTAAATCATATCAGATGGTATGAATTTTAAATCACATTGCCTGATTTAGAATACACCATCTTGAAGTATTACTATTATGTTCTAAGAATGATATGTTAGAATCCGTATACCCAATAGGGTTACAGCTTGGCTGAACGAATTCATTTGTAAGTGTGATCATATTCGAGGTTTGATCTTAATTTTGACGGTGCGATTAACCCATGCAGTTCAGCACTGTAAGATGATAGTTACATCAATATAATACTAACATTTATGAATATACAAATTTATTGCATACTGCATACATGTATCAATGTCAAATAAAAATTCTAATTTTTTTAATGTATTTCAATTATATTGTTCAACTACAATGATACGTTTCCACAGCATTAACACGTCACCCCTTTAATTTCTTTTGTTTTACGCCTTATCTCGCTTCCGCCATGTTCTCAGGTCAATCTGCTTCCTTCAGGAGGATGCCGCGCTTCTTTGGATTGCACCCTAAGTTGTTGATGGTGAAGAGAATGTCCCCCCTCCAAGATGGAGGGGACTAAGTTTGCAGCATGTGTTAGAATAAGGTGACCAGAAAGCCAATTGAATTTAACAATTTTGGAAACTATTTAGCAATCTTTATTAATGCGATATTAACATGATGAATGTAGCAAGCGTTCATTTGTGGTGCTATATATTTGTTCTGTATACTCATTACGTTAAATGGTATTTTAATGTCATAACAAATGCCTACAGACCAATGGAGTAACCCACATAGTTGGGCAACATATTGGATGGCTGTTATGAAACCAACATTTGAGGGTTGATTCCAATTCAAGGACCTTGAGACTATGCATCAATAATCCTATAGAGGCTTACTCTAAGTATTCCATTCATTGGATGAGTGTCATGTTTCATTGGAGATAGACGTAGGACGTCTATGCAATTTTAGTGCCTTGTCAACTATCTGAACTAACACATAAGAATCGTCATATCCAACTTTAGTAGTACGGTGTTAGTCCTCGAACTTGAGAAACTATGGGAGTCACATGCATATGATGGTTGTTAACTTGAACCTAGCGAAAGATGATCATATCTTAGATGTGGTCATTAAAACCCTTGTCCTGTGCAGTCAAAATATGGTGTGAAGATGGTGGGTTTCAAGATAGGATTCATCACCTGTCAGTATGACAATCGAGTCTCATATGCGCTCTTAGATGGTTTGAGCTCTTAGAGTCTATGGCCATAGAGATTGGTATGGAATGATTTCCTATGTCGACAAATAAAACAAACACATCTCGAGTTATTGAGCATAGTTGTCTAGTCTAGTATGAAGACCGACATCCAATTTTATGCCTAGACTTAAAATGAGAGACGAATGATGGAAAGACCGTACCCGTATGGTACTCCGGAGCTTAAACGCTCACGTCAACATTCACCTAATCTCTAGCGCCATAGACCAGTGCGAGACGGCCAAACATGGTGATAGGAATTTCTGATTGATGGTTAATTAGTAATAATTAATTAAATTAAATTAAATTAATTAATTGTGTTAGACACAAACCTAAACCTAGCAAACGGTGAACCCAAAGAGTCAGACACAAATCAATATAAAATTGGTAGAATTAATTTGGAATTAATTCTAAAATATACAAATCAATTTAGTTGGATTAAACTAATTCAAGGAGAATATAAATGATTGGATCATTTATAGAAAAAAATTCATTTGATGGATAGCTCAAGAATTAATTAATTGAATTAGTTAATTTTAGATTTAATACCTTAAAATTAATTGAATTAATTTGTTGGTTTTGCCTTAATTAATTGATTGGATCAATTAATTAATATTTGGGCTCATGTTTATTTAAGTGGATTAAATAAACCTTTGGATTTAGTTGGGCTAAAATTAATTATATTGATATAATGCCCAAGGAACTTAGTTGGGCTAAAATTAATTTGATTAAATCAAGTCGGGTCCATGAATTGGAGTTGAAGCCCGTTTGAGAGCAAGTTATGAGGCGTTTCAACTCCTCCACACCATGTAAGTATATGACTAGCCATGATGAAGTGGATATGGAGTGATTTTTCTCATCATAGTTGGAGGTTATGTGAATATGTGTATATAGGTTGTCTTGGAGGCAAACTTGGTGGTTCTTTCTCACACAATAGGCCACAAAATTTGCAGCCTCAATAACTCTACCAAACTTGGTGGTTTGAATTTTGAATTCAATTATAAGTAAAATAAAAATCTACACACACAACTCTCATGTATGATTCTTGCTCTCGCTCTCCCCAAACATGAGAATTCTTACAAAGGGATACAGTATCGGTTGGTATGGAAATGAGTAGTTTCATACATCGGCAATTTTTTTTTTTACCTCTCTGTTCCAATAACCGAAAGATTGTCCAACTCTAATAAGTCTAAACTGCCATTGGTTGCCATGGCTTCATGTTTTTGATGCTTTTATAAAAAATTTCATGAGATTTGATTTCTTATAAAATTATTCAAAATATTTTATATGAATCATCCCTCATAAAATATTTTGAACAATTTCAATTATTCAATATGTGAAATAATTTTAAGAGGTCTGATATTTTACAATAATAAATAAAGGTAAATTTGGTATTCGACATACCAGACTATCATGTACCCTAGACTTTTGGTCGCGATCGGATAGCTACTTTAGGTATCCAAAATTTTGGGTACCCGAACCTGAAATACTTGAGTCGAAGCCCACCAATAGCCTTTCCCCTACTATGAGAAAAATATTTTACTTTGTTATGCTTAGGAAATATGTATTAATTTTACTTTAAATTATGACTTTGCATTTAATTTTAGTTTTTGAATAGCAGAATTTCTTTTTTAAAAAAATTAAACAACGCAACAGTATAGCCCTTGTTGCTTATTGGCCAATCATTAGCCAGCATGGTGCCCGACTGTGTGCGTGCGCCTGTTGGCTTGCGTGCCAGTAGTACAATCTCGCCCGAGCTTCCACCCATGCCTGTGAGGGTGTATGCAGCGCGCAAGCGCATGTCCACCCGATAGTGAACGACCATCTGCTGGTTGGGCGATTGGGTTGTTTGTACCGTTCTTCTTCGAAATTTGATTTTTCCAATGTTTGCTGATTTTCTGAAATGATTAATTTAGGAAAATTTAAATTTTAGTTAAATTTAATTATTCTAAAAGTAATTTGTGCCTTAGATTAATTTTGGAATAGTATCCAAATAAAAGAAATATTTTTTGGTACATTGGATGTATAGTTGATATTCCATTTCTTTCATTGCATTATCAATATGTTAGTATTATATTTTTAGTATTTGATATTGGATCTCAATTGCCAAATACATGAATTGTATTTATATGCTTTTATATTTGATATAAATGTGTTAATGGTTGTTTATTGAAAAAACAATGAGGATGATTATAAAGCCCAATGACCGTATGTATGGTTTAATTTCATGTTGGTTGAGGCCTGCGTCCCCCTTTGTTTTTAATTATTTCTTTCATTTTTTGCCTCGAAATAAGAAGGTTTGCCTTCTTCCTCTCGATGTACTCCCCCAATTTTTTATTGGAGTTTCTTATTTCAGTCTTAATGAGTGTAGTTAGAAATGTAATGTTTTATTTATTCTGAATAAATATAAGTTTTCATGGAGATGACGGCTCAAGCCCGTTGTTCAGAGCTCGCGATGGAAGAAAAACAAAGAGGAAGGTGAAGGAAGTGATTACGCCCAGGAAGCGCCGCAGAAATGCAAAAAATTAAAATTAAATGATAATAAGCTTAAAATAATGCGATCAAGGGTGTACCTTTGATCTATCCCGGACGTCCGGTATACAATTAATAAAAACAAAAGGCTAGAACAAGAACAAACCAAGGGATAAATAATGCAAACAGAACCTTACGCTCATTGTTCTCTTCAATCTGCGTCTAGCATTAAATCCTCTGCAACCAGATCACTCCTTTCTCAAGCTCTCCTTGATCTAAACTAGGTCATAATCGGCCCATGGGCTTGGCCTTAAATGGACTAGGCTTTAATAAATTAAGGACATATCTAATGGACCTATATTAAATCTACTTTAATTATAAGCCTACCAATTTAAAGTCAATATCTTTTTAATCCAATTAAAACACCCAAATTCACAATCCCTTTAAATTTATAAATTAGACCATGTCTAATTAAATTAATTCAATGGTCTAATCTAAAATTAATTAATTCATTTAATTAACCTTTGAAAATATCCAACCCATGGATTTTTGAATAAATTATCCATGAAAAGATTCGGTATGACCTGAAAACACGACGGAAGCATTAAATAAAAAATATTATTTAAAACGGGTCAAATGGGTGTTCCCTTTGAAATTTTCGGGCGTTCAGTTTTTGTCAAAAGCATAATAGTGGCTACATGATGAAACAAAGGAATTAATAGAAATTCTACAGCTGAAATTTGGGGTTTATGTGAGGGACTGGCCATTGCCCAAGAAAAAGGCGTTGATAATTTACCTATAAAATTGGCTCTCAAATGCTTATTCATCTGTTTTGCATGAGAAAGGAAACACCCAACCATCTTCTTCCTCTGCTGTGGGATTGCAAGGTTCCATGGGATAGATTTCAAAATTTCAACTTGGTTTTTTGGCTATCGGGAAATTAAAAAATAATAATAAAATAATTAAAAAACTAATATTAAAAACAAATTGAATACCTAATTAAAGTTTAACATATTTAAAAATAAGATTAAATGCAATTTACCCCTGTGTTAATAGAAATGAGCAATATACCGTCTGTGAAAAAATAAAATACCAATTTACCTCCTATGTTATTATAAGTAGAGCAATTTACCTCCTAACAGCTTTTGTTTAATTTAAAATTTAAAATAATATTTATATCTTTATTTAATAATCGTTGGATCTTGATCCACTTACAATCCAAATTTAATTAATAAATCAACAGTATAGATTTTATCTGATCAAATCAACGGTTTAAATTAAAATATTACATTATATATAATTAAATTTAAATATATTGTATTTAACTTTTATAATAAAAACTATTTATACATGAATTTATACATACATTATATGTATATATATATAGAATAGCTCTCAATTTTGCACTGCTCAGCTCGATGCCTGTCAAACATCTTATTCATAGCTCTCAAACTTGCACTATTCAACTCCCGACCGCTACTCATAAGTCAAGCTAGTTATCGTCTTTTGCAATCTATTCCGTTGTTAATGGTCCATACCTCTCTCTTTGTAGGACGAGGACCACTTGAATCTGCCTTGGCTACCATCCCTTTGGCCGCGGCTGACGCTGCCACCCTCTTCTAACTAAATATCTTCATACCTTAATGCATGTGAGAAGGTATATTTTTACCGTTATAAGGATGATTCAGTCGAGAAAAAATTTATTTGATGTACGATAAGTCAATCGAGAGTAAATATCAATTTTCATTCAGTCTTTTTGTTGTATCAGCAAATTTAGTGAATTTTCGACTAATAGAGAGACTTATTTATTAAACGGAAGCAAATCTCAAAGATGCTAGATGTAATTTCTCAAACTACAGAAAATTTATGTGTAATGACACCAAACCTCGGGGGAAGGGAGTGTAATTGTCCCCTTATATTATCTAATTTGCTAATAATAAATACGAGTTCGCATGACTATAAGTTCATTAACTGAGTTCAAGTAATGTCTGAGTTGTAATTCTAATTTAAAAGTAACATATTTTCAACAGTATTTGTTGATGAGTCAGTAAGCATATTTTTAGCGAAATTCATGAAATAATATTTTTAGTGAAATGAAAAAAGTAACGTTATCAGGATTTATTTTTAATTTTTTATATCAAATTAAGAAATTTTATATGTTAGATACTAAAAAATAAAAATATCCAAAAAGCAAGGAAATCCAGCTGGCTGATGGAGACCCAAAAGAATGCGGATTGAATTTTCTATTTTAATTTATATTCGATTTTTAATTTCATTTTATACATACATCATTATAAAAACAATTATATTAGTGACAAGATATTAAATTCATTTTAAAATTATAATAGAAAGTATATATTAAATGATAATAATTTTGATCATGTTATTATATAATTATTAATAATAAAAATTGTGTTTAAAGTTGTCACTATAAATAATTGATAACATATCTATAGTGACAATTTGGTAGCAATAAATTTGGTGACGGTAAATAACTATTGTTACTAGATTATTACTATATATTTTGTCACTAATTCTCGCTAATTACAATTTTTGCAAAATATACCTATTAATTTAATTTTATGGCAAATAAAAATTGCTGTCGTAATTTTTTTTTACTTTTCGTCGCTAATTTTCTATTTTCTTGTAGTGCATGGCACGTGTATACATGACAGCATTAATTTTATCTGCGGGAAGATTTTATACATGTGGGGACCCCTATAAGTGTCGCTATACCATTCCAGCAAATTAGCGCACCTATATTATTTCAATGGAAAAAATGCAAGCAACTCTTTTGTGACATCGTAAATAAGCAAATTATCTTTTTTTTTAAAAAAAATAGCGATTTACCTTTCTATATTATTTTAAAATACAACAATTTACCTCCTTATGATTTTTGAAAATGAAGCAACTTATCTCCCTGTATAAGGAGGTAAATTACTTCATATTAAAAAGTATAGGAGGATAAATTGCTATAATTTTTTCATATGAGGTAATGTGCTCATTTTTAATATCACAGGGGATAAATTGCTATTTACCCCTATTTTAATATATTAATTTATGAAAAGGGATGATTGTGGGCCCCTCCAAGCACTTAAAACATTAATGGAAAAAAGCTCTTCTCTGCAAGTGTGTTATGTGGGTCAACAACTCCTCTCTACTGCCAAGTTGCTGAACAATTTGGTATAGTGGTATAGCTAGAAATGTGCTGGTCAAATCACTATATAACGTGGACCACTCTTTTTTTTCTTTTTTTTTTTTTTGAATAATTACATTTACCCCTCCCCTATCTACACAGATTATTATTTTTTTAAATTACACATATACGAACTAAAACATTAACATTATTTATAATGCACCTTTTTTTTTTTGAAAAATTATACATAAATCTCCCAAAAATATTAACGTAATTACACAAACTACTCCTACTTTTTCGGATGGCATGGGTGGATTCTGTAATTATGCAAAAAATATAAATAATTGTGTAAATAGATCATAGATCAGGAGGTGCGAAAATAATTATTTTTATTTATTTATTTATTTTGCTTTCGCAACAGATTTCTTCATTTTATATTAAAATTGAAATTCGTCATATTGAGAGCGGAAAGTGATGTGGTCGAGGTTTTTACGAAGGGATAAAATTGGGAAATTTTACCTACGGCATAATTATACACCAGGTGAAATACGATTGTCGAGGGAAGTCAAAAATAGTCACTATCAATGAATAGTGCTCGCTTAAAAAATTAATATTTTTTGTATTTATAGTAGGGTTGAAAGTTATATTATGTAGTGGGTTGTATTTGTCTAACATGTGCCTCATATATATTAAATTACTTTTTTACCCTTACAAATTAATATTTTTTACCAATATCCATCAGTAGGGTCGGATTCAACTCATTTACATTGGACCAACAACTTAGTTGGTGTGGACCACTTTTGTTGAAGAACATTTACTATAAAGCTAAAGAATAAGCCCAAAAGCGATTGAAGTTAAATAATAATTGTTTTAGATATTTGTTGCATATTTAAATGATATGGAATATTTACCTAACTGATGGATGTCCCCACCAGCTCTGTCTTATTAAAGGGTCTTGATGGCTAGTTTTATTTAATTAGTGCTGAACAATCAACAAGGAGAGAGTGGCTTTAGCATCTCCAAACAAGACACAATGTCTGATCTCGTACTAGGTTTTATGAGCTGGAGTGTGGAGTCTATCCCAATATTTATTATTAAAAAATATAATATACTTTCTCCTATATTATGGTAAATTAATATAAATAAATAAAAAAATTAGTTATCTTTTGATGCTCTTTTTATATTTTAGGGATAACTATAATTTGTTTTCTGAAATTTGATGTAATTACATGTAAACTTTCTATAGTTTGGGAAATTATATATAATATTCTTGAAATTTGCTTTCGTCTACAAATAAATCCCTCTATTAGTCAAAATTCACCAAATTTATTGATATTAAAAAAAAAATTTGAATCAAAATATGTACCAATGATTGGTTTATTACTGATTTATTGCTAGTCAAATAATTTTTTTCGACTAAACTACCCTTATACCTTCTTATATGCATTAACGTTTGAAAATGTATGAGGGTAATTTGGTCATAAAAATATTTATTTGACCTGCGATAAATTAATAATCAGTCAATTAGAAGTAAATACATATTTTTGAATTAATATCAACAAATTCGGTGAATTTTGACTAACAGATGAACTTATTTATTAAAAGAAAGCAAATTTTAGGGGTGTTAGATGTAATTTTTCAAACCACAGGGGGTCTACTATAACTACACCAAATCTCAGCAAAGGGGGTGTAATTATTGTTATATCCTATATATGGAATAAGATTGACAATTATTGTTGTATTTATTTTTTGAAAATGTCTAGTCCAAGTACTTCATTTAGCACTTCAAGAATATATGCAACAATGGTGTTCACCTCACCTCATATATAGGATATAAAAAAAAAAAACATACGAAACAATTAATAGGGTTTTTTCAATTCATAAACGGCTACTTTTCATCTAATGGCTTCAAAAATAATATGTAATTACAAGTAAATGACTCAATAACTATAAAAAAAATTGATGCTAAAATTTGGGTTGAGCTAATTGACAAGTAAAATTCTTATTATTAATCTATATTATTTAATAAATGAAGATTAACAATAAGAACTTTACTTATTAATTAGCTTGATGTTTGATTTTTTTTACGTAATTATTTTTATCCCTTTTCTTATAGTGCCCGTTGAATTTATATATATTGCATTTAATGTCTTATAAGTAAATAATATTACATAAAAATATTAAATGAAAGGTACGCAATAATAAAAATTTATGTAATTTTTTTTGTTGACGGCAGTACTTTTTATCCAAATAATAAAAAAAGAGATTAGGTGTAAATTGAAAACTTTTAGAAAGGGTGGAAGTATAATTTTAAAGAAAAATATAATTTCCTACTTTTATAGAGAATCTAAGTGTGAATAACTTATTTTTTTGGGTCGCCTCTACAAGAAACAATTATCATTAATTTAATTGAATGTTTTTTTCTCTTTTATTTTTGGTGTGAATAAAAATAATATCTTAATTTTATTTCGACTTTTTTCTCGAATAATGATGAAATATTCCCTTTAAAATTTCTGAAGATCATCTATATCAATATTAATATAAAAAGGAAAGAGCCTTTAGACTCATAAACGGGAATTAATGACGCCATTTCACTATATTGTTTAAATATAATAATTATACCTCTAATTTGATAATTTTAAAATTTAATTATAATTATATTTTTTTGATAAAAATCTAAAGTTGATTTTATTTATTTATTTTTTAATATATAATTTGTTGGTTTATATTATATATTCTTAATCATAATATAATTAAAAATGTGAAAAATTATTTATTATGTGTACATAAAAAAAAATATGCCACGACTAGTATACAATCTAAAATTACTTCAGTTCATCATAGTGAGATCGCACCAAGAGTTGATAAGTTTTGAAATATAACTACAATTTTGAATTAATTAGTTAATTACTAACAATTTGTTGATTGAAATTTGATTAACCATCCCGACTATAAAAGATAAGACAAGAATAAAATGATAAATTATGTTGAGACCCCTTGAAATTAGTTTTAATTACAAAAACACTCACGGCTATGTACAAAATTACAAGCACAACATTTGAAGTTTGATTTGGGAGTAATCTCTTGAAGATCTTATCAAGAACTATACCCCCAACTCAATTCCAAACAACTGGCATGTCTGGATCAGCACCATTTATTTCGGGTGGATCTGACCCCACCCTAATTGGATCAAATTCAACTCTATCATGTATGGGCTGACTGTGGCCAATCGATTATTTTTAAATTTTAAGGTTCACATAAAATCATAGACATGAGGAAATCTATAAATAGTTGCCCCCCATACCCCATGTACAACTTTTGCTGCCCTACGTTTCTTGTGACTTTATATCGTTCTCTTTATGTACTATCTGGCTTAGGCATCAGAGGCTATAATAAACCAGAACCTTTTCTGGTGTGCATTGATGATTTTCTGTCTTGTAAATCTTCGATTCCACAGGATGAATTTAGAGGTGTACTTGTAATTTTATAAAAGGGGAAAATGCAAGCAACCCCCTTGTGATATTACAAATGAGTAAATTACCCCCCTTATGAAAAAATAAATAGCGATTTATTTTTCTTTATTTTTTAAAATACAACAATTTACCCCTCTATGATTTTTAAAATGAAGCAATTTACCTTCCTGTATAAGGAGGTAAATTGTTTCATTTTAAAAAGTATAATAGGGTAAATTGCTATATATATATATATTTTTTCCGTGGGTAATGTGCTCATTTTTAATATCAAAGGAGTAAATTGCTTATTCACCCTTTATAAAAAATAATACATGTTTGTATATAATTAGATATAATATAATGAATAGTAGACATAATTTAAAAAAAGAAACCTCAATCTGTTCAAAATTACAAAGTAAAAGTTTGTCAATCAATCAGTGTTCGCCTAAGGCAAGTGGGAAATCGCGTTGTCTTGATTTGTTCCACCGAAAATGAAACGGGAAAAGGCCAAGAGGACGACGAATTACTACTATTTCCACAGCTCTCAATCAAGAACATAGTGACGTTAACAGTTGCAATCAGTCATACATATCCAGAAACTTCAAATATTTATATATTGATGTGTATATATATTAATTGAAACATAAAATGTAATACAATTGGAAATAGAAAAATGCAATCAGATAAAAAGGCGTATATCGCGCCCCGTGCCTGTGAGCTCTTTGGAGACGAGAATTGTCTCTAAACACGCAGAATGCATCCTGAAACTCGATTATGAATAACTCACTGGAAAATAATATCCGATTGATGTACTTGAGTTTTTTGTCAATGCTTATATATTACTTATCTTATTAATTAGTTCCTAATCCATGTGGGACGGGATATATCAATCCTTCTTAGCCCATGATCGACTGCCGGTATTGAAATTCTAGAGGTGACTCCTATAAGTTCAAGAGATGTGCTCCCACGCATATATAACACGCTATCACTTTGCCCCACATAACACTTAGTTCTCAACTCTGCTTGGTGATCGATTTTGATAACATTTGTCATGCGCCGCCTTGCAAGCCAGTTGGATACGGGAATTGCCTCCAAACTCAATGTATGCATCCTGAAATTCGTTATGAACAACACATTAAAAAAGAATATTTTCATGAAAACACTTAAAATCTTTTATCAATTCTTACAATTTATTTATCTTATTAATCCATAATTTACGTGGAATGGGATATCACGGCATTGCTAAGTCAAGGGCCATAGCTAGACACGTTCAATTAGTTAATTAATAGCTACGTTGTCAAAATAATATGTCGATCAAGTATACATATTGGGGAAGAACATTATAGATCTCTTTTTTGAGTAAAATATTAAAAGTCAAACATTAATATTGTGATCATATATGTTCTTTTTTTCCTTTTTGTTTTATTGGTGATTCAGCATATTCAATTAACAGAAAGGGTCAGAACAAATATAAGAAAAAGGGTTCAAGAGTATGTGCTAAAAGTCTTGGGAAAAAAAAATCAAATCAATAAAAGGCTTTCCAGTTTGAATTAAATGCCCATTTTGTAAGAGCATATTGATGGAAATAAGTTTTTATTTTAACTTAATGCACCTATTTAATTCATTATTTATTTGAAATTTATGGTCTATTATTATAATAATTTAACTATAATCTTATGAAATTTACTAAGCATTTGATCATTATATTTTATATATTTATGTGGCTTACTTATAATAGGATTTATTATAATATTATGAATTTTTATTCGGCCATTTAACTTTTTCATTTGACGGTCGAATTCTTGGGAAGCCTTCATGTAAATTTGAGAGGCTTGACAACACAATTAACGATTGGAACTTATTTTTTTTGTGGTTGCGCAAATCAGATCTCAAGTTTTGATATTTTAGACTATTTTTAATGTGGCATGAATTCGAGATTTTTTTTTATTAAATGATCATTTTATTCAAAAATTTAAATTAAATATTCTTCAATATTAATATTAAACGACGACTTTTAGAAGACTCATTTTATAATGATATGCTTTGTCGTTTCACTTTCTTGATTTGGAGTTTATCTTTTCTACCACATATGGAAACAAAAAGATATATGTAGTCCGAAAACTGAGTCCGATGGTGGGCCATTTACATATTCCTTTGCGAACAATAACGTTGACAGCCCATAACGAATGAAGCAGACCTCGCAAGTTGCCATTTATGAAACGGTAGGTGGACTGCTTTATAACCCCTTGATTCCCGCTCTCTAACCTCAACCAGTCAACGCTGTGATTACGGTAATCGTTTCTTGACTTGTTCTTTCTTTTTCTTGACCGGTAATTGTTTGTAGATTGTAATAAATATGAGTTTTTTATTGTTGATGTACTAAAAGCTGTCATTTATCACTCTCCCTTTTGTTGAACTTTGACTTGGGATCTAAGTTAATGAGATGAATTTTTCGTATCTTATTCAAATGAGATTGTAGATTTATCTTGATTCTTGTTAAATTAATTTGATTATCTTTTGAGAATTCTTAACCCCACCCCGCCCACTTTTCTTTCTACTTTTTGGCGTTACAATGCATGAAAAGAAACCGTGGATTTCTACTCAAACTCGTTGCTCAAAACCGCTTCAGAAGAAGACAAGAAAATATTTATTTTACACTGTCAAAACGTGGAGAGATAAGAAAAAAAATATTGCTAGGAACCTGTGTCTGAATTCCCATAAATGTGCTGTCGCTGCCAACTACGGAGTTTCTTGAATACTTATTCAAAAGTCTGTAGACACGTATTTCCTACTATATAAATTCTCCCGAGTAAGAGCCCGTGCTGCCCGGATATTAGAGTTCATACAGTTTTGAAGATAATTCATTCTTGGATAGAACTGCGCGCTGGGAAGTCAGAACACCAATTACCCTTTATTCTTCTGTAGCTGAAAATATCTGCCTTAAATCTGCTGTTCCTGTGCAGAAATTGGTAGTTGCCAAAAGGGTCTTTTCTATATACCTCATCAGTGTGTGTCGTGTGTGAATTTATATGGCTGGTGAGGGGGGTAAAGGGGGCACGTCGAGAAATCTTGATCAGACACCGACATGGGCAGTGGCGGGTGTGTGTGCAATAATTATAATCATCTCTATTGCCCTGGAAAAGGTCCTCCACAAAGTTGGAACGGTAATAAATCGTACGCCATTTCATAGTCCAGCAACAGTTCTTTTCTGCCTTTTGTTTCTCTTGTGGTTGACCGAATGTTTGGGAAAAAGATTATGGGTTCTTGCTCCTGTTTTGGGCTTGTCTTGTTTGGTGGTTAATAGTGATATACTGGTCGAAGATCCTGCATCTTTCGCTTCGACTATTGTTTCCTGATTCTCTTTGTGTGTTTCTCTGTCAAATTTTGGCCTAATTAAGAAATTGTGTGATGGGCTAATGTTAATTCTTTGTCAAGATGCTGAGTTTGAACTGTTGGTATGGGTAATTTGGAGGGGACTAGCTCTACCAGTGGGTGGTTGTTTGTTCTTTTGGCTCTAGCTGTGCTGGCTTACTCTTTACTTAGTGTTAACAATTCCAGAATCTTGAAGCTCGTTATTTTCTGGACATAAACGTTTCAAGAAGAGAAAAAAATCTGAACTTCATTGATGTAAGATTGTTTTGTTTGTTTGATTGTTTCTTCCTTATATTCGTTCCTGTTTTAGTACTCAATTTTTCCATCATTTGTGCGTTTAGAAGCAATTGAAATACTGCTGATGTTCTTTGATTTAATCTATGCACCGTAGCGAATGGTCTTTGCTTTTAGTTAATCTGGCGCTCCGGCTGTTTTCACCTTTTCTTGTCTAAAAGTTGAATCTTTTGCATTGATTATGGAAATTATGTGAATATTTCTTGGTTGTGGATCGATTCCTTTCTTTTCATTCTTGGTTCTTGCCATCCATATTTTCCTCTGCTTCCGTGAATAACTTTTAAATAATGTTGACATCTTTGTGATCAATCAAATTAACGACACAGAACATGCGACCTTTTCGACCTCTTCGTTGTCTTGTGTGAGATGTTTATCTTGCTTTCATATGCTTGCGTTTATGTGATTGTAACATCTCTCCGCTTAAGTTTTCGTTCTGCATTAATTTAATTCCTGTTGCTGGATTGGATGATTGAGCAGTCCTCAACCTAAGTCCTGACACACTCTGAAAATTTTTATAGTGGTTGACGGACAGGCATAAGAAAGCTCTTTATGAGGCGTTGGAGAAGGTCAAAGCCGGTAGATAATTCCTTCACTCCCAGCTACCTCATCATATCCTCTTTGGGCAAAGAAATAATCTCGATTAATAACTCTGCTTCTGTTTGGTTGTGGCAGAGTTGATGATACTTGGTTTCATATCACTGATCCTAGTGTTCAGTCAATATTACATTGCTGAGATCTGCATACCCACAAATGTCGCTGATACCATGTTGCCTTGCCGTGCAAGTGCTGATGACAAAGCCAAGGAAGAGCACCGTCGTAGACTTTTGTCGTATGAGCGACGAGTTTTGGCTGCCAAAAAAGAGCCTACTTGCGGAGAGGTAATTGTTGTTTTCACATCAAGGATGACCTCAACAATGCATTTCGATCTGATTGAAAATTTTCTATTATCCCTGCTTCACACACGGATAACGAATTTCACCACTATTTTATGCGAAGCACTATATATCTAAAAGCATATGTGCGACAACATTAGAATCACAAATTATCTAGAATAACACAGAGCTGCTTTACATTCTTTCCGTCTTGTTTAGCTTGATATTCTTGATTATTCGCTCCTCATAAGATTTGACATGTAATTTTGCTCTTCACATGAAATGCAAATTTATGAAGTCAACGTACGCAACACTAATCTAACGGCTTGTGCAGGGGCATGTAGCGCTTATATCAGTGAATGGACTACACCAGATACACATCCTTATATTCTTTCTAGCAGTCTTCCACGTGATCTACAGTGCCATTACTATGGCTCTCGGAAGACTTAAGGTAATTCCAAGAGCTGTTATTAGTCTATAACGGCTTTTGTATGTGATCTTTGATTTCCTTTATTTTGTATTTGGATGGATGGATTTGAAACTAAGGATTTCAAATTCATAATAACAAATTTGGATAATTCAATGCTGCAAAGAATTTCAAATTCTTGAATTTCCATGTTGAACTATATTTTGTTACATGGTGATGGATTTTAAATCCATTTAATATGAAATCATTTGACATGCTTCCTCCAAATCCATTCCTCAAAAATCCAAATCATCCTATCCAAACATAGCATTATGGAAAACCGAAAACTGTTTTCGTCGTAAAAGCGGATAGTGATGTCTTACTATCAGCTTTGAAGTAAGCAACTAGAATAAACGTGATAAATCAATATCATTTAAATTAGATTAATGTCTATATTTCACTCCACCCCACTTTGCCAATTGATATAATTAAGTATGTTGTATGCAGCATTTGGTAACAAGTACGATGGTAGTAAGAGAGTACTTTTCACAAAAACAATCCGTAAAAATGAATTTGGAATTCTGTAATTAGTACTGATTTTATAAATCTAGAGACCAATTGCTCAATCTTCTTGGTCAGACAAGCACCGTCTTTGCTATAGTATTTATTGTCTTAATTATAAACCCAACAATGCATGTAAATTTCCTTTGCATGAGAAATGGGGGTGAGATTTATGGTTATTTTTTACTTACTCTTCCTGAGTTTCTGCATAATACTTCAAATATTCAACCAAGAAGTTATAGTTGGTAAAATCGTGGCAGGTTAGGTCAGCATGTATATATTTAGCTCGGTGGATCGAGCACCTCAGTTTTATGTAGAAGTACATTCTGTAATAAATAAATGTATTAATATAAAAGTATTTTAAGAATAGTAATGTTATATAGTTCCATATATTAATTTCAATAATAAAGTATCCATTATTAATTAACACAAAAGATACAGAAAAATATTGATGTATCATGTCTAAAAGTATATTAATATAAAGTACTTAAGTAATAGGAAGAAGCTCATAAATATGTTTAATTTTAAGACAGTGAAATTAATAATATAATATATAGATATTTTAAATAAGAGACTTAGATTTTATTTTAAAATCTAGATATCTCATTACCTATGTGATGCAGATTCGTGGCTGGAAGCAATGGGAGCAGGAGACTTCATCTCACAACTATGAGTTTTCTAATGGTATATCATTGTCATGAACCTGGAAAATCTTACTTTTATCTCCATACTTCACAAAAATGGGGTGCTTACCAATTAGCATTCTATCTATGGAACTGTCCGCAGATCCTTCAAGATTCAGGCTTACTCATGAGACATCTTTTGTGAGGGCACACACTAGTTTCTGGACCCGGATTCCGTTGTTCTTTTATATCGTGAGATTTTGCTTTGTCTTTTTGCATTCATTAATTCCTCGTCTTAAGAGACTAAGTTATTTGCTGGTCGCCATTTTGTTCATGATATTTCATAGCTAATAGTTGCATGTTGCCTACAATGCAGGGATGCTTTTTTCGACAATTTTTTAAGTCTGTTAGTAAATCTGATTACTTGACTCTCCGCAATGGCTTTATTACTGTGAGTTTTGTTCGTTGCATGTCTTTTTATTTACATCATCAATTTCCTCTTTTTCCTCTTTTTTAATAATTTTGGCTTGTTTATAGGTTCATTTGGCGCCGGGAAGCAAGTTTAACTTCCAAAAGTACATCAAGAGGTCACTGGAAGATGACTTCAAGACTGTTGTGGGAGTAAGGTAAACGATACTTAGTTGAACGAAATATTTTAGTAAACTTCCGTTGGCATTTCTATCTCCCGCAAATTTAAGTCGCTGATTTTGCTTTCCCTTTGTGCGTATAATTTTGGCAGTCCAGTGTTGTGGGGATCATTTGTGGTGTTCTTGCTACTAAACGTTAACGGTAAGCCACAGATAAAGTCGAAGTATGATGTCCCATTTTTTTCTTAGTACTTTACCACTATCACTTTATACCTTTTCTTCCCCTCGAGTATCTTACATTCATCCATATCAGGGTGGCAAGCGCTGTTTTGGGCATCGTTAATTCCTCTATTTGTAAGATCCGCATCACTACTATCATTTCAAATACATGCAAAGAAGAAAGCCTAACGATGTAACTTTTATCAGTTAATCTTAGCTGTTGGCACAAAGCTACAAGCTATTTTGACAAGAATGGCGCTTGACATAACAGAGCGACATGCAGTCGTTCAGGGCATACCTCTTGTCCAAGGGTCGGACAAATACTTTTGGTTTGGCCGGCCTCAGTTGGTTCTGCATCTTATACACTTTGCACTGTTTCAGGTATTAATTAAATAGAAATTCTGATCATTAATCATACTATTAATATATATCTATACATTTATTTAGAAAAACTACCTTTGGTTGACAAAATGTACTTTACTAAAATACCCTCACACATATTTGTTCTTAAATAAAATGGCATTTCTTTAAATTTTCCTACAAATAATATGCTATTCATGCACATTTAAATATTTAAAGAAATATTTGTCTAGTCAATTATTTGTTTTTAATTTATTCAATTTTATATAATCAAATAAAAATAATATATTTAAATTATTCAAATGCATTTAGTGTGCTTTGGTAACTAGTTTTTAAAGTATGGGTACCTTAAAAACTAACTTTGGTGACTAAACTGTCTTTATTTGAAAAGATAATTTTTTTGGGTACTTTTATTCTCACTTCTGTTTCTTCTCTCTTATCAAACCTCTCCTGCCTGAGCTCTTATTTAAAAAAAATTGTAATTTTTTTCTCTTCCATTCTATTTTTCCAATTATATTATTTTCTCTTATTTAAATGAGCTTGAATTTATTTATTATAAAATTCAATACATATATATACATAGAAACAATTCCAGAAAATCTTAATGTCATATAAAAAAAAATTAACTTTAAAAATTCAAGCACACATATCGAGTGTAATTACCTGTAGTATATATAAGGAACCAGTAAAAGTTAAAAAAATATTAGTCCATTACAAAGCAGCATTTTCTGACTCTCGCTCTTATGTACGTTATTAAAATTATTAATTGTTTTTGTGCTAATGAGTTTGACTATCTGTGCAGAATGCCTTCCAAGTGACGTACTTCTTGTGGATTTGGGTAATGAATCTCCTCCAATCTATTAACTATGAATTATAAACTTTTGCTCTACAGCATCATTGAGTAAAATGTTCTCATGTGCAGTATGAGTTTGGTCTGAAATCTTGCTTCCACGACAATTTCGGACTTGTAATCGCAAAAATTGGTTTGGGGTGAGTGATATTCCGCCTCTTTCGTCCCAAAATACGTTGTGCTTCCATTTACGGAACAAAATCTTTGTTGTGATATTACAGGGTTGGAGTCCTATTCTTATGCAGCTACATTACACTTCCACTGTATGCCTTAATTGCTCAGGTACTTTTGCAGCTTTACATCCTTGATATGCTTCTTCGACGTTAATATCATAATTAGAAAGCGACCCACAAAAATAGGTTATTCGTGGTTGTAACATCACCTTGTCTAAGTGATGTGGCTGCCATACATAGCTGTAGCAGCAGTAAACTCGACCGTCAACTTATAAAATAAACTATCATATCTCTATGTCTAATGTTACGCACCTCTAAAGTTCTATAAGTATAAATAAACTCGACAGTTTTACATGAGAACCCAGGTAGCTCCTTGGCTTCCGACAGAGTTGTAATATTAGTCGTTGTGCAAGTTGAGAGTGCGTGACAATGAAAGTCGAAGAAAAGCTGAAATTGGAGTGTTTGGTGAAAGAGCTGAAGTCGGGGTGTTTGAGGATGAAATGGTTGAGACAAAGTTCAAAATATTTACGGTTTTTACCAAGTTGCAAAATTTGGTGGGATAAAGCTTATAGCTTTTGGCTTAAATGAGCATAATGTGCACACCTGTTTCAGCTTCTTTCAGCAAAAAACTGATAGGTGCTTAAAATAAGCCATTGCGAACACCCCTCATGTCCCGACCTTCGAAGAGAACTAGGCTGCAGTAAGCTTTTTGACAGTCATAGAACATGTGAAAAGTAGGAGAATTTACAAGACATAAATGAAATTGTGGGTATGGTTTCGTTCTTGGATACTCAGTTATACCACAATTTGACTTTTTGTTATTTGTTAAATTTTAATTCGTAGAGTTTTCTTCATACACAGAATTGCAATGTTATGGACTTACAACCATGGGGTCAACCAATGTCTCTAATGTTGAGCGGTTTTCAAGTCGCCTTTCAGACCTAAGTTTTGTAGAAAGTATAATTATTTTAGGTTATGTCTGAATAGATGGATTTCGAGGTAAAGATTTCAAATCTACAATAACAAGTTATTTGAACTTGTTAGGATAATTTCATAGTGACCTTATGTTGCTCGATAAAAGTCCTCTAAGGTAACCCAAAGCTAATAGATTCTATTCGTCCCAAAACGACTAGCTTGATTAGATTTCGACCTGTTTATGATTAAGATTTTTGTATAGTTCAACTGTGAAGCTGTTGGTCTTTTTGCTGCAAATGAGGGGCATCCCTTTAGATTTGAACACATTACACGTGAACCCATTAATATTGAACTATTACATTGCCACCCCTGTAGTCATGGTTGCCTTAAAGATTTCCCCTCGTCATTTGGTCTTTAGGGAAATCTATATTGTAAAATATTTTGGATGGACTGCATTGTAATTTTTGAAAATTAAGGGTGTTCTTTCAGTGATATCCCTAAACGTCCCTTTTTGTGTAATTTATTCCAAAGAACTGACTTGGACACCACTGTGCTGAAAATATACAGATGGGCTCACACATGAAGAAATCAATCTTCGACGAACAAACGTCCAAGGCCCTCAAGAAGTGGCACATGGCTGTGAAGAAGAAGCATGGCGGACGGGCAGGAAGGTCCCCTACTCGAACTTTAGGTGGTGGAAGTCCCACATCGTCAATGGGTTCGCCGTTCCACCCTACAGCTGCCACACTGCATCGTTTCAAAACAACTGGCCACTCAACTCGGTTTGGGTACGAAGACCATGATGCATCCGACCTAGAAGAGCCATCGACGCCTCCAGCACCGACAACCAGCTTAATTATACGAACTGCAGATCCAGATCCCTTGGAGCATGCTGATCATCATATTGATGTAGAACACGATATCGGTGTAGCCGATCATGGAGATGAAACGAGGAACGAAGACGACTTCTCGTTTGCAAAGCCTGCTCCCCAGAAAGGAGGCTGAAGCAAAGCTTGTATTGCTTTTGGCATTATAGTTCCCTGAGTATAATTTCCTCTGCTTGCTTATGTATTCATTGTCAAAAATTTCGCAGTATTGGGAAGCAATGTTGTTAGATATAGCTAGAATTTTGTACATTTTTCAGCAAGTATTGTTTTCAATACCACATTTTTGGTTTCCCTCTCTTAATTGTATTTCGAGTTTATCTTTTTTTATTCTTTATACATTCATTTTTTAATGAAGTGAGTGCATAATTAATTATGATACATTTTATGTGAGGTCCAATTGATATGGATTATTCTCAAAACTTGGTTTGAAGCAAATGCAAATTCTGAAAGGGGACCAGCAAAAAAGGAGTTAGCGCTCTAACGTCCAAGTTACTCTAGAATTTAGGAATAAATAATCGTAAAAATAAATCTTATTGAGAAATTGATAAGAAATTCGTAGGAGAAATTGTGATCAAAGTGCAATTTGAATGCAAGATAGTTAGGGAATGAGTAGGATATCTCTTACACATTTTCATTTTCCCTCTATTTTTTACGCTGCTGTAAATCCTTTTCCACGTTCAGTTAATGAGAAAACATAGAAACTCCCAAATGGCTGTAGCAAATTCAGCTTTTGTCCTTCACACAAAATCAACATATATCTATTTTATTCAGAATCAGATGCACGTATCAATCATTGATGCCCCAATGCACAAATCACCAAATGTAGCATGAACTAAATCATACAAGCTGGAAATCTGGCCCTGTCCAGTTCAAATATTGAACCCAAGGCTGCTGTAAGTATGAGCTCACTTTAACTTAGAATCCATTATCAGATCAAAGCAACCTATCCACGAACCCACTAAGGAAATTAACAAAAAAGTAATCATCTAAAATTTATATTTAGTGAAAAATCACCGTAAATTGGGCTAAAGAATGGTACAAAACAAGCAGCACACAAGCAGGGGTGGGTATAATCAGAAAGAAAGGTGACAGCTTTCCTTCTTTCAGATAATCCTCGCAGCTTTTCAGAGCGAACAATGGAGCGCCTTCGATTATGTAAGAGTAGGTAGCCGATAATAGTAGTTTGTAAGAAAGAAAACAACCCAACTTTCAACGGTTCGAGAATGTGATGGAGCACTTCAGTTCTTTGCACTTGCTGCAGTTTGCTTTGCGCCCACCGCAAAGAATTCAGTGATGACTTCAAGCGGCATTCCCTTGGTCTCGGGGACCTTGAGGAAGACGAAGACCCACGCAATGGTGCAAACAACAGCGTAGATGGAGAAAACGCCAGCAAGGCCTATCGAGTTGAGCATGACGGGAAGTGAGTACGTGACTATGATGTCTCCGATCCAGAATGTTAGAGCACATATAGCGATGCATATTCCACGGACACGAGTGGGGAATATCTCGGAGCAGAGGATGTTAGGAATCGGCCCGAAGCCCATGACGAAGCAGCAGAAGTACACAATGACGCTCACGGTTGAGATAACAGCGTGCACCACAGTTCCTAGGTCGATGACGTTGCCAAGTACTAGCAAGATGAGCGTCAGCAATAGAACAGGTAAAGTAGACAGCAGCAGCCACCTGGAGAAGATGTGTGTAATTATGTTGCTATATGGACAAAATGAAGTTAAAGTGCATGTTGTCATTCAAAAGTGTTTGTAGATTTTCTAGGAAATGGGCGATATATGGTTAAGGTAATATCAGCATCAAATTTTAATGGTGATCCTAATATGTGCCCCCTACCCCATGTCACATTAAAAATAAATTGAGAAATAACTTAGGGGCGATCAAGTAGCCCAATGGTGCCACTTTGTAACGTTACAATGGTGGCACCTTGTTCCTAGTTTCTATGAAAGATAGGTCACGGGATCAAAGGCCCAGGGGACTTGGGGAACCACTTTTGATCATTCCTTTAAAAGGGAGAAAGGAAAAATTAGAGAAGTAACATAGAAGTTCTACTTCTTGGTGCATTTGATACATAAATTATTCAAATGGATTAGTAATAAAGCATATAAATCGGATAATTACAGAGCCTCCCCTAGAGTTTGGTCTAATTATAGGTAGACCCCCTCAGATTTTCGAAATTACATCTCTCTCCCTTAACACTGGCAGGCGTTTAAAGTACTAATTTTTTTTAATGAAATACCTCTTTTGCCCTTCATTATAAATCAAAAATGTATTACACAAGTTTCCCTTTAAGGTTCCTTCAAATTTCAGACTCCTTCCCTAAGGTTTGCCATATCACAATTGTACCCTTCGAAGTTTTGCCATTTTACAGTTTGGACCCTAAGGTTTATTCTTGACAGGAAAATGGTGCTTCCATAAAATTCAGAATTAAGAAATGGGAGAATTACCTTCTGCCAGCGATATCCATAAGCCTCATGGCGACACCAATGCTTGGAAGCATCAACAACGTCGTAAGAGCACTGATAAGAAGAGATGCAGAGTCGGAGCCAATTCCCAAATTCGACAGGAGAACTCCCACACCGGCTTGTTCCAGAATTTGAGGAGTGTAGTAGAGAACTCCATTAATGCCAGAAAACTGTAAACCGACATTTATATATCAGAAAGCCGTGGGATCAAGAAATCATGTGTATGAATACAAGTTTCGAAATGAAAACATTTTAGTTGGTTATATATAGTAATTTCATATAGTTTCCCACAACACAGATGCAGCACTTTTATAAAGCACATACTACATTAAGGGCTGGTTCAATACAATTAGACAATTAAAGGCTTTGCTACTGCTTGCTGGAATGTTACTGGCACCAAGTTGCTGAATCCAGATTCACATAAAAATAGGTGACAGTTGATTACATCTTTAAATATTCATGCCAATGAGAAAACCAAACATTATCCTTAATAATGATTCTACCTAGGAAGTAGCAAACAGAAATGACAGAAGGAAGAACTGAGCCAAGGACATGCTCTATTCATTCATGTTGAAGTAAGATACAGAGTTCAAGGATGCCTTTTGCAGGATTATTAGCAAAATAGTGGTTTTGATATTGATCAATTGGATTGCTGAGCTGTCTAAGTCTCGGTTTCTAGGGAAACAACTCAAATGTTGCGTGGAAAACAATTAACTTGAAATGCAGATACATCATAAAATCAAGGCAGATCACAATGAATTTTATGCCACAATTCATGAAGAATTCTGCAAAAGCAACATTATTAAATGAATAGACATAAAGAGTATGATGGCTTACTAGGTATTTGGTTCTATGCTAATCTTGTAAAATGAAAAACTAATTTAATTATGGTGTCGCATTCACTGTTTCATGTGATAGTGTAAAGATGGAAAATGTACCTCAAATCATGCATAAATAGGTTGTCGTCACATGAGTAAACAAAAACTTAGAGCATGCATCACTAAACTAAGCATTTAGTTACCAGTGTTGGTAGTAATTGAGCATTACACAAACATATAAACTCATGGTCCTTGTTATGTGGTGGGGGAGAGAATTTAGAAATGGGCTTTTTCCAATTGAAATAATACTTCATAAGACAGAAAAAAAGTGTATGCGAAAGCTTTAGATCACAAGCACTTTGCACCATGCAGCAGTATTGGATCCCCAAAAACCTTATGTAAGATCACTATTGCCTACAATAGAATCTTATAGCAACATCTGAGAGATCTTCCCAGCCAACAGATGAGAATGCAAAGAGCAGATGTGCTTTTTACTGTTTTTGAAGAAGGCAAATGTAGTTAGCGTATTTGTAAGTTAGTTTGAAGTCTAGAAATTAGTAGTAGGATTTACCTGTTGAAGAATTTGAATTCCAACTCCGACAATCAGTGCATGTTTGACTCCTGGTTCGAAAAGGTCTCTCCAGCTTGCTCCTCTTGCAGCAGCTTCAGGTTGTTTATCAGTTGCTGTGCCAATTAAATTATGACTCGTAATGTCCTCCACGCGAAGAACAGACTGGCTCACTAGAGCAGCAGCATGAACGAATTCCCCTTCAGCTGGGATGTCTCCACCAGAAAGCGAAAGAACAGAACCCCGCCTTGATCCAGGGCCACCCTCTTGGTGCAGATAGATCCTCTTAAGACCTGAACTGTTCTCGTCTTTTCTATACGCCAACTGCCAACCACCACCGATTCCCATACCGCTGAGTTGTTCGCCAGGATTGTCCTTTTCAGGATTTGTATCCTGACGTGTAAGCAACGGACTCCTCAAGTTGTCATCAGATTCAGCCCCAGAAGCATCAGATGCGTTGTCGCCTTCTTGTTGCAGGCTTTCCTCATCCCAGTTTTCATTTTTAACTTGATTCTCTGCCACATTGAACATGCTGCCGAAATTCGAGAAGAGCATGCTTCTCATGCTTCCCATCTCAGGGAGCTTCTCATGAACACTTCCAAAGAGAGTGACCATGGGATCCATAAGCATACTTCGATTAGCCACACTGCCCTGACGAGACGCTATACCCAGAGTGCTTCCTCCTCTGACAGGTTTGGCTATCCAAGATTGGCCCTCCTCAGCCCCATATAATTTGATGCGGTCTTTCTCAACAGCATGCTCTTGGTTATCAGCAAGATCATTGTCTGGACTAATTATATACTCCTCTATGGATGTTTCACCTCCAACGCCCAAACCCTCCACTAACAAAGCCATTTCACCTGTTGACAGAGAGACACAAGCAAGAGAAGTCATATACTTGCCTAGGACCAAAATGAAAGAGTGACGTTTGCAGATTACAAACAAGTTCTTAGGTGAATGACCAGGTATTCTACCTTGATTCTTTAGGGAAAATAATACGGAATGAAAACTTTTAGTGTAAAACAATCACATAATAATCAATCTTGTAACTTATGATATCTAGAAAATCAATTCATGAGATTCATTTTTGAGATAAAAAAATTCACCAAAACCTACTGAAGGCGAGGATTCTAAGGTATAAAGTATTATCTAAGGCGTATGCACCCCACTAGGTCCTGAAAATTGCAGCTGTGAGGTGTGAGTTTGGCAGCTTGAGAAAAGACTTGCGTGTTTCGAGTATAACTGGAGAAGATTTAGTCATGAACAGATTAAAATTTATTAAGCAGAAAATTTTCAATTCTTTTTAAAAGAAAGCATAATATTGAAACTAGATTTGCAGCTCCCTGCAAATGCCAAACCTTGATATGTTTACAGACTTGCATGCTATAACTCTTTAATAAATCATAAGTTTAGAAGTAAGAGTAATCTAATAAACAGTTCATTACAAACTAGTCATTATCGAAATTGGATAGACTGCAATAGATCTACATCTAGAAGTCAGTGAATTTTTAATGCGCGGACAAGCTAGCTTCGATCGTAAAACTTTGAGGTTCTCTAGCAGTATGAGCAACTGAATTAGCAAATATACCTGACACGTCTTCCCGTCCACGTAATTGTTGTAAAACTCTCTTGGCCTCTTTCATCTTTCCTTTACTTACTAACCATCTTGGAGATTCAGGTAAGAAAAACACTGCTAATACAAAATAGATCATCGAAGGAATGGAGAGAACCCCGAGCATCAGTCTCCAACTAGGTGAATTCGTCAAAGACATTCCAAAGACCATACAGTATGACAAAAACATGCCAGCAGAACCAGTAAACTGAGGAAGGGTATTTAGTAATCCCCTTATTTCAGGCGGTGCCGTCTCAGAAATATAGACAGGAACGAGAGTGACGGCAAGACCAATTCCAAAACCATCCAAGAGTCTCGCCAAGAGGAGCACATACACATTTGGAGCCCATAACATCACTAATCCACTAAGAAAATATAGAACAGACGAGATTATTAGCATTGGACGCCGTCCAAGCCAATCAGATACCGGTCCAGAAAATGTAGTTATGACTGTTGCACCAATCAAGGACATAGCAACAATTAGCCCTTCTATGGTAGGCTGTCTCTGCAAATCAAATTCTCTTTTGATGTAAAGCACAGATCCTGAAACAATTCCGATACATCCTTTTCAGTGATTCAAGATCTTCAATGGATCAGAAACAAAACATAAAATTCGATGTCTTCCAATTGATGGGCTTTTGGCACAACTCTAAGAGGTTGAAGATTAAGAACTTAAATGATAAAAACTAATCTTTTCCACAGATTTGAAAGATGATATGTACTAAAGGATACGAGAAATCTTCTAAATCTACAATAGCATCAAGAAGAGATTGTTTAAATGAGGCATTGATTTTGTTAGGATGAAAACTAGTAACACAGAGAGAAATACTAATAGTAGAGTAAGAATATACCGGCTATAGTAGCATTATCCCATCCTTGCAACATGTTGCCAATGGCGGCCGCAATCGCAACTAGCACAGCTCCCCTCATTCTTGGTGGATTTAACTCTGACAAACTGTTGATTCTTGTACGCTAACAGATTCCAATATCACACACAAAGTGGAAAGGCACAGTCTTTTGCAAATCTTGTTTGTGGAACTATAGATGCAAAACAGAATTATAGTCACGATCGCCACTCAAATAGCAGAAAACACACACACACAGACAAACAGAGGAGGGACAGCGCATATGATTCATGATATGACATAAAACATCTTTTCGCTCAGACATTAATGCACAGCGACATGTACACATTCTGATAAGAAAAGCCCTGCACAAATACAAACATTCAGCACCGAATCCATCTCAGTGTACCTTGAAATCAAAAGGGTCTAAAGAATTTCAGTAGTCCTTTGGGACATTGCAAGCCTGATGCTCTATAAACTACATGCAATGCCACAAAACGCCACCTTTAACTGTATATATAGAGAGAGAGGTGAAAAGAGTCCTTGTATGTAGCAAGTCACAGAGTTGCCTAAAAAAACAGAACTATAACTTTTATTTATTTGACACAGTGAGTGACCGAGGCAGCGGTGATTCAGACAGCAGAAGTAGACCTGGCAAAACGTGAAACGAGAGAGAGAGAGAGAGAAGGGGTTTTTGGGAATTGCAGTGGGTGATGTGGTGGCGATCCAAGAACGTGCTGCGCTGATCTGTGCTCTTTTGTGATTTCTTTACCTGGCCTTATTTTATTTCATTGCCGTCTGCCTCAGGAAAGATTCTTCAGAGTTCTTCTTTGTATCGACATACAACATCCAACGTTGCTTTTCCTGACCAAAGATTCAATTACCTTTTCACACTCGTGAGAAGTCTTGTTTCAACACTGACTCTCGTCAATCTTCACGTCTTCGAAATTTAATTTGATTCTTTTTAAAATATATATATATATATATATATATCTAAATTTAATTTGATTGTTGCTTAAATTGAATTTTAGGTAAATTTTTAATTGAATCCCAGCAAGAATCTGAGATCCAGCAGCTTAGGCTGTAATTGGTTGTAGAATTTTATCACATCGAGGAAAATTGAGATAAAATGAGTTTCCATTTGAGATATTTTTATTTAAGTATATGATTCAACGTGAGATAAAGATATAATCATAAAAATTGATGTAATGTGTAAAATATTTCAAATAAAAAAAATATAATAATTGTAAGTGATATAACATATTAACAGCCAAACCAAAAAAAAAAAGATTAAATACAATTTATCCAGTGATATGTGAAACGAACAAATACTCTTCTATGAAAAAAGAATTAGTGAATTATCCCCTGTATTTCGAAAAATAGAAAAAAATACCCCTATCTAAAATACAAGGATAATTTGTTTTACTTTCCAAAATCAAGATATAATTTACTATTTTATTTTTTATAGAGAATTTTATATGAGCTAAAGTCGATACCACTAGACATTTCAATCTTTGCCTAAAAAAAAATTAATACTATATAATATTTCTAAAATTTACTGATTTTTGTTTTTGGATAATTACTACTGATAGGGGTATATCATAATTAAAGAAATTGTCAATAAAATGATATAAATATTTTCAAAATAGACATTTATTACAAGGTGATCCTAAGGATTCGCGCCCTCTCATTGCGGGTCGGTTCGCAGGTCTTAAAGGATCCGCTCTGGAGACTATTGATTACCTGACAGTGAATGAGTTAGGATTACGACACGTGGCATGATGCAATTGGACCGTTCCGATGGACAAGTGGACCCACACAAATCTTATAAATACCTTATGTACAGTTCATTTATGGTAAAATTTATTACACTAAAAATCCATATTAGATCGCTTGAGATCGCACTTAGATCGCTTCTTCTATCTCGAACTCTTTTACTGACTTAGGAATCAGATGGTGTTAGCTCGGGACCTCCCAACAAGCCTAATGATTTGCCCTCTTTTCTTAGGTCCCAAACATTTTCTAAGATTCGAAGTAACTGACGACCTAGGGCCTAGATTAGTTCCAAAGACATGAGGTAGCTACGACGTGTGACCCGGATCAACTACAAACAATCAACAAATTTCTACAAGAAAAAATGTTTGGTTTTATGTTTTGGCCCATCTTAGAAATGGGCCAAAACACAAAATCTTGTTTGTTTTTGTGTTCTGCACACCTCTACTAGGTGTGCAATTATAATTTATTTTTTTTATTACTTTTTTTTATTATTTTTTATTCTTCTCTTAACATAAATATACATACACATATATATTACTAAATATATATATATATTTAAAGACATGATTTGACAATGAACAGTAACTCCTGTCTCTCAAATCCCAACATCAAACCTACACCACTTATTTTATATTATTTTATATTATATTAAAACACAAATCCAAACATACCATCTATCTCAAAACACATACTTATCTCTATTTTTCTCTCTCTATCTCCAAAACAACAAAACAAAAACATTCAAAACATTAATCCAAACATAAGGGCTTTTTATACTGTTGAACTAAGGGCATTTTGGTCCAAAAATTCTAACGGTCTTTTCAAATAGTTAGAACAACGCTTGCAAATAGCAAAGGTCTTTTCCCTTCGTTTTATAATTTAAGGATCAATTTGTAATTTGAGTGTCAGTCCAGAAAAAGTGAATGTATTTAATCCTTTTTTTTAATTCATATTCATTGTTTATAGTCAATTGAGTGGATTCATATTAAATTTTAAATTCAATTTTCGGCACTTAATGAATTAAATTCCAACATTTTTTTTATAATTATTTTCAAGATAAATAGATTTATTTTTCATGAATTTTAATTTTTAGTTTATTCGTAAATGAATTCAGAGTTATCCCGCGATAAATTAACTTCTTGGAACGACAAATGTAAAATCATTGGCTTTGTTTGGATTTGTATTCTCGCATTTTCTGAGACAAGATAAAACACACTTAATGTTTGTTTTTGTGTTTTTACATCTTATCTGCTTGTTTTTCTATTTTTCAACTTTCTATATATAATATATATATTTATATATATACATAATATAAAACAGACATGATTTGACAATAAACAGTATTTTTTGTCTCCCAAAAATACAACATTAAATATAAAATATTTATATATAAAAATATATGATTTGATAATTGATCGAATCGAACTCAAATAAGTTTCTACTGAACTTAGTTCAAGTAGTTCAATATTTTCAAGCATATTTTTTTCACTAATCGAATCGTGTTCAATCCTATGTACATGAGTTTCCTTCTCTTTTCTCTTTGATTTGTTATTTCTTTTTTCTCCGGGTTACTTTTAAATAAGAAGTATTTACAGTATTTGGTTTTATTTTTGGCCCGTCTCAAAACATGGTAAATGTTTGCCTTGTTTTTGGAAGTTTTTTATGTTGTCTTGAGATGTTTTGAAACAGTGTCTCATTTATTTTTTGTCAAAATAAGTCTACACTAATTATAGGCCGTACAACTAAAAAAATTATATACATACACATACATATATATATAAACATATATAAAAGAGACATAATTTGACAATGAACAGCAGTTTTTGGCTCCCCCTAAGCAACATTAAACATACCATACTTATTTTATTATTATCTACAAAAACAAATCCAAACATACACATTATCTCTAATACATACTTATTTATCTTTGTTTTTCTCTCTTTATCTCCACAGAATACTAAACCAAATTAAAAATGAAACCAAATATAGTGATTATGTCTGTGTCAATATTTGTTTTTATTTTATCATAAATTATTTAGTAATAGTAAATGACATTTTTGAAAAAGAAGAAAAGAAAGAAAAAAGTTGGCCTTGGAAGTCTTGGCATATCCATATTGTTTAAAAAACAGCATAGTAATTATGTTGGGATTTTGTTTTATAATAAAGTGATAATCAAGTTAAAAAATGTATTTCCATATCAATTAATATAAAGCAACAATTGAAAAATCTTTTTTACTAATAACAATAAATAAATTACAATAACTCATATTGATACACTGAACCAATACCTCAATTCAATAAATATATCAATACGACTAACAACGACACATAAATTATAATAATTCACATAAAGTGAGACAAATATACACACGTCCAATAGAACTAAACTTCAGATGTAATTTTTTAAACTACATAAAATTTACATGTAATTATACCAAATCTTAGAAAAGAAAGTGTGATTTAAGAAAAAGAATTTAAATAATTTTACATTAAAAAAATAAAAATCCATTAACACGTTACGTAATTTAAATATGCATAATCAACTATACGTCCACAGTTGATTGTGGAATAATTTATAAACTTGATCAAGATAGTTGAATAAGCAACTAAATATTTTTATTCACCTTTTATATTTATTTATAAAAATAATGCTAAATCAAATCCTGCAATTTTTTTTTAAACTTTCTGCATTTTGTTCATTTATTTATTTTTAACCGTATGCGATACGTTATATTTAATATTCAAAAAATTAATTTAATATATTAATAATTCAAATAAATTGAAACAAAAACCGTAAGTAAATTACTATAAAAGTAAACACATATCCATATTCAATTTTTTAATTATAAGATCACAATCTTACTAAACAACTAAGGCCCGATTAACTTTTTCAATTTATTTTATTAGGAAAAAAATAGCAATATTTAGGAAGTTTTGTGACAATATTTGGATGGTGACATTGTACTTATCTTCCACGATTGACAATCGAAAACGTTGTAGCAACAAACTTGTGCTGATTGTTTTACAACATGGCAGTGACAAATGAGCACGATGTTTACCAAAAATCTAAATATATATGACAATTATTACCAAAAAAATAATGATAATAAATAGTATATGATAATCAAGAAAATTATCTGATTTTTCAACTCACTCACTTCCTAAGTTGCTTAGATCAATTATTCTTTCAAAAGAAGAAAAAAATTAAAATCGGGCTGAATAATATTTTTTACCTCCTGTGATATTAAAAATGAGCACATTACTGCTTTTATGAAAAAAATATAGCAATTTACTCCCCCTGTACTTTTTAAAATAAAGCAGTTTACCTCTTTATATAAGGAGGTAAATTGCTTCATTTTAAAAATCATAAAGGGGTAAATTGCTATATTTTAAAAAATACAGAGAGATAAAACGCTATTTATTTTTTCATAAGGGGGTAATTTGCTCATTTGCAATATTATAAAGGGGTTGCTTGTATTTTTCCTTAAAAATAAAAAATAAAATCATTCAATTACTGCTATATCATGCAATATCATTAATTGTTCTTTGTATTTTTTTTTGGGTGTTGTGGGGTTAGGCAGTGGGGTTCCAGTTTTGGATTTCATCCATTACATTTAAACAGAGTTTTGAAAGACGCAAGTTTTGTGCGCATCCAAAAGCGGTGAGTACGGAGTAATTTTTTATTTTTGATTTTTTTAGCAATTCGTATTTGATTTTATCTATTTGTGTTTCTCGTTTTCTATTTATTTATTTATTGGTAGAATTGCATAAGGTCGTCTGTGTTTTAAAAACTCAGTAGAAACTCTCTTTTTGGTTTGAAAATAAGTAAAACACCCCTTTATGTTTTATAAATTTAGCTCAATTGTCCCTTTTTGTTAAATATAACTAACGACGTTATTTTTTGATAAAATAACTTATATGTCTTTACATATTAAATATTGTTCTTTTTTTTTTTAATGATCGTTGGATCCTTATTAATTAGATGAGAGTGTAGAAATGTGCACAGCGGAAACATTGAAGGCAGCATAAGTTTGCAGAGTTCAAAAGGAATGGAAAAAAGAGAAAATTGACAGCAGAAAACTCTGTTATTTCTTGAGTTTCAATCATACAGATTAAATGAGGGAGAAGACTCCTTCCTTTTATAAACAGCAAACTAAACTGCCTTCTAACTAACTTGCGTTTTACTTATAAAAACGCATTACATGAGCAGAGGCGACTTATTGTAACGGCTAACGAAAAGCGTGTTCTTATAACAAAAGAAAAAGCGCTAAAATGAAACACGACAGAAGCTCCTTTCTCCTCCCTCTATTCTTGCTCTGTTCAGCAGCAGCTCGCGTTTAAAAGATCAGCAACATCAACCATCTTCAACACTCCCCCCTCAAGTTGAACTCTCTAAAATGTTCTCAGGTTCAACTTAGACAATAGATACATGAATTTGGGACCAGTTAAGACTTTAGTAAAAAGATCTGCTGGTTATTCCTTTGAAGAAATATGCTTAGGGAGAATGAAACCCTCTTTGTATTTGTCCCGGACTAAATGACAATCAATCTCAATGTGCTTAGTCCTCTCATGGAAGACTGGATTAGCAGTGATGTATAGAGCTGCCTGATTATCACAGAAAAATGGAATTGGGGTTTGTATATTGATCTTCAAATCATTAAGCAAATTGTGAATCCATATAAGCTCACAGGTTGTTGAGGCCATGCTCCTGTACTCGGCTTCTGCAGTAGACCTTGAAACAATGGTCTATTTCTTGGTTTTCCATGATATCAAACTTCCCCCTAAGAATACACAATAACCAGTTAAAGATCTCCTTGTTTCTTTACAAGTAGCCCAATCCGCATCACAATATGCTGCAAGGTTGAAATTATTGTTGGAATTGAAATGTATTCCTCTGCAGATTGTCCCTTTCAAGTATCTCACTAAGTGAAGTGCAGCATTCCAGTGTTCTTGACAAGAAAATTGCATGAATTGGCTCAACTACTGAGTAGCATAGCAAATATCTGGCCTTGTAAAGCCAAGATACAACAACCTACCTAGCAGTCTTCTATAAGATTCAGGATTGCTCAATTGTTCTCCTACAGCAGCCTTAAGTTGCAAGCCAGCTGGTAAAGGGGTATTTGTGGCCTTGCTGTGTGTTAAGCCTGTATCAGCTATGATGTCCCTCACATACTTGCTTTGGGTGATGATCATTCCTTGTTCTGACCTGCCAATCTCTAAACCAAGAAAAAATCTGGCTTTTCCCAGATTCTTAATAGTGAACAGGTTATGCAGTTTGGTTTTAAAGTCATTTATAGTGTGTTCACAAGGTCCTGCAATAAGGACATCATCCACATATACAAAGAGGCAAAAGAAACTAGAATTTGTAAAGATAGTAAACAGGCAATAATCAGCTTTAGATTGTATGAAACCAATCTTTTCTAATTGTTTTGTAAACTCCAAATTTCATTGTCTAGAGGCTTGCTTAAGGCCATATAAGGATTTCTTTAATTTACACACATGTCCATTAGGGACATTGTATCCTTCAGGAAGTTTCATGTATATATCTTCATCTATAAAACCATGTAAGAAAACATTATTGATATCTAATTGATGCATAAACCAATGTTGTTTACAAACAACAGCAAGAAATGTTCTAATAGTAACTACCTTAGCAACGGGAGAGAAACTGTCATTATAATCAATTCCTTCAATCTGATTATAACTCTTTACAACAAGTCTAGCCTTACATCTATCCACACTACCATCAGACTTTAATTTCAGTTTGTATACCCATTTACTGCCTATAGCTTTCTTTCCTTCAGGTAATTTTGTTACATCCCAGGTATTGTTATCTTCTAAGGCTTGTATTTCTAAATTCATAGCTTCCATCCACTCCTTTTTCTTTACTGCCTCATTATAATTCCTAGGTTCACTAGGTAAATTCACAATAGCACACATACAAGTATTCATGTCATTCTGCAATTTAACAGCAAGTATATCATTGTCTTCTTTGTTACAGACACAAACATAATCTTGCAGCCTAGAAGGCTTAATAATTTGTCTTCTTGATCTTCTCAGATTTATATTTTCTGATACTTGTTCTTGTCTTTGTTCTTCATTATCAAGGACATTATCTTCTATAACTTCAGCATCAGGTTCAACATTAGAGATTTTATCATCTTGATCATCTATAACATGAGTAACAGGTTCATTAAAGGTCTGAGAAACAGCAGAATTAATAGGATCAGTATGTTCATCAGCATAAGGAAAAATGGTTTCTTTGAAAACTACATCTCTAGATATGATAATGGTTTTCTTATCTATATCATACACTCTATATCCCTTCTGATTGTGAGCATATCCAAGAAATATACATTTAACAGCTCTAATATCAAACTTAGATTTATGAGGCAAGGTGTTGGTAGCAAAACATAAACAACCAAAAGTTCTAAAATAAGAATAATCTACTGTCTTCTTCATAAGAACTTCATAGGGAGTTTTCCATTTAAGAACAGGTGTAGGGATTCTATTTATAATGTAGGTGGATGTTAGTATAGCCTCTAACCAAAACATTCTAGGTAAATTAGTTTGGAACATAATGGACCTAGCAACTTGCAATAAGTGTTTGTGTTTTCTTTCAACAATACCATTTTGTTGTGGTGTGTAAATACAAGTAGTTTGGTGAATAATACCTTCTTCTTTAAAGAATTTTTGACATTGTTCATTTAAAAATTCCAATCCATTATCAGTTATTATCTTCTTGATCTTCTTATCAAATTGTGTCCATATCATTTTAGAAAGGAGCTTGTATTATTGCTGAAAAGTGCGTATACAGTAAACAACGATGCTAGAGCAAGGGGATCGCCTTGAGGGGGACTCTAACACGTCACTAAACCAAGCTTCTTGAACTCATCCCCCCCCCCTATAATAGGCTTAAAAAAATAAATCCTATTGTCTATACTAGATAATAGAAAACCTGAAAATTGCACCTCATGAGGCGTAACGTCCCCCTGAGCAATCTAAACAACAGAAAGCAAATAACAAAACAGTAAAAGACCAACTCCTAGGACTCTAAGACTGCGGATGTCCATCATCTGTCGGTGAAGGTTGATTGGTCGGCTATGTAGAACGGTTGAGTGGCCGAAGTGCGCGTCAAGGATGCCGAGTACGCGGGCGGCCCTTGACACCTAGGTAGGGATGGCAGATGATCAAGCCGACTCGATTTGGAGCTTGACTCGAGCTCAAATTTTTTGAGTTCAAGTCGAACTAGCTCAAGCTTGAGCTCAAAAATTTCTATTCATAAGCTCGCAAGCCGACTCGCGAGCTTTTCATTTTTCTATTTTTTATATATTTTTTATGTATTTAACTCCATATTCAAAATACATATATTATAACTATAAAGTAATATCACATATTTTAAATTTAGCTAATGATAAAAATATAATACTTTTAGCTATATATTTAATCTCTATGTAAAAATAAGCTTTAATAACAAGTTACTAAGTTCATTAGTACTACTATATATTTTTTATTTTATATTAATTATTCTTTTTTTTAAAATTATTTAGTAGTTTAAGAAATTTAAGAATATATTTTTGTTAAAAATAATTTGGGCATGTCAATCTAACATAATAAATGAATATTCTAAAATTCTTTTATTTTAAATATAAATAAAAATTATATAGAGAAGAAAAACTCGAGCTCGAGCCAAAAAGTTTTGAGTATGTGAACTCGAGCTCGAACTCAAAATCACGAGCCAAAAAGTTTTGAATTTGTCGAGCTCAACTCGTTTACACCTCTAGATTTAGGCCAGTATTCTTCGGTAAGCCGTGGTGACTGGACTCAAGGATAAGTGTGCCACTATACTCAAGTAGGGTTGGGCTAGGAGGATGGATGAAGGGCCTACTGGGATTATCAAACAACTTAGGGAGTGTTTCCAGATGCTTCAAAAAAGTATTTTTCAATTTATGGTTCCCTAAAAGCACTTTTGAAGTATTTGGGATGCCCGTTTCTACTTCTGAAACGGCTAAGAAAAGCATTTTCAAACCAAAAGTTAGAAGCATCTTCGGAAGTGTTTTTAGTTGCTTTGGCTTTTTTTAAATAAATTCAATTTTATTTTTAACTACTTTACCCTTATTATAATAATCTTAATTCAACTTTATCATTTTTTATTTATTTTGAAAATTATATATTTAAAGTTGATATCATAGTCTCAAATAATTTACATTTTAACAATAATTAAATTTACACTTTCATATATTTGATATTTAAATTTTTTATATTTTATGTGCTATATCATCTAATAATATTATCTCGTTCACATATTATTATTTAATTAATCAATAAAATAATTATTGTTTGCAATAATGTGGGTTTAATTATTGTGTATGAATGCACAATTATATTACTTAGTGGGAGCATGATCAAATTAAACATATTTTTTAATATTTTTAAAAATATAAATATGAAATACTAATTGAAATAAAATTTATGATTTTTTGTAGAAAAATAATTATTAGTGACAAACGACAAGTGAAATAATAAGCAAGAAAAATAATATATTTTTAATACGTAGAGACAAAACAGTCTTTCATTAATTAAATTTATTTTAGAAGTAATTTTTCTCTAAATACTATCCAATTTAGCTTTTATCTGATTTTTACTTTTTTAGAAATATTACCAACTTTTAATTTTACTATCATTTTTAACTTTTTCACAAAAATTATTTCTCTAAAAATAGAAGCTTTTGCAAACAGTCGCTTAGGGTGGTCAGGATGTGAGCTCACAATTGAGATAGAAGGGAGGTCTAAGTGATAAGGGGATAAACTGGGCTCAATGCTGGACTCAACAGCCCTGGAATACTTGGGTATGAACCTGGTGGCCTACGACATGGCTGAGGACCAGATGTCCCATGGATTGAGGGCCTGCATGGTTACTTGATAATTATATATATATATATATATATATTTTAAGTAATACTTGATATTTATATTTGATGGGGATAAATGTGGTCGAATTTTTAAACGGTTTTTTCTGGCTAGATTTTTATTTTTCATCCTTCAATTATCTATGTATAAAAAATAATAATAATATTTTTATAACTATTGAAAAAATAAATTATTACTAAAAATGATCTGTAAATAATTATTAAAAAGATATCCAGATATTAAATTTTCAAAAAACAAAAGCTCACAAAAATCAAAGCAAAAGTCGCTGCCAACCCTATTAGTCGAAACAATGGAAGATGGGTTGGGATGTTTTGAAAAACAAATTTCAATAGTGAAAAACAATCCAAAATAACAAACAAAACGGTGGGTCTATTTGTTGCATAGTGATTGAAATCAGGAGGCCATCTAAGAAGTTCATTTTCAACTCCCTGGTTTGACAACTGGGTTGGTTCTCAATGTACTGTGTAGCCAATTTGAAACAAGCGGGTGTAAGAAAAATTCCTTCATAAGTAGAGTTCTCTCAACTCTCATTCACGCCCATGGCATTGAAATTACTTATGAAAATGTTCATAGACACATACGAACTCCCCAGAATCGAAATATTCTGCACCTACTACCACATTTTTCTTAATCCTTAATGTCTTTATTTACGTACTTATATCTTCACAGACAATGTTCATAAATGTTAAAAACCAAGACATACCATTATCCGTTGGGCCGTGTAAGCAAGATACATACAGTAGCAAAGAGAAGTGAACATAGCAATTTTTGACAGTAACAACATTGGGAAAAAGATTACATATAAAAAAAGCATCTCTTCACCCCTATGTTTACCAAATTACGTAAATGATCTCAATCATCCTTTATTCAATACATGATAAACTCAGAATAAAGAAACCATGCCGTGGAGCAGGTGAATTTGAGGAGGCTTTAACTAGACCATACTCTCTGAGAACCTCCAGATGGGTGTCCATTCAACCTATCAAGCACTGAATTGAAATCAATAGTCTGACCACTCTCCTCCAGCCTCTGAATGACACCAACCACATGGTCACCTCTGTAACCCATGCCCACCAACTTCTCAATTAACTCATTGTAGGGATGGCTGCGGATGGAGTGAGGAACTACCATATTAGGGCTAGGCATACGCTGTGGAGGATAGGCGTTTTGTTGGAAGTGAGGCTGTGGGGGAGGATGATGTGTCCTTCCACCTTCACCATCAAAAACCATGTAAGTGTTTCCAGGTGGAAGTGTCGAGCGGGGGCCACTGGGGACATAGCCCTCCCCTGATTGTGAGCCATACCCAGGCTTGAGATGCTGCGGCGGAGGCTGCTGTTGAATTGGTCTGCCAGCATTGCCATACCCATAGGTTGCTTCAGGACCTGTGGAACCAGGTTGAGGTGCTCCCACAAATGACACCTGCATAGGCATGCTATTCGGCACCATTTCTGCAGGAGACTGATTTGGCTGATTAGGCAGATAGGAAGAATAAACCACCTGAGATGAGGTTCTGATCTGTGGCTGCATAACCGGCTGTTGGGGTGATGGCACTGGCTGTTGTAGCTGCGGGGCCCACTGCTGCTGATATGTGGGTAATGACTGCACCTGTGGGCTCTGGTTTACTTGAGGCTGAGTAGGCGGCGGTGGCATCCTAGAGAGGTCTTGAACTTGTGATTGTGCTGGCAGATATTGAGTCTGAGATGGTTGGGAAGAGGCACCAACGTTTGACATTTGTGGTGGAGGCAAGTAGTATGCCTGTACTTGTGGCATACTTTGGGGAGGCATGGATGACGGGGGTGCCATAGAAGGCTGCTGATGCTCAAGTGGCCGGGCAGGGATAGAGGGCTGCGGAGATACCTGGTGGGGCAGTGCAAGTGCCAACTGCTGGTCATGGGTATCTGATGAGTTCTCGCTTTTTTTTACTTCAGAAGCAGGTGTTGAAGCTCTATCCTCATTCTGTTGATTAGAGGACTCCTTCTGTGCAAGCTGAAGCTTGGCTAGCTCCTTTTGAGTATCAGCTAGTTCCTGCTTATCTCTTAGGATCTGCACAGACCTGTGGACCTGCACTTAAACCGATGGAAAGAACTAGTCCATTAGTAGCACTCAAAGGGTTGGATATACTCATAACGACACGGACACAGAGAACCAGGGTTCATTCACAACGCAGTTGTACTACATAGTTTCACAAAATTAACACACGTCATTACTAAATATAGGAACCCCCATGAAATATTTAAGAAATCAATGCTAGATTAATACCGAAACGAACCTCTTGGATATGCTTCTCCAGAGATTTGAGCTTTGATTCTGACTCTCCATGATCCCGAAGCAAGTCAGAACGCATTTCTCCAATTGATTTGTCGAGATTATAACAATACAATTCCAACTGTGACATCCTTGAACTAATTCCCTCGAGAAAACGCATGATGTTATCAGTATACTTCTTCATGGTGTTTTCAACAGTGGTGATAACACCTTGATTGAATGAAGATTCTTCTGGTGGACTATAAGTGGATGCAGGAAAAACAGAGGATCTTGCCATTCTGCTTTTGTTATACTCCTGCTTATTCAGAGAAGAGCTTGTTAGAAGAATGCTTAATAAAGTTTGATCCACGACTGAAGGGCAGCAGCAGAGAACAAGTCAATAACAACAGCAGTAGTAGTAATAACAATAATTGCTACAAAAGCCAGAAAAGTCATAAAACACAGGTCCTCCAGTGAGGAAGAGGCAAAAGAATAAATAGAGAAGGGGGGGGGACAGGGGGAGAGAGATAGCAAGTCCAAATTCTTGGCCGAAAATTGGCCACTTATAAAGTAGATCCAATTGTGCTCTGGAAGTGTTGTGCCCTTTTCATCTTTGTAATATCAGTTCATTGTGAAGGTCTTGAGATCAAATAGAAACAAATTGCCAAAAGACAATGTACAAGTCTCCAATTTCAGTTAAATTTCCCTTCCAAGGTAAACACGTGAAAGATACTTAAAATTTGAATTATTGACATAAAAAATTTTGGCTATCTCAAATAATGCCCAAAGGATATGATCCCTGGAAATTAATATCAACTGCCCCATGCATCCTTCATACACTTACTTTACAAAATTTTGATTCATATCTGCCAGCAATTTGCTTAGAACCTGAGCAGTTACAGGAGATAGAACTTTTTTTTTTCACCTTACGCAACATAGAACTTGGATCTTTCTCCCTACATTTGCCCAGGTCAGACACAAACCAATGTAGATCCAATGTATGAATTAACAGCCTGAAACACTACTAAGTTCCAACATACTAACAATGTAAGTCCAGTCGGTTGGAACTTCATATCTAGTCCTGCTCATTCTCTTCTCTTTAAGACCCAAAAATGCCTCAGCTCCTCATGTTTGTTTCCCCATTTTATAGAGACATATTTACTCAAATTTGTGACAACATCATTAATTAGTCATCAGAGTCGTGCTCAAGTTGTTACAGTTAGCACAAAGTCTTATGAAAAAGAAGGGACTACAGCAAAAGAAAAAAAGAAAGAAAAGAACACCAACTATATTACATTCTTGCAATAAACACAGCAAACATACATCATACACATGACTTTTTTACCATCAATCTTAATCAACTCTACTTTCATACAGGTTGATACATAAGGTTTCTTCAATACAGACTAAATCTTCAACACAGCAAGACAGGCTTGCAAAAGGCCATAACTAACTCCAATGACCAAAGACCAAGAACTTAATAATTCCAAAAATACAGTTCTCATACAATTATACCCAATTAAAAGAAACCAAATATAACATTTTTCTGAGTTATATTATTAAAACGAAACAAATACAATTCAATACAGATCCCCTCAAGACCCGAGACCTGCATCAATCACATTAGCACACAAAAGTCAACACCCTTTAATCCTAAATCAAAAACCTAAGTTACAATTAATTAAAAAGGAATAACGTAAAAATCCAAAACCCTAGCAGGCAAAAGAAATAAGGTAAACAAAAATAAACGATTCACCAAAAAATAAAAAAGATTAACAAAAAACAATTCAAAGCAACTACCTTCGTGGAATTAGTAGCGCTGGAAGGATCGGAATGGATTCCATTATTTCCATCCTGATTGCCGTAATCCTCATACGAGCATAAAATATCATCAGACCCGAAATCAAACGCTTTGGAACCCGAACTATTGGCCCGTCCCGTCGACCCCGATGCCATAGATGCTCGCTATTGATAACAAAACTAGAGAGAGAGAGAGAAGGAAAGAGTATAGTTTACTTAGCTTCCGCGCAATCGGAAAACGAGGATTGTATTGAATCCCTCCCTATGCGTACGGAAACTTATGCTTTTGGACGAGGCCGAAGAAACGTGTTTACAATTGAAACTCGTGGGCCACAGAACTGGATAAACCGCACCGACTTCAATCATTAACTACACAAGAATTATTCCTAATATAATTATTTCTATTTTTCTTTTTCCTTTTTAAACTATTTGCTGGGGGTGGTTGTGGCTTTTATCATTTCTCATGAGATGATAAGGTTTGCCCATTTATTTTATATGGAGAGTTTTTTTTTTTTTATTATTATTATTATTAAGAATAATTACAGTCCTTTTCTTTAAGATTGAATATAATTATACGTAAAAAAATTTATGATTTAGAAAATTATATCTGGTATTCTTGAAGTTTGCTTCCGTCTAACAAATAAGTCCCTTCGTAGCCAAAATTCACCGAGTTCTTAACAAAAAACACAAGAAAGAAAATCTATATTTACCCTCGTTTGACTTATTGTTCATTTATTACAGGTCAAATAAATCTTTTTATGATCAAATCACCTCCATACGTCTTCCCGCATTAATACATATGAGGAAGTATATGTTCATCGTTATAAGGGTAGTTTAGTCGGGAAAAATTGTTTGACTTACAATAAGTCAACCGAGATAAATACCAAATTCATTCAGTTTATTTGTTTATATCAACAAATTTAGTGAATTATCATTAACAGATGGATTTATTTGTTAGACGGAAGTAAATTTTAGAGGTGTTAGATGTAATTTTTTCAAACTATAAAAGATTTATATATAATTACACCAAATTTCAAGAGACGAGAGTGTAGCTATCCCTTATTATTATTATTATTTGGTGGAAAGGAACATAAACCATAATATATCAAGGCTTTTGGATGGATTATATCATGATATAATTAACTAGAATATTATTAATTGAAATACTACTCAACTTCTTTATTTTTGTCTTTTCATCAAATTGACAAATCAATCTTTGTGAGTTTTGATAACTCAACATGCATCTTTTCATGATTGGTTGAGAAATAATTTTAAGGGTAAATTACAATAATTTTCGTTCAGGTTTGACATAATTGTAAATATTCTCTCGTTGTTTGAAAAATTATAAATATCCCCTGATATTTGATGAAATTATGTAATTCTTTAATGGAGGTATGAAATTATCAACTTTGCCTTTGCTGTAATTTTTACAAAAAAATTTAAAAATTAAAAAAATCGAATAGGGTGGATAAAAAATATGTTTGTTATATACATATATGTGTTGTATTATTTAAAATGGTGGCTTGCCTTCCACCAGATTAGTGGCAGCCCACGTGCTGCCACTTTATTTATATGTTTCTTTTGATTTTAATAATTTCATTTATTTATAAGTTGACCACAAACTTTTCAAATTATGCAATTCAACCCCAATTAGCTTATTTTATAAAGTTTCAATTTAGTCCCTAGGACTTTAATATATTCATATTTCAACTCATAATTTAATTCTCAACTAAATTTCTTTAATGATAGGTGATTAGTCCTACAATTATGTATTATAATTTTCGGGGCGTCACATGAATGACACATGGCAAAACATAAATGGATACAATGTGTCATTCTACATTGGGAAGAAAAGTATACTAACCACCTTATTAATGTCTTTGCGTCCGTGTTATAGACCACCGATCTGTTTTTGTTTTAATTTGAGCGTCGAAGTGTTCAAGTCGGGATCCAACTCGGCACCTCCACGTTCTATGCAGATCTTTAACTCATTTCCTTCTAAGTTACCCAAGTGGAGCAACCGTATGACCTTTCGGTAGTTTGGGCAACAACCGAACACATCAACTATGATCTTCACATGTATCGAAGCGAGCTTGTCTCATCTCAATTGCTTTTCTTAATGGTATTTATTTATTTTTCTACACTTTATATTTACATAATTATAGTTTATGTTGATAACTAAAACATTATTAGAATTCTAAAAGAATCCCAAAAGGCTATTATACTTTATGTATTACTTAAAAGATAAATTAATTCCGGAAAAAATACAATTTACCTCCTGTGATATGAGAAACGAGCAAAAAGAACTCTTATGAGAAATAAAATAGCAAATCGCCCCCTGTGTTTTAGAAAATGACTTCTTTTTTCTGAAATACTGGGATAGTACTTTGCTAATTCTTTTTTCACAGTGGAGAATTTGTTCATTTCATATATCACATGAGGTAAATTGCATTCAACCCATTAATTTTTGTAAATAATTGATAAGTAATAAATAATAATGAAAGAGAAAATTGCAATAATTTTCATTCAATATTTGCAATTTTGGTCCCAATATTATGGGGTTCATCACATTACATCCCATATATCTAGAAGTATGCAATTTCAATCTAGCCATTAAATATTGGGTAAAATACATTTGCCCCCGAACTATTCTTCACGAATACTTTTCTAAGTTAATAAGTATAACACTTACCCTTTTACTTAGATAAAAATAAGTATAAACAGTTAATAACTTAATTCTGTACCTAAATTAATAAAAATAAATTATGAATTCTTTAGTGTAGTTATTGTACTTATTCATTACTTAACTTTGAGCCTGTAAAATATAATAAAATTTGAACTATTTAATTCATTGATTATATTTTACTTTATAATAATTAAAAGATATTTTTACAATTAAGAAATTTTAATTAAACTTAAAATACAAAATTATTGAAAAAAAAATCTTTGATCTATATATACATATATATAGTATAAGGCAATATTGTCCAAAAATTTAATTAAGAGGATAAGTGTTCTATTTTTTTCTTTTTTGGGTTTTTATTTCTTCCTTTCCTTGTTTATCTATTTCATCCAAAATCAAGATGAGTATATGCAATTTTGAGTTATAATTATATTAAAGAATTTAGAGATAGAACAAATTATTTATCTTATCAATGTAAATGCAATATATGAATATTAATTATTTACATAAATTTCAAAAAAGCTTCACATTCTGATTTTCACCAAACATATATAAAATTCAATTCATTTATATTTTTTAATAAAAAAATGATCCATAAATTATTGCACTTTAAAAGAGATTACTTAACCCAAAACTGCATTTTAAAATTCATTAAAAGTTTTATAAATAAAAATTGTTTTGAATTTATAGTTTAAACAAATTAACCATGATATCTTTGGACAAAATTTAATAATTTTAATCAAATATTGTGAATTAAAATTGGACTCAAATATACACATAAAACCAAAACGAGATTCTTCCAAAAATTTTAGAATTATATATATATATATATATATTATCGTAATTCTTTTTTATATCTATAAAATATCAAAAGCTTATGATTATTTTAAAGATTTGTTTTGATTTTTTTAATTAATATTTGCTTTTTAAGTTCTGTTATTTAATGATGTGACTAAAATTGCACGTTTTTTCTTTGTTTTTTTAAGAGGAAGATATGTATATATATATATATATATATGTGTATATTTCTATGTCGTGTTTGGCAATTTAATTAATTACCTTTTTGAAAATTAATTATAATCCATTTGAAAATTTAAATAAAAGAATCAAATTTGAATCAATCATAGTCCAAAAGACATTCGACATCTCAAAAATAGAAATTTCCATAGGAAAAATATAAGCAATTTCTGCGATACTACAAATAAGTAAATTATTTCTTAAAAAAAAACAACAACAATTTACCTCTCTATATTTTTTAAAATGTAGCAATCTACCCCTTTATATATTCTAAAATAAAGCAATTTACCTCCCTGAATGAAGCAAAAAACACAGAGGGATAAATAGCTAAATTTTTTTTTTTTTTCATATGCAGGTCATTTGCTCATTTGCAATACCACACGACGGTAAAATATACTAATTAACTCAATTTTCAATATACCACAATTCACATATAATGGGACTAATTTAAAATCAAATTTCATAAAATAAATCACTACAAAAATCAATTATTCAGACAGCCAGACCAGAACACAACCTCGTCTTGATTCCAAATATTTTGCTCATACCATTGGACTTTAAAAATAAAAAAAAAAAAAGAAACGTAGGAAGTAATTAAGACTGATTTCCCACGAGAAAAGGATCGACACTAACGTGAAGAGTGCAGATGAGAAGAGCAATGGCGACCGCAAAACCAAAGGTGGAAGTGATTAGAGATCCCAACACTTTGGCGCAGAAATACGGAACGGCGCCGCATATGGGCCACCATCTCGCGTGCATGTTTCCTTCGCCCAGCATCAGATACGTCTGCCACCCTGCTCCCAGGCTTGCACCAACTACCATATTCACTATCTACATATACATACAAACATCACTTCATCAAAGGATTAATTACAATCATACGTCATTTAAAAATGTATTTAAATTACAGTTTTACTCCTCCAAAAATTCACTGTTTGTAAGGGTCTGAACGAGAAATGCCGATTCTAGCAAAAATATTACGTAATTTTTTAATTTTACACGTCATTCAATAATATTTATAAAGGTGAAAATGTAATGATATTTACATCACTATATATACATATATATAATTTTTATTTATCCCTTTATAAATATAGAATATACAAATTTACTTAATTTTTTTTGCTAACTTCAGCATTTTTCGTCCAAAAACTAACAGAAGAAGGTTAGGTATAAATGGAGAATTTTGAAAAGAGGGTGTGATTATAATTTCAAAACTTTTTTAGAGAAAAAGTGTAATTTTGTATTTTTAAAAGGGTCTAAGTACAATTAACCCTAAATAAAAACTAGCTACCGAAATACATTTGACGTGTGAGCATAAGTTCAACTAATAAAAATTGATCAAAACTGGTAAATACATAAATATGATATTATTAATAAAAAAATATTAAAAATACGATCGTTTTGTATAGAATAAGTATGTTTAAGGACATTTTAATCAGTATACGTACATTTGGCCAATTAAAGGTAGTTACAGTGTCTAGCCTCTCATACTTGATGATTAGTATAGATAGACAAACTTATTGAAATTGTGTACTTGATACGTACGTCTAATTTTCTAAATATAAAACTCTAAATATGCATTAATTTTTTTAAAATGAATTTTGTGATTGTTTATTATAAGTCAAAAAAAAATGGGTTAAAATTCGAAATCAAAACCTCGAATTTCTCGAGAAAACATCAGTCTCGACCACCAAACCAAGATATCACACGCAAACAATAACACTAAAACTCAATTTTCATTTTCATAAATAATACAAAAGTATTTGAAATCAATAAATTAAAATTAATACCAAGACAAATTGGAATTTTGGTTTTTTTTTCTTTTTTCTTTTAAAAGAACAATAACAACAATAGAATAAAAATATAAATTCACAAGTGTTTGTTCCCCATTATAAAAATAATAATTACATACCCTTACTTAACTATTATTTTTAATAATAATTAAAATTAATTGTAAAAATATAAAAGTCTATAAAAAAATTATTTAGCAGTCATAATTATTCTAAACTACTTAGAGAGTAAATAATATATCTAATTAAATAAATATTCAAATAATACTTCGACGCATTTACGTAGCTAGAAGAAATCTTAAAAGTAAATTGCAATCTACCTACGTACCTGTATTATGAAAAAATAGGCAAACAATCCCGTTAAGAAAAAAAATTACCAATTTATCCCTTTGTATTTTTCAAAATGTAGCAATTCAGCTCCCTATATTTTTAAAATTGAAGCAATTACCTCCTTAGGCAGACAGGTAAATTGCTTTATTTTTTTTGAAACACAGAGAGGTAAATTGCTATTTATTTGTCACAGGGGACAATCTGCTCATTTTTAATATCATAGGAGGGTAAATCGCATCGAACCCAAATGTTAAATATTTTTTAAGAAAATTTTTATTTATTATTGCCAATAAAATTTAAAATATTTAACACATGAACAATATATAAAATCCTAATATACATATATATATATAGATAGATAGATTGGCATAATAATTACCACGTCGAGGACGATGACTGTTTTCCAGAGCTGACTACCAGAAGGGATAATTAGGACTACAAGGTTATATAAGCATCCAATGCAGTTAACTACTGCACAAAACCTGCAGTTTTCAATAAGAAAGACAAATTATACATGTGTATATTTAAATAGCTTTTACTTTTACGACGGGAATAAGTTGTAGAAAACATCGTAAAATTAACAGCAGGATAGTTATAAGTTTCTGAAATCAAACCATGTATATCGACCAACGATTACCGATAATCACACTTTCATGTCGATTTCGGTACTCACCAGTATATTATATCTGGTGGTTAAATGCAATTTAATCCGATAATATTCGAAATGAGTAAAAAATTCTTGTGAAAAAAGAATTAGCAAATTATCCCTGTATTTTGAAATACGAAGCAGATCAGCCCCTATCAATGGTTTAGACAGAAGGGTAATTTGCTGTATTTTTCAAAACACATGAGGTAATTTGCTAATTTTTTTTTATGAGGGATTTTTCGCTCATTTTCATATTTACACGTGGCCCGACTTTAAGAACGCATGTTAATTACTCAGTTGCGTAAAAATGTGATAAAAGATCCGAACTGTTTTTATCGAGATGGGAATATTTGGACAGAAGATCTCGTATAGTTTAAGGTAGTTAAACTTCGTACGAAAATTTAAATTTGTACGTAATTAGTTAATTCGGTTTTTCAAAAAATTAATTTAATTGATGGTATATATATAAATGAAAATAAGAGATGATGGCATACATGAAACCATTCCAATCGCTGTATCTGGCTATGAAGTTGAAGGATTCTTCATCAACCTTTTGGTAGCTCGCGAACATCACAATGGCCGCTACCAAAAAGGAGGCGTTTGCTAATCCTCTAAGTACGATGGTTTTCATTGGCTTTCCTCTCCCCATTATCACAACTGCACAAACCTCAAACAAACATGATTCAGAATAACGTAATTATGAATCTGAGAGCCGGGCACACTCGATGTATGTATAAAATATATGTAAATGAACACAGTTATGAACTAATTACGACCGCACGTACTCGATGCATTCGCAGAATATACGCACAACAAAATGTATTTATGAACTGACAGTCAGACACATTCGATGCGTGTGCAAAATATACGTTTAAGATAAGGTGATCATGAGACGATCGTGCACATTCGATGTGCGTGCAGAATGTATACATAGAAAAACAGGTAATTGTGAACCAGCAGTCGAGCACACTCGATGCACGTGCAAAATATATGTATAGAAAAAAATATATGGATATAAGCACGAGAAGACATATAGATGAAATAATAAGCACTTACAAGATGTAAAATTCGAGGCTTTTGACCTGTCTTTAGAGAAAATTCAGATGAAGTTAAGGTTCGAAAATTGGAATTTGGATCAAATTGGATAGAAGGAATTGAGAAAGTTAGGGTTTTTCTTCTTGTGAAATGGAAAGTATGTGATGTTTGGTAAGGGGTTTTGGTGGAGAAAGTTTCCATATAAATGCAATAGCATATGTATAGGGAAAAGGAAAATGTATATATACTTTTATACCTAAAAATAGATTTTGATTTTTAATTTTTGGTAAAAAAATGGAAATTCCGGGTACATAAGAGAATTTATATAAAATAAATAAAAAAAAAATAGGAAATTGTGGAGAGTGGGATTTGAACCCACGCCCTTTCGGACCAGAACCTTAATCTGGCGCCTTAGACCAACTCGGCCATCTCCACAACGGTGATGTTGGGATGAGACCAGACAGTATTGACAATTCCTTCTGTGTGTTTTATTTGTTTTTTCAGTTTGCATGGTTTGACTTAGTATGGTATTTTCTATGTAATAAAATCATAATTAATAAACAACAGTTATGGGAGGACATATCAAAGATGACAAATAACTAATCTCCTGAGCACCCTTAAAAAATTTGATTTTCATGGACCTATTCAAGAAAATAAATAAATAATCTGGTTAAACTATAAAATAATTGTATTTACTATATGAAAATAATTTTTGTTATTTGAGAAATTATAGTTACTCTCGTAATAATAATATCATCTAATGATTGAATCATTCCGTTAATTAGTTCCCATTAAGATTTCATTCAAATTTTGTATTCAATCGTCCGAAATGCCATTTTGGACCTTAAGTTGTAATTATAATAGCGTCCGTCCTATTAAATTTTTATAATAACAACCGTTTATCGTCCAAAGATTACATAATTGTGTGAAACATCAGGAGTATTGAGTTTGGATATCAAGGTTTTGTCGATAAAATATTTAAATTTTTCGATTTTTTTTTTATGAATGTTGTTTCTCGTCGGAATCCTTCTTGTGGATATTGGGTGATTTATGTTTAAAGTTATATTTTCAAATAATCTCACATATGAAATATTAATATGATAATTACACAAGTTCATATTGCAATAAAATAAAACTCAAGAAATTAATAAAATTGCACTGATGGAGAGTTATGACATTGTCGCTGTCCTAATATTACGACTGTCTCCCTATGTGCAATTTTTAACTGGTGACCATGACTTTAGGATAAAACACCATTAACTCTTAGCAGTATCTCATTCTATGTACACGATCCCAAAAAGACTAAGAACCAATCCTCATCACGTCTCCAAATCACTAAAATACTTGTGGGAGTATAAAATATTTCTAACGTTTTTCATTACAAATCACCTCAAATGACCTCTTTATATAGATAAAAATACATGAGCGTTATGTGGATAATGACTCTATTAAAATATATTTTAAATTGAGAGTAAATATGATTAAAATAAATTATAAATTACAATAAGAGGGCCCACAAAATAAATATTAGAAGTCCAACAGTCATATAAATGAATACTAAAATAAATCAAAAATAAAATGAGGTCATTAATAAAAATCATGAAATAATAAAATGTTAGAAATAATGTAAAATAAGAAGATTTTAAAGCTTATTTCCAATAATCCCCCACAAGATTTAAAATTTTCAAAATTAAAATATGAAACAAAAAATAGGTGGTAATTTATACCATACAATCACTTTGTGCCTTCTAGGCTTCAACATATACTTAGTTTGGCAATATTCATTTGAAAGAGTAATAATAGACTTAGTCTTGAATTATGCCCCTTAGTCAAGTTTCAACTACCATACACATGATATTCACTTTAGGACATGGTTATAGCGGGTAAGTGCATTAATGACCAGAGCTCTGATCCTAATTCTTATGAAGTTTCTAGGGTTAGGCCAAACCTATAGCCACGACCCATGGCAACTCTCACTTATGTGAGCCCACCAAAAGTATATGTCATGGAAATCCTGCATTTGATTTCATTAAGGATTAAATCCCATCATGACATCACATTTTCATATAAGTCCACCTTATGCATGGGAAGCAGATCATTTTATCTTTTTTTTCTTGGGTAAATTATATTTTGCCATTCGAACTATGTCCATTTTTACAGTTTGGCATCTAAACTTTTTTTTTGTCAAATTGATATCTCAACTTTACAAAAATTGTATTTATCATATATGATCATTTCTTTTGCTGATTTTTTTATCGAAAAACATCACATGCGGTGCATATATAAAAAATATTACATCACATATCCCTGAAATATCACATGTGCACTGCATGTGATTTTTTTTTTATAAAAAACTTAATAAAAAAATAGTTAAAAATAGTGAAGTGCAATTTCGTAAAGTTGAGATGATAAATTGGCATAAAAAAAGTTTAGATACCAAAATGCTAAAAACGATTATAATTCGGATGATAAAATATAATTAACCCTTTTTTTTAATAGTTTCTCCTCATGATATTATTTCAACTCATTGAACCTTTTTCATGGAATTTCCAATAAAAAAGGTTGAGTTGCTCCTTGAGGTGAATTCCTTATGAGATTAGCTCATCCCCTCAATGATAAATGATTTAGCCTCTACTAAAGTCCTCGAAGACAATTTTTTTATCACAAGGAATAATATATTAAATGCCTCTTATTTTTATATTTTCATTTCACTGTTCTTCTTATATCATGCATATCACCTGTGAAAGGTTGTGAATCGGCCCCATAATATGATGGAAGCATGGAAAACAATAATTGTAAAATAATTGGATCAAAGGGGTGTAGTCTTTGATGAAAGAATCAATATGACCTGGACTTGGCAAGAATGCAATAGAAGTATGAAAATAAACATATTTAAATTTTAAATTGAAAGGAAACTAGTCCCTTAATCCTAGGTGTTTGGTACTGAACAAGTATAAAAAAAAAGTTTGAAATAAAACAAGTGGCTGTTGTAACAAAGAATTATTGAGATGCAATCACGGAATTTTATCTTTTCGATTTGAAGACTTTCTTCAAACTCTTCTCCTCTAACAGTGTATTCATGCAAAGACCAATGAGATCTCATTTACGTTTGGGATGCCAACTTCTACTTCTAAAACAAGAAAGAAAAGCACTTTTAGACCAAAAGCTAAAAGCACCTTGGGCTTTGACTTTTTTGTTAATAAATCTAACTTTATTTTGACTACTTTACCTTTATTATAATAATCTAAATTCGACTTATTATTTTTAATTTATTTTAAAATTATATATTTAAAATTGATGTTGAAGTTTTCAAATAATCTAAATAATTAAATTTATATTTTCACATATTTAATATTTTTAAATATCTATATTTTATTTGCTATATCACCTGATTATATTATTATTTGATTAAACATATTTTTTAAAAAATAAATGGGAAATATACTAGTCAAAATAGAATTTATTATTTTTTATGGAAAAATAATAATTATTGGCATACGATAAGTGAAATAATAAGCATAAAATAGTATCTTTTTAACATATAGGGACAAAACGGTCTTTTTGATCAATTAAATTTATTTCACAAGTGATTTTTCTCCAAATATTATCTAATTTAGCTTTTATGCGGTATTCACTTTTTTTACAACACTATTTACTTTTGATTCTACTACAACTTTCATATTTTTCTATAAAAATTACTTATCTAAAAACAAAAGTTTTTACAAAAACTCCTCACATGTAATTTACCAAAAACAAAAAAACAAGGTCAAGTCCACGTTCGATATACAAGGTAAACAAACCAGCTCTTGCGTCTCTACTGCTCCACTGAACAACAATCTGTGTTAACGAATCGGGAAAATGGCTCTCTCTTCTCCACCTACCTTTCTGTCTCGGTACCGCTCGAAACCCTCCTCAAGAACGGCCGAAACTACATCAATTTTTGCTCATTCCGCAAGTTCTTTTGCCCAAACCCACTTGAAGCCGCCGCTTCATTCTTCCCTCAAACCACCCCGACTATCCTCTTTGTTCATCAAACCCCCACAAGCCCGGCAACCCAAATTCAACACCAACACAATCAAATCCCTTTTTACGGGCATTGTTGAAGAAATGGGCACAGTTAAACAACTGGGCTTTGATCAAGATAACAGTTTTACCATGAAAATCCAGGCAAGAACGATTCTTGAAGACGTACACTTGGGCGACAGCATCTCTGTCAACGGTACTTGTTTAACAGTGACAGAGTTCGACACTGATTTATCTGAATTTTCAGTGGGTTTGTCGCCGGAGACGTTGAGAAAGACTTCTCTGGGTGAATTGGAGAGTGGGTCTTTGGTTAATTTGGAGAGGGCACTGGCTCCTAGTACCAGAATGGGGGGTCATTTTGTGCAGGGGCACGTGGATGCAACCGGGGAAATTGTGGATATGACGCCGGAGGGCGATTCATTGTGGGTGAAAGTGAAGGCTGGGAGGGATCTGTTGAAGTACATTGTGCCCAAGGGGTTTATTGCTGTAGATGGAACTAGCTTGACGGTGGTAGATGTGTTTGATGAGGAAGAGTCTTTCAATTTTATGTTGGTGGCGTACACACAGCAGAAAATCGTGATCCCTTTGAAGAAAGTAGGCCAGAAAGTTAATCTGGAGGTTGATATTCTGGGGAAATATGTGGAAAGGCTGCTCAGCAGTGGGTTCGTCGATTCTATTAAATCTTCATGAATTGTGAGGTAAAGGTGCTTCCTTCCTGTGTGTTGTTTCGCTTGTATTTCGAGTTTTGTTATTCCATTTGGGGACATCCATTCTCATGATCATCCCAATAAGTTCCGGTTATAGCTTCTATGTAATGAATTATGCTGGTATCTTTATTGTTGTTCCATATGTTTGTGGGTATGGCACGTTGAGGTGCATGAGTTAACCTGAAGCCCTTTTCACCTTTGGTCGAGATACTAGAATGATTCCACTGGAAATCTTGTATGAACTATTTTGGTAGTAGGGGAACATTAGTAAGCTGGCAGTTGCAGTGATTAGAACATAGCATTTGCGATGTCTGTATTCTTATCCTGGATGTTTTTTTGACTTGGAAGCAGATATGAAACACTAAAGGTACTGAGTATTTGTTGCTAGATTATAATACCTCATATGAATAGCATACATGAGTTGCCGAATATACAATGCGTAGAAGTTTAAAAAAAAAAAGAAGGGATTATCACAGGGCTCTAAGCTCTTTTGCTGCATCTCTTTACTTATTCTTATTGATGATTATCAAATATTTGCATGTAGCTGTCTGTTAGCGGAGAATGCACAGTGGTCTACAACTGCTGCACTTCATATCCATTGACTGATTAATTTGATTCAATCACCATGTTATTGAGTTCTACCTATGAAGTTTCTGAACTCTACGAAAGAGGATAATTTTCTCTGAGGTAATACTCACTTTTAACCACTGAAACCTTGCAAGAAAAATCTGACTAAGCTGGTGGTGGTTAGGAGAAGAAAAACAAGTCTTTTTTACTTGCTATAGGGATCACGGATTAGAAGATTTTTGGAGTTGGAAGAAGTTGATCTGACAGAATAATACGTTGTAATCAAGAAGTATGAACCACATCCGTGGAAGAGAACTTTTAAGTTGTTTTATGAGATTTTCAGAAATCAAATCAAGCATGTGGGCCATTCTTTTCTTAAAGTACACCTAGAGCGTTTTTTGCGGAACTTATTTAAAAGATCTTATAAGTTCATGCATCTTATATAATGTTTTTAGAACTTGTGAGATGGTGAATCTTATTTTAAAAGTAAGTTCTTGTTGGATAAAATAAGATAATGGAGCATATAAGATGTTAGTAATGACAAATTTATAATTAATTTGAAGGAGTTTGTTAATACTTCAAAAGTAAGTTAGGAATTCTTACTTTCTCTAAAAGAGCTTATACACTCCAAACATTCACCAAACACTTTTGTAACATCTTATAACATGTTTAAAGAGCTTATAAGTTCACCCAAACACCCTCTTAATGTGAAATCCATGGTGACTTGATTTCACAAGAATCGAAGAAGCGGAAGCTCTTTTTATCCTAAATAGTATATTTTTTCTAACTTTCTCTCCTCTATTATATTCTTCTCCGTCCAGCTCTCATGTGTATGTTTTTGACTCTTTGACATCATGCCGTGTGCTCTGTGAAATCTGTCTCCCTCATATTTAGAGTAGACGAAAAGCTTAAAAAATCCAGATGGCGTTCTCTATATTTATTAGTGACTGGCTAATGATTCTGTTAACTGACTTCACAAAGGCCTTTCCTTTTCAAACTTTGCTAAAACATCTTCATATTTCACTATGAAGAATATGTTCAATTTTCTCCTGTGGATGATACATCTTGAACATCCCACATTCAACCATTCTGTAAAAGTAGATTTTGCACATTGACTTGCTATAAATTTGGTGAAAAATGTCTTTTGTTCTTCAGCCTGCCTAGCAAGAACGATATTTATCGTTTGAAAGAGGAATTCTTGTGCCGACATATTATTGTGCGAAATAGAGTAATAGACACAGTTATCATCAAATTTATAGCTGTCTGGTGACCGTTTTGCTTGAATTTGGTGATCTATATCTCGAATCAATACTATATGTTTTGCGCCTTGAAATGGTTGAAGAGCGGAGTGGCTTCGTTGTAAACCACTCGACTTATCAAGTAAGAGCATGTTTGTTACTATGATATAAAATGTTTCTTATGAGCATGTTGGTCTGATAACATTAATGCAGTTGGGAAATGTTAACTTCCACTAGAAATGGGAGATCCCACATCTTTGGTTATTACCTTTGTCAACTAGAAAGAGGTATGTAGCTTCACAAATGTGTATGTTTGTTCATAAAATGTGATTCTTTCTTACAAGTAAATATTATATGTGTTAGTGTGTTTATTAAAAGAGTGTGGATGATGTAATTTTAGTTGCCTACTTATAAATGGATTTGATATGTATTAGTTAGAGGGTGTTTGGCTAAGCTATTTTAAAATATTTTATAAGCTCATATATCTTGTAAGATGATTTTGGAAGTTATAAGACGTGCTTATTCCGAAAACAATTTCTTCAAGTATTTGAATAAAATAAGATCATGTAGCTTATAATATAGAAGTAATTTGTAACTAATGTAATAAAAATTTAAAGTCCTTAATTTTATTGGACGGGGTTATCAGCTTATTTATTTTAGGGATAATTTACACTTCCCTCCCTTGAGGTTTAGTGTAATTATACATAGACTCCTGTGGTTTGGAGAATTATATCTAGTACTTCTAAGGTTTAAATTCGTCTAACAAATAGTTCTCATTATTAATTAAAATTCATTGAGTTTGATGATATTAATTAAAATAAATTGAACGAAAATCAATATTTATTATCAATTGATTTATTACTGATTTATTGCAGGTCAAATAAATCTTTTTATGACCAATACTCTTATAACAGTGAATGTATAACTCCTCACATGTAGGGTTGCAAGATGAGCCGAGCCGGCTCGCATTTGAGCTCGAGCTCGAGCTTGTTCTTTCTGTTCGTGAGCTCGCGAATTTTTTATTTATAAATATTATTTAAGTACATATTCAATATTATATAAAGTTTATATTCAAAATTTACTATATATTAGAATTATTAGTCAATATATATCTCATATTCTAATTTTATATAATAATAAAATACGGATTTTTATTTATATTGTTTAAAAATAAGCTTAGGCAACAATTTAGTAAATTTTGATACTTTTTTTTGTAAATTAATATTTAAAATTCACCATATATTAGAATTATTAGTTAATATCTCTTATTTTAATTTTAGATGGTATTAAATATGGTATTTTAGTTTGTATTATTTAAAAACAAGCTTAATAAATAATTTAGTATATTTTGATAATTATTTTAAAAATAAGTATTTAATATAATGTATGAATTTTATCATTATAATTCAATATCCATTATAACAAAATTCATTTATTTCAAAATTCACCATATATTAGAATTGTTAGTCAATGTATCAGATTTTAGTTTTAGATGATATTAAAATATGATATTTTGGTTTATATTATTTAAAAATAAGCTTAATCAATAATTTAGTACATTTTGATATTTTTTTTAAAATAATATTCAATATAATGTTTATGAATTTTATTATTACAATTTCAATATCCATTACAACAAAATACAATTATTCACTATATATTAGAATTATTAGTCAATATCTCAGATTTTAGTTTTAGATGATATTAAATTATGGTATTTTAGTTTATATTAACTGAAAACAAACTTAATTAATAATTTAGTATATTTTGATAATTATTTTAAAACTAAGTATTTAATATAATTTATATGAATTTTATCGCTATAATTTTTGTATCCACTACAAAAAAATGCATTTATTTCAAAATTCACCATATATTAGATTTGTTAGTCAATATTTTATATTTAGTTTTAGATATTAAAATAATATATTTTGATTTATATTATCTAAAGACAAGCTTAATCATCAATTCAGTACGTTCTGATAATTCTTTTGTAAATATATATTTGATATAATGCATATGAATTTGTTGATGTTAGTTTAAAAACTAAGTAGTGGTGTGGAATTTTGATTACTTCTCATTAAATGAGTGGATCGAATGGTTTTTCATGATTGTCAATTTTTTTTTTCTTTTTTTCATCGTATTGCTTCTTCTTAGTCTCTTGTGAAAATTTTCTTCCTGGTTCTTATTTAGAATTTTGAATTATGTATTTCAAATGATACTACTCACATGTATTAATGCATGAAGATGTATAAGGATAAGTTGATCGTAAAATGATTTATTTGACCTGCAATAAGTTAATTGGTGGTAAATATGAATTTTTATCCAATTTCTTTTTGTTAGTATTATCAAAATTTGATGAGTTTTGACTAACGGAGGAACTTATTTGTTAAACTGAAGCAAATTTCAAAGTTGCTAAATATAATTTTTTAAACCACAAGATATGTATGTGTAATTATATCGAACTTCAGGAGAGAGCAACTATTCACTTTGCATTTAATCTTTTTTAACTATGCTGCAGACTGTACAAAATGTATATTTATTTTGTACTTTTACTTATTTCTAATAATATATTGAAATATATATTTTTTTAAAACGGCCTTAAGACATTAGAAAAACAATGCATTAAATAACAATAAAATGAAATAAATATCAAACTATGTACAAAATTGTTGATTATTACAAACTTTAAATAATGTCTCGCAGTCCTGTGCCGTTATAGATTGTCTTCTTCGTTCCTCAGACACATATTATGCATTTCATGGCCCGTTAGTTCGTTTTGTATTTGATCATCATTATATATATTGATTTGCGGTAGACTTTGATGATGCCGTGAAAATTGATTTCAATTAATCACGTTATGTACTCATCGATGGAAACTAAATTTGTGAAAATTTTGCGCGTCATTGTATAATGCTAAGATCAAGATTAAGATCAACTTGTGTAGAACACAGTATCGTATATATTGGTGTGTATGGAGTCGATTGGACTCAATCATCTTGTTGTGGAGGCAGTGGGACGAAGCAATTTTCAGTATCATCTCTTATGTTGAGAAGCATATGTATTGTAGATGAACCAGCTATATCCACCCTGCCTAAAAGTTGTAAACATAGGTTTATAGAGTATCGAAATGCCAGTATTAAGCAGAGCATCACTATCGGTAGTATCGCCCTCAACTATGCTAGTAGACGTCGTGCCATGACTTCTCCTCCATGCGTCGGTTCTAGTTGACATGTCCTCTTAATTGAAGGGATTGCATTTGGCTAGCCTGAAGTACGTCAGAAACAGTTTAATTTTGGTAATTTCTTAAAGAAAGAAAGAACATGTCTGAAAACGAAGTTGTTTTATTAGCTTCCGTTCATCAATTTGTCAAACAGATGCGTTCTCAGGTTAATACCTGTTTTTTACACGTCTTTCAGCATACGATGACACATACCACTGCTCATATCCTTCTTTTGCATCAATTCCATTGAAAATGGTCTGTCTACGCACAATTATCTCATATTATCTCTATCATTAACTAATATACGACATCATCTATCGGTTTCTTTTCGCGATTTGCACAAGATACGTTGCAAGTTAATGTCTAGTAGTCTAGCAATGGTGGAATATTTTGTTGCATTTCGAAACAAGATCGTGTATTTCTACTCACTACAAGAAAATATGATATTAGTAATAAACTATCAAATGATAATCTTAAAATTATTATTTGTAATATATATTATGTGTCAATAATTTTTATCTATAATTATTAGTGACAAAAAATATGAATAATGTTATCATTAAATACAACTCTGTTTTCTAAATATATTTTATTTGAAAAATATATATTAACTTAGCACTTCTGAAAAGTGATTTTACATGAAAGTTTTTTTTTTTTTTATATTTATTACACTCATTTGTTACTTAACTTTGAGTACGTAAAATAAAATAAAATTAAGATATTTAACTTATACATTAATTATATGTTATTTTATTCAAAAATAAAAGTTAATATTATATGTTATATAAAAATTGAGACGGTTAAGGATATATAATATATTATAAAAAAAAGTTAATTTAATATATTATATAAATCTAAAATATATAATATTAAAAATAACTAATATATTTTATATTATGTTCCCCCTACGACCAGCATTCATCTTCATAAAATAATTTTATTTAATATATAAAATACATATTTAATATCGTAATTAATAAAATATATACTTACATATATATATACACAAATACTTCCCTCCCCCACCCCAAAACCCACCTACTCCCAACACCGCTCCATACCAGCACTGTCTCGTCCAGGGTAAAATACATTTTGTCTTTCTGAACTATTCGTCATATAATACTTACCTCCATAAATTCACAAATGTAACATTTCCCCTACAATTAAATTTTTAGACAATATTGCCCTTACATATATTTAGTTCAAAGAATTTCTTTTTTTTTTTTTAGAAATTTTGTATTTTAAGTTTAATTAAAATATTCCTAATTGGAAAAAGTATATTTTATTTATAATAAAGTAAAATACAATTAATTAGTTAAATAGTTCGAATTTTATTTTTTTATAGACTCAAAATTAAGGAATGAATGAGTATAATAAATACACAAAAAAATTCATAAAAATTAATTTAGTAATGAAATTAAGTTATTAACTATTTATTCTTTTAGATAAAAATGAGTAATCATATATCGATTTTTCGAACATATTTTCTTTAAAAAATATGATAATATATATATATATTAAAAAATATTTAACCTTTGGTTAAGCATATATATTTGTCAATTTCTTTTAGGAAGCATATATATATTATATTTATTGTGTATCTACTATATATATATATTAATTTATACTTCACTTTTAATTTAAATTCTTCACTTATTAAAAAAATTAATTAAAAAATAATTTAGTGATGATTTAATATGTAAAATACTAAAATATATTGAGAATAATATCATTGTTCAAGGCATAAGGGGTATTTTTGTCCAACCAAAGGGATAATATTACATATGTTAGTTTAAGAGGGTAAATATTACATGACAACTAATTCAAGGGAGCAAATTTACCCTAATTTTTATTAGGCATTAAATTCTTTTGTACATGGGATAAGTATTTGATAGGACCCAATTGAATAAAATATGAGTTATGTTAAATTAATACTTTTTGTTGACTATTTATCTAATTATATAAAATATTCAATAAGACTGAATTGTATTATCACATCATTAGGATCAAATAAATGATTAGGCCTTATCGAATATCTGTATTGGGCCTCATGAATTACTAGCAGATCGTTATTTTTTGTAGTTAACCGTGGATTGGATAAATTTGTGGCTTAATCACCATCACCGAGCATTGTGGATGGCTTCGTATGTTAGAATAAGTGACTAAAAAGCTAATTTGATTAACTATTTTCCTATTCGTTAATCTTTATCAAAGTAATATTGACTAGATGAATAAAGTAAATGTTCATCATCGGCTCATGTGTTTGCTGTGCTTATTACTTATATTGGATGACGTTTCAATGTCTAAACAAATGCACACAGACTGAAAGGTTAAACCCGTAGAGTTGGGTTGCCCATAAGTTGGCAACTATAGAACCAACTTTAACAGTCGCTTCGAAATGTTCCAAGTTGATAACATAGAGACAAAGCATTGAGAGTCCGATAGAGACTTGCGCGCTAAGTACTGTAGTGCCGTGTTTCATCAGCGGGAAACGTAGGTCACCTATGCAATTTTAGCGGATTAATTGACAAAATAATTGACTGACGGAACTGACTCGCGAGAATCATAACATAAACGTTTTCAGGGTTTGGTTGGTACGTTTATATTAATTAAAAAAATTCTAAAATTAATGCATAAATTAGTAAGAGTTAGTAATAACAAAATTTTAATTAGTAACAAAAACATATATAATTATAATAAATTTAGAAATTTTTTGAAAATAAAATTCATTTTTGACGGTAAGTTATGAGATGAAGTTTTCTTTTTCTACTTTTTCTTCTTTTTCTTTTTTTTTTAATTCTTATATTTAATTTACATTTAATATATTTTATATATATAACTTTTTTCCATATTAATTAAAAATAAATAAACAAAATATATTAATTATTATGATTAGAATTAGGTTTGAGTGATTATAAATACAATCAGAAACTATACTATATATTAAGTGAGAGCATCACTTTAACACCTCATTTAATTTTGATATGTTATTTTATTTTTAAATTTAAATTAATTAATTAAGTTTTTTAACTTCTTCATTTATTATGATTTTTTATAATTATTGATTATTTTTTTAATTTTTTTATATTATTTTATTATCTTTATTTGTTACTTTTTTATAAACTACAAATATTTATAATTTATTATCTTAATATATTTTTTTAAGTATTCTTTTACCTTATAAAAATAAATAATATAATTGATATAAATATTTATTTTATTTCATTTTAAAAAATAATATATAAAGTGTGCCGCAGCTACTACAATTAATCCCAAACCTTTCTCTTCTCTTCTCTCTGTCACGAGAAAACCCCAAACCCTCCATCCACCACTCGATCGGACAACATAACCGCCGTCTGCCAAACTCCGTTGCTGTGGCCGTCCCCTACCGCCGTCCACAACCTTCTCCAGGTACATTTCCCTTATATTCCTCTGACAATATCTACCTGCTTGATTTGAAGAAACCCATAATTGCTTAGAGCAACAATCGCATCCGGGAAGAAAACCCATATTAAGTGTCTGACAAGCTTATATGTTCTATATGATGATTGGCGTTTTATTAAGGTTCATTAATTTGTTTTTGGACTGTGATTTGGTTCTATTGTTGTTTAGTTACGAATTGATTGATTGTTAAGGTATTAAGATCAACTTTTTATATGGATTTATATGGACTCTGATTTATTGTTTGCTTTTTAGTCAATCTTTGAACAATACTTTTGAAATTTCCATGAAATAATTTTACCGATGTTTTACATTTCTTATAAACTTTGTAGTGATTGGAGGATTCCAACATGTTAGGCAGTGAGAAACAACCAGAGTTGTCAATTTAAAAAAAAAAGAAAAAGGGTATACAGCAATAAGAGAAAGCGGTTGAGTAAATAAAGTAGGGAGGAATAAGAAACACTAGCTCATCTTCGTTATCGGTAATCTTGCTTCATTAAATGACTGAAAATTTAATGTTGTAACCATACTCAAGTACCATATTGTACCTTAAATCTATAGTTCTCTGTTTCCTATAAATAGTAGTGAATGTGAATATTTACTATGCTGCCCAGAGAATTTGTGGGTTCAATAGCTCCATCAATAAGATATAAGAATAACACCTTTGGTTTTGTGACCCAAATTGCTCAACATAGTTAAAACCTTCTTTAAGTAATAATATGTCGGATAATGAGTTTAGTCCACCTATTTAGAAAACTTCGCCTAAAGATAATCCAATAAGTTTTTTGATTAATTCCACCATATGTACCTTTTTTTTATCCTGACGAAACCCTCTCCATCAATTGTTGATGGAGCCGCTCAGCTTCACCCTTCGGTTTTTCACTTTCTCAAGTGAGTTCTGTGATCTATGCCTTGCCTAGTTTGTTTTAATAGTCCAAGAAAATTAACATTGTAATTTTGTCTTCTCGCTTTGGATTGCCTAATGACGGTTCTTGTTTATTTTTCGCTAGAACATGTTCCCAAATGCAATATGTTTGAATAAAACGAGGTTTTAGATCCGAAACCTTTCTTTCTCTCTCCTTTTTCTTTCCCCTCTGCGGCAGCATTATTGGTTGAGGTTTAGTGTGTGCGCACCCAAGTCCAATTGCTACTTATATGATTCATCATGGCTACTTGATTGAACCTTAATCAAACACTTTAATTTTTTCAGGAGGCTATTGTTACAAAAATCATAAGATGGACGAATATCAGGAAATGGAAAGGTTTAGTATGGATAATGATTATGAAGATGGTCAGTGGATTGGCGGTGAATTTTATGGCAAGCGTAGACAGAAACATGCTCAGACCAAGGACGATGTTCTTTATGGTGTATTTGCTGCTGGCGACAGCGACTCTGATTCATATGATGGGCTGGGATCAAAGAAGCGCAGGAAAGATCTAACTAAGAAGACCGACTACACCAAGCCTGTTAATTTTGTTTCAACTGGAACTGTTATGCCCAATGAGGAGATTGATCGTAATTCCAAGGAGGATAATGACGTAATGGATGAAGATGAGGTCAAACCTACTGGCCTTGGATCTTCTGCTGGTCTTGGATTTGGTTCGGCCTCTTCCAAGAATGTCACTCCTGAAGCTGCACATGCTCATGAAGGTAAGGATGAAGATGATAACTTCCTGCCCTCTGCCTTTGGGAAGAAGATAAAGGAAGGTGCCCAGTTGCGCAGAGAAAGGGAGAAGGAAAAATCCATCCTAGCCAAGAAGTCTTCTCAAGTTGGCAGGAGAGAATTGGACCCAGCTGGTGTTGGTGCATTTGAGAAGCATACTAAGGGTATTGGGATGAAGTTGCTTGAGAAGATGGGCTACAAAGGAGGTGGCCTTGGTAAAAATGAGCAGGGAATTCTGGCTCCTATCGAGGCCAAGATGCGCCCAAAGAATATGGGAATGGGCTTCAATGATTATAAAGAGGCTATTCGCCCTGCATTACAGGAGTTAGATGAAAAATCGTTGAGACCTCCAAGCCAATCTTTAGAAGGTCGTTCAAGAGAGAAACTTTGGTCAAAGCAAGCTCAGAAGAAGAAGGTTTATATAACAGCAGAAGAGTTACTGGCCCAGAAGCAGGAACAGGGTCTTGAAGTTGTTCAGAAGGTTGTTGACATGAGGGGACCACAGGTGCGTGTTCTGACAAATTTGGAGAACTTGAATGCAGAAGATAAAGCCAGGGAGAATGATGTTCCCATGCCTGAACTTCAGCACAATGTAAGATTGATAGTTGATTTAGCCGAGCTTGACATACAGAAGCTTGATAGAGATTTGAGGAATGAGAGGGAGACTGCGGTTGCTTTGCAGAAGGAAAAGGAAAAACTGCAGAAAGAGGCGCATCAACAGAAGCAGCAACTTCAGAACATGGAAGAGATAGTGAGCATACTGGACCAAATAGGCGAGGAGAGCTCTTCAGGGACACTGACTCTAGAATCACTTGCTAAATCATTCATGGATTTGCAGACAAGATTTTCAGATGATTATACGTTATGCAACTTATCATGCATTGCGTGCTCATATGCTCTACCTCTGTTTATTAGAATATTTCAGGGGTGGGACCCACTTCAGAGTCCAACTCATGGAGTCGAGGTGGTGTCCCTGTGGAAAAAATTATTGCAAGGCAAAAATTCGTTGAATTTCTCTGTTGCAGCCTCTCCATACATGCAGCTGCTTATGGAAGTTGTATTCCCAGCCGTGAGAATATCTGGTACCAACTCTTGGCAGGCACGGGACCCTGAGCCTATGCTTAGGTTTTTGGAATCTTGGGAAGAGCTTTTGCCTCCTCCTGCCTTACAACTCATACTGGACAGTGTAGTTATGCCAAAGATATCAGCTGCAGTGGATTCTTGGGATCCACGTACAGAAACCATTCCCATCCATTCTTGGATCCATCCATGGTTACCACTATTGGGACACAAGTTAGAGAATTGCTATCACACCATACGTAATAGATTGGCAAGTGTTCTTCACGCCTGGCACCCAAGCGATATGTCTGCGTATTACATATTGTCTCCTTGGAAAACTGTGTTTGATCCTGCCAGTTGGGAGCAGCTAATGGTTCGATACATCATTCCAAAGTTGTTGGCTGTTATGCATGATTTACAAATAAATCCTGCCAATCAGAATCTTGATCAATTCTATTGGGTACGAACATGGGTTACCTCTATTCCTACTCATCACATGCTGCAGTTGATGGATGTTTTCTTCAATAAGTGGCAAGAAGTCTTATACCATTGGCTGTGTTCAAAACCAGATTTTGAGGAAGTGACCAAGTGGTATCTTGGCTGGAAAGAACTTCTTCCTCCGGAACTTCAGGCAAATGAGCATATTCGATATAGGCTTAACCTTGGTCTAGATATGATGAACCAGGCTGTTGAAGGAATGGAGGTTGCGCCACCTGGTTTGAAAGAGAATATCAGTTACCTCAGAGTGCGCGAACAAAGACAGTTTGAGACTCAGAAAAAAGCAGCTGCACAAGCTCAACAACGGGCCTCTCCAGGCTTGGATGCTGGAGCTAAAGCAGAGGGCGTCAGTGGTGGGGTTGAAATGACCTTGAAAGAAGTTATTGAAATTCATGCTCAGCATAATGGTCTGTTGTTCAAGCCTAAACCTGGAAGGATGCAAGATGGCCATCAAATATATGGTTTTGGTAACATAAGCATAATCATAGACTCCCTCAATCAAAAGGTGTTTGCCCAAGCTGAGGACAGATGGTCTCTGGTATCCCTTGAGCAGCTGCTGGAGTTGCATAATCGCTCTAGGTTGAAGCGCCACTGAGCTCCCAAACTCCTTAAGAGTAATTTTTGTACAAAACAAACTGTTGCAATGGGGAATTCGCTGTTATTAGATTCTGCTATTTGGTCCCCGGATTTAGAAATCTTGTACTGCCTTAATTTTGTAATCAGATATATCTTCTTGCATAGGTGTAAACTACTGATAACATACATCCAGCCTTAGTGTTCCCATTTGATAAACTGATAATTAATTTTAGGACATCTTTAGTTGTATGGAGTTTCAACACTTTTATCACTTTGGTTTTATTACACCATAGTCGCTTTCAGAATAACTGTCATGACAAAAGATACCTTTAACACAAACTAATAGGTTCATAAAGAAATACCTATGTGGACATTGTTGAGGCTATACTCTTGTATATTTTCGGTCTTTTTATTGGTTTGCCATTTGATTTATGAAGGGTAGTTTCATGTTCTTCTTTTCATAGTGGCTGCAGGAGTAAGATAATAGAAGAGATATTTGTAGTTAGGAGTGGTATGTTGTACTACTGATGATAAAGTAGTTTTAGCTGGCGCATCGCTATTTAGCAATTGATCCATCTTCGAAGATTAAAGTCTGGTTTTTCAATCTCCAGGCTTGGGGGGGGGGGGGTTCCTTTGCTACAGCAACTATCTTCGAAGATGGATCAATTGCTAAATAGCGATGAGCATACTTCATTACTTCACAATGCTATTTTAGAGGGAGTGTGGTGGTCATCTGGTAAACGGCATGCACTCTTTCCTAGACATTCATGATTCTTATTCTTGTCTGATTTCCCGAATGAATATGGTTGTGCTGAAGTCTTTCTAGCCGCCAATGTAAGTGTAATAGCGATCAGGGCTTTTGAAGTTTTCTGTGCTTTCCACAGGAATATCTATCTTCTTATTCTTTATTGTCTTGCAGGTTCCTGACTTTTGCAGGGATATCTAGATAATGGATTTTAGTTATACTTGTACTCATACGTAGGTATATACAAATTTTATGTATGCATTCCGCCGTCTGAACCTTTTCATTCTTCTGACGGCACTAGGCTCATATATGTGTAACAAAAGCTGTTTACAGAGGAAGTAAGTTCCTTCAAAGGTGGCTCTGGTGAAGTTGGCATAATCGTCGAAACTACTAGCTGCAATGCCAAGCAAGGTGGATAGGTAAACATCTGCTTTGATATCCATCTGAAATGCATTTCTGTTGTAATAGTCATAAATGCTTTATATTTAGTTTTTAGCTTCTAAATTATTACTTTTGATACGGTGAATCAGTATACTTAAACGAGTTGGTATTTTTTTTTATCATCATTGGGGTACATGAATTAAACAAGGTAGTTAGTTGAGTTGTGATGTGTCCTGATCTCCAATGGTAGTAAGTTGCTCAATGGCTATTGGGCTCGGATCAAGAGAAGGAATAAGCTCGGAACCTACATAGAGTGAGTGTGGCCGACTTGACCTGACATAAGCACTCCGACGATGAAGTTAGGTATGTACATATAAATTTGGATTATAATGCTCAATGAACTGTTACCTTGGTTTCGTAAATGCCCGAGTATTTATATCTAGGACCTGTTGTATCGACTACATCCGTCTCCTTTGGGGATGCCTCCAGACGTCTCTCATCCAGCGTTTCCGCTGGCAACTGTCCTTGTGGGCCGGTGTGCGACTGACATACCTTAAACCTTAATTTACTTAGAGCGTAACCGGGTCTTGGGCATGCTGTCTTGGAGCCATTACTATCAGATCCATATTAAAATCCACATCAAGTTGCGTAATATGGCTGAAAAATTTTTCTACTATTGTTCAATCTCATTTCGTATGTACAAGAATGGTTGGGCTTGGTTAGCCAAATATTGGTCCATCGTTGGGTGTGACTTGAAATGGGTCGTTGGGTGTGACTTGAAATGGGTTTAAGCTGAGGACGAAATGTATAAAATGCTGGACAAATTACTGGTTCTTAGCAAACTCTTCCAAGTTATAGAAGTAGCATTTTCTTTCATAGGTTATGAACCTCAGTTAACTTCTCCATGTGGTGCATGAATATTATAATTTGGAAAAAAATATTATTTTAGTTCGTTAAGTATGTCTAATTTTAATTTTAGTCCGATAACTATATTTATTTTTGTTTAGGTCCAGCAATTTATGAAATTGCTTACTTTTAGTCCTCTGGCTGATTTTCAGATAATTTTACCCCTATGCAACTTTTGAAAGGCAGTTTTAGTCCATATGCACTCATAGGGGTAAAATTGTTCGAAAATCAGTCAGAGGACTTAAAGTAAGCAATTTCGTAAGTTACTGGACCTAAATAAAAATGGATATAGTCATCGGACTGAAATTAAAATTAGGCATACTTAGCGGACTAAAATAATACTTTTTCCTTATAATTTTAATACAAGTTAAATCTGTATTAGCTGCAGCAAATGATTCACAGTATTTTGGCGTGTAGATACACTAGTTATTGTCTCATGTGGTTTCCACCAGCATATTAAAAAACACCTTGATATGAAATGATAAGAAAAAAAAAAATTATAATGATTAATAGTATAAATATGGAGAAGTAAGGTCAGAGAAATATGGAGCAACGGGTATTTAAGAGGAAAAAAAAATATAATTATGAAATTATTAATGTAGCTTTTTTTTAAAAAATAAAAGGTGAATTTGAGTATTCAAAAATTGAAAAGACAAAAAAATTTCTTTTATAACAGTATAAATGATTGTGGGTGAATTGAAAGACCCAACTGAGCACTTGAAGTGATAAATAATCAGATCTATGCTGGATTTGTCCCCTTCACATTTGTTCTTTTAGTAGAAAGATTGAAGGACTCTGTGCAGGGGATGAAGTAATATGTAAGGTGATAGATTATCTCATGCATAAGGGTTGTGAATGATTCGAGCCGACTCCAATATATTATTGTTCAAATTTGTTTGAATTATTATTGTGCTTTAAAAACTGTGTTTGAATTTAATTTATTCATTATTTAATTCGAGCTCAAATGAGCTTAATTGGATCAAATTCGAGTCAAACTCGAGTAATTTGATATTTTTAAGTATAATTTACTATTTTTGAATTAATCAAATCGAGCTCGGCTCCAAGAATTTACTGAACAAAATTTTTTTGTTCAAGTTTGATTTATTAAATTTAATAAATCGAGTTCAAACAAATTTTTATCGATCGATTTCAGTTGAATATCGAATAGCTTGATTATTTTTTCAGGCCTACTCATGCATGCATATGTATAATGTACATGCTCAATCATTCAAAAATTCATATTTGGTCCAACCACCTTCTCTCGTCACACATACGCCGTGAGCAATAAAAGATTTCTATCGAATTCAACGGTTCTTACCAATAAAAATAAAACAAAAATACGAGCAATCCCTATGTGATATTGTAAATAAGCAAATTATCCCCTATAAAAAGAATAGCAGTTTACTCCTCCCGTGTTTCTTAAATGTAGCAATTTATCTCCCTATATTTTTTAAAATGAAGCAATTTACATCATTGGATATGGAGGTAAATTGCTTCATCTTAAAAATCACAGGAGTGTAAATTGCTATTTTTTTATAGAAAATTAATTTATTTATTTGCAATATCACAGAGGGTAAATTGAATTAAACCTTTATATGCTATATACTGTAACGATGAAATATCTAAAACTATTGTACATACGTAACAAACTTTTAAAAAGAAAAAACCCACAAAACATCCAATATTCTTTTTTGGAGTGGACTTTTGATTTGTTTGAATTGGATGTAGCTCTAATGGATTTTGATTTGACATAATCACTGAAAATGGTTTGAATCTTGACTGAATTATTAGACCTTTTTGGTTGTGGTGAGAAAATGGTCAACGGCTGAATATGCGACTCTGTGTTGTCGCGAGTGTTTGCTCTTTTATCCAAAGCAAAGGCGTGCTTTTGGTGGTTCTTCATTTTGATTCTCGTCAGCCGCAACATAATGATTCTTTTTTCAGTCAAACGCAACAATAAGTGATGCTGAGCAGCCCATTGTCCCAGAATCAGAATCAGACCCCACAACGCCGAAGTGTTTCCTTTGCCAAGGTCAAATCGCTCACTGCAAAAGGTGAAGTCAAAGATTCCAAGATCATGGGTCTTAATGTTGTTTTACATAAGATGTTTTCTATTATAATAATAATAAGTGATAATCAAATTTAATTTACTTAATATGATTGATTATGATATGATTATTGTAATAACTTTGGTATGATTTGATATTCGAAATGAATAATTATGATCGATTTATTTCAATTAATAATAATTTATCTCTTATTTCAAAAAAATAAATTTAAGATCATGAATTCTCACTAGAAAAAAATTACTATTAATTACAGTATTAGTGGCTATGGCTAAAAACTATGGTAAATGACTACAATTAAATAAAATCGATGTAAAAAATTAGTTTTTCCACCATGAAAAAATTATTTGCTATGACAAATATTTTAGCCATCATCGCAAAAATCACGGCTAACAACCGTTGTGTGGCCGTTATCAATAACTATTTGCTATGGCTATTTGTTAAACTATGGTAAATAACTACAATTAACTGTAGTTAAACGTTATAATTCTTCTAGTGCCTGATGCCTCGTTTTTGTGGGTATGAATTTCGTACTGGTGTTTGTTTATTTTTTAATATGATTTCTAATGTAAAATTAGTTATATATTAATTTATTTTTATATATAAATACATATTAAATGGTGTAAAAATTTTACTTGCTAATTAGCTCAACGTTAATTTTAGTATAAAATGTTCTCATAATTATTAAGTAATTTTCTTATAGTGATTTAGCTTTCTTGTGATCGTGCTTACAATAGAAGACCTTTATCGTGGCCTCCTTGAATTTTGTCTTGGGTGGTGATGAGCCACCAGAACCTGAATGGTGGAGAGGCCATCACTATTAGAATAGGTAATTGGATAGTCAATTGGATTGACGATTTTGAAAATTATTTGGCAATCTTTATTAACTTGATATTATTTTGATGAATGTAGTAAACATTCATCTGTGACATTATGTGCTTGTTGTGCTTATGATTTATGTTGAACGATACTTTAACGTCACAACAAATATCCATAGACCAATTGAAAAACCCATGTAGTTGGGCTGCACATTAGATGACAATTTTGAAACAAATTTTGAAGGTTGGTCTAAGATGTTCCTAGTCAAGGCTCTCGAAATTGGGCATCGGGAGTTCTGTAGGAACTTGCACTAAGCATCGCCTTTATTGGATGAGTGTCGTGTTCTATCGGCAAGAGACGTGGGATGTCTATAAAATTTTAGTTAGTTTGTTGACAAAGGTTGTCAGTTGATTGAAATGACTCATGAGAATAGTCGTATGGAAGCCTTGGAAGGTTGGTCGGTATGATTGAAATTCCCAACTCCCATAGTATTGGGCTTAGTCCTCAGACTTGAGGAAACATGACAGTTGCATGCATATGATGGTTGTAGCTTGAATCTAGCAAAAGATGACCGTGTCTTCAATATGGTTGTTATAAGCCTTGTCTAGTGCAGTCGGAGTATGTAATGATGACAGTGGATTCCAAGATAGAACCGTCCCCTATAAGTATATGACGGATATATCTCCTATGTGCTTTGAGATGGTATAGACTCTTTAATTATATGGTCATAGCGATTGGCAAATAGAGAATGATTTTCTATGTCGATCACTAGAGTGAACATATCTTGAGTGTTAAGTATAGTTGTCTAATCCAAAATGGGAAGCAATACCCAATTATATGCCCTAGACTATGGTTGGGAGGCCATCGGCAGAAGGACTACCTATATGGAACTCAGGAGCTTAATTGTTCACGTCAACATTAACCTAGTCTTTAGTGCTTGAATCGTTCCTAGACAAACACCCATGGTGATGAGCATTTTTCATTAATAGTTAATTAAAAATAATTAATTTAATTTAATTTAATTAATTAATCAATTATTTTGAACATAAACCCAAGTCTAACTTAGGATGAACCTAAAGAGCCACACACAAATCACTATAAAATCAGTAGAATTAATTTGAAAATTAATTCTGGAATAAATGAATTAACTTAATTGAATTAAATTAATTCAAGGAGATTCGATCATTTATTTGGAAAGTCTATTAGATCGATGGTCCAATAATTAATTAATTTTGGCCTTAACACTTTTAAATTAACTAAATTAATTTCTTGGGATTTTTTCAATTAGTGTTTTTTCTTATGTTTATTTAATTGGATTAAATAAAAATATTGAATTTCAATAAGGTTTAAAATTTTATTTGGATTAATTTAAAATTCATGGATCTTGGTTAGACTTGATTTAATTTGATTAAATCAAAACTTGGTCAAAACCAATCCATGACTCGAAGTTCAAACTCAAAGGATTAAAACAAGTTGAAGAGGAGTTGAAACTACTCAATGTGAGCAATGAGGTGGCTTGCCATGATGGCTAGGTGGTGTACATATTGTGCTAACATGGTTGGAGGTCGAGCACATATTACGCATCAGTATGTAGGTTGTTTTGGAAACTACTTACATTTACACAAGACACAAAACCACTCCTCTCCCTCACTTGTTCTCATAACTCACCACTACCAACCTCTTTGGAAGAGGAAAATCCTTCTCTTTTCTCCTTGGAATGTTCTAGTTTGAACTAAGTTCAAGTATAGAACCAAAAGATTCCAAATACACTAATTAATAGTTTTCGTTTGGGATTTGTTTCTTCCCTTATTTAATTCTATCTAGCAATAGAGTTAGACTATATTACAAAGTATGGTGTGGACAAATTAGCGGGGTTCTAATTTAGATCTTAAAGTGAACATAAACTGAACGAAAAGGGAACAGCACTTGTTGCCATTCTACATAAGAAAATGAAAAAGTAATATTATGATTTACATTTCTTGTATTTTTTATCTTCTCCTTTAGCCACATATTTAAGCATATTTTATTTGTTGTTATGATGCTTTCAGAAACACCGAATACCTGAAAATTCAAAGTGAACACCCATTTGAAATTGATTTTAAATTCTTTTTTATTTTATGTTTCCGCCATGTTGTTGGGCCGTACTGATTCTTTCAGTGGTGTCAATGCCAGATTCGATGTTGTGGCTTTAGGAATAACATATTTTTATGGGATAAGCTTGAGCAACTTGTTTAGTTTGCTTTTGAAAAGCATGTTTTACAGTTTTGAGCATAATTATGTGTTTAAAAAATGTGTTAAGTTTGCTTTTAGTTATGGATATCCATCCATTTTTTAGAAATAGATTTTTTATATATGCATGTTTTAATTTTGATTTATTTTCTGCAGAAATTTTAAAAAAAATGGGTTGAAAATAGCAGCCACTACCAGTAGGCGTAGGCGAGCACGCGCTTGGCACTGAGCTGTCGGTCGGCCGATTTTGAACGGCTGGGCCATTTTGTGTTGTTTTTTTTTGAAAAATTAAATAAATTTTCTGATTTCTATATTTTTTTTGAAATTATAAATTTTGGCGATTTTAGTTTTAGTTAAGTTGAATTTTTCTAAAATTAAACTTTATCTCTGATTAATTTAGAAATAATTTCCAAAAAAAAAAAATGTACATTAGATGTATGGAGTTTGATATCCATTTTAATTGCATTACTAATATATAATTTCTATATATAATTAATTATTGATTATGATATTGAATATCATGTGAATAAGTGCATCTGATATATTTATTTGGTATGCATATTTATATTTGATATACATGTGTCATAATATTGTATTGGAGAGACAATGGGGATGATTACAACGCCCATGACCCTTGTATATGGTTTAATTTATGTGGGTTGAGATCTGTATGCCTCTAATTTTATTTCTCTCTTTTCGTTTTTAGTTTTGAAATAATAAGGCTTTCTTCCTCCCTTTCTATATACTCCCCCCAACTTTTAATCAAGGTTTCCAATTTTGGTTGTAATGAGTGTAGTTAGATTGTGTGGATTTTTTATTTTTGAAATAAAATGTAAGGAAGCACTTCCATGGCAATGGAGGTCCAAGAAGAGGCCCGTTGTACGGAGCCCAGGATAGAAAGCCCCGAAGAACAAAGAGGCGTTACAAAGCCCATTACAGTAATAATATGTTATAATTTTGTAATGGTGCAGGCTGCCCTAGATTAACCATGGATCCACTGCGAGCTTAGTGGATCGCATACGATTAGGCTAGTGATCATCCAATATGGACGTGCTAGGACTGTTTTACATGTGGTGTATGTTCTAATATTTAATATAAAACTGCATTTTCGATACCACGGTATAAGGGTATTACAAGTCAGGTACCACAATTTTCAAAAAATAGCCTTTTTGATACTATACTTTATAGAGATTTGCAATTTTGGTACCTCATTTTCATTTTGGCCTCTAAATGTTTTCAAAAGTATGAATTAGTCTCTAGATTTATTTTTTCAGCAGAACTATTCCCATAACTATTCAATCTATAAGGCTTGTATATATTGAACGTACTCATATTTGTATTCGTCTTTGATTTTCAGAGTTGTTTCGATCTCGTTCTTATCCCACCATACCAGAGGGTTCTCGCTAAAATTCCTTCGAATGAATTTTTGACGTTCTCCTTTTTGACGAATGAATTTTTGACGTTCGCCTTCCCCTTTCCCCTCTCCCATCATCGACCCTCCCCTTCCAAGCCCTCACTATCGCCTGCCTTCCCTCCCTTCGCCCTTCTTTATGTATAATTTATTTTTTATATATTTAAAATATATTATATAGTATAATCTCAGAGTGTTAACTTTTTAAAAATAATAATGTTTTTTGGTCCCAACTTGGGCCCATGGTCTAAGTTTAATAATTTTGATAAATTAATAAGATAATAATTTTTCGAAAGACCTATATATAAATTTATGTTCCCTTTAATGTTATAAATTTTATAAAAATTACAAATATAACTAAGACAACTTAGTAAATTATAATTCTATGTTCGTTTGCTTCTTCTTAAAATTTAAATCTAGTTGTATTTCGTTTCTAACTTTTCTTATTGCATCCAAAAGCTCCGATAGTGTGTTCTCATGTATTGTTATTGGTACTTCTTAAAATGTATTGGTATTAAATCTAAATAAATATCATTCAATTACCAATATCCCTGATTTTTTAACGTCTATCCAACAATTAGCTAATTTAGTTAGTCTTTATTAGGTTTCATCCATTTAAGAAAAAAATATCTTTAAGTTAATAAATTATTAATTTAATAATTAATTAATACCTCTTCAAATTAATAAAATTACGTGGCCCCTACATTATTAATTTATAAAGATTTTACTATATGTATATTTTATATTAAAATTTATATAAATATATATAACATTAATAAACAAATTTAAATCTAGACCCTTGATTCGAATTAAAGAAAATTTAGGCCATTGAGCATGTTAGTTGAGTTTAGACCTTAGAATAAATTAGATCGAAAGGTTATTAAGTAAGGTTATAAATATAATTTATAATTAAAAAAAAAAAAAAGACGCCCGTGGAATACACTAAACCGTGTGAGGCAGTAAATTTCTCTTTTTTAAAAAATATAAAAAAATATTTTGATTTTTTTTATAAAACCTCATTTATTCATTTTCAATATCACATGCCGTAAATTACAACAAAATCCCTTAATTTTTTCTTATTTTTACTTTGTGTAGTGTACTCCAATTCTCAACAGAAAATAAGCAGCCACATATCTTTCTTTTTAAATTATAATTTCCGAACATTTCAAGAAAATAAATCAGTTCATTACATATCCATATTCTTATCTTGGAACCACATACCCCAATGCCAACTTTGATCTGATCAGTTATTACTGTTAAGATATTTCATCATGCGAAAGTAATCCGAGAAAGAAGGCACAATATTTCAACGTTCAAATGCGTAAAACGTTATCTTGTATCATCATGTGCGTAAGGGCAGGCAATGGGGTGGTCCTACGCGCACACTTCCCAAGGGCATCTGCGTTCCACTCCGCCATCATTTTCTAAAGTACCTATACCCTTAAACACCGACAGCGACAGCCGTTTGCAGCAACTGTGTCCTGCCCATCCATTGCTTTCCTATCTCTTTGGATATTTGCTTTCTCTGCACTATTTGCAACTTTTGCATTAATGCTTTTAAAGAGAACTTGTGTCTGCATGGAACATTAGGATATGATTGGATGTTTCTGGCAGAGTAGGGGTTTGTCAGGTATTACGAATTTTTTATGATTAAAATAACTACTCAATCCTAATATTATTTTGAGGGGTACCGTTGCACAAAGTTTTGGGTATTGAATTTTTTTCTTTAATTTTTTAAATCACAGGTGAAACTCATATATATAGTGATAGTGAAAAGAAAATTAATTTTCAGAGCAATTCTCAAGGATAGCCCTGGATAAAAATATGAAAGTTTCTGCATTCGGGGAAAAATTGAATAAGAAGATTACAAAATCCCCTTTTTAAATACAATAAGTCTTCCGCCTTCCTCAGCTAACTAATCTAACCAACTATCTACTTTCTAACTAACTTGACCGACATACGTGGACATCCAAGTGCACCGATAGAAAGTTGAATAAAATAGTCAGCTTCCCAGCAACATAAAGAAGAACACGCTACTACTAAAACACGCTTCTTTCTAAACTTATGCTATCCAGTATCAAGATGGTGCTCAGCTAGCTTAGCAAGCACTGGACCATGACGAAGCTGGAGAGACTCATGGTCCTCTTGCTGGTGAAGCAAACTTCCAACAGCCCCCACAAGCTAGACTTGGGCCCATAGAGAACAAAGCCAGCTTGGACAATACTATGAGAAAGGAGGGGCCAAAGAGGCTCTTGGTGAATATGTCCACAAGTTGTTCATTGCTACGAACAGAGGAAGGAGCAACAAAATCCAATTTATATCATTCCAAACAATATGACAGTCAATGTCAAGGTGTTTCGTATGCTCATGGAAGATAGAGATTGGCCATGAAGTGTAGAGACGCCTTGTAATCACAAAACAAAGGAATGGGAGCAAGGATAGGAAGGTCAAAGTCATGAAGAAGGTAGAAAATCCATTGGACGTCACAGACAATCACCCATATGTTGCGATACTGAGCTTCTGCTAGGGAACGAGTAACAGTAACCTGTTTCTTAGTCTTTCATGAAATCAAAGAATTCTCCAAGAACACACAGAAGCCGGTAATAGATCTACGAAAGTCAAGGCATGACGCCCAATCGGCATTGCAATAAGCTCGAAGCTGGGAACGAGTTTGAAGAAGGCAAAAAGAGACTTGTGGCTGGTGTTCCCTTCAAGTAGTGAACACAACATGCAAAGTCGAGTGCTAATAGCTCTCACAAGGACTCTGTAGGAACTGGCTAAGTTACTATACACCGTATGAAGAATTAGGCGGAGGGTACCCCAGATTAATAGCCTGACCACCAGTCGCCTGTAAGGTTCAGGATCTAATAGGGCAACCCCCCTCCCCCCACCCCCCCCCCCCACCCCCCCCCCCCACCCCCCCCCCACCCCCATAGCACAAAGCTTAACCTCCTGAGGAAGTGGTGTAGTGACAATCTTGGCCTCTTGCAGACCAATATTCTAAAATGATATCTTAAATTTACTTGGCTTGAGTGAGCTAGCTCCTATAAAGGATCGTGCAATCTATAGGCCAAGGAAGTATTGGGCCAGACCCAAATCTTTATGGTAAAAAGCTTATCCAGATAAGTTTTGACCTTAGCAATCAGAGTAGAAGATGGACTGTTGACCAAGATATCATCTATATAAACCAACAAGGCCACAAAACTATCCCCGGTACCCTTTATGAAGAGGCAATGATCATGAGCAGATTAGTTGAAGCCAAATTATAACAATTTCGAAGTAAACTCCTGATTTCATTGTCTAGAAGCTTGTTTCAACCCACAAGGTGATCTCTTCAGCTTGCATACATGACCTAGCTGAACATGGTACCTTTCTGGAAGCACCACGAAAATGTCCTCATCCAAGTACCATGGAGAAATGCATTTATTGATCACTGGAGAAAATGTCCTCATCCAAGTAGGTGATTGATCATTGGAGATAGTTGTCGGAGAGATTCTAAAGTTTGGAGTAGGAGCAAGTGGAGAGGACTGAGGATTGGATGATTGTGCAGTGGACGCAATTGTGGGAGAGATTGGAGAAGGCACACCTACCTCATCTGGTACAGGAAACTGAGGTGAATGAGGCGAGGTCACAGCTACACCAACAGACGCTGATACTAAATGTAAAGGACAAGTAGGTCGACTAGAAGAGGAGCTGGAAAAGGGAAAGATTTGTTCATAGAAGATAACATCTCTAGAAAGAAGTTAAGACTGAGTGTCAAAATCAAAAAGCTTGAAGCCCTTTGACCTGGGGGATAACCTACAACGATATACTTGGAGGATCTCTTGTCAAACTTGCATCTGGAAGGTTTAATGTTGGAGGCATAATATAGGCAACCATCTTTTGCATTAAAGGATGCGTCCATTCGGATGAAAGGTTATAACCTTTCAAATACATCTTTTTCTGATTGGACGTATCCGTTGGATGATATCTTTCCAACTTTTATAAATAGGTCCTCACATTTTATTTCATTAATTCAATTTATTTTCATAGCATTTTAAAGCAATAAAAGCATTTTGCAAGTATACTTTTAGCAAGAGAGTTTCAAAATATTTTTGGTTCGTTGTTCTCAAAGTCTGTAGTGATACTACTTTGAGATTTTAGTCGTATTTTGGGAGACAATTTGTCATTTTCGTTAGCACCAGAGCGGGGCAACAATTGTCTTGAAAATAATGAGTCTAACTCTTGCATCAATTTCATAATACATAAATCCTGCACATCCCTTATTTCTCGGAGCACAAATTACTAAATATTATATATTTAATTTAAGCAAACCTTTAAGTTTTTTAGCATATTCAAATCGTTGTATTTTATACTTTTTATATTTGCAGTTAAGTGGATTTTGCACTCATGAACTATGCATGTAATCTTATTTATCCCTTTAAAATATGAAAGATAATAGAAATACCCCTTACAAAATAATTTGGTATTGGTAGGATAAATTACCCTTCTCACTTATTCCCCATACTTTTCATTTTACTCCCTAGAGTATATTTTTATTAAAAATTTCCACCAAAGCTTCATTTACTTATTTGAAATTTTACTCAAATTTTATTTAAAAATAATATTTAAAAAATTTATGGCTTTTTATAAGTTAAATAATACAAAAATATTGACAAGCTTAATATATAGAAATATATTTTATAAAGTAAATTGTTTATATTAAAATATATATATATATAAGTATGTGTAAATATGTAATATATATAATTTTATAAAAACATATGTTATATAACTTATAGTTTTTATTCAATTACATATACCGATGTGCAAATAATTAAAATATGGCATATGATTAGTAAAAAAGATACAAGAATATAATAGGTTAAATATACTACAGGTTTTCATATTTTATCGTGTATATATATATATATATGTTCGATAAAATATCTTAATTATATTGATAATTTATTTTTTAAAATCAATTTATATATAACAACACAAGCAAACATTATGTAAAATTCTGAATAGATATGTAGAAAATATAAGGGTTATAAATTTATAGAGTTTATTCATATTCTATACTCGTTAATAAAAATCATAAATCTTGGATACTATTTAAGTATTTATTTATTATTTTAATAATAATTCAAATTATATTATAGGATAATGATTGTAATAGATATATTTTAGGGGTGATAATAACGGTATTTTTATCATAAAAAAATGAGTTCATATCACGAGGGCACATTTTGTTATATTTTATAGTTTAGGGGTACGTAAATTCACTTTATGCGTATTTCAGGAGTACAAAATATATCTAACCCTTATATTTATTGTAGCGCTAGACCACTGATACCATCCCTGCAGGCTGCATGTATATAATAAATAATTTTTCATATTTTAAAATATAGTACAAATAAAAATAAAATATAACCAACACATTATATTTCTAAAAAAGAAAGAAATTAGAAAAATCAACTTTAAAATATTATTAACACAATAAAAAAATTATTATATAGTAATTTCATAAACCATCATTTGTATGTAAAAAGTATCTTTTCTTTTTATATTATTGTAGATGCACATATATATATCGATATTTATGCAATTTGTTTTGTAATATTACTACAATAAAAAATAATATTAGTGATAGATTATTTATCATTCAAGTGACAAATATTTTAGTTTTATTATTATAGATAATTAGTGATATAACTATGAAATATAATATTAAATAATTATTTTTATTATTAAGTCGATATTATAGTTGCTAATTATTTTTAATGACAACTCTATACACATTTTTTTTTTTGGCTCTTGCTAGTGATCATAGTTTTTACAAAATGATTATTAGTATCAAAACTATGAAATTCATTAACAAATCAATTTTTTTATCACTTCATACATATAATTAATTAGTAGTTATAATATTAAACTCACTTAATTGTTTTTTCCTCTAATCTTTTTTTTTTTTTTTAGTGTAGGATTGTGGTATTTTCTAACAAAGTTTTTGGGTAAATTATAAGGAAATTTGAGATTTGACATTTTTGAAAAAATTACTAATAACTCCTGATTTTAACGTTCGTTTAGCAATTACTCCATTTCATTAGTTTTTGTTAGATTTCTTTCCATTTATTGTGGTAAACTAGTCAAAATATTTTGTGGCTATGAAACAATTGTACATATTTTTTAAAAATTTCTAAAGATTTTTCACGAACTACAACGGTAAAAATGAAATTTCATCTCGTCCGTTGTTCTGCATAATTTTTCAAATTTTAAGTTCATAGAAAAAACAATAGGAAGGGCTATTTTTTTTGTTACGGTTAATTACTAAAGCTAACAGAAAAAAATCATGGCAACCAAAGCTTCGCAGCAACAATCAGTTGTTGTTTCTGAAATGCGGCCAAAACATTAATCATAGCTAAAACCATGTCAAATATTTTGGCAATTGCTAAAACCATGGCGAACCGAGCTAAAAATTTAAAATTTTGCTTTGATTTTATTTAACTGTAGTTAATAGTATTGATTTATCAGAGTTCTTAAACCGTGGTCATTTATAATGTAGCGAAAATTCAATTTATTTTTTTTTAGAGGGCAAATCAACATTTCTAAATATTTGTCCAAGAAATTGAATAATTCCATCGAGCATAAAAGATATGAATAAATTTTTAAATAATAAAAAAATATTTATAATTATATTAATTCTACAAAAAAAAAAAAAAAAACATTGTAATTTGTGGATATTGCAATAAGTTTTAGTATTATGGATGTGGTGGGATGGTTACGTCATTTTCTGGATTTAAGATTTCAGACCAACTTGGCCAACCATGTCAATCACAGAAGATCAAGATGGCGATGCGATAGGACACGTGTACGGTTGTAGCTAGTTGCTGAGTTTGCTGTCGTTTAATAATAGCCTCGTAATTACAAAAGAAATCAACTAAATAGAAAAAAAAAAGGTAAAAAAGAAAAGGAACGAATCTATTGACCATTCATTATCAACTCCAAAAACCAAATACTTTGTTTTCATTTTCAAATTATTTTCGAAACGAGTCAAAACATATTCAATATTTGTTATTATTTAAAAATACCTTATTTAGATGTTTTAAACTGTTTTAGCATAAATACATACATATATATACAAATATATAGACATAAATATATATAAAAAAAGACATGATTTGACAATATATAATAATTTTTGTCCTCCAAAACACAACATTAAACATACAATACTTATTTTAAATTATCTTAAAAAATAAATCAAACATACATATTAGCTCTAACACACATTTATTTATCTTTATTTCTCTCTATCTATCTCCACAAAACACTCAGAATACGAATCCAAACATTATGTAAATGTATATACAATCTAAAAATAATAGAAATAAATGTATTTTTTATCGTCAATCGTAATATTTTATCATATATATATACATATATTACAAAGATAGGCGATGAGGGTGATGGCCCACTGTCAACTTCTCACACACCATATACATATATATTATTGAATTATTTAATTTAATTTTTTTAAAAATTTTCATTACGTTTTACCTAATTTCTTAAGTAATATAATTTATTTTTAAATATTATAATGCATTCTAATTTACTCCATTCAAATTTATTATATTTCAATTTCAATCTATAATTTATTATAATAAAATTTAAATTTTATTAATAATTACCAATTGGTTTCTCAATAATATATAAAATCCTACAAACATCACATTTGCCTTCGAATTTGGGAATATATGTAAGTGTGTTTGATGTGTAAGTAAAAAAATAAAAGACAATGCGTGTATTAGTGGTTGTGGTACGCTCAATGTATGTATTAAAAAATATTATCTTTCAAAATTATTTATTTTTTTATCATAATTATTTTTATATTATTATTTTTTCTAAATTAAAGAAATTAATAAATAGTATTTAATTATTTAAAAAATTTTATGCACATACATCGAATGCGCCATATACTGTTAGTATTGCATTAATCTAATACAATAAGATCCATTGGTAATTCTTTTTATCATATATTATTATAAAACTTATTTTGCTATACCAACTTTTGAACATCCAAATTTATCGTCTTAATACATTCATTCTTTTCATAAATTCGATCATAATAGGATTATTAATATTTTTTAATTAATTTACTAAAATGCCCCTCAATCTTGCCTCAACTTTTGGCACATCCTATATTTTGAAACCACTATCCCATGACTTATAATTAACCCATCGACAAAAAGTTAATTATTTATAATTTTTAGATATTACACACACATCGTCTATGTTGTGTACTAGATGTTACGAATTCAAATCCATTAAAAGTGTAGAGCTCGTCATTTTGTGTGGGCATATTATAGAAAGTTAGTGGACAGATCCAAAATACTTGATTTAGTTAAAGCCAGATTTGACTAAGGGAGTATTTGTGAAAACTTCTGCTGTTACACTACAAGAAAATAGAAGATTAGTGACAAAAAAATTCAAGTGATAATTTTAATATTGTCACTAATTATATATATTTAGTGACAAGGCTGTTTATTTTGTCACAATAGAAATTTCATGATTTTAGTAATTACTGTTATTTTGTAAAAATTGCTATTAATATGAATTAATAGCAAAAAAATATACACAAAGTTGTCACTAAATACGATTAGTGACTCATGTATAATGATGATCTGAACGACAATAAATAACAGTTGTCACTAAGTTGTCTCTATAAATGTGTCGCCAATTAAATTTAGTGACAACTTTATACGCATATTTGTCTCTAATAATTATATCACTTGATATGTATTTTTAACGATAACTTCAAAGTTATCACTTGATAGTTTGTCAGTAATATCATATTTTTTCATAGTATTAGAAAAGTAACTTTTATAAAAAAAAAAAAAAAAGTTGAGAGTTATAGCAGAATAAAAAATGGGTGGTATCTGTAAAAAACGTAAAAAGCAAACAAAAGTTGAATTGGGTAGTTTTGGAAAAAAATTACTTTTAAAATGAACTTAATTGATTAAAGACTAATTTATACCCATTTGTTAAAAAGATATTATTTTTACTTATATTTGCATTTGTTGTTTGTCAATAATAATTACCTTTTTTCAAAAAACATAATAAATTTTATTTCAATTAGTATATTTCATGTTTAATTTTTCTAAAATATTAATAGAAAAAGTGAATGTTTAATTTAATAATGCTCCCATTAATTAAGTAATATAATTGTTGATTCATACAATAGTTAAACTTGGACGAATGCAAAATATATATATTCTCAGATTAAAGTCCTTCCCCCAGGCAAGCACCCTCTCATAAAAAGCCCTGTCTTCCACACAGGTACAGAGACCCTCCTCCCTGGAGACACCCCAATCCTCCTTTGGGCAGGCACTTAGGTTCTCTTTAGGGGACTTGTGAGCTCTACCCCTTTTGTAGGCACCTAAGCCCTGCTTCCGACGGACACCTTATTATACCTCCAACAAGGTTCCTAAGTCTTGCTCCAAAATAATAGAGCCTTATACCGAAGTAGGCTCAAAAGAAATGGACAGCCCAAGAAGCCCAGGAGGAAGGGCGAAAACCTAGAACATCCCCCGACTCGAACCATGATCAAAGTTCGACAAAACATTCAGCCCAAGAGGCCAGACACGTGGCAACCCACTTTCCCACGTGGCACCTCATCAACCTAGGTGTCAGCAGTCACCTTAGACCACATCCGCCCTAGGAGGACCTCCCTAGAGGTTGGGATTCCTCACAGGCGAAGGGTTTTCCAAGACTAAAGATAGCTCTTGCTAATGTACTCCTACTTACGGATAAAAATGACCTACCGCTTATCCCAATCATTCCAATCAAATTACGCAAGAATCTTGGGAGTGGGATATACCCCCTCTATAAATACAAGTTTAGTCCTCCATACAGGGGACACCCCTCTCACGCCCCTCTCACTCTCTAAACACCTATCTTACTCTCTAAACTGTCTCTTAAGCTCTATCTAAGTATATTATCATGTGTTCTTACACTTTTCATCAAATTTATTCACTATATCTCGATTCTTAATTAAATTCACTTACTCTTTATTTTATTTTATCTCGAATTTAATAGTAACTAGGGCGTCTGGAGTCCTAACGTCCTTTTTGCAGCTCCCTTCTTCAGGATCCGCATACCCTTCTGCCCATACTTCAAATAATAGTCTATATTCATTGCACCTGTACGTTCTTTGAATGCATCAGAGCTTATTTTTAAAATAAGATCCAACATCTTATAAGCTCATAAAATATATTATAAGATGTAGGAGTTTATAAGATGTTTAAAACAATTTTAGCCAAACACCCTCTTAGTCTAGTAGTTAAGATTAAACCTAAGTCTCATGAACAAGTTCGAGATCATGGGTTCAAACCCCACCAAATGTATAAGAATATGTGTCATTTTATTTGAGTGCTTGTCTCACTTTACGTGGCTTATTATAATTTGTCATCATTATTAGTTATTTTGATATATTTATTGAATTAATGTAATTTTGCTATTATCCTTAATCATATTAATTTATTATTTAATTCTACCTATTGCCAAAAAAAAATCGTGGGTGAAGGGCATATGTGGAAATATATATGGAAAGAAGCAACTCCCGATAGCAGTCGTTGTTAACTGTCACTGTTGAGCCATTGCCATCACTCCACCTGCCATGGTCCGGAAACCTGGGCCTCGAGGTGAACATGTGAAACACAGAGCACCCTCGTGGCCCCATCTCGTCCATACACGTTTCGTCCCCTTATTCGTCCCCAACTTCGAAATATCGGCCTATCAATGAGACAGCTTTGTCGAAATTCCATGAGCATCGTTAATCAACGCCAGACGCGAAAAAACATTGTTTCAAATCCCCATCCCTTCCTTATTTACCATACTACCCCTACATACACTTCTTTCTTTCTTTATTTCTAGCGCGATGTTTCAATTATAAGGGCTAATACAATTTACCCCTATAATATTGTAAGTGAGCAAATTATTTTTTTATAATAAAAAATAATAATTTATTTTTTTATATTTTTAAAATAAAATAATTTACCACTCTATCTAAAAAGGTAAAATGCTTCATTTTAAAAAAATTCTAGAGGATAAATTGCTACATTTTTAGAAAATACAAGAAAATAAATTACTATTTTTTTCTTAAAAAGATAATTTGCTCATTTACGATATCACATTGAAGGTTGTTTGCATTTTTTTCGTTAATTATATTTTATTTCTCAATGAAAAATATATTGATAATGCCAAAAACTTCACTATTTAAGTGACCTAATGTTTTAGTATAAGTAGGATTCTTTCCTTCTACAAGAATGGAATAATGTTCTAAAAGACAAAATAACAAGATTTGCTCTAAGAAAAGTCCTTCTAAAAGAAAAGTTGTTATTTGATTAGCAGTAAAATTATTGTGCTTGAAAATAAAATTAAAAAATTAAAAAAAAATTGAAGTTTGAGTCTTTGAAAAATAATTTAACATTTATAAATTTGATAATAAATTATAGAATTTGATAAAAAGTTGCGTATAGTTTTGGCTTAAAACAACCTAATTTAAATAGTTCAAAAGGCAGAAATTATAACTCGAAAATACTGCTTTCAACAAAAAGTTGATACTCACTTATTTAAGTGATTGCAACTACCACCTAAATACGTTAAGAAAGTTTTAAATCACAGCGGTGCTGGCTAAGCATGAACGGCAACTATAATACTCTGTTCATGTGATTAATATAAAATTCAAATAAAGTAACTATTATAATTGATTCAACATCGATCAAACTGGAACAAATAGGTCAAAAGGCAGAAATTATAACTCGAAAATACTGCTTTCAACAAAAAGTTGATACTCACTTATTTAAGTGATTGCAACTACCACCTAAATACGTTAAGAAAGTTTTAAATCACAGCGGTGCTGGCTAAGCATGAACGGCAACTATAATACTCTGTTCATGTGATTAATATAAAATTCAAATAAAGTAACTATTATAATTGATTCAACATCGATCAAACTTGTTCCAGTAAGAATTTAGCATATGTTGAATGTTTCCATGTCTTGGAGTTTTTGTTGTCGTTTGCCGAATTTTTTAAAAACTTTTTGTTCCCTATTACGCGTATCATTCCTCGCCCTAAATGCTATGTTTTACCTTCTATTTTCTCAACTACTCCTCCAAAAATAAAATTTAGTTAAAATGGATCAATTAAACGGGGTGTTTGGGTGGGTTTACAAGCTCCTTGAAGTATCTTATAAGATGTTATAAAGTATTTGATAATTTTTTTTAGAAAAAGATCTTATAAGCTCTAAAAATATGATGTCCGGAAGATATAAGTTCGTTAAAAAAGAAACATAAGGATCGCTGACTTATTTATAAAATCTTAACAAATCTTTTTAAATAAATTAGAAATTTATGGTTAGTAGAGTACTGACATCTTATATGCTTCACAATCTTATTTTATCCAAACAATTTGTTGATTAATTTATGAAATTGTTTTACTCTATCAAAATAATTTGACTGGTTAATTTTTGATTGGTTGGGTGTATAAGTTGAGTTTCTTAAATACAACATAAAATAGTGCATCTTAAAAGGTATTTTTAATCTTTTGAAATTACTGAATCTAAGAAAGACGGTAGGTATCTGGATGATATTCAGTAAGTGTTTAAGGTCTTCGTTATCCCAAATACTCTAAGTATCCCCTCTAGTGTAGTAGAAATCCTACAAAAGAGCATAGCGTTAAAATCAAGTTGGAAGGATTTTCGGCAATGACACTCTGATACTCAAGTCAGTGAGGATTCAGGATTTCTAAAGAAAAGAACGTAAGAGTTGGAGAAGCAAGAGTTGTACCTGATATGGGAGAGTCAATATATAGATGTCGGTTGGACTATACGGTATCAAGTGCACCTTAGATCGATGTATGATCAATGGTGTGCAATGGGTCGTACATATCCTCAAGATAGTGACAGGAAGTTGTCCTAGAGACAAGCATGCCATATTGTTAAAAGGGGCCACAACACTACCTGTGTAAGACTGATGTCCCTTTCATTGTGTACGAAGATCTTTAAGATACCTTACCACTTAAATCGATCATCAAATACTCAGAGTCTATGCCCAAAGAGACCAGTCTTTCTTTAAAGTCTCTAGGAGCCTCGACCAAAACTGTGATATTGTAAGAGGAAGGTCTTTAGAGCAAATTGAAGGTCTTTAGTGGTATATTAGAAATATCCCCACATCAAAGATATTGCCAAGTGCTTGATAATAATAATAACAGAAAAGAATATCAGCAATGTTTAATTTAGTTGCTGAAATTGATGTTTCATAAGTACGATATTATAGATTAGAATCTCAAAATATGAGGTTTTTTTATTTATTTTAATGGCAATTGTCAGTCTATTGTAATAATAATTGTTTGTTGGATATTTGATATATTTATTGATTATTGAGATTTATAATTTAACTGTAATTGAGTTCACTCAAAATCAAAAAAAAAGAAAAATTGACGAAATCTAAAAATAAGAAGCTAAAATTTTATAAGTTCTTTAAAAAGTAAGGAGGTACGAACTTATTTTTTAATTTTTTAACAAACTTCTTTAGTATGGATCATACCATATATAGAAATATTATTACTATCATGTTACAACCTTTACTCTGTTTATTCAAATACTCCAACTTTTTTTTTTAAAAAAAAATTATATTCTACAAATTTTAAAATTAATTTTTTTAGATAAATTTAACCAAACACCCTTTAAGCCTATTTATCTATACTTCTATGTTAATTATGAAAAAAAAAATTATTTTTTAATAAAAAATAACAATTTATTACAACAATATCTTAATATTTTGTCTTTACTAATAATATTTTTAAATTATTTTTTGAAAATATAATATATTAATCTATATATTTTATTTTTATTTTTAAAATATTTTATAATATAAAAAATTATTTATTAAATGCACGAAAAAACAGATGAGGACAAGTATAAATCAAGTAAAAGGGGGTAATGAAAGTCGAGGGGAAGGGTGAAGTTGTAATTTGAGTGACCGAAATTGGGGAGAGATGCCAAGACGGTTGCCGCGTATGTATTCGAAAAAGAATTGACCGAGCACGCACGGCACGCACGACACGCACGGCATTATATATAAGTCCGCTCCCCCCCAGCTTCCCTTCTCCTCCATAAATCGCTTCCCATATTTTGCATTCCTCTGTCCTCCGCGGAAACCATTTCCGTACTTCCAATTGGAGAAAATTTTCAGATTCAGAGGGAAAACGGTTTCCTCCCTCCCAGACACACCATGAAGAAATCAGGCATCATAGCAGCCTCCGTCGCTGCCGCTTCCGCCACTGCGATCTCCTCCGCGTCCTCCAAAATTCACTTTCCTCGAGAGGTAAACTGAAAATCTATTTTTTTTTTGTTTTCTTTTCTAATTTTTGTGATTTCTGTCTTTAGAATTTCGAAAACAGAAGAAGGGTTTTCTTCTTAGATTCAGAATTCATCTTCCTTTGTTCTAATATTCGGGGAGATTTCTACCTTCGGTGTTATGAAATATGGTTTTTCTCTCTTGAATTTTGTGTGAGTGATGGTGAGAAGTTTGTTTAAATTATCTTAAAATTTTCTGTTCTGATTATTCTTTTTTCTTTTATTTTTTAGGATGAGTGTGTGAGGAAAAGCAGCGAGAATTCTGGATCACAGGGATCGTCCTCTCCGGATAAATTTGCGCCGAGGTTTGATGGATTGAGATTCATAGAGACACTGGTCACAGCTCATAGATGAGAATAATGCTTTTCTTTTCTTTCTTTTTCACCCTTTATTTTGGGTGCCCAAAAAATTGAAAATTCAGAGAGAGACAGAGTCTTGATTATTGGTGATTGTTATGGTAATTTACTGTTAGGAAGCTAATTTTATTGTCTGTATCGTTGCTGGGGAAAAAATGTAATGATGATGACAGATATGAAAATGTTTTTAGTCTATTCTTGCTGATGGTTAGAGCTGAGAGTTACATGCGCCATTCAATTGTTTATTGTTCTTCTAATTTTTCGAGTTTTTCTTTTTTCCTTCGGAGAGGAAAATCAATTATATTAAACGTAAAGAGTTTGGTCAAAGCCAGTAAGACACTGAGCAAAAATGAGAAAAGAGAACAAAAACAAACAATCCTAACGAAAACTAGGAACCAAGTTCAAGACGTGCCCTTGCAAGGTGGAGTGCCGCAGCCTTGCGATGCCGAAACTTGCCTGGAAAAGGTGCAACGAAGCAGTGTGTGCATGGCCCCCTCCTCCTGCGTGCATCGGATGCAGTTAGTTGGACTTAGACACCCCCATTCCCTCAGATTGACGTTTATTGGCAACGCTCCCTAACAGGCTCTGCACATAAATAACGACACCTTAGGTGGGACGGGTGCATCCCAAAAGATGCTGCTACCCTCTCGTCTGATTGTGTGAGTTTGCTGCCTCTTTCGATGTGCCCCCTGAATCCCCCAACTGCAATGCCAACAAGTGGCGCTCTGAACTGTGAACTTTCCGTTCTTCTCATGGTGCCAAGCTAGTGTATGCTCCACGCTAGTGCCCGGTAAGCGTTCTCAAAATTTCAACGGCATCCAACTTTGACGCGAATTAGCACCTCTATGAAACTCCATCTTCCCCAATGAGTTCGGCCACTGTCTCATTCCTTCCCAATGATCCAGGGGTTGCAACTAGCTTGAAAGTAGATGGACGAGGCAACCACAGATTAGACCAAATTCGCACTCGGTGGCCGTTATCAATCTTCCGCCAAGACCTTGTTGAACTAGAGCACAAGCTTCACAAATGGATTTTCAAGAGGAGGATTGCGATGTTAGAATAAATGATCAAAAGCCAATTAAATTGATCTTTATGTAATCTATTTTGACAATTTCAAGATGTAATGCAATACTATTTGATGAATAAAAGTAAGTGTTCATTTATGACATTCAGTTTTGTTGTGCTTACTTATAATGAATATCACAATTATATTAACATCACAGCAAAACTTACAGACGAAAGGAACAACCCATGTAGTTGGGATGCGCATTAGATGATAACTATGAAAGTAACTTTAGAAGGCTTGGTCTGAAATGTTCTAACTCGAGGACCTTGGGATGGAGCATCAAGAGTCCTATAGAGATTTACACTAAATATTATTGTGTCGTGTTTCATCGGCGAGAGACGTAGGTCGTCTATGCAATTTTGGCGAGTTTGTATGTAATTGAACATCACTGCAAAGCCTACAGACCAAAGGAATAACCTATATAGTTGGGTTGTGCATTGGATGACAACTACGAAACTAACTTTTGAGGGTTGAGTCTGAAATATTTCAAGTCAAGGACCTCAAGACGAGGTATCGAAAGTCCTATAGAGATTTGCACTAAGTGTGATGTATTTTATAGACGAAAGACGTAGGTCGTCTATGCAGTTTTGTTGACTTAGTTGGCTAGGTTGTCGAACAGACTGAGCTGACTCGGGGGAACCATCATATGAGAACCTTGAAGGTTTAGTCGGTATAATAGGTGTTCCCAGCTTCACTAGTGCGAAAGTAGTCCTCGGATTTGAGAAACCATGGTAATCATATGCACATGATAGGATATGGTCATTATAAGCTTTATCCAGTGCAGTTAGAATGTGTATTAAGGACAGTGAATCCCAAGACAAAAGTCGTCCTTGTCAGCACAATATCTTCTATACGCTCCAAGATTTGTTTAAGCTCTTATAATTTGTGGTCACAATGATTCGTTGAATAGGGACAAGTTTCCTATGTCGACAATAAAGTAAACGAGGCCTTGAGTATTAAATACAGATGCTTAGTCCAAGATGAGAATTGAAGCCCGATTCCATACCCTAGACTATGGTCAGGAGAGAATTGATGGAAGTACTGTATCAGTGTGGAACTCGATAGCCTAAATATTCATGTTGCTATTCACCTAGTCTCTAATGCCATATACTGTTGCTAGATTGCCACCTATGGTAACGGGTATTTTTTGTTATTAGATAATCGAAAATAATTAATTTAATTTAATTTAATTAATTGCATTGGTACGCGCTCAAATCTACCTGAGGATGAACATAAAGAGTCACACACAAATCACAGTAAGTGATGGAATTAATTTAAAATTAATTCGAGAAGAAATGATTTATTCTTGAAGAGCATAAATGATTGGACCATTTATGTGAATGGCACAAAATTTAATTAATTGGATTAATTGAATTTTGAGTTTGGCCTTTTAAGTTTATTGAATTAATTTAAATAATTTTGGTTTATCAATCTCTCGCGCCATGTTTTTGCTAACGATTGCCGCTGGTTTCTGAAGCTAATTTTCATACCTGAAGCCGCCTCAAAATTGGACAATAATTGTTTGATATACATTATGGCATCCGAGGTGGCTTGGCAGAATATTAGTGTGACATCAACAAACAATACGTGGGAGATCGTTGGCACCCTCGGCTAATCGCCTCACCTTGAAGACATCCATAAGCGAAGCAATCTCTTCCCTCATTTCCTGCGGCACGTTTTTGCTAACAATTACCTCTAGTTTCTCAAGCTAATTTGTAGACCTGAAGCCGCCTCAAAATTAGACAATAACCGTTTGATATACATCATGGCATCCAAGGTGGCTTGGCAGAATATTAGTGTGAGTGGGAGACCGTTGGTGCCCTCGGCTAATCGCATCACCTTGAAGACATCCTCGACTCTCTTTCAGCTCAAGATCTCTATATAGAAAAGAAGCAAGTAGGGAAAAGGGGTCTTCCCGACGAAGCCCTCTTTCTGAAGTGATATAACCAAACTGGTATCCATTAAGGAGTACTGAATAGGTTGCCGAAGATATACACATCATAAACAAAGCAAAAAAAATAGTAGCGAAAATCTACTCTACTTAGGACTCTCTCACGAATACACCATTCAACCCGATCATAGGCCTTACTGATGAGCTTCAATGTTGCATAGCATACTTTCCCCCAATGTTTATAAGATAAATAATGATGAAGTTTGTAGGCAACTAGCGCATTCTAGTGATTAGATAGCCAAGGATAAAGGCCGACTAAGACTAAAAAATGATGTTATCAAGAAAAGGTTTCATGCAATTAGCAATACCTTTAGACGCGATCTTATAAATCACATTACACAGACTAATGGGTCAGAATTGCGAAATAGAGTTCGTATTGGTATATTTTTGGGATTAAGACAATGTGGGTGAAATTAAATTGAGGATCGAGAGATAGGCTATTAAAAATATTTAACAGACAAGCAGAGACGTTATACCAACAATATGCCTAAGTTTTTGATAGAAAATAGGACACATATTGTCCGGACTCAGAGATTTGTACGGATATACTTCTCACAAAGTTATGTTGACCTCCTCAAGTGAAAAGGGTCAAACCAGCTCTGCACTCATATTCTCCATCACCTTCGGATCTAAGGCCTCAAGCAGCTCATCCATCCTACGGACTTCGGGAATTAGTGGAACGAAATAAGCACTTAAAATAATTAAGGATAGCACATTCAATATCCCCTTTATCAGTAATTAGATTTTCTTCCCCACTTTGAAGTTGTCGCATCCCTTTTTTCCTCCTGTGGTCACTTGCCTTGACATAAAAGGTCGTATTTCGATCCCCCTCTTTTAGCCATTGTGCCTAGCCCCGCTGCTTCTAAATAAGCTCCTCTTGTTCAAGACACTCCTCGAGGTCATCTTTCAATTGTTCAATCTAAGAATTTGTGTTGCAATTCACAACTGTCACCTTCAACTTGTTAATTTGTTAGTTCAGATCCTTGACACGTTTGGTCACGTTGCCAAACTTCAATCTACCCTAGATGTTTAAAGTGAGGTTGCAACTTTGAAGCTTCAATCTACCTCTTTATACATTGGTAGTTGGGAGTTCAACTTTCCTAGGGAGAAAAATGCAATTTAACCCGGTGTTATAAAGATGATAAAATAACTCCTATAAATAAATAATTTGCGAAATAATCCCTCAACATATGAAAAAAATAGCAACCCCCTCCCTCGTGTTAGGGATGAAAGACATACGTTATTATTATTATGATTTTTAATTGTAAAAGAATATTTTTACTCTTAGTTGTAAACTATTAGATAGCATCTCATATAGATGAATGGTTCATATTTCATCAATATTATTTATAAATTTATAAATATCTTTTAAATTCATAATATATATTTAAATATAAATTTACATATCTTTAAAATAATAACTTTTTAAAAATATAATATTAAAATATATAATCCAATTTATATAAAGAGGACCAAATCATAGAAGCACATATCTTAACCAATAATAAGTATTATGTGAGTGCTTTTGACTTAACAGCTCTCCAGGTAGTTAATGTTTACTAAGTTCACACCTAATGTTTCAAATAAAATCATTTTTGAAAAAGTAAATTTGGGTTATGATTGAGACAAGAAAATCAATAAAATGATGATTAAAAAATAAAGTCAAATACTTAGCATAATAGGCAACAAGAGATCAAGACCGTACGATTTGAATACATTGTAATTACTAGATTACCTTACATAGTAAACTGTATTCATAAATTAATGGTTGGTGTAATAAGGTAAAATTTGTTTTATACCCTCAAATTTATTGCTAGCATAGTATAAATATCGCATAATTTCATTGTACAAGTGGACTTTCGGAAGGGCAATTGGAAGGACAAGATTTGCTAGAAGAGCTAAAAAGTTTCTAGCTTGAGAAGTGTATAACGTACTTTAATCACGAGCTTCCTATTTATTCCCCATCAACTTTGGTGTCGTTTGTGGAAAGTTAATCTAAGCATTGAGAATGAATACTCGATTGTGAGCTAGGAGTGGGAATGTTGGACATGAAGAACTCGAGGGAAGAGATGAAAACCATATACATGCTGCCAACCGCTATGAGAACCCCATCGGTCACCATCCTCAGGAAGAACAAATGGGTGCCTAATATGAGCGGGATTGTGAAGGCTTTGGCATTCCACCTCCGCTATCACTAGTCCAGATGGGCACCCAAGAAGGATGAGCTATGATTAAGAAGTGAATAGTAAGGCCATGTAGCCTAAAGACAACTATTACCCTTCACTACATCCTCGAGGAAGTGTGTATGAAGAAGACAATTACTTCCCCCGACCTCTTCCAGGGGGGATACCACCAAGGAGAGAAGAAGCTATGGGAGGTCAAGTACCTCTTCTACCCAGATTCTCCTACCCTCATGAGAGAAAGGGGCCTCTCTATTCGTCCATTGGTAGTCTCTTAGTCCATTGTTGCCTCATAGATTAGTAGAAGCTATTCAACTAAGGATCAAAATTCCAAGTTTCAATGAATACAATGGAGTGGGTGATCCTCAAGACCACTTGAACCGATTCCTGGCTAAGGCTGATCCATTAGACATCAGTGATGTGATCTACTGCAAAATATTTTGAACCGCTCTCTTCGGGAAAACAATGGCATGGTTGAATCATTTGCCCTCGGAGACCATTGAAACTTTTGATCAATTGTTACAATATTTTCTACACCATTTCGCAATCAACAAGCGATACCCTAAAACCAGATCGTATCTCTTCATTATAGTCCAAAGAGAAAGTAAAAGCCTGAGGCAATATGTTCAATGCTTCTCGAAAGCTATCCTTGACGTGCCCCACATAAACCGAAAACTCCTAGCAAACGTTATGCAACAGAACCTAAGAAAAGATAGATTCAAGGAATCGATCACTGGAACCCAACGATAACCCAGGGGGAGATGGAATTTTTTGAATTGAGATATATGGAAACAATATTTTTGATTATTTCTTCATTCAAATTTGAAGTGGAGTCTTAGTTTATTTTTGTATTCTTTCTAGATTCAAACAAAATCAGACATAAAAAAAGAAATAGATTCATAGGTTTGATACCATGTCTAGAACTCATGTTTGAAAGAAATATTCAATCACATAGAGTCGACAAATGAAGTGGGATCGAATATCTTTTATATGGAATCGGAAGATTATTCGATGATTTTTTCAGGAAATCCCCAACGAAAAATATAAGCCATTCCTTCTTTTTTATCGAATCGATCATAACCACCACCTAGACAGGAATGCAAATGCAAACCTCTGAGTGACTTAATGCGATATACCCCACTAAACACCGTGAGTGGAGAAATACTCTAGGTGGCAAAGCAACAAGGTTTGGTATTATAGCTTTCCTTATGAAAGACAATCCTGAGAGGATGAAATTCGACAAGTACTATCATTTCCACAGATATCGAAGCCATAACACAGAATAATGTCATAATTTAAAAAATAATATTGAAAAACTCATCCAAAGAGCATACATAAAAGAGTACATAGGCAAAGGAAGTCAAAGGCCCAAAAACATACTGTTGGAAAAGGACGCATTGCGGTCCGCATCAAGATGGGAGAAAGATCAGGAGGTAAATAGACAACAAAAGATAACTTCCTTACTACAGGGTTACTGGAGCCATCTCGGGAAGCCCCGCTAGAGACATGCTGTGCGAGCAAGAAAGGAAACTATAAGAAAAGCTAGTGAGATAGCCAACTATATCGTATTCAACGAAATTGAAATGACCCAGCAGAAGAATTTTGAACGCGAGATAGTTTTAAAACACTAGGAGGGAAGCATTCCTCCCAATAATGATGCAATAGTAGTGACAACCACCACATCGAACTTTTAAGTTAAAAAGATCTTGATAGATAGTGGAAGTTCAACCAACATCAGCTTTCGTAAGGCCTTCTCCCATATGGGTATAGACAATGCACAGTTGGCACTGGTACACACTCCACTCAACCAGCTTCAGTGAAGATGTAGTCAAGCTTTTAGGAGAAGTCATGTTGTCAATATCACTGGATTTTTACCCGAAGCGAGCAATAAAACTTGTGAAGTTCTTGGAATTCAACTCTCCCTTGACGTACAATGTAATCATGGGCAAACCTATTTCAAACCATATCATCCACCTATCACATGAAGTAAAATTTCCAACTTCAAGTAGGATCAGGAGGAGATTAGATATAGAAAATAGGAGAGAGAATGCTACAGTAACATACTAAGAAAATCGGCATTCATCTCTAACGGGATAGTAGAAGGCGATGTCAAGCGATGCAGCCAATAGAAGTCACGTCAATGGACACTTAATGTGGAACACAAAAAGGAGAGTCTTCCCATGGAGAAGAAGGGAAAATACTATAAGAAGAACTAAAGAAAAAAAAAATTTGCATGGATGCCATATAGAAAGCAAATATGGTCGAGATAGTAGAAGGTGGAGCCTATCACTTGCGGAAAATAAAAACACTTGGGACGTTGATAATAGAGTGTGGATGTCAATCTTTGAAGGAAAAAATCTCAATTAATAAAATGATGCGAACTCTTGTTTAAATTCGTCTCGAGTTTACTTTATCAGATTGATGGTAAGTATAAAAATTTACCTCCCCACAAGGACGTATACTATTGGCCCACAGGAGAAAAACATATATCCACAACTTAAGAGTGGGAGAAACAAACTCTTATATTCAAGCTAATGACAATCAAGCCTCCATGAGGTGCATAATGAAATACCCCGAACTTGTAATAATCAAGTTTTTTGAGGTGCATAATAGAACGCCCTGAAGCTAAATAATAATCAAATTTTCTTGAAGAGCATAATAGAATGCCTCGAAGTTAATGATAACTAAGATTCCATGAGGCACATAATAGAATGTCCCGAGCTAGAAATAATCAAGCTTTCTTGAAGCATAGAATAAGACACCCCAAAGCTTAGATGTAAATGCGACAACTCAGAAGAAATTCCCAACCAGATGATAATTACATAAGTAAGATAGCCCGCAACAAAATAATAAAGTTCAAACTTCAGAATGAGTTCAACATCAAAATATTGATAGAATGTCTCGAGAATTAAATCTCTAAGCTTTATCAGCTGTGAAAGTCGATATCTCGAGGCCAGCAACATAAACTTCATTAACAAAAGCCATCAACATAAACTTTATCAATTGCAGACCAAGTCACATCAACAGAAAATATGAAAGATATTGAGTAAGCTAGTGTCGTAGATTGCTCATGCTCATCATCTTGGAACGTAGTCCACGATGGAGAGTTCAAGAAGATAAAGAGGTTTTACAAAGTGTAAGCCTAAGCCAAGATTGACCATAAATCCATTGTGGGCTCAGTGGATCGCATAGGTTTTGGGCTTGTGATCATCCAACGGGGGCGTGTGGGAGGGCTAATTTTATCTTGTTTGTAAATTTAAACACAAGAAAATTGTTACAAACAAATATATAGATTCAAAAGAATTTAAAAGGATACAAACTCTACTTTATCCCCTGATTCTTCTCTTCAAAGCAATTTATGTGGGTTTGACAAAGTCAAAGGAAAAATCTTCACATAAATCTCCTTTGAATTTAAATTTGAATTTCTATAACGTTAATTCAAGGGCTCACACTGTTAGGAAATGGATCGGGTTAAGATGGATAACAGGTGGAATATGAAGGCGATAAAAGACACACGAATTTGTTAACCCAGTTTGGATATAAATCCTACATCTGGGGGCGATACCAAGCCAGGAGAAAACACTCAAAGAGGAGGAAAATTGAGGAGTACAATACACACACACATGTATGCAAGTCTTCACCACACGTGAAAGACAACACTCACCCTCGTCTCAACTCTTTCTTTTCTCTCTACTCTATTCTACTTTGCTCTATAAAACAATGCTAATAAGAGTAGTATATATATAGCCATGACTTATCCTTTTTCCAACTCAACTTGGGATTTCTAAGTTGAATCGGGTTATCCTTCTCCAACTCAATTTGAATCGGGTTTCTCCAACTCAACTTTGAATCGAGTTATCCTTCTCCAACTCAACTTGGGATTTCTAAGTTGAATCAGGTTATCCTTTTCTTCTTCAAATCAATCTTCACAACTTAACAATCTCCCACTTGAAGATTGATTAGCTTTTCTCCACTTCTTTCATGGTACCGCCGGGTTTGTCCACTCTAGTCATCAAGGCCAGTCGAAGCTGTACACAGCTTCAACTTTTCCATTGCAACCGCCTTGGTCAGCATGTCCGCAGGATTCTTTTCTCCTTGGATCTTCTCCAGCTGCAGTGCCTTCTTCTCCAAAAGTTGTCGGATGAAATGGTACTTGATCTCGATGTGCTTTGTCCGCGAATGGAACGCGGGATTCTTTGCCAGATGGATCGCACTCTGGCTATCACTATGAAGAATCACATCTACCTGAGGTTTCCCTAATTCACCCAAAAAGTGTTGCAGCCAAATGAGCTCCTTAGCCGCCTCAGTAACTGCCACGTACTCAGCTTCCGTCGTGGACAGTGTGACAACCTTCTGCAGCTTTGAGACCCAGGATACGGCTGTACCGCCATATGTGAACACGTACCCTGTAGTGCTCCTCCTTTTGTCATAGTCACTCCCTGCAAAATCAGCATCAACAAACCCAAACAAGGTAAGCTTGCCCTTACCAAACACCAATGCTCGGTCCTTAGTACCCCTTGGGTACCTAAGAATCCATTTCACAGCTTCCCAGTGCATCACTCCTGGATTGCTCATAAAACGGCTAACTACTCCCACTGCATGTGCTATATCCGGTCGAGTACAGATCATAGCATACATCAGGCTCCCAATTGCTGAGGCATACGGTGTGACTCTCATCTTTGCACGTTCGGAGTCAGTCTGGGGCGCATCACTGTTGGATAGTTTGAACTGATTTCCCAATGGCGTTCCAACCGGTTTTGCATTTTCCATCTTGAATCTGCATAATACCTTCTCAATATAATCAGATTGAGATAACCATAATTTACCAATACCTTTGTCCCTTGTGATTTTCATGCCCAATATCTGTCTTGCTTCGCCAAGATCTTTCATGTCAAACTTCCTCGATAACTGATCCTTGAGCCTATTGATCTCCTTGACATTTGATCCTGCTATCAACATGTCATCAACATACAGGAGTAGAATGATAAAAAACTCATCGAACCTCTTCACGTAGCAGCAATGATCAGCATTGCATCTAGAGAAACCTATCTCTAGCATGAAGTTGTCAAACTTCCTGTACCACTGCCGCGGAGCCTGTTTCAATCCATACAGGCTTTTCTTCAGACGACACACCTGCTGATCATCTCCATTATACCCCTCTGGTTGTACCATGTATATCTCCTCCTCAAGATCCCCGTGTAGGAAGGCTGTCTTCACATCCATCTGTTGTAACTCCAAGTTCTCTGCCGCTACCATGCTCAACACAAGACGAATAGTGGTTAACTTGACAACAGGTGTAAAAACATCAGTAAAGTCAATACCGTATCTTTGTTGGAATCCCTTTACTACGAGTCTTGCCTTGTACCGCTTCTTCCCGTCTGATTCTTCCTTAACCCGATAGACCCATATGTTCTGTAGGGCCTTCTTTCCTTTTGGGAGCTGACACAATTTCCATGTGTTGTTTTTCTTCAACGAGTTCATCTCGTCGTTCATCGCAAGCTCCCACTTGCTCTTGTGGACATCATTGACTGCCTCTGCGTAACATTCGGGTTCTCCACAATCAGACAAAAGCAAGTAATAAAGAGAGGGGGAGTACCTATCTGGGGCCCTTCTCAGCCTCGGTTCTCGACCTAGTGCCAAGGGTGTGCTGCTTTCAGTAATCGGTTCCTCCGATACTGGTTCTGGCTCTATCTCCGTCTGTTCGGTTTCGTCCGTCTGAACTCCCACTGAATCCGTATCTGCTGGTCTCATGATCCCGGAATTTGAAATGTCGAGATCAACAAATTCCCTTTCCTTCTTGTCATCGTCCGGGCTTACCTTCCTGTCGTTGTACATTACATCCTCATTGAATATAACATTCCTGCTACGAATTATTTTCCGATTTTGATCATCCCAGAATCTATACCCAAATTCGTCAGTCCCATACCCAATGAATGTACATTTAATCGACTTAGCATCCAGCTTAGTCCGATCATCGTTCAAAATATAGGCTGAACAACCAAACGTACGTAAGAAAGAAAGATCCACTTTCTTACCACTCCATACCTCTTCCGGTATCATGTTGTTCAACGGGACAGAAGGCCCTCGATTGATCAAGAAAGCAGCCGTGTTGACTGCATCTGCCCAAAACATCTTTGGTAGTCCGCTCTTCAATCGCATGCATCTCGCACGCTCATTCAGTGTTCTGTTCATCCTCTCAGCAACGCCATTTTGCTGAGGTGTCCCCGGGATTGTTTTCTGCATTCGGATTCCATGGTCGGCGCAGTAATTCTTGATACCTTCACTGCTGTACTCGCCACCGTTATCCGATCTGAGACATTTCACTTGTAGACCTGTCTCATTTTCCACTAGTGCCCTCCATCTCCTGAATGTATCAAAGGCATCAGATTTTCTTTTTAAGAAATACACCCATACCTTTCTAGTGGAGTCATCGACGAATGTCATGTAGTACGTTGATCCACCAAGAGATGACACTGGTGCTGGCCCCCACAAATCGGTGTGAACAAGCTCCAACTTTTCTTTCCTCAGAGTTCTTCCTGTGGTCAAGAAGCTCACCCGCTTCTGCTTTCCGAATACGCAGTGTTCACAATGACCCACCTCCACCGATTTTAACTCGGGCAACCGTCCTTTCGACTTCAGCACGTTCATTCCTTTCTCGCTCATGTGGCCCAAGCGATTGTGCCATAGGTTAGCCTGCGATACAGTTCCTGCAAAGGGGATGTTTGAACTGGATCCTCCCGCCATGTAGAGCGTTCCCGACTTTAGTCCTCGTGCCAAAGTCATTGCTCCCCGACTGATCTTCCACTTCGCGTCTCCAAACGTCGTGTGGAATCCATCACTATCCAGCTGTCCGACTGAGATCAAGTTCCTCTTCAGTCCTGGTATGTGTCTCACATCATGTAGGGTCCAACATGACCCATTCATTGATTTGATCCGCACATCTTCCTTTCCTACAATCTTGAGGGGTTTGTTATCTGCAAGATAAACTAAGCCAAAATCACCTGAGGTGTATGGCTCCATGATGTCTTTGTTGCTGCATGAGTGGAATGAGGCCCCTGAATCCACAACCCAATCATCGGAAGAACTGCTCACACTCAACAAGAGTGCATCTGTGATCTCTTCCGTCGCGACATTCGCTGTCCGGCCCTCCTTTTCCTTCTTTGGCGCCCGACATTCGCTTTTCATGTATCCGGGCTTCTCGCAGTTCCAGCACACCATCTCCTTCTTGCCTTTATTCTTCCCCCTGGACCTTGACCTTCCACGGTATTTACCCCGTGTGTCAGGTCTCCCTCTGGACTCTGTATGTAGTGCAGAGCCAGATGATCCACCCGTTTGCTTTCTACGGGTTTCCTCGTTCAACATCATGTCCCTGATGTTGTCGAACTTCATCTTCTCCTTCCCAGACGAAGTGCTCACCGAAGTAACAACCACATCCCAACTGTCAGGTAAAGATAAAAGCAAAATTAACGCTTTTACCTCATCGTCAAACACGATATCCACAGACGCCAGCTGTGTCGTGAGTTGGTTGAAGTCATTGAGGTGATCGGCCACCGACTTCCTCTCCTCCATCTGCAACCTGAATAGTTTTTTCATCAGCATAACCTTGTTCATTGCTGAGGGTTTCTCGTACATATCGGCAAGAGTCTGTAGAACTTCCTTCGTGCTCTTTGCTCCCTTCACATGATAGGCGACATTCCGAGAGAGCGACAGGATTATTGCGCTCATCGCCTTTCGATCGAGCACCTTCCATTCTTCATCACTCGTCTTCTCGGACTTCTCTGCAAGTGGTTCGTACAGGTCCTTCCCGTACAGGTAGGCCTCCATCTGCATACGCCAAAACCCAAAGTCGGAACCATTGAACCGTTCGACTGGAAACTTTCCCTCCATCTTAACTCCTTGAACCAGGCTCTGATACCAGTTGTTAGGAAATGGATCGGGTTAAGATGGATAACAGGTGGAATATGAAGGCGATAAAAGACACACGAATTTGTTAACCCAGTTTGGATATAAATCCTACGTCTGGGGGCGATACCAAGCCAGGAGAAAACACTCAAAGAGGAGGAAAATTGAGGAGTACAACACACACACACATGTATGCAAGTCTTCACCACACGTGAAAGACAACACTCACCCTCGTCTCAACTCTTTCTTTTCTCTCTACTCTATTCTACTTTGCTCTATAAAACAATGCTAATAAGAGTAGTATATATATAGCCATGACTTATCCTTTTTCCAACTCAACTTGGGATTTCTAAGTTGAATCGGGTTATCCTTCTCCAACTCAATTTGAATCGGGTTTCTCCAACTCAACTTTGAATCGAGTTATCCTTCTCCAACTCAACTTGGGATTTCTAAGTTGAATCAGGTTATCCTTTTCTTCTTCAAATCAATCTTCACAACTTAACACACACATGTAATCCCGAATTAAACGCTATAGTCTTGACTTGAAATTTGAGGTTTGCTAGTGGATTTGTCACTTGAACCTTCTTGAAAATATACTTGACTATTTATACTATTAATTTTGGGGCTTAACGTCTGTAATCCCGAATTAAATGCTATGATACATTGCGCACATTTGACGAATGATTCAATTTCTGCCTTGAGTGTTTAGAATACTTTTAAACTTGAGGAACTTCGTAGAGAGAATTATTTGGCCTTCTTCTTTTGCTTTACTTTTCGTTCTTGATGTCTGTGTGTTTTGAATGAATTGCATAGATACCTTTTTATAATTATGAAAGAGGTAGAGTTATTTTTTTTCTTTATAAGTTAATTTAAAGAGATAAATACATCATATATTTGAAATGATACAATTGGTCAACTTGGCATTATTTTTTTAATACTTGTATTTTTTAAAAAGGTAAATATCGTAAATATTTGTCTTGACTTGATTGGAGCATACATGCAGTTGCTCCACGTGGCGTCGTTTGATTGGTTAGGATGTTTGACTGCAAAGCATGAATTGATTGGCTGAAATACATTATTTTTTACACTCGTCGGCTGTTGATTTGAAATTAATTTAGTAAATTTTGAAAAATATATAAAAAATAATTTAATTGATAATTAATATATTATTTTTCACTTGTCATTATTTAGTTGGTTGCAAAATTAATTTGCTTATAAATGCTCACTACAGAATTCTATCCCTATTAGATTTTAATATTTCTATGATGATTGCTTGATTTAAACTTTGTACAAGAAAAATAGATTTATTTGGTGTTAATAGGTTTATATTTTGTTCTTCTTAGTATTTTCATTTATTATTTATTTCTATTTAAATATTTACTATTTTGTATCTTTATACACTATGTTTTTCTATATATTATAGTTGCATCCATCCATACTTTTTTTTATAGTTTAATTTATTGGATTTTTTATATTTTAGTATTTTTTGTTTTTCTATAAAAATGAACATATTTATTTTTTATATATTTTTTTATGGCTGATTATAATGTTATTATATTTATAATTAAACTGAACTTAGTCATTTTATTTTTATTCATACTTATTTTATTTTTTCATTCGTTATGATCATTTTACTCATCGTTTTTGGTTCATAAATTATGAGGAAGATGAATTATATAAACAAACAATATATTTAATTAATTTTTTATTTTTATATAGGGTTAGATATATATAAAAGCCCACCTATCTATTCAAAACTACTATATTTTACCCTTTAGAAATGAAAATTTTATTTTGCATAAAAGATTCATTTATAGCACCATATAATATAATTTTTTAATATTAAAAATAAAAAATATAATTGTGCATAGCACGGATTTTACGCTAGTCTTTGCCAAATAAGAATTTACATAATCTCTTAAATAAGGGATAAACATACTGTCTTTCATTGAGATTTGATATAATTACACATAAACCCTTATGATTTGAAAGTTACATCTAGTTTTCTTGATGTTTGATTTCATCTAATAAATAAATTCATCCGTTAATCAAACTTCACCGGAATTGATGATATTAACGAAAAATGGATAAAAACTTATATTACCCATAATTGACTTATTATTGGGTTAAATAGATCTTTTTATGACCATATTTTCTTATAGGTCTTTACACGTTAATGCATGTAACGAGGTATACCGTCAATGTTATAAGAGTTGTTTAGTCACAAAAGATCTATTTTAACTGTAATAAGTCAGTAATAATTTAATTGAGGATAAATATCAATTTTTGTTCAATTTTTTTGTTTATTTCAATAAATTTAATAAATTTTTGACTAATTAAAAAATATATTTACTAACCGAAACCAAATTAAAAAATATATTTATTTTATTTTGAGAAATGCAAACAAAAAATAGCGATGTATTTTTGTTCCTTAAATATAATTATTAATGCAATTTTGATATTTTTGGTCCTCAAAATGCATTTTACCCAGAAAACCACAATCTACAAAAGCATTTACTCCCCAAGTAGCCGCAACTGTTTTCGGGGCAGGAAAACAGCCCCTGCAACTGGGAGAGGAAAGGGCAGGTGAACTCCGACGAGTACGTCTGCTGACTTTCCTTTTGATTCTTGTTGCAATACTATGATTTCGAAGTGAATTTGTACCCATTTGATGGTGAATTAGATTATATTTGGGACTAATTGCTGCAGGAATTGAATATTTTCTTTACAGCTTGCTGGTATCCCTCTTTCTGTTGTTATTCTGTTCGAAAGTTGTGGCCATGGACTTGGAGACCAATTACGAAGTAGCCCGCGTTGCGGAATTCATTAGTAGCCATCAATTCACTAGAGTGGCTCTACAGGTACCAAAAAGTGGCGCGCGCGCGCGAGTGTATACTTGTGAATTTGTTTGGTTTGTTTTTTACATTCTCCCTGATAGCCTTTAACTTTTTGTTTCTTGTTGTGATAAGTTCCCAGATGAGCTACTGGAAGATTCTATGAGGGTTGTGAAAGCTCTGCGCCAAGAGCTTAATTCATCTGTGAAGTTGTACGTAATGGCTGACACAACTTATGGCAGCTGCTGTGTTGATGAAGTGGGGGCGGCCCATGTGAATGCCGACTGCGTCATTCATTATGGTCATACGTGCCTCAGCCCGTGAGTATAGAACTGCTGCTAACTCAAATTTTAGAACCTAAAACCATCTATTATAATGGTATATGCATTTTTATTTGGGCTCTGAAATGTTTTGGTGATATCAACCTATTAGAAACTTTTTGTAAGCTGGAGTTTTAGTTTTCTTACAGGTAGCAATGAAATGCTTCAAGCTCTGGCGTTATTGGTGCCAATAGGCTGAGTTAACCTGATTCAACTCTGACTTCTGCTGTCCTGTCTCTGATCTGCTAAAAGTGCAGCAATGTTTACCAATGACATTGAAGTCATAGACATAGAGTTATCGTCTATTTTTCAAGGTTCTAGAGCTAGGTATAATGCTTGACATAGGCCAGCCACATAATAATTGTTTGAAGTTAACAACTGAAAATGGAAGAGACAGCATGTCAATGATCTTCGATGTTTTAGGAATGAAAGCTCCACTTGATTTTCTTAGACCATGACGACGCGTTGGTGACAGTTCTATTTTTAAGCCTCAAATTTATATGTGATATCATATTGATTTGACGGTTAAATATGGAAGAGGCAACATGTCAGTGATACAGGTGATTGGCATGTAAGCTCCATATGATTTTAGACCACAATGTGTGTCATTCGGTGTTCTATTTATATTATTGCTTCTTAGGAGCAATTGATAATTAGTTAAGTATTCTGTAATTCATAAGAGGATAAATGTTTATAGACATAGCTATAGTTGATGATCAAGGTACTAAGTGCTTTGGCTTCCTTATCCCGTCTAGAAATTATCATTTAAACAAGATGTTATTATGAGGTCTTTCGCTAGGTAGATTATGTAATTTCTCTGTCTCCATTCTTTTCTTCTTTTCAGGACATCAAAACTTCCTGCATTCTTCATTTTTGGGAAAGGTTCAATCAACACATCTAATTGTGCCAGAAATTTGCTCAAGTACGGGCTGAAAAGTGGGAAGCCTCTTTTGGTATGATGATGACTTATTGTTCTTGCTTCCCTGCTTTAGTGGATAAAATTTTCAATTATAAGCGCAATTTAAGGTTATCTTTTGAATGCTTTGCGGAAAGTTTTTCGGGACAAGTTTTGGGCGATGGATTTATATTATTATATTGTATTTATAAAGATTCATATGCATATACATACATATGTAATCATTGGCAGACATACAAATATATATAGGTAATGATTGGACTTATTTTAATATATGGTTGTGGAGTCACATTAATGGTAAAGTAGTTGGATATATATGCATGTGAGTAATGATTAGATGATATAATAATATCTATATGTAATGATTTATATGTGTGGTTTCCCTTCATGAAAAGAAAAATCATAAACTCTGGAAATCAATATCTAGTGAACTCTATTGATTCATAACCTTCCAACTGCTATTATGTCAAACTATTTTTTACTACTGTCTGACCAGGTATAACTATGTAAAATATTCAGCCAGCTTTGTGACTTGCATTTTCTCCATGCAATTTTAATCACTTCAGTCTTTGGTCTGCAATAACTGGCATGTCATTGAGGTTTTTATTAACAGTGGACAAGTTTCTTTGGCCTGCAATTTATTCTAATAGTTCACTTAAAATCTACTTTTCCTTTGTGATTTATTTAATTTAGGAATTACCTATATGTTTATCAGTGGACCTGAGCATTGGAATTGCCAATATTCTGGTTAGCAAATACTGGAGTTGAAGTATTCAAAGTAAGAGCAGTAGGTGTAAATGTAAAAACAAATCGTCTTTATTCTTCCTGAAAACCTGATAGTTTACTGGTATTCAGATTATGGAGATTGCTTGCAATTAATATCAGAAATATCACTTCATTCTAGATTAAGTAAACAACAAACCTGTATGGAACTTGAAAAAAGGAATCTATAGATCATTGCTGGTGCTGGTACTCATGCCTGACTATTGACATCCTTTTCTGAAACCATTTGACTGCCGTTAGTGATCTTGAAGGCAATGCTTCTTTCAGTTAAAGTATTAAACTTGCTCCATGTTCCGCTTTCTTCGTGATTAATAATATTGTTGGATGTGCACACCTAATCCACTACCAGTGGGAGATGACTTTATTTGGAGATGAGTATCAGAATGCCAGTCTGCAACTAAGAGAATCAGCTAACTATGTCACTGTAATAACTCAAGTGATAACGTGATTTGGAAATTATTTTTGAATTATTGACTCATAATGTCAATGTTTTTAAAGAGGGAACAAGATTAATGTAATAGTCTTCAACATGCCACCTCATCTATATTATGATTATTTCCTTTTCCTTTTCTTTTGAACTTAAAGACTTTTGCCTTCTTCACGCTATTTTAAGTGTGCCATATTAAATGACCATCTCAATTAAGAGCTTACACTCCTAGACACAAACTTTATATATTAATGGGTTAAAGAATATGAAACTACGCAAACTGAAGGAGAAGAGTTCATGTGGTAGAATTCTTTAGTGAGCAAAGGAGAAAGAGAGAACATTTCATCCTTCGGGCACCATAACACACTTATTGGCAAGCGACCCTTCTCTTTTGAGACTGGCAAGGATACTCATGACAAACTTAGGAAATCTTATGGTGATAGTCCTGTGACTGCAGTCGCCATCCACATTTTAGACTAGGGGAATGAAAATGGTCATGAAGAAGGGCACAGAGTTTATACCTGAAATGTGTAAGTTATTAGGAACAAGGTAAGATGTTTAGACCAACTGTTGAGGCATGCATGCAGTAATCCATTAACTTGGGATATCTATTTTTGTGGGATCTGGGTCTCCTTTATGTATTAATGATTTTCTCCTCATAAGAACTCGATTTTCATCATTTATATTCATTCCGTGCTTACTACATGACATCGCAATGCATCTCTTTTCATTCCATGTCTAAGCACATCCTCATGAGGTCGGTTGGTCTAGATTGACCTATGTGTTTAACAGACAGAAGTTGACAAGACATATTGCATAATTTTAAATTGATTTTCTGTGAGGATTAATTTATTAAATGTTTGGCTGAAGTGATGAAAGCTCTGGCAAAATGGCTATTGATTTGTTATCAGTTGCTTATTTTCTGATAACCAGGTTCTTTTTGGACTGGAATATGCACATGCAATACCAGAAATTGAAAACCTGTTGGCATATCTTGTTCCAAGTGTATGTGGAGGCATATCCATGTTAGAACACCTATATGCTGATGTAAGCTGTTCAGTTATGATGCCTTGTGAAACATGTAAACGTGCTGTTGGAAATGAATGCCTTGCTGAAGAAACTAGCCAGCATTATAAGATAGGAGGTCTGAGCTGGACATTGCCCCGAGGACGGAAGATGGAGGACTATCTGATTTTTTGGATTGGCTTGGAAAATCCAGCATTTGCTAATGTTGTATTGACGTTCAACAGCTGTGAAATAGGTAAGTTATACTTGTATAGTTCCACTGTGTTGATAATTTGAAAAGATAGTAACTCTGTAGCATGGTTTATCTTTTTATACCATCTAACTCAGGGAATTCCTGATGTATGGTGTTTGAAATTCTCTCAAAGTTTAAGCCATCCCACTCAGAAGATGATCTTTACATCTTTTTTCCTTGTTATTTGACCTGATGCTCTTACTGATAATATGACCCTTTATACTCTTTTCAACTCATCATTCTGAATAACATATTTTTTATGGATATCGTTCTGAATAACATGTTTATATTTTATGTTTGGATGTTGCCAACTATTCTTCAGGAAAATATTTCACTAGACAAGGTCATTTAGTACTAAACATATCGTGTTCTATCTTGGCTATCCAAAAGAAGATAAAACAGGTTGCATAGACAGGGAGATGAAATCGTGAACCACAACATCTTCTGGGTGGGAAAAGGAATGGGGAAAGACAAACCGTAATGGGGAGCTCCTGGTGTGAATGGTGAAATTAATTGTGAGATGGTGGTAGTACTTCTATCTAAGCGAACATATGGAATAATGAAAGTGTAAGCATAATGCTTGATTAAATAAACAGAGTAGAGAGTATTAAGGAGATGATGGAAAGTCCATGAGGAACAGATCCACCTTTCCAATCTGGACTATAATTGGGCAACTGGCTGATGCATTCTTAAAATGTTGAGCTTCGCATATAAAGGCATCTTTTACAATGTGTTTTCCCTGGTGAAATAAGTCTGAGGTAGTAGGCCTGTACTATGTTCAGGCAGGCAGTTATGCCATGAAGCATTAGTATAAAGGATTCACTGTATGAAACTGCTTCAAGATACGTAGAGTATTTAAATGAAAAGCAGAATTATTTTGAAAGAAAAATTCATTGATTTAACGCACAACACGCACATCAGATTATTTGAGGAGGCTAATCTAGGGAAACAGTCATCAAATGCCAATGAAGACAAGACTGGAGTGGTAGTAGGGTGAATTGGGAGAGACATCCAGGGGCTTACCCCTCTATTATAGTGTTGTGCATTGATGTTCTTTTGGTGGTGGCATTGTCCCAGAGTTTGAGAGATGTGATTTGATGCAAAAAACATGTAAACCTAAGTAAACATAAAATGCAAGTGTGTTGCTGTTAATCCAAATGTCTAACTGTTTCTTGAGTGAATGAGCCCCAAGATGGTTGGATCAGGCCTCCTTGCCAGTTGCAGCATCCCGCTTTGTTCGGTAGGATATATTTTCCTTAATTTAGGCATGGCAAAAATATCATCACGTTATGATGCTGGTTTTCCACTTCTGCTGATATTGATGTCTAGCTATCACAAGCTATGCTCTTCTGTATTATATTCCTCATTTCATCATGTGGTGATTATTTTGTCATTTGATGTCTTGCATTGGTTTAGTCAGATATGATCCAACAGAAGATTGCTTGATGACTGATTTATCTCAGCAAAAAAAAATCCTAAGGCGTAGGTACTAGTCATCAGCTTGTGCATGTGAATTTTATCTTCTGTTGTTATTCATTATTCTTTCTCTATCTTACCAGTTGTGTGATGCCTTAATGAATGTTGCAGGTATTATCTAGTTGAGAAAGCAAAGGATGCCAACATGATTGGTATCTTGGTTGGAACACTTGGAGCAGGTATGCCTTTTATGTAAATCAGTTCTTATACTGCGCTGACGCTCCATTTATGATTGGTCCATGTTGTACTACGGAACTATCCATATCACCACTGTCTTTAAACTGAAACTTAGGCTGCTCAGTAGGTGTATATCAAAGATATCTTCACTTTACCTTGATTTCAGTGCATGCTTCTGTTTTTTCTCTGCCAACTGCTGCATGACTGGGAATAATCTCCCATGCAAAGTTGCACCTTTGCGTGATTAATCTATATCTTCAAACTACGTCAGTGTATCAATTGTTTGGTTGTTGGTGAAGTGTGAGGCAAACAAGGACAAAGTGTTTCAAGGCCCAAAAAACCTTTTTAAGGAATTTGTGAGGTGAAGAATCTGTCAATGTGCCCCATCTGAATATTGCACATGGAGACAGATCAACGTGGTGCCTGTTAATTAACTTGTGCCTTTTCTTGCTGATGTTTCAATTCGCTGTTTTAAGAATTACTTACCTTTTCATGATAAATGTTATGACTTGTTTTTCTTGGACTGTTCGTGCGCTGTGTGACTTGCTTAAGATCGATGAACTACAATGCCAATAGAGAAGAGATGAGATGTCCATATAGTCTGAAAGTTCTCGAAAAATTATGAAGTGAAATTAATTTCAAAGACCTATATTTAACTTTTCATTATGCAACAATCCTTGGCTTCTAATTCGGGTTTTCCCATTTGCAGCTTTAGGGCAGTGCAAATGGCTCATTAACTACTGGATAAATTGTTTCTGGTTCTTTCGTGGTAGAAAAATACCTGCTGTTCATGATATATGCATAGTTTGTCGTTCCAAATTGTGCCCCTCATAGAGTTATCTAGTGGGCAAATAAGGTTTAACCTATACCTCTTTATTCATTAGGAAACCTCTGAAGACAGACTTAGTGATCCTCTGTTGGTAAAAGTTGTTTGACTTTGAACTTACTCAGTTATGTAATTCTGCCTCTTCATTTCCCCAAAATATAAGTTTGAAGGAGACAGGAATACACACCCACTTTGCCATTTTACCTGTGACAAAGAACACAGGTCTGACTTACCCTTGTCTGAGTGTCCACATATGTATGTGTTAAATGTTATTTTCACTTGAGTATTTACAAGTCTCCACCATCAGGATGTCATGATTACATGATAATATTGTCTTTCTGCATCTTGGCTGTTTTTGTGGATGATTCATGCCAGATGTCTAAAGTCCTTTGCAAACTGTTTTACAGCTGGTTATCTTCACATGATTCATCAGATGAGGGAACTGATAACAAAAGCTGGGAAGAAGTCGTATACTTTTGTTATGGGAAGACCAAACCCTGCAAAACTTGCCAATTTTCCAGAGGTAAACCTCATTATGTGAATGTGATTTCTTATGTTTTTAGTTGTGATCACAATGCTGAACTATGATGTGTGTCACTGCAGTGCGATGTTTTTGTTAATGTCTCTTGTGCACAAACAGCTCTATTGGATAGCAAGGAGTTCTTAGCTCCTATAATCACCCCATTTGAAGCCATGCTTGCTTTAGACAGGTATTGCTTCAACTGCAGTGAATGCTTTTTGAATGACTGAGAATTGTAACTAAAATTACCTTTTGAAAGCCTAGGCATTAGGACGTACGTTTGTTGATCTTCTTGTGCTTTACTAGTCATGTTTCTCTCTGCAAGCTAGCTATTTAGGTACCTTTAGTACTTCATGTTGAAGAATAGGAATGAAGGCATTAGGATGAGGAATGTATATATCAGGGCCTTAGTTACGGGGATTTGATTTTATCCCTTTCCTAAAGGGTTGTGTGAATACCAATGTACATTCTTCAATACTTTATGTATAGAAAAATACATACTTTCGTCTCAATTTCACAAGAATCTAGAAGTGTGGAGTTTGTAAGATTAAAATCTGATTATATAAAATAAAAGATATATGTGGTGTCGAGGAAAGCGAGGTGTATCCTAGGAGATTGGAAAGCCACAGAGAAAGAAAATGGAGCATCACCGGTGTTGAGGCAGGACCATGAACATAGAAGATATGAGAGAGACATGAATCTTAAGGCAATTCAAGCATTGAGATGGGGAAGTAGGTGAAAGAATTTGGGGAAGCCTATTGCTACAATTTTTCAGATAGTTGGTTTTTATTTTAATTTTATTATTGGAGTCTTAGTTACATATCTTGTCCTTGTGAAATGACAAAAATACCTGCTTAAATGTAGCACCTCCCATTTCCATATGGGGGTATTTCTAATGAAGGAAAAAGCATAAAGTTGTAAACTTTTAACGATATAAATTTTATTTATATAAATCAATAGTTTGTATCTTGTATAATTTAATTTGACAACCCAGATGTGGATGCACAATTACACATTTATATATATAATACATACAGACACATAATAAACAAAAAAATATACACATGTTTCCCTTTTCCTCCACATCACCATTTGCAGCAGAGCCTCATTGCAGACCCTTGACTCCTACTATCAACAGTCGGTCTCTCTCTCTCTCTCTATGTATATATATATATATTAATTATATTTTTATTAAATATTTTGAATATACTATAAATAGGCATATATATTTTAGGTCTTCTAAACCTTTGTTATTGGTTCAAATCCTATTTGACCCAATTTGTTTCTATCAGTTTTTATTTCAATAGGAAGAAAGACGTGCATAATTGGAAATCAAGACACCTGATTCCTTTTTTTAAGATAAAATTGAGCATCTTTATTCTTGTTCCTAAAGTCGAAAACAGTCCATGTCGTAGAGCTTCTTTCAAAATGATTTCTGCTCTGCCCTAGGGAAACCCTTGGTGATAGGGTTTATTTATGTCCATTGGCAATCCTTCTTGTCTTGATAGCTCTCCAAGATATACATTTCAGCTTCTTAATCACAAATTTGTGAATAAACATCAGATTCCTTCTGTGTAGACTAGGGATTTTTCCTACTCATTTAGTTCTTCGAATTGCTGTCGGATCCTTGTGTTAAAAGAATAAATGTAATCTGTTGTAACTAAAATATTGCAGAAGGAGCTTGAGTAGACGCATAAGTAGCATCCTGAATCTGATTGTCCTGGCCATCATTTAATATGCATTGTTAGCAAAAAAATGCTGAGAGGCTTCTGTAAATCGGTGTTTCTCTTTTCTGTGGCTAACATTACTCTTGGGTTCAACTTCCAGGGGAAGTCAATGGACAGGAGCGTATGTAGTTGAATTCCAGGATTTGATTGGTTCAACGCCTTCTCTAACCAGGGAACAGTCTGAGGAAGCACGGTTTTCTTTCCTTCAGGGTACCTATGTTGAAGATTTGGATCTATCAGGTACATGTTTTCTTGGATTCATATTTTGCACCCTTTTCACTTGTTTTGAATCTATAAAGAGTTTAGAAAATCTAGTGAAACATGTTTTCTTGAGCATGCAATTTCTTATCGTGTTCTCTATTTGCCTCTTAAGAACTCTATCTAGTGCTTGAAGTACCAACATTTCGAAGGACCATTGAGTAAATTATAGGTACCTTGTGAAGTGTAACTTGATGGATGAATATACGAGGAAATAAGAGTGGAAACCTTTGGAGATAACTACAAAAGAAGGGAAAATGTTGTTGCATGACTAGCTAGCCGCTTTTAAACCCCATTAGCTGAATTTAAAATCTCACTGTTCCTACTTTTTGCCATCTATTTATTCCATCACTTGCACAGGTCATCCGCAAAGAAGCAAGGTTTTTTCACATTTTTCCTTGTGGAACTACTACGACGTATCATTGTTATTACAGCATAATCATTTAATGGCATTGCTGAGCTGTTTCCGCAATATAATGAAAATTCAGAAAAATGTAATTCAAGGCTCTGAAGATTTTGGTTTTATTAGCCTTATGCAATTTTTTCTCTAAAATCGTCAACTTGCTGATTCCTCTCTGCCTTTCCCAGTTTAGGAACTAGTGGAGCTACTTTCTTTACTAACTCCCTCCTCTTATTCAAGTCCTCAGAGTGCAACTTTTCCATTGGACAATTTTGACGCGTTTTGATGTTTTATTTTGATTTTCAATTTGTTCGCTGTAGTCTTATGAAGACCTTGGATTCTGATGATTGTGTTTCAGCTTGATTTCTTAGTTTCTTTCTTGTCCTTGCTCCAAGGACTGCATTGCATCATAATAACTAATGTTTCTCAAGCAGATAACCTTGAGCCAGACAAAGATGAAATCCTTGCATTAGTGAATACCACGGAGAAAGCTCTGCAAGTGCGCGACAAGGACAGGCAATCCGTCATCAAGAGTGTCGCAAAATCTGGGGCTGAATATTTTGCAAGTCGATCATATCATGGTCTAGATATTAATAGCACCAATCCCCTTCCTGGGAAATTTTTGACTGGGAGAAGTGGGAAGGCATCAGGGTACAAGGATGAGAAGACGGAACAGTAATGGCTCTGGTCTATCCTGTCGATGAAACGATGAAGTGAGAATGCTTTGCCTCATTTTGAGCACAACTTGGGTAGCTCACTTTGTGCAAGAGCTCTGGGCCGCAGGAAGCATATATGGTGTAGTTAGGAAAAGCCAGATAGATGTGTATTATGCCTACTTGGTAATGTGATTTATGGCTGCGTAATTCGTTACACTCCCTGGTGTTATGTAAAATAACTCTAGTTTGTCCTATCTTTCCTCGCTATCATCTTCACTATCATGGATCATTTCCTCTGGGTTCAATGCCTGTTTTTGGTATATCTTTAAAATCGACTAAAAGTCCGAAGATGATTTCACGACTGCACGCTTTTTCTTAGTCTTGATTTTTGTCGTATTGAGTTTTTTTCGACCAAGTTCTTAACGATGCAGGATGATAAGAGGTGTATCTATATCTATGTTGTATACAAATGTGTGAAAAGATATTAATATTTTTATTTATGTAATTTTTTAATAATTAATCAAAATTAGTTATCAAAGAACAAAAAAAACTATTTAATGGCCCTAATCCCTGTAAACTACTTAAACAATTAATAAATATAAAAGTAATTTTTTTACAAGTTAATCAAAATCAGTTCTCAAATTAAAAAAATTCCGTGAAGAAAAAAGACTAGTTAATAGTTATTAATACATCTAAGCTATTTAGATAAGGATAAATATATCCAACTAAAACAATAAATACGAAATAATATTACTACACAATTGATTTTTAGGAAATATTTTTAGATAGTTTAAGAAACATAATTTACTGTACATAGTAAAATTTAAAATAAATAGCATCTGAATATTATATAGATATATGTGTATATGTGTGTGTATATATATATATATTAAAAAATAAATATCATGTTTTTTTTTAGAAATGTCAAATTAAAAGTACTTTTAAAAAACTTAAAATGAGTGGCGTAATTGATTTTATTTTAATATTAATAGTAAATAATTATCTTTAGATTGTATTTTAACGTGCTTTTGATTTTTACCATAATGTATTGGACGTAAGATAATACTAACAAGTATAACATATGATTAAATATGTAAAAGCAATAATTTCTTAAGGCTCTGTTTGGATTGAAGGATTTGAATTTGATTCAAGAATTTCGGAGAAATAATTTCAAAAAATTTCGTATTAGAGGAATTTACAATCCATCCATGTTCAACAATCAAAGGATAGTTCAATTTTAGAATCATATGAATTTTAAATCCTTTGAAGTTTGAATTATTCAAAGAAATTCAGAGAATTTGTTACTAAAAATTTGAAATTCATAACTTCAAATCCAACAGTCAACCTAAGCGTTTAGTCTTATTGTCGAAAGATATTCGTAAGCTTACTTGGAATACTCTTTTCAATAATAAATAAAAAATAGTTTATAAGTGCAAATCTCTGTCAAAAAAGAAAACTATTTGGTATTTTTAATTCCTCTAATACTCAGAGAATGAATAATATATTCTTAAAAATAAATAGACAAATAATATTTTAATGTGGTTAATTTGCTAGGGAAAAAATAAATATTTCGTTTCTAAAAATTTGATTTACCTAGCCAAAGTAAAAATTTAATATAAATAGTGTATGAGTAAGATCTAAATACTAATCCAAATTTCAAAAAACAAAATAAAAATTCTCAAATTTATTAAAATAGAAGCACCGTAAATTCTTTTAAAATGTGTTGACTAGTTGATTTTATTTTATATTAATTAGTTGTCGACCCAACAGTATCCGCAAGCATATAAAAAGAGTTGTTGTGTAAGATGAAGAGCAAAAAATAAATAATCATGATGTGAGGGGACGAGAAAGAGTGACATTTGTGATAAGAAAGAAACATGGAGTAAGGTAATATAAAAAATAAATAATATTTGTGAATTTATGAAAAATATGAAAGTTTATGAGAAAAGAAAAAACATAAACAAGTATTATGATCAGAGAGAAACGTGTAATAATGGGTCGTGAGGAAAAAAAATTATAATTACTAAAAAATATTGAAATTACTTTTCTAGCCAAATCACTAACTTACGGACTTTTTATCTTTAGCACAATTAAAGAAATCATAAATTGTATTTTCAAACACTTTAATTTCAACATAATTTAAGTTATAATCTATTTTTTTTGAGAAGATTTAAGCTATAATTATTAAAACATTTAATTTAAATTTTTGTAAACGCCCACCACCCACTCAACATATTTTACCAAAAGGAAAATGCATACCAACCTAAACATAAGATTAAGGGATATTACATTTACACTACTTGATTTATAGTTTATTTATACAAATTATTCTTATTTTTCACATAATTACAGAAGTTATCCCTAACAGTAAAAAAGAAAGGATAGTTTGTGTATATAGTGCTAATATTTTTAGGAGTGTGTGTGTAGTTTTTTAAAAATTTAGGATGATTTGTATAAATAATAATAATATTTTGATGAGTGTATATGTAATTATCTAAAATATAAGAGTAATTTGTGTAAATAGAGCATATATGTGTGCAGAAGTAATTATCCCCACAAGTAACATATTTTACGAAAAGGAAAGTGTGTATGAACCCAAACATACAATTAAGGGATATTACATTTACACTTCCTGATTTATAGTTTATTTACACAAATTGTTCTTGTTTTTTTCATAACTACAGAAGTTACTCCTAACAGTAAAAAAAGAAGGGTAGTTTGTGTAATAGTGATAATATTTTTAGAGGTGTGTTTATAATTTTTAAAAAATTTAAGGATAATTTGTATAAATAATAATAATATTTTAATGAATATATATGTAATTATATAAAATATAAGAGTGATTCGTGTAAATAGACCACAATTAACGAAGAAATTCACAAAAATGAAGATATAAATAAAAAGTAAAAAAAATAAAAACCCTTGTACCTCTCCTAAAACCCCATTCTCTCTTTCTCTCTGAATGCACTACCAGAACGTCTCCTCCGCACACAACAATGGCGGCCTTCAAACACTTGCTCTCGCAAACGAATCGCCGCTGCTTCTCCAATGCGCCACCGCCTCGCCACCTAGTTTCTCTCCTTCGCCGCCACTTCTCCGCCGAACCCCAACCATCTCCGAACCCTGAGCCAAGCATCGAACCGAACACAAACTCACGGAGAGCCATTCCTATCCAACCTGTTTCCTACCCAGCCAAGCCTAGACCTCCGCCACCCGAAGAAATCCAGCAGGAATCTCCACCGGAAAAACAAACCTCATCTCTAGATACCCTGGATCCGGGGAACGTGTCATGGACCCGTGACGAAATGCGGTACATGAAGGACACACCCGTGATTTCCCCGGTTTCTTACCCAAGTCGGGTTGCCCCGTTGCCCGAGGACCGGGTGAAAGTGGGAGAGGAGGACAAGAGGGATAGGAATGAGGAGTTGGAGAGGGAGAGGAGGAGGATTGAGGAGGACAGGCGGAGGGGGGTGTTAAGATATCGAAAAGAGGAGGAAGTGGAAGAGAATTTGCCATTTCCAAGGGTCATTAAAGTGGAGAATGCTGATCAAAACAGTAAGAAGAAAGGCAAGATGATTTACGATCTCAAGGAGGCTATTCGGCTTGTCAAGGTCGGTTCTGTTGAGTTCTCGCCCCCCCCCCCCCCCCCCTTTGTTGTTCTGAATGATTTGTATGAAGTTGTGTTGCATAATCTTTTAATACAATAAGCTTAATGTGGGAAAGAAGGTCAGGGCTTTGTCGAGCATTTAGAAGTTTAAGTCTTTAAGAAAAATGAATTGGTCTGTAAAGATCCTGCACATCTGCTTGTAGCTTATGCATTTAACAATGTTGGTTCAGAATGTGATCTCCTATTATTAGAAGGTTAATGTGCTACTTACCTTCTATTTCGACAAATGGAAAAGATAAGGCAAAAGGAAAGTAAAATTTAATTGGGAAATACATGTAATCCTTATTCGCCAATGGGACTATGAATGTGAGAAGACGCCCTTTCTTGTTAAAGATTTTGATACTGGTATGAAACAATTCTAGGGTTGTGATTCTTCTTGTCTGAATGTGGGAATGAAGATTCTGATTTTCAGTTTTATGTTCCAACTATCCAGTTCATGGTTGATCCTCAGCCAACCAACTGATGGTGAGCTAGGAATTCTGACCTTTAGACTGGATTGGTTTCACATATAGCAATCTGTTACTCTAAGAAAAATTAAACAAAAGATATGTAATAAACAATTTGACTAGGAAAAACCATATCCCTTTTAGACTTTCTCATGGTTTTTCTGGCTTGTTATCTCAATCTAACAAGTACTTGCTAGTGTTGCATCAAATGTATTCATATTGCTGGGCTTCTAATGAATTTTGGTAATTAGACCTTATTACTCACACACAATAGCCTGGCATTCAAGTTTTTGCCATCGCTAATTTGTTTCCGAAATGATGGATATAAAATCAGTTCTTATTTTTTGTATGGCTTTTGTCAACATTGCGCAGCTAATGATCAGAGTTGATTTGTCTGGTGATGCACCCACAATAGAGAGATTAGCGAACACAAAGGTTAATTGCAATGTGGTTCAAATACCTTAACTTGTATATGACTATATGGCTCATTGCTAGTTGCATCTCAAGTATAAAAGGTTTTCTGAACTTCAATCAATAATTAGAACATAGCAGTACTTGTCTCTTAATTTGTTAGAGCTCTTGGTTTTGCCCAACCATGTAGCTGATACATATGGGGATCGATCTTTTAGTGCTTATGTATCCCATATTTTTCAACTATTATCTGCTTAGTCCAATCATTCCTTTTGATTTCAAAATTCTGCATGGTTCTAAGAATTCTATTTTATCTATAAGATAGTTGATTGCATTTTTGGTTCGATACTTTAGGGTGTTTTGCATAAATAGTACCATGCTTTTCAAAATAGCCATTTTTTGCCCCATATTTTAAATGTTTGTTACATTTTTTGTCCTATTAAAATTTGAAAGGAATTGCCACGTGCAAAGTATGTGGCTGTTCAGTGGCTGGCTATTTGAGGGGGAAAATTGGTCGAGGAGGTTCTGAATGGAAAAACATCACGTGAACTGCATGTGTTGCCCTTGGGTTTAAGGGAACACAAAAAAGAAAAAGGTTTACAACGGTAAAAGAAAAAAGAAGAAAATCTCCGTTGTTTCCCTAAACTAAATCCCAATAGTATAGGTTGCCTTCTTTTAGGCATAAAAATTAGGAAATTTTCTACTTTTCAACTTTAGCTTTGTTAAGGTTTTTTTTTCCTCCTTCGAACTCAATAGCAACACGTGCATTTCATTTGATGCTTTTCCCTCTAAAACCTCCTTGGCCAATTCCCCCCCCCCCCCCCCCCGAATAGATAGTCACTAAATGGAGCGCGCGGTCATTCCATTGTAACTTTAACAGTGGGTCTAAAAATGCAAGAAACATTTAAGATATAGGACCACAAATGATTGTTTCCTAAAGGTGGAACTATTTTTGCTAAAGGCCCTAAAGTATGGGCCCCAAAAACGTAATTAACTCTATAAGAATTCTCAAGCTGAACTCTTAATACGAATGACTACTCTATGTGATATCTATTGGAGTCAATAATATGACTAATAATAAAGATATTTCCCTTGAGGTTAAGTGTGGATAGGTCCTAGTAATTATTTTTGTTGGTTTGTATTTGTTAACAAACTCTAGGTTGAGTGTGAGTTATTGATTTATTGTTTTTAGGGATAATTATACCGTCCTCTCTTGAGGTTTAGTGTAATTGTACATAGCACACTTGTGGTTTTTGTTCTTGTCCAACAAACTTATATTTAACCCTGATTTATTTATTACAAACTGATTATAGGTCAAACAAATCTTATGTGACCAAACTATCCTTATACGTCTTGATGCGCTAATGCATGTGAGGAGGTACATCTTCAGTCACATCTTGCTTGGTAGATTGGTCATAAAAGATTTGTTAATCTGCAGTAATTCTATAATAAGTCATGGGTAAGTATGGATCTTTCATTCAACTTTTTGCTGATGTGAGCAAATTCTATGAATTTTACTAACAATGGATCTATTTGTATTTGTTGGATAGAAACAAACGTTAGGATATTAGGTGTAATTTTCGGAAACCACCGCGGATCTACGTATAATTATATCAAACCTTAGGGGAGGCGGTGTAATTATCCCTTGTTTGTATGGTTAAGTGTATATGGATCACTACTTTAGTGTAAAGATACTTCCTTTGAGGTTGAGAATAAATGGTTCCCTGATTATCGTTTTTGTTAGGTCTATGCTTTATATTTATGTGACCTGCAATGCAATCATACACTTATCCTTCATTCAAATGGGTGGGTGGGGACAACCCCAAATTGTTTGGGAAAATTATTTAAAAAATGCAAAACCAAAATTATAAAAGTGGGGTGATTTTTAAAGTTTTTAAAGAATAGGTAGTAACACCTGTAGAACATGAACGTGACGTGTGACTAGTTGAAGGACCACTTAAATATCACCCCACTTTTATAAAATTTTTTTTTGCATTTTTTCTGGGTTGGTACTTTCCAGCCGACTATTTGTACTAGAAAGTCTAGGACTGAGTCTAGGAAATGGGGGGAATCTATCTAACCTAGTAACTCAGATGTAAGGTCTTGTCGCTAGTCTGATGCCAAACTATTAGAAAAACAGAATGGGTAAATAAATATTCTTGAACCTTTCCAATTATTCCTTGAGTTAAAACATTGCATGCAAGAGTAATTACCAGAGTGCGTGAGATAGTTGAGGACATAATCTTATGACATCATATTCTTTCTGAGGATCATTATCATATTGCTGATGACTGGCAGATTCTTGCTCGATGCATGTTCATTTCTCTGTTACCCTAAGAGCAGCAGTATAAGAAATTCTTTCTGTGGAATTTTCCCCTAAAGTCTTCCTATTACTGTATATTCCTTTAGCAACACTAGCACTATAGCAGTGTGAGCGTGAACCATTGTCAGTTGTAACACACACGATTAAAGATGCTGCGCTCTAGCTGCCTATATCATAGAGACATCTATAGCAGTTGAACCTTCCTTTGGACTTGCTTTAGTATCATTTTATCCATCCCTTTAAATGGATTTGGAAATTATATTTTCCCTGATATTATTGAAGTTCAGAACCATGCTCAAGCACAATGAGTTGCACTATCTGACTATTTATTTATTGATTTCTGCACATCTGAAAGTTGGATTTTCCAAAGATCAATCTTCTTGAAACTTCTCCACATAGGATAACTAATGATAAAAACTTTAAGATGTCAAGTTCATGTGAACCCGTTCTAACTCGCTGTAACAGATTCAGATAAACCCACTTTAAGCTGATTTTATGCCAGAAAATGAACTGGATCCTGTCACAAGTTGCTGAAGTTCATGCTGTTGTACCTTTGTGAAATGGATACACATGTTAGATGACCTCTCAATTTCCAAAATATAGATGTAGTTAAGAGGACGGCGGATCTTGTGCCCCAATTATTTTGGTGAATTTTCCATGGGGATCTAATCCTTTTAGCATATGCTTAGACCTGTATTACCTGAATGGTTCCTGATGTTATCTTTCCTCCAGGTTCAGTGTCAGTAGTAAGATACTTAATATACTTCTGATATTGTTTTTATTTTCTTTCTTCATATATTATTATTGACATGCTTTGACTCTGCTTCTTTCCCCTCTTTGTCTTGATGCTAATCGTAATTTCCTTTGATGCCGTTTTAGCAATTGTACAGACTAATGCAAAGCGAAATTTTGATGAAACTTTTGAAGTACACGTGAAAATGACTCCTGACTTGCGTCGAACTGATCTGGTATGTTTCAAACTCTTTTCTTCTATACTGGCATCAAAGGAGAGTGCAGATGCTCTCAAGGCTACATGAGTTGTTTTTATAAAAGGATATGATATTCTCCCAAAGATTCTGAAATCTCTGCTTTACATGGTATTAAGTTTATGTTTTTCCTAGAACAGTGTGTAGTCATGTTTCACATAAACTGAAGGACAGGAAAATGAGTCGAAGAAAGTTAAATGTCTAGGTGGAACAGCAAAGCTGGATTTCTCTTATTATCTTCTATAAGATGAGTTAATAAAAATGGAATACTTTAGGACCTAGCCCTGATATGGCTTAAGATTCCTCATATGCTTGGATTGCATATGAATATTCTTTTGCTGAACTAGATTTCTCATGTGTCTATTTTGTAATCTTATGTGGTCTTATCTGGACAACCTTTGGTTACCTCTGATGTACTGGTTTTTAAGTGTAAGTCTCATGTCTCATCTTATCTTAATGGGATGGCATATTTTGTCTCATTGACACAGTTTTATCCTTGCTCTGATTCTGTATCATGCTTCATCCTGCTTCCTTATATTATATTCCATCTTTTTTGTTGTTCATATGTTATATATTGAAAGAGCATGAGCTACCTTATCAACATTGCAACTAAAGATTGTGCAAGTGCTCTGATTCTGTATCATGTTTACTGCCTTTTTTCTGCCCTGTCCAATTCATTAAAGCTATTTCACTTTCTGGAAATTATATACTGATTGCTTTTTGGAGCACATCATTAGGAAAAATATGGTCTTTTTTTAACTTTCTTTTTACCCAGACCTAGACTGATTTTTTTGTTTTTCCACAAAACTTAAATGTCTATGAAAAGTTTTGTTGCTTTCTAAATACATTCACTTGGATCAAATTATTGCTTATTGATTGGTGCAAAATGATACTTGAAAAGAATTAATCTTTAACATTTCTCCTCTTGTTGAATGCAGAAACTGAGTGGTTTTGTGCGCCTTCCACATGGATTTGGCAAGGTAAATCGGATGTTTCAGTCGTATTGCAAGTTCAGCAACCATGTTGTTGCTCCTATATTTCTTTGTCTGATAAATGAAATTCTTATCAGACATATCGGGTGGCTGTCTTTGCGGAAGGAGCTGCTGCAGAGGAGGCCCGAGATGCTGGAGCTGATATTGTTGGCGGCCCCGAGCTTGTGGAGAATATCCGGACTGGTGATGAACCAATGTCCTTGTTCTGCCATATTCATAAAGTAAATGATTGGACATGTGTACAACAAGCCCAGTTAAAAGACAACCTATGCAACTCTTTTGCTGTTAAACCCTTCTGTGTTGTGTTGTACAGCACCCAACTCATCCACCATAGCTCATCCCCCTACATAGTATGCAGGCTGGAAAACTCCCCATTCTACCCAGAGTCCCGCTGCCGGCACCTCCTGGAGAAAAAGATAATGACAAATAGGTAGATGATAAAAATTGAAGAAAAAGGTTTAAAGAAAATTATAATTTGAGCTGATAACCTTCCAGTAATCAGTCAACTGTTAACAACATTAACCAGAACTAGAAAATATTGGGAGTTTCTTGTGCATTTCCTGGTTGTCATTATGACCCTTAAATTATTTTCCCTTCTGATGTTATAAGTTGTCTTGTCAATACAGCACAACATGTGTATTAAATTTTATAGGCAGTCTTGTAGTCCTGCTTGTCTTCCTGAAAATTAAAACCAATTTATAAAAGGCCATGAGTAACTGTTATATTTCTGGTTTCTTTTTCTTTTATCTTTGTTATTTTAATCATAGATTTTGTTGAGTAGCATTCTTTTGAGGAGTGTCTTTGAGAAACTTTTGTATTTGATTTTCTTCTGTTTATGTCAAATGATAAAGTTAGCTCAATGGATTGATTTTGATTACATGCAGGTCAAGTCAAAGTAGATTTTGACAAGTGTATTTCTACTCCGTCTATGATGGAGCATGTGAAAAAGGTTTAGCTTTTTGAATTTTCTAATTTTCTTGTTGGCATATCTTTATCCAACGTTGTACCTTATTATCAATTTTTGGCAGTTATCGAGAAATCTTAAACAATTAATGCCAGACACCAAGGTCAGTTCTCATCAACATCTTATCATTTTACAGTTCCAATAGGACTCCATTGTATCTAACAAACATCTTAAAGTGCAGAAAGGTACATTAACCAATGATATATCTCGGTCTGTCAAAGAAGCAAAGGAGCAAAGTGTTCTTTTCAAGAAAGATAAAACTGCAATTGTTCATGTCGGATTGGGGAAGGTACTTTACTTTATGATGCTACTCTCTTCTAGCTGGAAGCTTTTTGCTTCATTTATAGCATGTTGGAACTGCATATCTACTGTTTGTTCATAAATGCTGGTTTACAGGTTAGTTTTTCAGAGGATGCTTTAAGGGAAAATGTTGGTGCTTTTGTAAACGCTCTCTTGCTTGCAAAACCTGCTGGTTTGAAAAAGAGTAAGCCTACTTCATTGCGCATTTGGTACTTCATTGTATTATGATTTGGTTAAGATAGAGTTGGGAAAGGCTCGGGGTAAAATGATCGGTTGAATTCTGGCTGCAGAAATATTTGTTTTGCATGAAACAGAAAACTAGTAAAAAGTAGATTTATTTTGTATGCAATGGTAGTACAAAATAGCTCTTGCATTTTCATCCTACCTGTCTTATTTTTGTCAATGCTTATGATGCAGTTCTGACACAATGCATGTATGACATTTGTTCATAATGAATATGGGTCAAATTCATTCTGGAACAATCCTTGGATATTCATCATATAAGAAACAGAGATGCATGATTCTCTGGGTATTGTGGATGCTGGGTGCTAATAAGCTGATGAAAGCCATAAAATTCTTTTGTTGCTTCCTGCACAATTTCATTTACATGTTCTACAGTTGGTTGGAGAATATTATTTTCCTTGTGAGTTTAGCTTGGTGAGAAAGATTGTAGTGCTTGGTAATGTGAAAAGAGATACAATAATTGTTCAACTATACGAAGGCAGGTAACATGATTTTTGCGTTTTGTTCCTCAAACTCATTTAGTGTACTCCCTGTATTGATGAAATATTTCTACTGATTTTCTAGTTAGTTGGATATAGTTCTTATCTTCTAACTTGAATTGTTATACTATAAAGTGAATGTATAGCAATCAAATCCTAAATGAGAAAGAAGGTAGGAAAAAGACAAATCTTTATTCAGCTCCTTCTAATAAGTCTAGTTCAGACTTTGGTTTTGCTTTCCAATGTGTTTGGCGATACTTGTGAAGATCTATGAGGATATTTACATCTTTGTATCCCTCATCATCGCCCCTGATTCAATTTCACCCCTCAACCCTGCTCGTTTAAGTCCCTTGTGTTTCCATGTTTAGACAATAATGGTCCTGGTGTTTGAACTCTTAATGTCCCAACATAACTTCCAATTTACATTATGAGCAGGGAACATTGTATCGTTGATCCTTTAAAGATTGGTCCTTTACTTTTAATAGTTGAGGAATTTGTAGCTTTCTGCACTAGTACAAATACATGATTGGCTGTAAATCAAATACTCTTTACCTTAATATGGAGGATGATATCCAATCCTTGATAGCATGCTTATAGGGATGATATGTATACGGCACAGGAAGTGTAAGCTATAATGAATAGCCGATTGTACATTTAAGAGAACATGAATCAGTTTTTGGTATTCTTTGAGAGGAGTCTTATGATTGTCCTTAGTTCATAATCAAATCTCCTGTTATCATTGCAGGTTCCAAGTATGCTGGGTATGTGGACTCCTTTCATGTTTGCAGCACGGTAAGCCTATTCATCATCATGGTTTTGTTAAAGTTTTTGTCGCTACAAATGATTGGTCTAATTGGAAACACAGCATTGGTCGAAAGCGTGTAGCACAGAAGGCTGTAATTTTGCAATGCCAAGATGTAGTTGGAGTTTAGTTTCATTAAGATTTGGAAATATTTTCAGATAATGAGTTTAGTGTCATTAAGATTTGGAAATATTTTCAGATAATGACTCTTGTACGTCTTTGCATCACATATAAAGTTACATAGTTGGCATTTTATGATGCTTTTGTCCATTAGCCAAGAAAATGGAATTTTTGTCCCGGTGTTCATAATGCTGTTTCTTGATTGATAGAAATTAAGAAAGTTGCTAATATACTCCTTTTTTTTGTAGCAGTTGCTACATATTCTGAAACATTATTAAACTGGAAAAATAATGGCATTCAATACCCAAAATAGTTCGACAAATGGATCTGCCTGGTGGGGAAAGCTCCTTGTAAGCTTTTAATATGGGGCATTAGTTTCAAAAACATTATGATTGCTGCTGCTAATGCTTAGAAGAGGTTCTGTCAGTGAATAGCATAATGCCAGGATTCATATGATTATAAAATGTTTCTTTCCTCTAAATATTACAAGTGAATTCCATGAGAAATTGGATATTAATGTACCTCTCTGAAAATGTGAGCATCCCGTGAGTTAGCACTTGGAAAATATTGGGTATACTGGACTCTGGAGCATAAGAAAGATGCTAAATTTAACATTCTAGCTCTGGACTTTGAGTTTAGACAAGCATGCAACAGCCTTTGGCTAGGATCAGTTTGGTAATGTTTACTTGCGAAAACCTCGTGGTTTTAAGTAGTTTATATAAGCAGAGGATGGAATAAATATAGATTTAACTTTTTCTGTTCTTTGACATAAGAAAAGCCCTTAGTGATAAACTTGAGGTTTAGCTGGAGGTCATTTGCTTCACTTATTTATTTTTTCTCAATAATCTGCTGCACACCTTTGAGTTTCATTAGCACCAGTCTTTTTGTGTATAATTGGACTAGCTTAAGAACTTGTTTCTGTTGGATGTGGCTACAAATTAGGCTCTAGGTTCCAAGTGTGTCGATAAAATGAGGTTTACTCTTTCGTATACTTCAATATATATTTTCAGATTACTTATTAAATCTGTTTGATATTTGCATGAAGAGCTGCGATATACTTCATATTCAGTCAAAAGGGTTGTCAGCCAAGAATTAGTAATGCTGAAGTAGTTTCACTTTAGGCAAAGGGTAAATTGTTGATAAGTCTAGTATTCCTGCTGGGGAGTGAAACTCAAAGTTTATACTTGCACTGGTAGATAATATGCCACTGATTGACCTGATCGTGGTTTCTTGAGAGCACTTGAAATTTTAAGCCTATGCTTCTTTACATACACCCGAAACCTAACAAGGTTTCTTTCATAATCTCATCTATAGGAATGGGATTTATGTTTGCTTTGGAAGGTTCACTGAGCTGTTGCATGACTTGTGTTTCTGTATGTTATTCACCAGTTTCTTTCACTGCTTTCATAAATAGCTTGCTGTGAATGTTTTGGTTTCACAGCAAATTTATCTCCCACAATTTTCCAATTTATTCCTTCCATGGTTGGCATGCGAATTCTTCTCTTTTACATATGAGGACTTCTCCTATTCGTAGTTGCTGGTATTCAATCTTTTCTTTTTTGTTCAATCCATCACTTTAACCATTTCTAATGCAATATGTTGTGAAAATATGCAGATGGGGCCGTCATTCCCTATTTCAGTACAATCGTTGTCAATGGCTGCAGACCGCTACAACAGATTGCAGCTGCGATAACAATCTGAATCGACATAGATCCAATTTAACTGAATCTTTTGTTGTACCTAATGCTGCTCTATTATTCTCTTTGAACTGCAAGGATGGCCATAACAGTCTTATATGCATAAAACTAGATAAATGCCTGTTGTCATGAAAGGAAGGCAGTTTTCTGAGTGCTGATTATGAAGAAGTTCACCACTCCAAGATGAAGCTTTTTGACATAGTTAACTTGACATAGCTTATTTACAAACACAACACAGAAAACTACAATTTATAGAAACACACTTAAAATGGGGAGTATACCTCAGAGCCTTGGCATAAACTAAATGTCGATGGTGCCGCAAAGGCTAACTCAGGCTTAGCAGGGATTGGTGGAGTGATTGGAGAACATTATCGGCTTCTCAAGTCGACTCGGCATTACTTGAAACAATAAAGCAGAAATGTGGGCGCATTGGTTGGGACTCCAACTTGTAATCACACATGAAATTAAGTCTGTACCATGGGCATCCAGAACAATGGATGATCTACTTAGGGACTGCCAGATAGATAAAAATGCAAAAAAAATCACTTAAAACAAGTAAAAAATATACATGTGAAAATTTATAAACACCGTGAGGAAATTTTAGTCAAAAGCGCTAAAAAATACCCCCAAATTAACGAAACAAGTGCTTTTTGTTGAGTTTTACAAAACACAAGAGGTTTTTAACTTACTTAAAAAATAGAGGGATTTTTAGTTATTTTAACAAAACACGGGGGGAGGGGGTAAAAGGCATTTTAGCCGAAATTCTAGCCCAAAATTGGCTCGGTCAAATCTAAACCAATTATATGATAATGCAATACACTAGTTGTGTGAATGATGTACAATTCAGAAAAAGTGACAAATTACACTTGTTGTATGATTTTTTTGGTTCGATCAAACTTATTTATTGCAAAATATTTCTTATTTTATTTACTTAACGAAAATTACCTCTTTCCCAAAAAAAAAAAATTAAAAATGATAAATAATGATAAAACTCATGTATCAAAATAATTTTTGATATTAGTTTATATATTTATATTTATATTTTTATTTATAATATATTTAAAATATAAAAAATTATTTATTATATACGTGGAGAGACGCATACTATAATGACTAATACTTATATTAAGAATTAAATATAATTATCTTATTATGATATTATAAATAAATAAATTACTCCCTATTAAAAAATAATTATTCCCACGGTGATTTGGGCTTTAAGGGAAAAGGTTCTAATACCGACATAGCGCATACAATTCCCCCGTATAAGCCCCCACTCCGCCGTCTTCCGCCGGCTCCTACTTCTGACGGAAAATTTTCATCTCTTTAGTGTTCTCTGTTCTTGATGTCATCTGCTTTGAGCTATGGATAACGAGGTGGTTGAAACTTCCTCCGAATTACCACTGCCGGAAGACTTTCTGCATTTTCTCAATCAAAACGGCTTGGATCCTTCAATTTATGTTGCTTCTCACTCTACTCCTCGTTATATTAGGTGCCCCTCTTCTGGCTAACATTTTATTTCTGGTGTGCGCGCTCGCGTACTTGCAGCACTTCTGAATTTCTGTGCACTAAAGTTTTTCTACTATAATAAATCGGTACAAGTTTGGTTTCTGATAATTTGAGCATCTACAAGTGCGTATATCTGAACTCACAGAGCTGAAAAATGTTCGGCCCTGTACCTTTTCCTGACGTTGTAAGCGAACTGAAATGAGAGCATTATGACAATTTGGAGTTTGCGGAGATGAATATTTTATTATGTGAAAGATTGTCATCATGTGTGTTTTTTCTGTTCTTTTCTTGAAGGTTAAAACCAGGGTCTGAAGCCCAGCTTCCGGAAATTGAAGCAGAGATTAAATGTAAGCTTAACGAAGTGAGTTGGTTGCCCAACTTCTACTATCTTCTGCCTGAAGTTCGAATAGCCAGCACGAAAGCCTATCAAGAAGGAAAGGTGACAAATGAGAATTCTAATTCTTGATACTTGGAAATCGGATTGCTATGCAAAACTGCAATTTGTTCAGCTTCTGTTTCCATGATTGGCAGATACGTTGGCATGCATCTCAGTTTTCCTAAAGCAAAGAAAACGGAAAAGAAATGAACATATAGCCAAAAGTTGTATTATTTGGGATAAAGGAAAACAGTTCTAAAACCCTTGGTTCAAATGCAGCCTATGTCTTCTTTTTTTATAGTTATTATATTTTATTCATGTTTTTGCCTTGTTTTTTCTGTTTTATGTATCTAGCGTGTGTCTCACCATTTCCCCGCGGACCCTGCCCTTGTTTCCAAATATTGTCTTTGATACTTCATATGTTTAGACAAAATGTTTTGCAGAAAGGTTTTTGTCACTTAACTTGACTCAATGCCGTAGATATATGGCATAGATGCAGCTTCAGGAGCTGCTGTTGTTGCTTTGGATATTTCTCAGGGAGATCATGTTCTTGACCTCTGTGCAGCTCCTGGTTCGTGATCCTTTCATACCGCTATCATGTTTCAAACTTATTCCACCCATTACAATTAAATTTCATGTTTATGTATATCTTGGTTTCTGAAATTATTGGCAATTGCTCTGTGTGTGTGAGTGTGCACTCATGTTTCCCGACATCTCACTGTCAAGTGTGCTTTGTTTTTTTTGTATATGCGTGCGTGCATGCATATCTATGTACATAATCTCTCAAGGTTCTCTTCATCACTGATCTGATTAACTATATGGCCTCTTCCATTTAAGAGTCTTATCTGTTTTGCAGGTGCTAAACTTTGTATGATATTGGACCTTCTTGGCTGTTCAGGTTCTGTAACTGGTGTAGATGTTGCTAGACATAGGTTAGCAGCTTCTAGAACAATGCTGCAGAAATATGCTCTTGGTGACCGATGTCGTCTTTTTGTTGCGGATGGAACAACATTCTCCCTTATTCCAGTCAGGGTCGAATCTAACTCTAAATCATGTAATGAATCTGGGAAAGACTTCACGGAGTTTAATTTTTAAAAGTGTGGTTGTACCGTATGGTCATACCCCATACTAAAGGAGTCATTCTTCAACAGGCAATGCTGAAATGGAAAAAAATTTGGAGATATACAAGGAGTGGACTCCTAGGAGACCATGGAAAGAACGGAAAAGGATGGCTAAAGCTATGGAATATATTGATTCTATGATGTCCAGACAAGTTCAGGATCCAGAACTTATATTCTATGGTCGTCACTCTGGGGTGGTTGGTTTGAGCAAACACGACGTGTTCCAAACCTTTGATGACATTGAGATTTCGCAATTTGGCTATGACAAGGTATATGGTAGTTTTTATCAGTCGGCTCGTGTTTCGGTGATTTTCTTTCTATTCTTCCAATTCTAACTTTTAGTATCGCGTCATGTCCTTTTATATCATGTCTTCTCTGCTAAAAGATTGCCTGCTTGTTGAAATTTAGTTCAGGTTCTTGTGGATGCAGAATGCACACACGATGGTTCAATTAAACACATTCAGAAGTTTGAACAATGGGGCTGGACAACACTTTCACGCCGTGTACTGGATGCTGAGAGGACTGATGCCTTGACTGTTCTTCAGGTACAAATATCTGCTTCTAACTTGTTTAAACTTTATTCCAAGGTAACTTGGTGGTTGTGATTATTATTTGGTATAGTTTAATGACTTTGAAACACAAGATTAGATGCTAGTTTGCCTACGATCTAGAAGATTACATATGATTTTGGTAAAATTATATCATCTCATTTTTCCTTACTGGTTCCGCGAACTCCAAGTTACTTGGCGAAGCACAAGTTTAATCATGTTACAGCGGGACATTGTGTTTCCTTTTTAAGGCTTTTCAGTTTTTACTTGGTCATATAATAATTTGTTCTGCAAATTATCTAAAGATAGGACCTCCCAGTTCTCCATAATCATTCATAGTATTCTAATATATCTGATAAAAGAACCCGAGTCATTTATGTCAGACTAATCGAGACCCGCACCGCCCTTTGTCGGGTGGGTTATAAAACCATAACCAGGCCTTGGGGTGGGGGGTCTCCGCTCTTGGTGTTTTGGATCCAAACGACCTGGACCTGAGTTTAAAATACCCTGTATACTTATATGAAGTATATTTATACATGTACGAAAAAGTGTGTATATTTATACTTACATTTAATACATAAAATTACTGTTTTTTTAAATTAAAATAATGATATTAGTAATTTGTATTTTGAATGTATATATAAGTAACATATTTAATATTTGGAAAATTTTTAAACTGGGTCTCTGTCAGGTCAAACCCTGTGGGTCCTGGATCTGGGGTGGGTTGGGCCTGGGTCCAAGAATTTCTTGGTGGATTGGATTTTGGATTTTTGGTCCACATTTCTTTCCTTCTTTTTTGTTTTTTCACAATCAGTTTTTGTACTTTCATTCACTAAAAGAAGGTCCTGTTGCAGTTAAAGTTGCTCACCAATGGATTCAGATTACTCAAAGCTGGGGGATGTCTTGTCTATAGCACCTGCAGGTGGCTTACTTCAGAATTTCCTGAAATGCAAACAGTCATTCATTGTTCTTTCATATAAATTACTTTCTACCTTTGTGTTTATGTTTATCCTCTGATGTAGTTTGACAGTTGCTCAGAATGAAGATATAGTAGAGCAGTTCCTTTCACGACATGTATCAGCTGGTATGTGTTGTCTTTACAATGGCTGGTCTCATTTTAACTATTTTTGTTGTTCCTAATCCATCGCTAGTGTCCGACCCATATTCTGACTGATGCAAATAAGCACACAAGCTTCTAAAACTCCATATTATGTAATACTGAGTTTCAGGCCTGGTTGAGGAGTGAGGGAACTGCAACAACCATGTTGACAGGCTCTCTCCGATGTCCCCGGACCCCCATGCTTCAGATATCTCTTTCTGTACATTTTGAAACAAAAATAACAGAGGGATTCTTTTGAACATAGAGTGTTTGCAAAAGCTTCTAAGAAGTGATAAAATATAGAAAACTTAGAATTTGCAATAGAATCAAAAGTTGAAGTATTTGCAACAAACAGTGGAAAGTTGGAAAAAGTGAAAGTAGAAGTGTTTGGTAAAATTGGCTTTTAATGACAAATTAATTATCAGAAGGCTAGTTTCCCCTTGAGTACTGAATAGCATTTTCTGGAATGTGGCAATAATACTGAGGGCAAAAATGTGCAAAACAAAGTAAGACTTATTTACAAGAAGCCCACTGCAACCAGAAGCATCTTTGAACTTTGCCTTCAGTTTTCGTGAAAAGTAATTGTCAGAAGTTCACTATCAGAAGTTAGTTTATCAAACATTATACTTTAGTGTTTTTTTTAGCCAAAATCTGAAAATTTTTCTTAAACACTTGCAAATGTTTCCAGTGTCCCAATTTTTTTTATTTATTTTTTGTTTAGACATTGGCATTCTTATGAGTTGAAGTACATCACCAGGAGCTCATGCAATGGTTTTCTGTATGGCCTGAGGCACTGTGTTATTCACATCATGCCGTTTTTGCAGAGTTGCTGGAGATAGAAGCTGCCAAGAATTGGCCCTGTAGGCAAGCAAGAATACCAAAGACTTTACGGTTTGATCCACTTACATCATCTACAAGTGGGCTTTTTGTTGCCAAGTTCACAAAGTTGGACATTTGATCATTGTTACATTAGCAGACTGAATTTGTCCTTTTGAAGGTGGTCTTGATAGGTTATTAAAGAAAGCCTTCTGTTACATTGGTCTAGAGACAGCTAGTTTGTAAAAATCTCTGGGAGACTCAACGAAGCTCTTTGCTGCCAGAATCAAAACTGAGGGTTATCCTATGCTGATAGTTTCTCAAGAAAAGAATACCTTCAGTCTCTTTGAATTGAGTGTCTATAGAATCCACTCTCTTAGGTAGTAATTCACTGAGTAGGTTTATGAGTCATCAAGTGTGCACATAATGATGCCATGCAGTGATACACAGTATGCATAATGCAAATTGTCACAGTCCTGGAGCGGCTATCCAAGCGCATGGAATGAAATGAGCCCATCATGCGAAGTATGATTTCTGTCGCATTATCAGGTTTGTAGTTGTATTGTTTCCTCTTACATTATTTTGTAAGATAAGAAACATCATAGCTGATTACTTGTTTTTTTACCCTAAACTATATATCTATCCAACTACTCAAAATTACAAGGAAACATAATATTTAATTCAAATGTTTGATGTTATAATCGAATATTTATGCCAATATGTATACCAGTTCACTTTTGTAGATGGTAATTTATATGGAATAATGTTACTTTCCCCCTGTTCCATTCACTAATGAGTTAAGTTCCATTCAATTTCCCATTCTTTTTAGAATATGCATCTGCGTTTTTGCTCATCTGAGAAGTACCGATGAATTCAAGCTAATGCCTTCAGTTATAGATCACTTGTTTGTCTTCCCCCAGAATGAGTCGACATCCTCTACATGGATAGTATGGGCAGTTTGAATATTGGTGCATGAACCCATCTTATTGTTGTTGCAGTCGGTTTGCACCGATGCTTGACGAACTTAGAATTAGTAAGTTCTTTCTGTTGTTCTAGTAAGTTCTTAACTGGGCTCATCTTGTCTTGCTGGGCTCATCTTGTCTTGCTTCTTCTGAATATAGATCTATGGAGAGTATTCATGCTGCTTTAGGAGATCCCATATGTCCTCCACCTCCATGGGAATGTTGTATCTTATAATGCATCTACGTTTTAAAAGATTGAAATAGGGAAGGCGGGAATAAGATTGAAAAAAAATTGTGTCAATGTCAATGCATCATATGTTGTATCCTTGAGTGATACGACACATACACGAACAACACGAAAAATATAAAAATATTGGGACACAACACGACACCGACAAGACTATATATAATATATTTTTTATTATATATACCAATTTCTCATAATCTAAAATATTTAGTTTGAAGAAAATAAAGATAAAATATAAAAATAAACACGTATGTCTTATATATAAGTTTTTAATTAAATGTGGTTTAAAAAATATACACAATCAATTTATTTTAAAAAGTACGTAATAATTCTTTTTAATAATTCAAATTAGTTAAATCATCATGAATACCTCTCGATTTTTGTGATTCCACTCTACAATTTTAGTTCGAAACGAGTAAATTAATTCTTTTTCTTCTCTTGTTCAGCCTAAATTGCAATTCGCCCATTAATTATAACTAAAATAATTATATTCTGTAATAATTGAAGCAACAAATGGAGGAGTCGGAGAGGACATGATCCGTTTGATTCGCCATCCACATGCATTTTTTCAACTCTTTCAGTCGTTCGCTTTCCATGTACTAAAAGCATAACGCTCTTCTTTTTGCATAGAGAAGAAGCATTATTGATCCGGGTTCGACGTTGAGGTCCTTTTAAGGGTATTTATTTTAAATGAGATGTGAAGCACTATTCATTAGATTTATTGGAAAGTCTTTAACTAAAATTTTTCGATATTTAAATTAGTTCGAAATCGAGATTGAATAATTCAAACTGAAATATTTAATATTGGGAAATGTAATAAATATATTTTACCATAAATGAAGTATAATAAATGTAAATTATAGAGCGACCTGGCTTGAACACGAGGGGCGCGGATCTTGTGGCATAACTGGTATTATCCTTTGGTAAGAAGGGTATTTATGCTTTTTTGTTGATAATTAATATATAACCCTATCGATTATGATAAATTATTTAACATTTGACTTATAACAATATGCCAAGAAGGACCTAATTTTCACCCGAGTGATAAATTAAAGGGTAAATTGCAACGATATTTTTTAAAATTTGGTATAATTACGAAAACTTTCTCATTTGTTTGAAAATTTATAAATATCTCCTGATGTTTGATGAAATTATGTAATTCTTGGATTGAGGTATGGAATTATCAACTTTGTCCTTATTGTATTTTTTTTATTTTTTTTGCAAAAATTTAAATATTTGTAAAAAAAATTAGATGGGGTGGATGAAAAAAAAATTGAAAACTAAAAAAAATTTATAAAATTAGTCCATTAAAAAAATTAGAAAATTTTAAAAATAAATCAAATTAGAATTCTTAATCTACAAGGAAATTTTTAGTTAGTTCACCACAAAAAATTGATGAAAACCTAATGAATTGAGCTAATTATTATATAACCGTTAAAATCAAGTGGACATTTGTAATTTTTGAAACAAAAAGATAATATTCGTGATTATGCCAAATTTCGAGAAAGGTCGTTGTAATTTACCATAAATTAAATGTGGTAATTAACTGGAGTGCAACATGATCGGAATACTAATAGAACATGTAAAGATAAGTTTGGTCATGTATCGACAGTTTTGGTCCTAACGACTCATAGTTACAAGACAGAAAATGAGATCTATTACAGTGTGAAGTGGACTAAAATTGTTAATACATGCTTAAACTAGTCAAAAAGGGACCAAATACGACATATTCGAACTTAATTCATCAGAACAAGAAATAATAGACAAATAGAATAAGTTACAGAACCAAAAGTGTCGATCCTGAAAGAGAAAAATGAAGAAATTGGTTTTAAACTGATTTTATTTGAGTGAACTCTGGCGGAAGACATGGGAGAGGTCGGTGGCGAGTAACGTTACTTAAATTCTATATATACATATACACAAGGAATAAGATTCAACAGTTGCTTCCTTTCTTTGTCATTTTGCCATTCATTTTGTAAAGAACCTAAGCTCATCATCATCAACAACCTCTACCAATATGACGGTAATCTCTCTCTCTCTCTCTCTCTAAATATATATATATATATATATATATATATATCACTTGTCTCTTTTATACAGACTTTTCCACATTTTTTGTGTTTGTTTTACAGAAATTTAGACCCCTAATTTGTTAGAGTTATAAAATGGTCCTTCATCTTTTTTAATTTAGAGATTTGGGCACAAAATTGGCTAAAAAGTAGTATATATCTGTCATGTGTTGGTAAAAAGTTGAGCAAATGGTCCTCCATCTTATTTGTTGATTTTTATTGACGTGGCAAGTGTGTCACACTTGATCTGTGATTGATTGATTCGGCCAAGCTTGTTGTTCTGAATTAGAATTTTTCGTGGTGGTTGATGTTAGAAAGAAAAAGAAAATGGGATGTGTGTCATAACTTGCCACGTTAGCAAAACTCAGCCAATAAAATGCATTTCTCGAATTTTTAACTGGCCAGTGACAGGTACATGCAACTTTCCGGCTAATCTAGAAAAGTTCTGCAATTTTGTCCAAAAATCACTAAATTAGAAAAGGTAAAAGACCATCTTGCCGTCCTAATAATTTACTGGACTAAAATACTATATGACTATAATTACAGGACTAGAAACGCAATTAAACCCGTTTTTATGAGCATGGTTATAGTCTTATAAGAAACATATACAAGTTTTTGTAAAAATAATGAAATGTGTACGTATCAAATTTTCACTTGTTTTTGTACATAATTACCAATATTAGTACTATTGAAAATTTTCAAATCTTTGAAATTGTAATATAGATTTGGGTTGGTTATTATCATTACGTCTATTGTTAATTGGAAAAAATGCAAGCAACTCCCTTGTGATATTGCAAATAGGCAAATTACCTCATTATGAAAAAACAAATAGAGATTTACCTCCCTATATATTTTAACATACGATAAGTTACCTCCCTATAATTTTTAAAATGAAGCAATTTACCTTCCTGTATAAAGAGGTAAATTGCTTCATTTTAAAAAGTATAGGGAGATAAATTGCTATATTTTTTTTTATAGGAGAGTAATGTACTCATTTTCAATATCATAGAGAAGTAAATTGCTATGCACCCATTGTTAATTAAACAACAAATTTTACAGTCTCAGATCACAGAAATGCGCGTGCATATGGATTGCCCCGGATGTGAAAGCAAAATTAAACAAGCTCTCCACAATTGCAAAGGTACGTACACCTTCAATTTCTTATATCACATGAGGTTAAATTGCATTTAACCCTCAATTAGTGTGTATATATATTTTTATCTGATTTAATCTGGTCAAATCTAAGTTTTTCCTCAACATGTTTATGTGGATTTATGGTATACGATTCATGAAGTTAGATTAAGAGGGTGTTTTGGTGAACTTATAAATTTTTTAAAACATCTTATAAGATGTTCGAGAGCTTATAAGATATTACAAAGTATTTGGTATATTTTTTAGGAAATAATTCTAATTATAAGGCCTAAAAGTAAGATGTACACGTGATTATAAGCTCCTTCAAAAAAAAAAAAAAAAAGAGTAATAAGTTGTCAATTTCTTCTAATTAAAATTTTGACAAATTCTTTCAAATTAATTATAAATCTATCATTATTAATATCTTATAAGCTCCATAATCTTATTTTTATTCAAATATTTAATGAACTTATTTTTTTAAATAAGACAAAACAACTTATAAGCTTTAACATATATATTTTATAAGATATTTTAAACAAATTTAGCCCAACACCCTCTAAATTATAAAGTTGTCCTTGTGGTATAAGAAATGATTACATTATGTTTTTAATCATTTTTGGGGTAATTTTATATACGAAAATGTTCAATTTGTTCTTTTTTTTTTATATTTAAATATATTTTAATAAATTATATTTTGTTGATTTAAATTAGTTTAGTAAATTGTATATTTGATTAATTTAAAATATAATTTAGTTTAAATATGCTTTAATAAATTATATTTATTTGTGGAATATATTAATTACTTTAAAAAATAGAACAATGTTTTAAAGTTCACATTTTAAATTGAAAAATCACAATACAAAAATTAATATACTAAAATTCATTCTTCTAATTTAAATATTTATAAAAATATAAATTATATACAATAGAATTATAGATTATTAATAAAATTAATTTATTATTAGTTTAAATTTATCTCAATAAACTATATTTATTTATAGAAAATACTAATTAAATATCATATTACATAAAAGTTATATCAATTTTTTTAAGTTATTATAAATAATATTTAAATGAAAAATACAATTGCAATCTATAAAAATTATTTCTATTTTTTAAAAAATAAACTGTTTTACTTATTAAAAATAATATTTTTTTACACCCCGCCGGTAGCAGCTCGCGAATCTGTGCAATGGGGCCACCGAAGCTTAGATCAGGGGCCGACAATTGAAGGGGGCGGTGGAGAAGTCGCCCCTTTCTGCTTGGACAACGTCGCCCGCAGATTGTCGACGTCTATATGTATAATGTATAAAATATTCATATATAGTCTATATATATAAATAAAAAAATATATTTTAAATTATTTAAAATTTAGGCCGTTTATTTTTTAATTATTGAAAATTAATGGGTATTCTAAAAAGGATATAATGGACAATTCAGTAAAAGTTTTAACGCCATTAAACATATATAACTAGTGAAAGGAGAGCGTGCATTATTTTAAGAAGATATTTTTATTTATTTCTTTTAACACAAGAAAATTTTCGTCTAAATTCTTAAAACACAGTAATTTATATCTATTAATTGATGGTCTCAATCATTATCTTTATGAAAACAACATATGCTATATATTAATATATATTTACATAATCATAATGTGGAAACAAAATATTTTTAATCCTATAATTTAATGGATGATATTTTGGTTCTGCATAATAATTTAGTTTTATAATTTTAAATTTTATTATTTTTCAGCTAATTTGACAGTAAAATTATATGTTATTTGCCTATGATCCAATTAAATTGACATTATATGATGAAATGGACATTTAATTTTGTCCTTGTACATGTTTGACTTATCTATACAAAACTGGACTGTCACCTCATCATCTATAAATCACTGACGTGTAATATAATTTACGCCCAAATTGACTAGTAAACACATAACACCAGTTTCAATATCACAATGCACCTCCTATCAATTAAATTGGAGAAAATTGTATTTTTGGTCGCAAATGTTTTCATTTAGTTCGATTTCTTACGATTTTCTCATATTATATACTTATAAGTTGAACATCATCTCCATTTTACTTTGTGCTAGGATAGCATTAGTCGTGAATCTTTTTAATTTTTGTGATTTTCCTACTTTTTCCACCAGAGTTCAGATGATCTCCGGCGAACAAAAGGACTAAAACATCACAAAAATTTTAAAATTGCAGGATTAAAATGCCACCCTGAAAAATTAAAGAACGAAAATGACAAATGATCTAATTAAATTACGAGACGAAAAATACATTTAAGCCGACAAACTTTATATATAAAAATGGACAAGATTAAGCATTATTCTTTGGATGTAAACTCAGGTGTGGAGGAAGTGGATATAGACATGGGGCTGCAGAAGGTGACAGTAACAGGATGGGCTGATCAGAAGAAAGTTCTGAAAACAGTTAGAAGAACAGGAAGAAGGGCTGAGTTGTGGCAATTCCCTTACAATCCTCAGACGAGAAGCCATAATTTCACCGGCCACCACTACCACTACCAGAACAACTACGGCGGCCCTTCCACTTACTATGCAGCCCAGCCGGCGGCGTCGTGCTACAACTACTACAAGCACGGCTACGACAGCCACGTCGGTGCCCCCACGTACTACGGCGCTGGGAGTTATGGGAACCGAATGGGCGATACGTTCAGTGATGAAAACCCTAATGCTTGTTTTATAATGTAGTAAGTTATGTTTCTAATGCTCCAACAAATGCATGCATTCTTCACTGCTCTCACAAATAATAATGAATAAATATATTTTTGGTTCTTGTATTGTTAAATATTTATGTAATTCTTTGATATTTGGCGATTTCGATTCTTTCCATCACTATACTCTCTTTCTCTCTCTCTTTTTCGTTTACTTTGATTTCAAGTATATGGCGGCATGTCAGAGTGGAAGAGTAAAAATTAGAAAAAATTATAATTTATGTCTCATAACTTATTTTATTTATAATTTTGATTTTATTAGTTTATAATTCAATAAATTTAGTCCCACAAATTCAAAAAAATTGTAATTTCTGTCAATGTTGAACTTTAACGGATACACGTACTCCTTCCGTTAATAATTTAATAAAAATAAAAAAAGGTGGCATATTATAATATAATGCCCCTCCATCCTAATGATTCTATATATATATTAGGGTAAATTACAATTTTGGTCCTATAAGTGGACATGTTTCTAATTTTTTAGTCCCACACTCAGGTCAATTCGCACATTTAGTTCAAAATGTGGATTTTTTTTTTTTTATTTCAGGACCAAAGGGGAATTTCGTTAAAAAATTGAGGCTGGCGTTAAGTTTTGACTAACTGGGAAACTTATTTGTTAAACAAAAACAAACTTCAAAATACTAAATGTAGTTTTTCAAATCACAAAAAAATTATATATAATTATACCAAATTTCAGAAAAAAGAGATGCAACGAACATCCCAAGTCCAACCAGAGTCCAACTAAAACCACAATGCGTATTTGGTTTCTCTTCATTACTTGGCATCTGTATTCAGCACTAAAACAAGCTGGTAACGCCAGAAAAGATTGTTGAATTCAATCTGATGGAAAGCTAAAATTCAAGTGCCTGCCATTCTGATGAACCTAATTTGAGGTCTAAGCAGCCATTTCCCGTAACAAATATAATTCCCATACGACACTTGTATGAAACTTTAAGGCAGGTATAACGAGCAAGAGAGATTGTGAACATCTGCCCATTGACATTATGGATACATTCAGCCCAGCACAATTGATGTCAAAGAGAGAATGAAACCTGAGATAATTCTTTGCAGAAGTTAACTCAGCCAGATGTGAAATATACGATGATGATTGCGCTAGAAACCATGTGAATGCATCTTATACATAAACCAGACCAATTTAAACACACATGAAACGCAACGTAATTGTTAAGTGCAAGCAAATTCACTCTTAACACCACATCATCCAGCTGCTTGAAAATCCCCAAAATCATCTTCTGGTATATCTAGTGAACTTTTGTTTTCAGCTGACTCTGATTCTTTTGGTTGATCTTTTTCTGATTTCAATGCCTTGACTTCTGAACATCTGTCTGGGCTACATTTTGTGGGGAATTCCGAGGGAGACTTTTCAGCAACAGGTGAGAGCGGTGCAGGCGGAGGCGGAGGCGGAGGCAGTTTGATACCTAATGTGCTTTCTGTTTTTCTACTTTTATCATCCAAATGAAGATTATTCAAACCTTGCTCAAAAAACTTGGATTTTACGCCGCCGCCACCTTTCTGTAGCACACCAAAAAGAATCAAATGGAAGCTGAAGATGCATGTACAACTTTCGTCGATTCAAAAAATGACTGAAAGGACTTACATTCTTTAATTGAAGCACCAACGTCTCCCCATCTTTTAAACTGTAATCAACTGAAGAAGTCTTTTGGAAGTGTTGCTCCATCTCTTCAGCAGTTTTCTTCTTATTTAGGTACCTTCAGAGTCGAATTTGGATATTAAACCAGTGTCTTACTAGCAGGTCCATCAGGAGATACAAAGTTGAACTAATTGAACTCTGAACAGCAACTCAACCAGAAACTGAGTCTACACTACAGACTAATGCCTGCACCTAGCAGATCTAAGCCCCCAATGAAACCTTTCAAAGCAGTAACTAAACCCCCAATAATATACAAATGAAAATACAACTCGAAAAGTAAGGGAAAATGATAACAAGAATAAGGACAGGGAAAGTACTTCATATGGTCATGAAGGGCAGCTTGGAAGTCATAAGCTTCAGTTCTTTCTCGAAACCCTATCCCAATGAAAGCATGCCGAAGGCGGCCGCCTGAATGCATGGAAATCAGTACCATTGCCATTTATCAATCAATAGCTAAGAAACAAGTAATAGAAATGCCGATGCGTAAAACAAGGGGAATGTAATAATGAAGCGTGCCATATCTGTGCCTGGAAAAAGATGTTGCTAAACTAACAATAGGTGGAGTTTCTCTATTGATATGATATCATAATTTATTTATGTACATACAAGGATCTACTTCTGACACACCCAGTCCAATTGGATCATCTGAGTTTTAGGTAAATGAATCTAAATATATAAACCACCTGTTGTGAATAAATTCCATTGGTGTGCAGAAAATATCTGCTGTTTAGTTTTCACTTTCTGCTAACATCAGTGCCAATCATTTACTATAACAGGTTAAGAAGCACTATACTGGAAATTTCAATCAAACTTGAGTTGGTAACATAATATTGGTTAATGATTGGATAAGAGGCATTGCTTTCTCTATCCACAACAAGTAATTTGGCATACCTTAGCACAATATTTACGTACTAGTTATCAATACTTAGTCCATGGTTGTGAAATCTATAAGCATATTGATAGCTATATGTTCAGAATTCCAGAAAGAAGACCTTTTTTTAACATTCAGGCTCTAATTTGTAACTCATATGATTGTCATGCACATTATTTACTTAAGCGCATATGCAAGGGTGGGGAAGTAAAAAAATATTTAAATAAATACAGGCCGCACTTTAGATAATGTAAATACTTCCAGACCATTTCTAACCATGTATTGTTTCAACAAGTCAATAAAACGAGAGAAACAGAACTGGTAACTAAATCATTTAAAAGGAGAAGCAGCTTAAATACCAATATTCTCTTCTACCCGTAGAACAAAGTATCTGCAAAAGCATAAAATTCAAAGAAAAGGTTAGAGAACAGATGAGATATAAATAACAATACAAGGTAAAGTCTATGAGTATATATAGTAACCTCAATAGAAGTCACACAGATAAAACACGGCGTATTAAACTACACAATGGTCCTCCAAGTCAGGACATATCAATTTGAAATCAATATTCAGACCTGCTGCTATCAATCACAGGCTCCACTGGATGTGGTTCCCCCTCTCGCAGAAATGCCCGAGCGTACAATTCACCTATTCAGATAATAACAATTAAGATACAGAATATAGATGAATATGACAAAACTGAGCAAATGCTTATATCAACCATGTAGAAAGAAGCTACCTGTTTTTTTATCCTCTAATCGAATAATGCATTCTTCTCCTTTAGTCACAACTTTGAGAGTGCCTTCCCATGCCCATTTGTTGACATTCCACTCATCAGCCCTACAAGAAGGAAATATTAACTTTTGCTTCATTGAACCTAGAAAATGATTCCTGAGAATTGAAGCTTGCACCAAGTATAGTAAGTTTTTCTAGTGATCTGGTCTTATTTTGGGATGATTACACTAACACCCACTTAAGAACAGTCAAAATAAGCAAACTACCCATCTACTACCGGACCCTTGTTTGTCCAAAAGTGGCTGGGAAAAGAAAAAGGATTTATGCCCCTTCAGTGACGTCCAAAAAAGGAAAAGAAATAATTCAAACTGAGGTGATTACGAGGATTTTTTACCTTTGTTTAAAATTTCCAATCTAAACTGTTTTTGTATATTTTGCTTTTTATATTTGTATAGATATATACATATATTATATAATGTGCATATGTATTTATATAGTGTGTATATATATGTACTTGTATACGCAACACAGACACTCTGCAACACACACACATACACACACATCCAACCAACACAACAGAAAATTGGGTCTGGGAAATGGTGGGTTTCTTGTCTTATCTTCATTTTCCCTTTAACTTTTCTAGGCCCAATTTCCAATTCCTTATCTAAGACACACCCACACAGGACACTAAGTTTGAGACAGAACTGATGTTGGATAATGAGTAAGATTGAAGAAGATGACTATGGAAAGAACAAAAATGAAAAAGAATATAAAAACTAAACATATGTTGATATTTAAGCATTATTTATCTAATTATAGTTCAATAAATTTTTAATTTATAAAAAATTTGAAGAGAAAAATAAAATGCCAAAAGAATTATTAGATTTTTAAAATCATAAATTAGTAACTAATCTTTTCTTAATATACAAGAGTCTGAATCAAAATCTTGTAAATAAAAGTACAATTTTATCACATTTCCGCTGAATAAAAAACATATATTTCTTAAATTATCAAGTAAGTTAGCTGGAATCTCAAACTTGAGAAATTATTACATTTTGACCCCCTAAATTATGTAAGAATATAACGTATACCATCTCATACATAGAGGTATACTTGTCCGAAAGAAGTTGTCAAAGTGTTAACCAAAAGTCCAAAAGCAAAATTGGATTTTCATTGATTTTTTGTGATACCAGCATTTTGCAGCCCGGGAAGCCCTGATGGGAGGGCAGTGTTACACATGTGACAATTTAAGGTAGTTTAGTGTAATAAATCATAGTAGAGGGGTAAATTGAGTATTTTGACTATTCGCGGAGCATTGTTAGTGTAACTATCCCTAAAATTTTATTGATCAAAACCTTCTCAAAGATTTGTGATTCCAAATATAGGTATTCGCTGTTAGGATGCAGATACCATCCCGCACTAAATCTACTTGTTTTCTAGAATGCATTTATAGACACAACAGTAAGGGTGGAAGAGGTTACTTGTGTAGAGCCCACAAAAACAAGACAGAATGTTATTGAGATTTGGTGATTATAGCGACAAGCAAGAATGAGCAGACAAAGATACAGGATTTGCAACTTCACATCATGAAACTTGTCTTGTTTTCAGAATTTGAATGTAGCAGAGAAAAACCTGTAAGAAGCTGCAGTTTTCCGTGGAGGTATCTGCAAGATTTTTGTAAGGTTGAAACATTAGATTGATATCCAAGGAACTTTCAAAGCAACAGAGCAATCCTAAGAGTACACTTCAATTATCAAATAAAGATTCAGCTGAATTTAGATCGTTCATCAGGAGCCTATGGTGAAGTTATTAGATCTATCATGCGATACAATTACGTTACATGCCATTAATACTTTGAATTCTTGCCACCAATTCTGGAGGTGCGATTTTTATGATTACCTACAGAATGGAAAAGAGGAAAAGCACCCGCAGCGACATTCTAACTTAGGAGTTAATGTTTGTAGAGTTACTTTAGTTGCAGCTAGTTTGTGCCAGGATGTTTTCTATAAGAACTTAAAATTGTACGGATCTTGTCTAACCTAGAGGAGCTCAATTCAGAAAGAAAGAAAAGAACAGACCCAGGTACACATTATCTGCAACCAAAATTGAATTTGACAACAACAAGAATCATTTTTTTATACCCAAAACTTAAGGTGTTTGAATCTTTCATATGACCAGGTCATAAAATTATCTTATTCTTTCCTTCACAAAGCTTAAAATAATTCTCCAGTGAATATATTTTTCTTCCTTTCGTTGGTCATTTCATTCATTCATGAGAGGCAAACACCAATAATTTGCTACAACTGAGGAGAACTTATAGGACATTAGGCCAACAAAGGTCTGTCTTGTTTAAAAGATCAGGAGAAGTATCAAGTTCATCTTTTTCTGCATTTACCAGTTGCAAAGGCACTTCAAGGGAACCCTTTTGAGTTATCAAAGAATATCCTTGAAATTCGTTGTCTTTGCTATGGATTAGTATATTTTCGTAGGAAGGAATGCACATGTCATTAAGGACAATTGGGCAACTAATAGTTGCATTTGGCAAAAAGTTACACCTGCATCTCATTGGTGCAAGGGTCTTTTAGGGTTCTACCTTTTGGACTTGCTGAGAGATCGGCAAGTGATTTGATTCGACTTTTTCATGTGCTTTTGAGGAATTTTTTCATTCTTCCTTGTAACCTCTCTTTATTATTAATGAGATTCTCTTTAATATCAAAATGAAAAACATTCTTTTTTTCTTTCTGGTATCAATATGGATTCTAAGATACCAGTCTACACTAATTTCTTCACCTTAAAGATAGTTTAAAGTTAAGGTTGGAAATTCATTCAGGTATCTCAACCTGATTTTAACAAAGTAAAAGCTTGTTCACTCAAAACTTCAATATCTTTAAACAACTCACCAAATTTGGATTGAATGCAGCCTAATCCTATTTTTAGATGTTTCCGGACAGAAGCCTGGTTACAATTATTGGCTTGTTATTCATACATCTGTTTTCTCATTAGATGATTATATTCTAAAAGAGAAAAAATATTGATCAGCTCCCCATGCTTAAGGGGGAAGAGATAATAACCTTTTTCATGTATGTTAACCCTGAGAAAGCACATCAACTTTGAAGTTAGGCAACATTTATGATCTTCAGCAGCAGGTCATATAATCTTCATAAACTGAAATATCAAAATTCAAAATACTTCTCCATCTTCTCTATCTGTTTGCTTCTTATGTGATCCAATTGGAAAGGCTATCCCATTGTAGCTTAAAGTAATGCCATTATGCTAAAGAAAAAACCAAAACTGCTGCTCAGTAATTCTGAAATTCCATTGTCAAGCTATCCAATGGAATTTCAGAGCATTTTGCTGGGAATATGGTTCAAATGGCAATATTAAGGCAATTGAAGATTAAAAAAAAACAGTCATCGTCTGTACAGCGTACTTGGAATTATAGAATAATTCAGCAAACTATGCATCCAGATCAATGGATGGATTGGTAGAAGCATGCGAGGCAGGATCTATGTTAATAATTTTGGTCAAAAGCATTTGTTCAGTGTTATGGGAGTACTCCTCTTATGAGACAGCCTAATAGCATTAGAATGTAAACTTATTTAAAAGATTAATCACAATGGATGAGGTTTCATACCTGCTAATTATGGCTGTTGCTTGATTCTAAAATGCTAGCAGTTCCAAAGAACACATTACTGGACTTACAAGCAAAGTATATGCTTTCACCAAATTGCAATACCCCCCAAACGAGCAGCCCCGAAATTTATATGAAGCTAATGACTAGTCTCTCTCAGTAATTCGACTTCATGAAAGGAATTCACACCCGGAAACACCCAATATGAAATTAAAACTATTCCCAAACCAGTTTCAGCATTGCTTCCTGTCCCAATGGACACTACTTGTCTTTTCTTTTTCCCCTTTTCCAACCTCCTAGTCAGCTTTGTCTTCAATTACATAGATTATTAGGCAGCCATTTGCGGAGCAATGCCTTGAGCTCCTGAAGGAAAATATTTCATGTACCAGTTATGCCAGTACCTAGCAATTTTTCACCATATTCCCATAATACTATAAAGCTTAAACCTCATTCAATTGAAAAATAAAAGAACCCAAAACCGGACGACGAAATCACCAGACAACAAAATAGTCCAAGTTCATAATTGAAAACTCAAATGAATTATAACATAACTTCCCAAAAAACCCTTTCATTTAGGGGGGAAAAACATAATTCTATCTACATTTACATATGCACAAGCGAGAAAGAAAAGAGTTATGGGGAGTAGAAAAGGAAATTTACCAAGTAAACATAGCATTCAGAAACATGAAACAGAACCAGCTCAAGTGCTTCTTCTACTTCTTCTTCTCCTCCTGCGTTTTCTTCTGATTTATTTTCTTTCTCCATACGATCCGCCTAATTAATCAACTCAATCAGAAGAATAATTGAATTGTTTTGATGTAGTTGAATTGGAAATTCCGGCGGAAACAATTCACGAAGTAGTAGAGAGCTGCAAGCAAGCAATTCTCGTTGATCTGAACAGCAATCTCGCATATGTAATTTGTTTGGTGTATTAGATTTATTTTTCGGTCTTTGTAGTCTGTAGGTGCTTTAATGTTTGGTATTACTTTGCATATATTTTACATTTAATTCAATTTTAAATTGTTGACCATACTAAACTATTTTTTTAATATTTTATTTTAGTAAATAATGTTATGCGCGTGTCTAATTTTTTAAAATTACTGAAACTAAAATATTTTCACGAATTTTATTATTCAATTCTCAATGACAATGAAAATACTTAATATATATAAATAATAAATTCATATAAATATTAGTTTTGATGAATAATTGTTGATATAAAAAAAAACATAACGACCTTACGTTGAAAAGAGAAAAATAATAAACAAAAAAGACTATTCAAAGGTAGTTTTGCAAAAATATGACACCAAATTCACGCTTCTAGGAGTAGTTTAAATTAGTGGTCGGGGTTGTAGGAATATGTGATAAGAAAGCAAATTAGATTGGTAATTTTGAGAATTATTCAGTAGTTTTTATTAAAAGTTATACTGTCCTTGTGGATATGGTAAGTAGACATTCTTGGGATATGTGTCTGTTGTATTTATCGTTTACGTTAAACGACGTTTTAACATTATCACAGACGCCTATAGACCAATTGGATAACCTATGTAGTTGGGTTCTGATACTATTTTCCAAATCATGGGATTAAATTCGCGAGAAAATCAAACTTAAAGGATTCAAAATGATATTATCAAAAGATATGGTAAGGTAAAATTGCCAACCCAGAAACAAAGGTACTAAAATTGCAAACTTTAGTAAACTATGGTATCAACTCTGCCTTATTCCCCCATTGTATGACACCGAATAGACTATTTTAAAAAATATGATTTTGCATTTTTCTCAAATATTAATGTTAAAACTTGTGATGTATTCAAATTCCCAGCAGACAGTCCAGAAGAAGAGAATGTAAAGAAACACAATTAGTTGGGCACAGTAGCAGTAACGGTTTTGTGTCTAGGATCTGTCAATGCTGACTGCACATTGACAAAGCCTACTTGCTGCAGTGTTCCTTCCAGATCAGTCAGGTAGTATTCGTCCAGAAAAGGTTCTGTGCTCTTCATCAATGTGAATAGCACCGGAGATAGTTCCTAAAACATGAATAAAGAAAACAGCCTTAAGTTGCTTACAAGTCTGCCGAAGGGGACTCAGAACGGTAACAGAATTGTTAAAGCTCGTCGATGACAGGGAACCAAGAAACTGAATAAGATGGGGTCATCATCTCAAATCTGGATACACTTTTCGTTGCAACATGTGTGAAAAGAAAGGCAAACATAATTTCATAGCAATAAATTTTCAAAAGAGCAGTGAATTTGACACTTGTTCTTTCCAAAAAGATGAATCTTGGTAGAAAGGTGTTGAATCTAAACATGCATATGATTCTTTATAACATATAGAATAAGGAGTCATAAACCTGTCTCAACAGAACTTACTTTTTGCTTCCCCGGAAGCTGACTAGTATGGACAAAAACTAAGTCATAAAGAACAAGGAAAAGTCAGAAGAAGTGTTACCTGAAGAATCTTTGATTTTGGCTGCAAAAACAACAAAAAGAGAAGTACGTGAGCAATACTCAACCTGCAAGCCCTCTAATTACTGACATACGATTTAAATTTACTCGAGAGAATTATGATTCCAGTCTAGTTACCGAATTGTCTGTGACAGCAAAAGTGCCTCCTGGTCTAAGCAGACGGAATGCTTCCTTCACCATATTCTTGATTGCTCTTTCAGGGCACTCATGAAACTGAGTTCTCAAGGTAGTAACGACAAATATGCATTACAAGCTCCAACGACCAATAAATAGTCTATTTGTGCATGAAGTAGGATAGACTCGTAACAGTTCTATTTTTCTTTAACTGTTCAGGTTTTAACTACTCGAATCAAGATTTGAGTTTGAAAACTTCTCATATATTCACTTTATGCAGCCTGCGATAACTAAATTAGCAGGTTTACAGAAATATAGACTAAACAGTTTATTTCCTCAACCTCATTATTACAAAGTCACAACAATAAAAGATTATGGAGTAAGTTCGTATGTCTTAGATGGTTCACGCTACTTGTGAAAACTTGATCATTAGTAAATCCCTTCTTTCCTCTTTTGATCATCCGGGCGGAGTTCATATATATAGCCATAGTGCAGGATGGTTTTTCAATCATGGAATATTATGGTACTTTTGAAGGGAGTTTTGATCTCATGTTTGCTACTTGCAGAAAATGCAAGTCCCTTATAATGAGAAATATGTGCTAACTCACAGGGCAAATTGCTTCTACTTCCTTCCAGATGGGCAGTGCAGGGGCAAAGTATTAAGAAGAATTAGGAATGTTAGCACATGCTTTAATCTTAAATTCGACAATAAGAAGCATAATTTTACAATTATTTTGTTAAAACAGTTCAAATCTTCTTATGAATTCGATTTCTAACTGAAAATTGACAATAAAAAATGCTACTCCAGATAAGATGAATGCAGTATCAGTGGCTCATTATGCTGGTGGAGAGGTATGTCTATCAGAAAATGAGATATACCACATAAGCAATTGAAACAAGGTCGAACGATTTTGAAGGCAAGCCCGTATTTTCGCCATTTGCATGGATCCACCTTATTGGTTCTGTTCCCTGGTTTATTTTATTATCCTTATATTGAGCAACAGCAAGGAAGTAAGGAGATAAATCCAGTCCCTGCAGATTATGCCAAGTAAAAATTAATACGTAGGCAAATATGAACAGGCCCACAGATTAATAAGCATCCATTTTAATTTATATGTAAGATTATACTTATCAAGCTCTCTATTTAGTTAAATCATACTATTTCCTGCACAGACATAGCTACAGAAAACATAATATTCTTGAATAACTGGAAACATCTAAACATACCGTGACTTTTGCTGAGGGGAATTTGTCAGCAAGAAATCTTGTGCTTACACCAACAGAGCATCCAATATCTAGAATTTCTCTAATTGTGGAATTTCCTGAATATTTCTGGTGATGGCTTTCAATTGCTTGAAGCCAATTGCCCCGAACTATCTGGTTTGCTTCATCAACCGATGAAGCAGAAGGTATAGCCCGTTTTGCTATAGACATAGTTGCGGCCTCTGCTTCTGCTGCAGCCTGTTATAGAGAAGTAGCTCCAGAAATCATTGCTTATTAATGTTTAAATTCTGAATAAGATTCACTCATTTTGACTATGGTTGTTGTTTGTAATCAAAAGGTAAGAGCGAGATATGTACAGGTTTATGCATATGCACCTGTATCAAAGTTATGGATTAAAAGATTGCATTTTGCCTTAAATTTATCACTGGATTCTTACTAAATCAAAATAATTAAGTGAAGACTTCCATCCAATCCCAAAACATATTGGAACCAGGAAATGAAGCATTATACAAGCCGTACAAAGATTTCAATAATCCAACAACTTCTTGGTCAGAATTAAGCTCATTGGATTCAAACAAATTTATCAGAATATTTCATAGGCAGATTTGTAGGCTGCAAATTCACTAATACAAGAAAAGAAACAATTGACTCCATAGCAACAGGAAGCAAAAAGACCAATGTTGTCAGAGGAAATGTCGTACATCAAATACTAGCCAAGAAAGGAAATACAAGAAAAGAATCTACTGAGTCGAGCAAATGGAAACAAAAAGATCAATTTTGTAAGAGGAAATTTCTAGATCAATTACCAGCCAAGAAAGGTTTCCCTCATCATATGCATGGAAAGGATTGAGATAATCTGCACAAAAGAGAAGCAAATGGATAAAATTCCTTCACAATGCCAACTAGCGATGCATGTTCTTCCCATTTCAGACATACTTGTTCTTCCAAGTGAAATCTAAGAAAAATATTGAATACTCAACATTGTGCACCTCAGCCGTAACCTTGATACTCTAATTTAAAGATTACTTCTTAGCAATGCACATGATTATTCAAACAATGGAAATGTAACCAAATTCAAATTTTCAGACAGAAATTCTCTGTGAAATTCCTCACAGAGAGACAAAAAGCTATTTGCCACAGGAGCTATATGCATCAGCTGTTACAAGCTTCTCAAGTACTGTTGCTTCCATCCAAGAATTTCTGAAAAGAGGCTCAAATGAAGCATTGGAACTGCCAGAATTTCATAAATGAGACAAGTATCCCTTATCAATTGTCTATAAGAGATTTAAAACATCAATGTATTTTGCAAAAAATGGACAAGTATTACACGGGTATTTGGCTATTCAAACAGTTCATCCAAATTTTTTAGCAATATTCTGCCCTTTAAAATCTATATCAGTAGACTTACTTATCAACAAGAAACTCGTCTACTGCTTGATCTATGAATAGCAAAGCACAGAGCACCATGGTAACTGTCAGTGTCCATTTACATACTGGAATTCTTTAGTCCCAGGAAAGGAATGTATACCTTAGACCTGCAACATTCTCCATGGAGGATCAAAGAGGGGTATCCAATATTCTAAAAAATCTGTATATATTGACTGAAGTAGGGTTGATGCTTCCTAGTTCTACAATGACTTAACTGAATTTGATAATCGACATTTATCATCATCAAGCATCAACTATGTGTATTTCTATTCTTCTACCAATATCTCCTTTTGAAGAAAATTCCTTGGTGAATCTTTGAAAAAGTTGAACGTGCATAAAAGATAAGCTGAATTTCAAGAACATGTCTAGTCTCAGGTAGTTATTCAGTAGAAGCAATAATTGTTCTTGAATAAACTAGACTGCTTGCATCAGAGAAATCAGACAAGTTAGTAAACATAGGCAAAGGCATGCATGAAAGGCACAACATTCATAGGATTGAGGCAATTACAATCAGGATAAACAATTGATGGATCCTCAATAGCATCCTTCTCGCTGTATACGTCTGACTCCAAAATCTCCTTAGTCATATCCCTCCAAGGAATGTTTCCTTTCTCAGCTGTACTGTCCAAATACAAATCCCAAAAAAGTTCATATATTATGAATCCAACAATGCAAAGAATCAAAATCTTGAATAATCTAAACAATCACACTTCAGATTACCAAGAACATCTCATGAAAAAATTGAAAAAATGAGCAAAATCACAAAGGAGTAAAATCAACACAGGTTTACGTGATTCAACTCAATAACGCTTACCTTTTGTGAGATATTGAATCCCTTAACATGTTTGGTGTGAGCTTCAAGACTTTTAAAAAGATGTTGGTAAACTTATAAAATGTCCTAAAATATTTGTTAAATCTTTCTAAGAGAGAAGCATATAAGCTCCCACTAAAATTTTTAGTAATTTTTTACCAGAAAAGCAAATAAAATCCAAACCCTTTAAACTTATACTTAACTTTGACCACATTGAAAGCTATCATATAAGCTTGAAAGTATCTTACAAAATAGAAAACTTTTAGAATCCTTTCAATAAGTTTAGCGAGCACTAAATTATATTGACAACTCCTAAGGTTAAGCCTAATTACAAACACCCCCTCCCTCTGCAAAATTACACACACCCTAGACGTTGCAGTTGTAGTTATAAATAGACCCCCTATTCAGTTGTGAAATTTTACACAACCACCCCTTGAGTTACATTACACTTAACACCCCTCGGGGGTGTGCCTATAAGTTCACAAAAAATAAGGGGTACTTGTGTAATTAAGCCTAATCTCAGAGGAAGTCCATGTAACTTATCTTTCAGAATAACATGTCAACGATAAAGCACCAGTTGAGCCACATAGGTTGATGTGGCTGCATGCAATTTCTTTGCATATGCGTGCAAAATGAAAACATGGATGAACTTGATGAAGTATATACATTATGGGTACCATGGTTTAAAATTTTCATATGTTTCCATCAAAACTGTGAAATTTTTTTCATTTTCGAGTTTATCGAAATGAAAATAGATGGCACTTTCGAAATTACCTAGTTTCCTTTAAAAGACTCCCATTTTCTTGATTTTCCTACAAAACCTTTGATTTAGGAGGAAAGTTTGTATTTTTCTTAATTTTTTGATGAAACGTTTATTTCATATTATTAGCTACAAAAATATAAATTATTTTGTCATGCATAAATATTTCATTTAATCATAATTGATTCAATATTACACTAAATTAGCAATTTTATATGTATATATCAATGTAATAAAGACATTTTATAATACATAGTTAATAAAATAAATACCATCTTATAGTTTAATTTCAATAGCAACTGCAACAAATAATAACTCCAAATATATAATTATACTACATGAAAATAAAATATTTTGATTGGCATAAACGATAGAAATTAAAATATATATGCTCGAATTAAAAAGACAAAGGTAATAGTGAAGATATATTTCGCTACATGTATTACCATGTGAAGATGTCTAAAGTATAATTTGATCCTAAAAAAAATTATTTGATCTACCATAAATCATTAATAAGTCATTGATTAAATCTTTTTCAATTTTTTTTATTGAATTCATCAAATTCGATAAGTTTAACTAATTGAGTGAGCAAACCTCAAAAATAGTATATATAGTTTTCTAAATCATAGGGCGTATATATATAATTACGCCAAACCTCATCCGACGAGCATGTGATTATCCCAAAAAAAAAACAAAAAGGGAACGCAAAAATTGCTTGAGAATGCTTAGAAATTTACCTGATCAAAACTTGTCTAGCACCAAGTTTGAGAACAGAATACAGAGGTTTGAAGGAAATGAGCGAACCCACGAGTCGAGAAAGCGCCGTTTCTCCGGTCCATCTGGGTCTTTCGGGCTCTCCCTCCTCGAAGTCCGCCACCATTCCGCCGCCGCTTGACCGCTCTGACGCAGTCCGGATTCTAGCAGGTGCACTTCTTTTGCGAGTGCTAGAGTTAGGGTAGCGGGATCTTGTCGAGGTTACAGCCGAGGTATTCACATTGCTGAGCTTGGAGATGGTACTCAAGGCCATGTTTTCACGGCTGTGAATTGGTGGTTTGCGGGTTGTCGTGCGGTGGCGGGGAGGTTTTTGGGCGGCAACGGCGGTTGAAAAATAATATGTGAGAAGGAAATGTAATCCTTGTACAAATCTCACTAGCCAATGGTGTATCAACACGTGTCTAGCACGATTGGAATTTCTTTTCAACCGTTAGCATTAGTTGATATCTTATTCTCTCCTAAATGTTAAAATATAAAAGGCTAAATTATACTTAAAGTACATTTTGTGGAGGGTGGCAATATAATTTATTCAGGGACGTATTTGTAATTAAAAATTATGATAAATAATTATTGTTAATCGTGGTTAAGTAAAATTAATGTAAAAAAAACTAGTTTTTCCATCATAAAAAAAATTATTTGCTACAATTAAAAGTTATAGTAAAAATATTTGTAATTGCTTTTCTATGACAAATGTCTTATCCACCAATGCAAAAATCATGAGAAACAATCATTACATAGTCGTGGTCGATGATTTTTTACTACGGCTATGTACTATTATGATGGTTAAAAATATTACATTTTTTGTAGTACGTTTACGTGTAATTAAGGCTACGAACTTCAAAGACATATTTATAATTTTTTAAGTAATAGAAAACATGTGTAAGTATTCTAATTTTTAAAGAATATTGATATGGTTTTACCCAAGTATAAATTCAACACAGCTTTTTCAAATGATATTCAAGCAATATTTAGTACATATACCTTTTATATATATGTATAAATAATTAATGAAAAAAATGCAAGCAACCTCTTGTAATATCGCAAATGAGAATTACCTCCTTATAAAAAAATAACTAGCAATTTACCTCCCTATATTTTTTAAAATATAATAATTTATCTCCCTATGATTTTTAAAATGAAGCATTTACCTCTCTGTATAAGGAGGTAAATTGCTTCATTTTAAAAAATATAGGAAGGTAAATTGCTATATTTTTTCACAGACTTTTTGTTACACTTATCATGTCTTGTGTTGAGTATGGGCTTTGATAGTTGTAAATTCGGTTCTCTCTCCCCTTGGTTCTACCATGAATTTGACATTCGTTTTTGCTTAATAGTTGTGAATTTGGTTGGCTCTATCATGTCTAGTCGCAGCATATCTAATACGTTGATTCGAAACTCATAAACTTGGCTCATGCGGAGCATTATTGTGTCTATCGTTTTGTTTTTGAATGTTATTGGCTATTGATGCCAGTACGACATTGCGAACCTTTCGATTGTCCTTATGCCACTTCTCGAACGTCAAACGTTCTTCAGACGTGGACTCTTCCGGTAGGCTCGACAAAGAGACTTATCCAAAACATAAATTTGATGCTCGAAATTTAGGATAATCCTGAGATTTTTGTAGCCAGTTATTGTAGTTTGTTCGGTTAAATCTATAGCCTCAAGAATTACACAAGATTAATCGCGTAAGATTAATTTCACAACTAATCATTCAATTTCGAAATCTATTAGGATAGCCATAGTAAATTCCTATTTTTTTATTGTAATTGACTTGTCTCAAACATCTAAATCAAAACTTATTATCTCATTATTGGTCACAATAGTGTTGCATATAATAATAGCATTTGCATAAGTGAAAACAGTTGAACCTAGATTAAACAATTGAGGTAGTTGCAATCATCTAACCTAATTTTCTTGTCCCTACAAATAAATTATGCGAAGCACAAAATTAATTTGCTTGCTACTTGTACCACTTATTCATAATAATTACAAATCACTGAACTCATGGATATCAGTAGAATAATTAATATCGAATCAAATTGTAAGATCTATCAATAATAATTATTCCAGAAGATCTAAATCAAGAAATACACTATAAAATCAGATAAAAATCAAGATCTCAAAATATAACAATTGGGTTTAACGTTTCTCTTGAATCAAAAAATGGGATTAGCTACACATCATGTTTGTAGAAAATTCTAGAAAACATAAACTAAGAAGAAGAAGAAAAAGATGAGTGATGATCTAAACTAATAGAGTAATAAAATATGAACTTAGATGCTTGACCTTCAACCTCCACACCCCTTTTATAGCACCAAAAACGTTCTCTCTTGCCTTCCAACTTGAGGTTTGGAAAAAGAAATAAAATAATGTAACAAATCTTTCCAAATTGTCCATTTTTGTGGAGACAGACTCGTGCAATCAATAGGGTGTGATCACATCTTATTGAGTGTTCAAGTCTGTTTTTGTCTCATCTTTCCTTGATTGTTTTTTGGCTTCATTTGGGACTTTTTGGCGTTCTTTTCTTCCAATGGTTTAATATCTTCACCTAAAATAAACTCTTGTTTTCCTATTGAAATTGACTTGTCTCAAGCATTTAAATCAAAACTTATTATCTCACGACTGAGATAGTTGCAATTCAATTCAATAAATTCAATAAAAACATTTGCATCAGCAAAACAGTTAAATCTAGATTAAACAATTGAGATAGTTGCAATTATCTAACCTAGTTGTTTTGCTTCATTTGGGCAAGCTAAAATGCATAAAATCCCCATGTGTTTTAAAAAGTCCGCTAAAACCTCTCCTGTGTTTTAAAAATAGGTGAAAAATCCCTCTCTGTTTTCTTAACATAGCTCAATCGCCATTCTCTGTTAAATCTAACTAACAACATAAATTTTTCTTTTTTTTATAAAATAACTATTATACCCTTACTCAATATATATTATTTTATATTTTAATGACCGTTGGATATGTTTGATTAAATAATGATCATTAGATCTAATAAATGAATCTCAACTGTTAGATTTTAAAAAAATAGAAGGTTTGGATTCAACAAATTATTCAACTTATATTATATATAAATAATTTAAAATTATAAAAAAGAATTATTATTATTATTTTTAGAAAAACCCTAGCTAACCCCTACCTGCGCTGCCTACCCCCTCCCCAATCATTGCCACCCCCACCCAGCCACTTCCCTCCTTCCCAGTGAGCCGCCCTTGCCCCTGCCGTCCCCCTCAAATTGGGGGACGATGACGCTGCCCCATAGATGGGAGTGATGAATTTGAGCGATAGTATGATTTAAGCAATGGTGGCGTCGCCCAAATAAAGAGAGGGTGCAACGGCGACGCCGTGGCTCATGATCTACGCAACGACGTCTGGAGCCGCCCTCGTTTTTTTAATTAATTTGATAATATTAATTAAATATATTTTAGTTAATTAAGAATAATTATAATAGTTAAGAATACCAAGACTCGTGAGACCATGAAAGGTGGAAGTAGTGTCCACCACATTATTGTGGATGGAAGACTTGAATTTAATCAAACTGCTTGATTTTTAATCTCGGCTGACAGAGGTTACTGTTGAACTATTTCCTACATTATTTTTAAAAAATTTTAATTAAAAACTAAAATTAAAGCATGCATTTACAAAAAAATTAATTTTAAAAAAATCATGGATATCCATAATTAAAAATAAAATTAACACATATTTTTAAACACATAATCATGCTCAAAATTGCAAAACATGCCTTCCCAATTTATCATGCCTGTCATATAAAAACACATTATTCATAAAGTCATAATACCGAATCAGGCTCTGATACTACTGAAAAAATGGTACGGCTCGGGAACGCGAAGGATGCATAAAATAAAATAAATTAAAATTGATTTTCAGAGGGGGGTTCCCTTTGATTTCTTCGAGCGTTTCATGTTTTCAAATACATCATTACCACAGATAAAAGATACTTGAATAGGGAGCTAAAGAAGAAAACAAAAAGATGCAAAAATTTAAAATCAAAACTTTATGTTTTCGTTTTTTAATATAGAAAGGCAACAAGTGTTGTTCTCTTTTATGTTTCTGTTGGATTTCTTGGCCTAGGACCAGTCTTTATTGGTAGGCCCAACCCATCACCTGATGTCCCAACCCGTCGACCCGGCCCACCACCCATGACTCAACCTGGTCCCAATTAAAAGCCCCTAAAATCCCTTCCATCCTCATTTTGCTGCACTCACTCTCTTTCTTCTTCACACGGCCAACTCCCTCCCTTCTCTCTTCTCTCTCTTGTTCTTTATTTTCTATCATTCTCAATGTTATGGAAACACTCACCACCGCCCAAATCTTCAAAATTTCTTCAGCATAAATTTTGAACCAAAAAAATAAGAGAGAAAATATGAGCAATTGACAAAGAAAGAGTTTCTGAGAAGTAGGTCTGTGTTTCAGTGGCGTGGTTTATTGGTGCAACCGGTGGTGGGTTGTCGGCGATGAGGCTGTGTGCTTTGTGCCCTGATGTTGGCTCCTTGAGCTTCTTTGATTATGTTCTGATTTTCTATGGATAAATTCCCAACAGTGGTATCAGAGCTGTGGTTTCTATTTTCGGCTCCGACGTGATAACAAATCTCTAACTCTCGCTCTTTTATTTTTTATTTTTCTTTACCGTTGGTAATTTTTTTGTAAATATTTGCTGAAAATATTTCGCTAAAAAACTGCCACATTGTTTTGACGATATCACAGTTAAAGTTTATCTCGAGTACTGTTTTTTGCTTGGTGATTTTTTTTTTTATTATTCTCTGCTTTGTGCAAAATATTTTTTGGATATTATTCTTTGAAAATTGTGGAGAATATTTCTAAAATTGATTTTTTTACTTAGTGGAAAAATCATTTAAAATTTTTTGCTCAGTGCAAAATTCCTATTGTGATATTTCCTTGAGGAATTAGTTAACTATTGAAAAATACTTTTGATAATATTGTTATTATGCTTAGTGCAAAATCTGTAGATAATGTTGTTATGAAATTATTTTGCTTAGTGCGAAATATATTGCAATATTATTTTGCTAAGTGTATCCGTTGAAATATTGTTAATCTATTGATTGACTATATTCTGTTAAATTTCTTGTTAAAAATCGAGGCTTATTCCCCGCTAATCCCTCACCTGGTTGGACCTTTGAGTCGCGGGTATCTAATCGAAATTTGGCCTGGGAATCCTTGATTTTCTCGCTTCGTGAATGCTATGTGCAATTTGATGTTTAGTGCATTACTATTGAAGAATATTTTTGGCTTTGTGCAAATGATCGCTATGTGCATTTTTGTTGTGTATGATATTAATGCTTAGTGCATCAAGTAGTGTTTCTTCGTAGATATTTTTAGTCTTTGTGTCATTAGCTTAGGTGGCTAAGTGTCTTTGAAAATGAACCTATGTGGCTGTATGTGTGTGCCTAAGTGGCTAATTGAGTCTTCGTGAAATGTGCCTAAGTGGCTGGTTGAACCTAGATGGTTTGTTGAGCCTTTGTGGCTGGTTGGGTATTTGTGAATGTGCCTTAGTGGCAATGGGCTATAGCTGGGTTATTATTAACTTAGTGTTAATTGTTGTATGCAAAAGTTAATTATGTTGTATGCTATGGTTTGTGCTTGAAATACCATAAGTTGAATACTGTTACTAACATCTTTATTTTGCAGGTATAAATGGCGATGATGATAGCCAGTTCAGTTCTTGGACTAGGTTCCCTTTTGTGTCCTAGTTCAAGGAAGAATTTGTTGGATTTTTTGGCCCATGACCAATCTTTATTGGTAGGCCCAACCCACCACCTGATGGCCCAACCCGTCGACTCGACCCACCACCCATGACCCGACCTAGTCTCAATTAAAATGCCCGTAAAATTTCCCTCCATCCTCATTTGTTTTGCTGGACTTACTCTCTCCCTTCTCTCTCCTCTCTCTTGTTTTTTATTTTCTATCATTCTCAATATTATGGAAACACTCACCACCGCCCAAATCTTCAAAATTTCTCCAGCATAAATCACCCCCTTTTGAACCAAAAGAATAAGAGAGAAAAAATGAGCAATTGACAAAGAAACTGAGAGTTTTTGAGAAGTGGGTCTGTGCTTTGGTGATTGTGGTTTATTGGTGCAATCGGTGGTGGGTCGTCGGCGATGAGGTTGTTTGCTTCGTCCCCTTGATCTTGGCTCCTTGAACCTCTTTGATTATGTTTTGATTTTCTATGTTTCCGCTTTATTTAATATAACTGTTGTTATAACTCTAATTGTTGTTATAGTTGATTATGGCTATATAATTTTTGGGCTCCTCACTGGAATAAATTCCCAACAGTTGCTTTTCCGTTCATTTAAGATTCAAATTAGAACTCCTCTAATTTGTCTGCACCGCACTTCCGAATATAGTTTAACTCTATTGCTAGACAGAATTAAATATGAGAAGAAACAAATCCAAAATAAATATTATTGATTAGTATATTTGAATTATTTTGATTCTATACTTAAACTTAGTTTAAAATAAAACACACACAAAAAAAAATATGGAGAAGGATTTTCCTATTTCAAAGAGGGTGCAGGTCCTGAGTTATGATGCAAGTGAGCAAGTGAGATCAAGTGTTGTGTGTAGTAGTCAAACATGAAATCCAATTTCAAGAAAAACAAGTAGACACATTTGCACAAGTTGTGCAATAACTTCCAACCATGAAGGTTCACTACTAGTACACTCTCTCACTCATCTCAAATGGAGGTGTTTCCACTCCTCTCAACTTGCTTTAATTTATTGGGTTTGAACTTTAAGGTATAAATTGGTTTTAATTAAATTAAATTAAGTCCAATCAAGCTTCATGAGTTCCAAATTAATTCAGTTAATTTTAAATCTAATTGAAATCAAAGAGTTTATTTAATCCTCTTGAATGAATATAAGCCCAAAACTTTAATTAATTTATCCAATTAATTAATTAAATCAAACTCAATAAATTAATCAAATTAATTTAAAAGTGCTAAGCCCGAAATAGTAAATAATTAATTCTTGTGTCATCCATCCAATGGACTTTTTCAAATAAATAATCCAATCTTTTATGTTATCCTTGAAGTAATTGGACTAAATTTCGTTAATGATTTGTATGTAACTCTTTATATTCACCCTCAACTAAACTTGGGCTTGTCCAATATAATTGATTAATTTAATTAATTATTTTTTATTAACCATTCATCAAAAACACCCGTCACCAGGTGTAGCCATTTAGCAGTGGTTCATTGTACTAGAGTTTAGGTGAATGTCAGCGTGAATATTTAGCCTTCCGAGTTTTATACAGGTATAGTCCTTTTGTCGACAATCTTTTGACAGTAGTTTAAGATATGGAATTGGGCGTTGGTTTTGATTTTGGACTAAACAATTATGCTTAATACTCGAGATGTCTTTACTCTATTGATTGACATTAGGAACCACTCCACTCAATCAATCGGTATGGCCATAAACTTAAAGAGTTCAAACCATCTCAAAGCTCACAGGAGACATATTCGTCGTATATTGACAGGGGACATATTTTATCTTGAAATCCACCATCCTCACTACATACTTTTATTGCAACGGACAAGGTTTATAATGATCATATCAAAGATACGGTCATCTGTTGCCAGATTAAAGATACGCTATTATATATAAGTGAATGTCATGACTCCTCAAGTCAGAGGACTGATCTAGTACTATTGGAGCTGAGAATTCAGTTATACCGACCAAGAATCAAAGCTTCCATATGATAATTCCTCTAGTCCGTTCAGTCAGCTGATAACCTTATCAACTAACCCACTAAAATTGTATTGATGTCCCATGCCTATTGTCGATAAAACATGACAGTTATCTAAGGAATACACTATTTAATGCAAGTCTCTATAGGATTTTCGATGTCTCAAAATTCGCAACTTAAAATATTTCAGACCAACCTTTAAAAAATAATTTTATAGCTATCATCGGATGTGCACCAAATCACAACAAATACATAATGCCAATGATGAACACTTACTGTATTCATCAAATTAATATTACCTTAATAAAGATTGCTAAAGAGTTCTCAAAACTACTAATTCAATTGACTCTTTGATCACCTATTGTAATATTCGGATGACTTCTTTGAATTTCATTTTGTCATGTGTACTAAACTATTTTTATTTTTATTTAAATTTAAATAAGTGTACCGGTATTTATCTTTATCCAAAAGAATCACCAATTGTTTTGAATAAATTAGTTAATAATACATTTAAATCTAATTTTGATATCTAATTGTACTTAAAAAGTTAGTTTGTATGTTTCATTCAAATAAGTATACCATTGATTATCTTTATCTAAAAAAAATTAACTTTCTTTTCTAAATATAATTTATTTGTAAAATAAGATAAAAAACTTATGTTATATTCAAAAAACTTTTGTATTTTATGCTTATTAATTACTTTATATTTATTTACAATCATTTATGTGCACAAAATTTTATATTTGCAAAAAAAGATTACAAGACAAGAAATAATATAGATCAATGAGATGTATTGATTTAAATATTATCCTTGAATACAAAATAACCCTCTAATCTTTCTCTATTGATATGGATTCAAGGGTTTGGAGTTTGTTTTCGAATTAGATGTGCAATCTTCTTATGATTTGTGGAAGGATATTGCATGCTGGTTGTAGAGCTTTGTCGTGGCAGAAAATTTTTGGATTTGGTTTTGCTTTGGATTTGCTAAGTGTGTGTAATGACTTGTAAGAGGTAGATGCCCCTTTTTATAGGCGTGAGTAAGGCTTTAGGTCGCTTGAGCTCTCTTTCATTAGACTTGTATACCATGTATTTGGGTATGAGTTAATCTCCTGACGGACTCTATTTGAACATTATTTGACCCAATTTAGTCAATCTAAAATAAATGAAGTAACTTTATGTTTTTCTGAATTGACCCATAAGAACTCATATGATCCAAATTTGGCACGACTTTATGAATTCAATGTTTTGAAAATATATGAAAAGTCCAAATTTATTATGTAATTTTATTTTCAAACCCAAATACTAGCCAATTTATTTAAATTTTAATTGATAATTTATTCTAAAAATATTTTGATGCCAATAATTTATAAATTTATTTTATATCTTAAAATTTCATAATTTTATTTATATTGGCACGGGTCCTACTAACGGATAAAATGATTTATATGAATCGCCATAAATTTGCAATTGCTTTAGGGTCAAGGGGTGACATTTTGTACACGTGTCGGAAACCCATGTTCTAAAGAAACCAGTTGAACTCTACGGCTCTGCTTGTAGCCTCTACGTTTCTCATTCTTTATTCAACCCTACCCCCCCCCCCCCCACCCCCCTCAGTATATGTTCTGTTGTGGTATTTTCATCTCCTTTTTCTATATTTGTTTATCTTGAAAATAAATTCATATATGAAGCTTTCTGCTTCTGGGGTTATTTCTTCTTACTGTTTGTAAGTGCCTGTTCGTCGGCCTTTAATTCTTTCTTTTGTTAATTCTGTATAGACAATTATCACTTTTTCAAGAACTTTTCGTTCGCTTTCTGTTTTCCGCCGTTTTTGTATTGTGTATTTACGCTTGTTTTTTCCCTTATCAGAACTGGTGCTGAGATTATTCTGTGCTGAAATAAATCTTCATCATGTGTTTTTGAACTATTTCCTTTTCTATGACTTTTGTGGGTGTTAGGTAGTAGTATAATAAATTTTGCTTTCTTGGAACGTATGGGGTAAAGTGTTGTGTTGTTGACTTGATGGTTTGGGAAACATCTGCTGAAAATTTGGTATTAGTTTAGCTAAGGTGAAGAGTAACCCTTCATCTGAACATAGAGAAACTCGAAATGGCGTTTGATATATGTGAAGTAGTATGATTCTTGGTGTGATAGAAGTAGAATTATGAGAGAATTTATTCCAAGTACACGAAAAGGGTTCTCAGAAAGTTTTACTTTTGGGTGCGAAGCATTTGTGTCACCATTGGGTATAGGTATCTCTGAGTTTATACTCTGAAGCTACGGTAAGGGCTTTCTTCTGTAGGGGTATTTCTGCACCGTTTTTCATGTCTTTATGCCTGCAAACCCCAACAAATGAAAGCCCTCCTGTGGTTTTGGTCTTTACATGTTGTGAGAGAAAAAGGGGTCGATCTTTTTGTTTCTGTGTGGTAAGCTTGTATCATGTGTTAATTTCAATCATATGGAGTATATGAGGACGCAATACTTGAATCTTGGATGTGTGTTCATGTTTTACGAGCCATAATATCTTCAACTGCAGCTACTGATTGGCAAAATTTGGTTGGTTTTCCTTTATTTTTCTCAAATTTTGGCAGTTCATGTCGGGCTTTATTAGGTTTACTTCTTGCCTGTGCAAGTAACAAACTATGCTTCCTGTTTTTCTGGCCAGTTTTCTTGATTAGGCGTGCCAGTGGAGTAAACTTCTTACTTCCTTTTCTATTGTCAGGAGAATTGCATCTTTCTACTCTTGATGTTGTGTTTTCAAATGTTAATGATACTATTCGTTTACAAATTTGCTGATAAAAGCTTTATATTTTAAAGTCTTTCTGTCCTTTAGATTGCATCAACTTTATAGCCTTTTAGGTGTATTTACATTTGTTAATTTGAACTTCTGATCTACCATAATATTACTTTGATGACAGAAATCGACATTTATAATCCACTATAAGTCATCCGACGGTCTGCCTTTATGAGCCTAATTTACTTTTGAGCATTTTTCTAATGCCCAGTATCAGTTTCATAGCACTAATTGGGAGCAATGGGAGGGAGTGTTTCATGTCAGATGATAGAGTATGTGATAATATGAAACCTTTGCTGAAGTCTGTTGCGTAGAGCTTCTTTCTACCCAATAATTAGCAAGATGCCTAAGACTATGATGTGCATCTAGGAGAGTAACTTTTTTTCACTATCTTACACTTTTCATATGTCATGATTTCACATCTTGTGAGCCATGTGTAGAATATCATGGATATCTATGAAGGCAGTTTGTTCTCTATTAAGTATTAAAAATTGGCTGAACATTTGGAGAATAATTACTGTGAGATAAGAATAAACGTTTCTGTTTGTTTATAGTGGTTGATGGAGAGTTCCTGTGTATCCTAAAACTCCTATTTTATTGATCATTTTTGTCTTAATTCTTGAAGGTGAGTAGCGACCTCATCTTCGAATTTGGACGGAGAAAGCCATTTTATATCAAAAGGGATATTGTGCAATGGATTTCAAAGGTATAACCTGGGCTGGTAATATGTACCAGAAGTTTGAAGCCATGTGCCTGGAGGTGGAAGAGGTTATGTACCAGGTAAAGCCTCCATTACTTTGTTTTGTCCTGCAATTTCCATGCCTTAGCCCTGTTGATTTCTCTCCAGTGGCTTTCTTGAGTTTCTTCTTCATTTGGGGTCTCTTCCTCTTCCTCTTCCTCTTCTTCTTTTTCTCCTCTCTCTCTTTCTTTCTAGATGTCTATATTTAGCTTTCTGAGTTATTGCATTCTGTTTAACAAAATTGTCACATGAGCAAGCTTGAAGTGCCTCGTGTGGTTGTAAAGGCTTGATATCATGAATTCCGCTATATAGGCTGGACTAACCAACTCCCTCTTAAATTTACGCTTACAAGTAGGAGCTAATTTGATCTTTTAAATATTGATGTAGAGGCATCAGATGCGGTACTGGTGAGCTTAGTTAGTGGGATCCTTGCCTATTGCGTGTCCCCTGAGGCTTCAGAGCCTTTATATAGGATGTGGTAATGCATGAAAGGTGATATCTTGAGTTACTTGAAGCATGAAGGACGTTTTGGCCCTCTGTGGCAACTAGTTTTGTCCTTTACAAGGCACTGAAAAATAATTTCAAAGTAATTTTAGAGGCTAAGAGTAAGGTCTGCGGGTTGGACCAACAGTTAAGTGATTCCCCATTTCCCAAAACCACTAGGCATAGAATCTCTTAGCCTTTCCTTCATCTAGTAAGATGGGGGGTTTCGATGCACCAGATCTTGTTTTAAGCAAATAGATGACCTTTTTCTACAACCATATTGAATTTAGGTAATGTTGGTATTTGCTCCTTGTTTCCAGTAGACCATGTCATTGTGCTGTTTGACGATATTAGAACTGACCACCACAACATATTCAATTGTTCTTCAACAGGATACTGTTAAATATGTGGAAAATCAGGTGCAGAAAGTCAGTGTTAGTGTGAAGAAGTTCTATTCAGAAGTAATGGAAGATTTGCTTCTCCCATCTTGCGTGGATCCCATGAAAGTACCTTCTGCCGACTCGTTCTTTGACCCTTATGCTCATACTGATATCAATAAGAAGCAGATGCCAAGCTTATTGGACAATCCTAGGGATCTTAAGAAGAAAGAAAATGAAGATGAAGTGATTTCTCATATGACTGCAGAAAAAGGCTCACCTCTAAATGGCCATTATGATGTGAACTCTTTTTCTCCCCGGTCTCCTGGAGTTTTGGTTCAAGATAAATGCTATGAGGTGTCTTCTGGAAAAACTAAGAAAATTGGAGTATACAGACGCCCTGTTGGCATCAAAAGAATTCCTCAGAACAATCATCCTTCAAAAGGTTCTTATCAAGCGACTCCTCTATCAGGAGCTAGGAGCAGAAAGCTTGCATCTTGTGACTTGAGAAGTAGTTCTCTGGAGGCCTCTGGTGATAGGAATGTGCTATCATCCTCTGACTTAGATGTGAGACATGATACTGGAGAAGCAGTAAAAGGAAATGCACTTATATCTGATAAGACCCCTTCTCACCAAATTTTGTCAGCTGAATCTGAGAGGCAAAAGAGTGAGACTTCTAAGGGTATCTCCTCTGTTTCTGACAATATTGCATCAGCTGAATCTGCAAGGCTAAAGAAAGGAGATTCTGAGTGTACCTCATCCTGTCGTGGCTCCCGAACAGAATCCATTTGTATGTAATTTTGGATAAATTCTACTTAATATCTTTGTTGCCTCCTGTCATGGCTGTATGAACTTTTTTTTTCCCTTGGCAGGTACATCGATGAATGAAAATTCCTTTTCTAATACAGGCTCAGGTATTGCTAAAGCTGAGAACAAGGAGGTTATGACATTTAATGAAGGTATATCACTCAACTATTTAGAGATGGATATTGTCAAGTATCTCCCTGTTGTCTGGTTGGTAAAACAAAAGCATGTATTATTGACTGTTTCCTTTTTTTTTAATCCTTGGCAGGTATATCAATTAATGATGGCTCATCAGATGTTAGCAGGAATATCTGCCATGATGAGGCTTCGGACAAGGAGGTTCTCGTGTCAAATGAAGGTACTTCAAAGATGGACAGTGTAAACTATCTCCTTGTTTGTCTTACAGGGAAAATAGAACGCTTTTCCTGATGATATATTCTTTTGTGAGAAGAAAAATTTCTAGGTAGCTTGCATAAATGTTTTGAGAAATATTGGCAGAATGTAAGAGAGTGTAGAACACTATTGTAGTTCAGTGTATGCAGTTAATTGAAGAGGAAAGTGATTCTTTTTGTTTGGGCAACTCCAGAGGAAGGGGTCCAGCACAGCTGTATGCATAATGAGAGTATAGTGCATAGATAGAGCAAATTTTGGAATACTTAAGCCTTTTAGAGTAGATATAGAGGTAATCCATTAGTAAGAATTGAGCAAAAGACATACAGAACATTTGTTCACCAATTCCTCGAAAGCATCCACTTGACTTGCAGTGAAAAAAATATGACCAGTAAGTACTAAACGTAAACCAGTTTGCCTAGTTGTAGAAATCTGGGCATACCTGCTTTTCACTTCCCACAATGCGTTTCTTAGTTCCCCAAGGAAGAGTTTCAATAGTACTACTATACGAACATGTGTGATAATTATGCTCAGTCCTTCTGCCTCGAATGCAGATTCATCCGTTTAGTTCATTTGCTCAAATGAGTTCAACATGGTATGCTGTCGGAATGGTTCTGTTTGAGCGCCGTTATTGCCTTTGCTAATGTCTATTTTTTTGTGGAATTCAGATAACTTTGACATGGAGGTCATCAAGATTGAGGAATTTGCTCAACTCAGACTAGAAATCTCTGAGCCAGTTCAAAGGCCAAACTTGGAGGACTCCTGTGTGTTAGTGGAAGGATATGTTCCTCAAGGAACTGGGAGAAATTCATACAAGGTTCTATATCCTGCTTCTCTCTCTTGGTGTCTATGCATTGCATGCATGTTTTCACTAAACTTGTTCTTTTCAGAAAAAGATCCGCCAAGCTCTTTTATCAAAATTGAGATCAACAAGGCAACACAATGAGTGTGCTCCCCAACATAAAGATCTACATGGAAATGACAACGTGGTGGCGGCAGTTCCTGTTCTCACTATAGACTCTGAGAAAAGAGAATTCCCAGCAAATCATTCTCTCGAATCTGACTGGGAGCTGCTCTAGATAAACTGCTGCCTCAAGAGATCTGGTTTGCCTCCATCAATAGTGGCTATGAAGATGTTCTTATTGTTAATAATCACCGAGAGAATGCTCGCTCTATCATATATCAAAGTTTGAATAAAATGAATACGGGGAACGAAAGTGCTTGCACTGATTATCTCTTTCGCCAATCAACATCATAATATGTAAATAGCTAATATATTCAAAGGGTTGATGCTGCAGTTGGTGCAGATGCCTTCTGTATATTACCTCCCATATCATAATGTGATATGACAATCCTCTTATGGTTTGTGGGTGGGATCATCACTCTTGCAAGTACCTTATTGTAGAGGTGAGGAGAAAGAAGATACCCAGGGAACAAGTATTGCATGTTCTTGGTGCCCTTTGGTATATTCTTTTCCAAGCCCGGTTTGATGATGGGATCAGGTCTCGCTTCAGTTTGGCCCGACAGTCGCATAATTTATTATGAAAGAATTATTTTGAAAAAAAAGCGATTACGGTGTATGAGTTCATAATTTTATAACTTATTATGAGAATACTGATTATATCTAGATGTTGTAACTTATTTTATCTTCAAATCTATTCTCATTTCAGACGAAAATCTGAAAACATATATCTTTCATTGATCGGCAAAGCTGTAGAGTGAGAGGAATTAGTCCTATTAAATAAGGTTTTCTTCTTGAAACTTAAACATGACGGAGAGTGGTCCATTGGTGTAGGGGTCGTTAAATCTTGCGTCGTCAGAGTGCCTGAATCAGTTTTATGTCATGAGCTCTATGATGTTGGTAGCGGTTGTGCTATTAGGGCAGTTTACTTTTGTACTTGGGATAATTAATTGATAGGATCTGAATAGATAAAATGTGGGATAGGGTAAATAATAAAATTTAGGGTCAATTACTAATAAGGATGACCCATAGATTATTGCATGATTCAATATCGATGCCATTGGTACCCTATGTTTTAAAACTAAGTTCATGATAGAAAACTTATATCTTTTAGGGTAAGTTACAATCATAATTTTTGAGATTTGACATAATTATAAATACATTCTCATTGTTTGAAAAATTATGAATTCTCCCGATGTTTAATGAAATAATGTAATCTTTCGATGGCGGTGTGAAATTGTCAACTTTGTCCTTACTGTATTATTTTTTAAAAAATTTAAAACTTATAAAGAAATGAACAAGGTGGATAGAAAATTTTTAAATATTATAAAAAATTATCCCTTAATACATAAAAAAATAAAAAATTAAATAAAATTATGATTCTTAATTCACAAGGGCATTTTAGTTAGTTCACCACAAAAATTAGATGGAAACATAACGAATTAGACTAATTCTTAGACGACTGTTAAAATTAGGGGGTAGTGATAATTTTTCAAATAACATGGGTAAATCGTAGTTATGCCAAATCTTAGGGCTGGGAGGTTGTTGTAATTTGCCTTGATGAGCTTCATTTACTATGTTTTCCAAACTTCTATTACATGCTATTATGATGATTTGCATAGCTACTAATGACCTACTAATTGTGAACTTACTTGCTAATGACAGTTTTTCAGCCTGTGCTCTTGTTGATAGTCTCCAGTTTGTGCTCCTACTGAGGGCTTTGGCCCTACTGATGGGCTTCAACCTATGTTCTTGCTGATGAGCTCTTGACTGTGCTCCTGATGGGTTCAACCCCTGTTGACGTGCTCCGATTTGTGTTCCTACAGATGGGATAAAGCTCTGTTGACGGCCTGTGTGCTAATATTAACAGGTTCAAACCTGTGCTTTTGCTGACAAGTTCTGGTCTGTATTCTCTGTGACAAGTTTCTGACCAAGACATACTTTGACCTGCCCCACTGAATAGTCAACCCATATCGGGTCGTGCCTTGCACTGCACCATAAGTGGGTCTTCCCTTGTGTCGCCAAGTCTCTCCCATCTCATTATTTATTGTGATTATCACTTAACTTTTGCAGATATGCACGAGTCCCCCCAAATCGCATGCATGTGCTATTTATACTATATAATTGAAGAGGGGTGAATTGATATCTTAATTATTTCGATATGTCAATTTTAATAATTAATTTAATTTATTAATATATTATTTTATTTATTAACTTTGGAGGCACCCACTCTTAACTAACCCTCATTCCCCTACTATCTTTTGATAATTAATTTTTAATGCATTTTTTACATTATTTTTATTAATTTTTTAATATTAATATTATGTCATATATACTTTATTAAATAATAAATATTTTATTTTAATAATATGTTAGAATTTCAACACACATAGGGTGTTCCACAAATTACTAGTTAGATTAGGTGTATGAAAAGCTAATTAGATTGGCCTTTATGTAATATATTTGACAATTTTGATGTAATGCAATATTATTAATGAATAAAATGGAGTATTTAATTTTGACTTTTATATATAATGTGCTCATTTTACTTATGTTGAATTTCAATAACATCACCACAAAGTCCATAGACTAGATAGATGACTCATGCAGTTGGGCCACATATTGGATGGCGATTGTGAAACTAACTGTTGAAGGTTGGGTTTGAAATGTTTCAGGTCAAGTACCTTGAGACAAGGTGTCGAGTGCCTTATAGAGACTTGCACTAAACATCGAATTTATTGGATGAATGTTGTGTTTTATCAGCGATAGACATTGAACGTCTATGCGATCTTAGTGGATTGGTTGAATAGGTGTCGAACTGACTGAACTGACTTGCGACAAATTGTCGTATGGAAGCCTTAGAGGCTTAGTTGTTATGACTGAAATTTCCTGCTCCGATAGTATGAGAGTAGTTCTCAAATTTGAGGAACCATGACAGTCATATACATACTATAGCTGTATCTTGGATCTAACAAAGGTGACCGCATAATAGACATGATTATTATAAACATGTCCCAGTGCAGTCAGAATATGTGAGGATCGTAGGTTTCAAAAAGAGAATCCATCTCTTGTCAGTATGTGATAGCGTTATCTTCTATACATTTGGAGATGCGTTCATGATTTTAGAACTTGTAGCCACAGCGATTGATAGAATAGGAAATGATTTCTTATATCGAACTCAATCTCGAGTACTAAACGTAGATGCCTAGTCCAGGATGAGAACTCCCTTGCAATATTGGAAGTACCCTATTGTGATAGTATAAATGAGCAAATTACTTCTTATAAAAAAAAAAAGCAAATCGTGTTTCTGTGTTTTTAAAAATATAATAATTTATCCCACTGTGTTTTTTAAAATGAAGCAATTTACCTCTTTAAATAGAAAAATAAATTGCTTCATTTTAGAGCACACAACAAATAAAATAATACTATTTATAGAGATATAATTTACTTATTTACAAGATCAAATAAAAGTAAATGAAATTAAATCTTAAATAATGTAGATAAGTATCATTGTTGGTTCACCCAAAATTGAAAAATCACATACTTTCTGGAATCTCAATCGAAGGGGTTAATACAACATGTACAAATAAATTACAACTTTTCATCTATCAATAATTATTTATAACTATACCAAATATTCTAAGTCTATCGCCAAAATCAAATACTATTCTAAATTTCAAACAGAAATTGGGAAGGAATTTCGAGCTTCACCGAATAAACAAGACAAACACATTTGGAAAAGAAGAGGATAACGCTATGAAATGTAGATAATCCTAATACAGGAAGTAAACCAGTTTTGAGTACTAGATAAATGGAAAAACTACATTTCCATGCACTACGCCACATGTTACGCCCTGGCACGTTTCACTGCTTACTCACAGTATTCTTCGCTGAATCCTGCAACACGTCGCCTAAAGTACCGCGCCACTTGTCAATCGCCGTTCCAACTCGACCGCGGGGTAACCCTCCTCGCAGGGTACTGTGTCTTGCTTTATAGGATCACTTCTGCTTCACAACCCACGTAAAATCGCACAGCAAAACCAAGAAAGTAAAACTACATACATCATAGACTATAGTAGTGTGTTTTGTGTTGTCTTTGAGGTGTTCAACAATGGCTTCACAGCAAGCGAGAAGAGAGAACGTCACGGATGAGCGTAATATTGAGGTGGAGAAAGACAGAGTTCCAAAGATGACAACCCATTTTGAGTCTCTTGCAGAGAAAGCGAGAGGGGAGCAGGATGTTGCTCATCCTCTTCATGGTGAGAGAATCCATTTCCAGGTTGAGGCTGTTCCTGTTAGAGTTGGAGGGATCGAGTATTCTGCTGGGGGAGAGAAAGGATCAGAGAGAGAAGTTGGGAAAGAAAAGAAGGCTGAAGAAGGTGGAAAAATGGGTTCTCAAATGCATTCTGCTGCGGAGAAAGGGTCTCAAGTGCAACAACAGCACGTTGGGGTTGAAGCTGGTCATGATCGGAGTAAAGAAATGCACGGCAAAGCAGGCGGAGAAGAGGGGAAAGGGGGGCCTTCTTTGGAAGAGATTTCCAACTTGAGATCGACTGCCCAGCAGAATTCCATGGAGGCGATTAGAGCAGCTGAGGAGCGATATGAGAAGGCAAAAGAAATGGCCATGGAGAAAGGTCAACAGGCCAAGGATTATACCGCGGAAAAGGCTGCTGAAGCGAAGGATGTGATTTCGTCAAAAGGGCAATATGCTGCTGAGAAAGGCCAACAGGCTAAAGATTACACGGTGCAGAAGGCTATGGAGGCAAAGGATGTGATCTCGTCGAAAGGGCAATCTGCTGCTGAGAAAGGCCAACAGGCTAAAGATTACACGGTGCAGAAGGCTATGGAGGCAAAGGATGTGATCTCTTCGAAAGGGCAATCTGTTGCTGAGAAAGGCCAACAGGCTAAAGATTACACGGCGCAGAAAGCGATGGAGGCAAAGGATGTGATCTCGTCGAAAGGGCAATCTGCTGCTCAGTTAGCTGCAGAAAAAGGCCAGAAGGCTAAAGACTACACAGCGCAGAAGGCCATGGAAGCAAAAGACTATACAGCAGAAAAGGCGATTGCGGCCAAGGATGTGATTTCGTCAAAAGGGCAATCTGCTGCTCAATATGCCGCTGAGAAAGCCAAGGTGGCAAAGGATACTGCAGTGGATACTACTGTTACTACTGCAGGATACCTGGGCGAAAAAGCTGGCGCTGCGAAGGATGTGACTGTGGAAAGTGGCAAAGGGGCAGCGGGATATGCTGGAAAAGTGGCTGCCGATGTGAAGGGTCAAGCTGTCGTGGCTGGTTGGGGGGCAGCGCACTATACTCTGGAGAAGGTAGCTGAGGCCACCAAGACGATGGCGGGTGTTACTTCAAGTGTTGCAGGGTACACTGGTGAGAAAGTGGTGGCGGCGAAAGATAAGGTTGCTAGTGCGGGGCAGACGGTGGCAGGCTATGCCGGGGAGAAGCTAGCAGCTGCTAAGGATGCGGTAGTGGCGACGGAAGAACAAGGGGCGGAATATGCAGCTAGGAAGAAGGCAGAGGCTGAGAGAGATTTGCAGGAGAAAAAATCATCACCCGAGAAGGTATAAGTTTCTGGTTTTGCTTTGATGTGTTCATATGTTGTCGATGATTGATTCTTGGGAATGCTTTCTGATGCTTATAGGCTACGAGGTAAACTTACTACAGGGAAGAACTACACATACGCATTATCCGGTTGTTTGGAGTTTAACAAATCAAGAATTTTCATTGTTTGACACTGTGTTTTGAGATCATTTCATCATCAACAATATATGGGGGGTTCGTCTGTTATATTTGGCAAATGGGATGATGTGTCATAACCTCTTAAGAACGTGTTTATTTATATCTGCCTTCGCTCATGGTGATTTACTAGACTACGAGCCATAGGAATCAAGTCCAGAAGCTTGAACTAAGCCTATACAGAATTCGCAGCTAACCACAGAGTTTAGGGTCCGACATAGTTGATTCCTCCATTGTATATTGATTTCTTTCGTAATTTAGCAACCTTGGAAGTCATGGTTTGTGTTATGCTGGACTTAAAGTACCGGAGTGATCAGGTATATCGTACATCGTCAGGTTATCTTGGACCCCTGGTAGGCTGATAAGATTAGTCGCATTTGCATACTCGAAAGGATAAATCCCATTCCCGGACTTCGGAACGAGTCCGTATACCTCTTTTGAGATTTGTTCTTTCACCTCTCTAGTAAGGTAGCAATCCACAACATAAACAAGAGTCTGACAGCATTGTACCTTTTTGTTAGATTCAAGGGGGAGAAACATTTACCAGCACGGAGCAGCATGACACAAGAGCCCAAGTTGAAATGCCGTCCGAGAAATTCCGGGAAACCGGTCACGGAGGACCAGAAGCTGAAAGAAAGCAACCACATATGGGAGAAGGTGAGGAGAAGCAACAACATGTAGGAGAAGGAGAAGGTGAAGAAAAGCATCGGCCGGGAGAGAGTGCTGTCCAGCAACAGGGTGGCAGCATCGTACGAGCCATTGGGGAAACTATAGTGGAGATCGGCCAGACAACGAAGGATCTTCTTGTTGGGCAGTATCCAGCTCAAGTGATTGAACAGAAAGATGAAACAGCACTGGGCAAAGATGAGCCATATACAGGACCCGGCGGAGGCATTTGAATTGAGGTTTCAGGTTAATTTCAGACATGTTTGTGAATAGAATTGAATAAATATGCAGTGTCGAGCTTGCGCGTGGCTGTCATGCTTTCTTTACAACTACTTTGTACATATGGTCTCTATGTTCATATCTTAACATGTTCTGGGACGATGTTCTTCTCTCATATTCAAGGCATAGCATTTATTTAGAGGAGAAATAATCAACGAATGATAGGCCTCATAGGGAAATTCTGAGATTCACAATTCTGTGATGGGTTTGATTCTCGAAATTTTTCTTTTGGATGTAATAATATTGAAATGATAAGAATGTCCTTTTAAGTATATTTTTCTGAATTTTTAAAAATATTTTAGGACTAGTTTTGGTTTTGGACCTCAATGTGAGTATCTTAACTGTCAAATGGTGTGTAATTGTTGCATTGATATTTACACACCATCTGACAGTTTTTGGACCTCAATGTAAGTCATCCTAACTGTCAGCTTGCGCTAACAGCCTGTTGAGATTGCACAAAATTCTATTGAATATACATGAGGAAAATAACAAAATAACATCACAAAATAGAGTAATTCATACTATTGACAAAAAATATTCCAATAATTATGAACATATTGTTCAAATCGATGTCTCGATTTGTCATTTAAACACATCGATTTTTATATAAATATTAATTGAATAAAGTGATATTATTCTCTTTGATACTCAAAATGTTCGAATAAATCTCTATAATTAAAATTATATAACACTCTGTAAAATTTAAAAAGATGCACATATATCTTTGCCTTTGGAGTTGTATTTCACACAAAGTGCGATTGGTTATATATATTTTGCCCTTAAATGATTAAACTACCCATGTTTTTAAGTTATGCATATTTTAAAAATATAATATAAAAAATATAATTTAGGCATATGTATATATAAAGACACCTAAAAAATATAATATGAAAAAATGGAGATAATTGGCCAATAGATGGGAGAATGGCAGTGGGTGGGGTGTCAAAATCCTTGTCGTTAGACGGGTTTTCCAACAGTGGTAGACTTGCGTTGAGAAATGTTGGATGGTGGAGAAAAAAACGATAGAAGATGGGAGCATGAGATAGGGTTTGTGGAACAAAAATATATATATAATTCACCAATGGATTGAAATTTTCAGTGGGTGAGGTATCAAAATGCTCATTAATGGACGAGCTTTCAATGGTTGTAAGCACGCATCAAGAGGTGGTCGGAAGGCGGAAAAAAAAATGATAGAAGATGGGGGCGCGGGTTAGGTTTTTTGAGCATAAAAATTAAGATAACTCACCAACGGATTGGATTTGCAGTGGCTGGGGTATCAATATTCTTGCTGTCAGATTGGCTTTCCAAAGGTATAAGCTTGCTCTGAAAGGTGGTCGGACAACAGGGCGATAAGAGAAGAAAACTAGATTTAGAATATATCATACAAATATATATCTACATATTAAAAAATATATAATTATTTATATATTAAAATAATATACTTTGATTTTTAATAAGCATAATTAAATCTGGGCCATTAATTTAAATCAGATTAAATATAGGCAATTGACTTAAAATGAGTATTTTCGTTATTGGAACATCAAACTCATGTTCAAATACACTAGAAGCTAGTTTACACCTTTTTAAATTTTACAGGGGTTATATGATACTTTTTATCACATGGGTCTATTTCAACATTTTGGTGTCTGAGGGGTAATATGAATTTACCTAACATCATTAGTTTCAAAATGCCAATTCATGAGTAGTTCAAAACACATCAATTGTTTGCAGGGTTGACTCTTTAGCACCCTGGTTGTTATTGCTCCTCCTATCCCTTTCTAAAAGTTTGACGGTAGACCGTATACACTGAACGACCTTTGCTTGTGCTGCGCAATGTTTGGGATGAAGAAATTTGTAGTGTAGGCATTGGTGGGGTTGTTACTGCTAGTGCATCCTATGATTTGGTTGGTTGTTAGAAATACCTCTTCAATGCACTGTGAAATTGGCATAGATATGTCTTGCATACCTCCTATTTGCACCATGAGGGCCAACCTCATTTATGGTCTCCACCAACCTCTACACATTTAAGACGGACAAAAATAAATATTATAAAAATACCACTCATGAGAAATATGTAAATCTAACATTCGTATAACATTTCAATCCAATAGTGTTGGATATAAACCCTTTAGTAAAATCCCTAGCACAACTATTACAGAACAATGGTGAGGTATCCAAACCTCTTAACTACAGACCAATGTTACAAACAAATATATAACAGTATAAAGAATAAATTATAGATCTAATAGTATCAATGTAAGATAAATAATAAATAATCACAAGTAAGGCTCAGATAGCCAAATCTGTTGAGGGACAGTCCACGGTTACTAAGATCAGTAGCCAAACTCACGGTTGCTCAAAACCTAAACGTGAAACCTTGGCTAATTAAAGAATTTCCTCACAAAACACATAATTGGGTAGAAGAAGGAGGAAGAGGAAGATAGCGGATTTTTGTCTCTTAACAACCTGTAAACCACACTTAAATTTATAGTGGTTCTGCTTTGAAGAGAAGGGTGTAAAGGGGCGGTGGAAGATAAGTTCCAAGGCCATGGAAATCAGGGACAAAGAGAATGAAGAGAGAAGAACCAGAGAAGGGAGGCAGAATGAGAATAGAGTTAAGGTTTTAGGGTTAAGTACACTTTTTAGTCGGGTCAAAGCGGGTCGAGGCAATGGGCCAACAAGAGTGGGCTAAGCCAGCCAAATGGGCCAAAGTCACGAGTAGGCCTGAGTCATCCAGGTGAGGTTGAGAGTTAGGGATAGATGGGCTTAGACTTATCATGGGTCATGGGCCATATTTTTAATATTAGGATTAAAAAGTTTAACATTACCTACATATAAAAATATTACAATTACACCCTTCAAAATATACATGTATAACATTTCAGGTCATAAAAATATATAAGTATAATCTGAATAAGAATATAGAATTATAACACTTGAGGCCATAAAAACTTGATGACTTTGCCCTATGTTGTCACTCCTTAATGTCCAGGACTTCTCATTATAAGAAAAACCACCTAGCATGTTGGAATTTTTTTCAAAAAAGAACCCCCATTACTACCAACTAAAAACATTATTATTATTTTTTCTAGAAGCCAAAGAATAACCATTGATACCATTCATTTTACGGGAAAAATGCAAGCAATTCCGATAATATTACAACTATAAATAAGAAGAAAAAAAGATGCATATAAGGGTTAATTACACTTAGATTCCCTCTAAAATTACACTTATACCCCCTGCAAAAATTTACTATCTACAGCAGGCTATCCTTTGTTAGGATTTGAATGAAAAGTGTTGATGTTAGCAAGCATATTACATAAGTTTTTAATTTTACCCTTCATTTAACATTTTCATATAATAATTTTGTACTTGTCAAGGAAAAAAATATAATGATGTTAACCTCACTCCATATACATATTACATTTATCCCTAAAATTAGGAATCTATTCCTTCATAGAGAATTGCGTGAGCAACGTTTATGTTTTAGTGTTTTCTAACATCTTTACTTTATTCCATATGAGTAAGACGTTACGCACATAAACATTAGGAACATAATCAAATTCCTACTAATCCTCAAGCTCGTTCTTGACCTATTCATACTCCATTTGAAACTCGTCCAAATGAAAATTTCAATTATATGACGTTCCAAATCTAGTTTGAACTCCATAAATCACACAGCTCCAAGTCGTTGATTCAAACTGATCCCTCATCATTTTTCCTCACGTCCTTTTGAATCGTAATCCAATTGAGAGCTCAGACTCAGAAACCTATACTACTTAGGTATCTAAGATTTCTAGGCAACCCTCGGAAGACTAAAGTATAATCAATAAGAAAAATACAATTACAAATGATGTTTACAATATCCAGTATAAACCAGACTACCACTACTTGATATGCAAGACCATCCCATAAACTCAAATACTTTGCAGGACAAAAACTTACTATTTAGTATGGACCATAACAGTTCAGTAAAACATCGATTGAACTAAATCTAACAAAATTTGATTTCTTCCTTATAAAAAACTACTCCACCCTAGCCCTGAATCAAGTTGACGCAAGATACTACAGCCTCGACATGCATTCCCCAAATTTGGTTGATGCTTGCTTCCACCGAGCCTCAAAGTGCGTACCCTTTCGCTCTTGGCCACTACTACTTGTTTTTAGTATAGCCTGTGCTAATGCAATTTTTTAGTGGTACAGTGGAAAAGTCTTAACTTATATAATCAGGATTACGACAAACACAGTTGAGCGAAGACTACAAGTGGAACCACGTCTAAGCCAAAAAAGGAGTATGACTTAATTCCTGAGTATTCCCAAGAATATTAAAAAACTGATGGAGACAAAAAGCATAATCAAAGGTAAGAAAATCTTTTTTATAAAAACCCACAAGAGATCAAAATTGTACGATTTGAAGTACCTTGTAATTTTAGATTACCCCTAAATAGTAAATTGTATTAACAAATTAGTTGCTGGTGAAGGTGTAAAATTGACTTTACCCCCCCCCCCCCCCCAACACTCCAATAGATTTTTGACTAACATAATATAAATACCCTTAATTTTATTGTAAAAGAGGACTTTTAGAAGAGCAATTGAGAGGAAGAGATTTAATAGAAGAGCTAAAGGTTTCTAGCTTGTAAAATATATAACGTGCTTTGATCACGAGCCTCCTATTTATTCGCCACCAACTCACCGATGGCAGTGCCTACCCAACTGCGACTCATCCTCATTGTGCATAGTTTTTAAGGCATCCTCTACATGAGACAAATCGCTATCTAACCTTGACGGGTACCTAATCGTTCCCCAAGCGCTTTGTCGACTGATTGAAGCTAATTAACACAAACCCACATAAAAGAAAGACAACAGTAATAATAAAGTGGGAGGAAGAAAAGAGAATTGCTTATAAGCAGAAAGTATCTCTCCTAGCGAGTAAAAAAGTGAAGAAGACAGTTATTACATAGAGAAAAGTCACAACCTGAACAACATACGAATACAGGCCAGATCCGAAGAAGAGCCCGAGATCACAATTTAATTCCTAAATATCTTAAGGATATCCAAGAATTGGGGGACTGTTAATGAAGGAAAGAAATCAAGTCAAATAAAACAAAAATGATATTCTCCAAAAGGAATGTCCAATATAAAACTTATCAAATTGATGTGACACAACAAATTACTAGAATAACCTTGGCTAATGAATCATAGCCATGTAATAGGGGGTAGATTACGCTTAAAATAGTACTTTACCGATAACTACCTAAAATAGCACACATTCGTGTTAATATAAATACCCCTCATTTTCTCATTTGAGAAGGAAGCGAATAACTTTGTATTGAACTTTTGTGTAAAACATGTTGAATAGCACCTTTATAATACAAATTTAGTCGATCTCGCTTTTTTGCGACATCTTATATATATACAATTTTTTACTCAATTACAAGATATCACTTCTAGAACTCTATACTTAGCTGAATCTGTGCTCCATGATCATCCCTCCTAGTTGCCAGAGTTTTTACTCCGGGACAAAATTCTTTTCTACTGTGTAAACTAGTAACAGAATTTAACTCAGAAATCCTAAATCCTAAGAAGAGCTACAGAAATGGCTTAAAGAGGCTGATGCTTACTCCATAATTACTCTCAAGAAGTCCTCGCAATGCTTCACAAATTATTCATTCCCACCTTGGAGAAAATTATGCTCAAATAGATCCAATTTACCTTAAGCAGGGAAGCATACATGCTGTTGGAAAAGCCATTTGTAGCGACTAATAAACTTCACTTGCGTTATAATCATTTAGGTAGCTTTCCCAAACTTGAATTTTCTTTCTCCATGGAAATTATGCAAGCAAGCCTATCGTATACCTGCAACAATGTTAAAACTCTCGATAAATTAGCTCAATTGACAAACCAAATTCTTAAAGACCTGTTTAACACTATTTCCTAATAAAATTTACTATTATACCAAATCAATATTAAAAGGATGGCATACCTCAGAAAACTTGTTTTTACCTTCGTTTGTGGATGAAGGATCATACCTAGAAAACATTATAACACATCTTAGTTCCATCCTATTTTTATATGCAAATGAATTAATTGGGAAAAGATAGATCTTCCCCAAATCTATTGAAGTGTGTTAGTCTACCATTCTCGTGGGATACCAGCTTCCTCTCGAGCAGAATAATTGAAAGGACCTTTTAGCTCCACGCCATACTCTTCTAGAATATCTGTTAAATAAGGAAGACAAATTTTAACAAGGTTATCCAAAGATTGTTTCTGTGTTTACAGTGGTCATGAGTGGGGTAAAGATTTGACCTGTGAAAGTAGAACCAGGAGCACGACCCATTTTCTGGCAAACTGATACAAACCAATAAACACCAACTGCCACATGTGCTATTTCTTCATCGGCTATCTTCGCGACAATGTTAGAGCTCCTGTGATCTCCAAAGCCAATTAGCTTATTGACAAGTCGAGGTCCAGCATCCAGTCCTCTAGCCTCCTACACAGACATAAAAATGAAGAAAGTTTCAGTATTGCAAATTACCACAGCTTCAATAGCAAATCTTCAGTTGACTATAGCATGTTGAAAAACAAATAGAAAAGGAGAAATGACTTAAAATGTTCAACTACAATATTAAACCAGAAGATTGTTATTATACTACCTTATTAGGTCAGATTGCTTACAGGTTCCCACTTTTTAGTTGATTTCAGATAACACAAGCACAAAATATGTTGATGGTAATGTATTTTTATCCAGTAAAACTTGATAGATGCACCACCAGAAACACTGCACAATGAATAGCTCAATGGTAAAGTAGCCACACTTACACTTGGCTTTCAACTTCTGTACATTTTTACTTTGTCTCGTGAAAAACACTGAAGAACAAAGGAACTTTTTAAACAAATTGACGTGACAATGACTTACTGTCAAACTGGTTAAGGGAAAGACAGAATTACTTCTTTTTTATTCATATGATTAAACAAATTGCAGGAATTACTAGAATCACTACGTCACAGTTAGGAAATTGAAGAGAGCACCTGAACCAATGGGATGACTGCAAGCCGAGCAGCAACATTATCCGACGATTTGTCACATTCCCTCCACAGAAAACTATGAGCTGGCATGTCGCCGTAGCTAGTCATAGAAACAAATAATTCAGTTGTCAGCAAAATAACCAGAGTGCAAAATACTAGATTCAAGCTCTCTCTACCTTACTCCAAGCTCTTCCAGTCTCTGCAAACACCAACTGAAATGGCGACTTTCATCATCAGCTACATGAGCAAAATCAGCGAAAAACCCTTCACCAAGGAGCTCAACGTATGGAGAAAACCGAACAACAGTATCCCAAGCAAGATCAATGGCATTTAGCTCAACATGAGCGAGATTATGCAGCAGATAGGCATTAAGGGGCAAACCGGAGCTTTTTGGAGGTGGAATTTCTTTTGGGGAAACCTGCACCAAGAAGATGCCATCAGTCAATGAAAGTAATAAGCATGCCTAAAAGAACAAGCTAAAAAGTCAATTGGACAAAGGAAAATACACTTCCAAAGCACCATTGCTGTGCGACTGCTAAGTAATATTCTAATTTCAGGGTAAATAATGGAAAGAGTGAAAATGAAAGCAAATATTCTTCATCAGTTTATCTTCCTTTTTTCGATTTGCTGCAAATTCAATATCTTATCCTTATGAAAAATGGAGGAGGAATGCTATAACAATCATCTTTTGGCACCCCACTAATTGAACGAAAACCATTTATCAGATACCTCCATATTTTGAGCTCTCATTAAATATGAAGACAGGAAGCAGAAATGGAAATCAAATGCAACCCAAACCATTCATTTATTTCAAAGTATATTGCCAGATGGATGATACATGAATGCATAGGTCACTTGGTCCAACCTTTTAGGGCGTGCTGGACATCAGAACAATAACCAAAAGCTCCACAAAAGATTACGACGACCAATAGCAAGGAAGTACCCTTTTTCATCTTTCACCCGTTTTCTGGCTTGTAAAGACCAGAAATATGAACAACATATTTGAGATTTACAGGGCATTAAGAGCTCAAGAAAAGTTTGCTCGATTTAATTCATTCATAAAAGCAGCAAAAATTCAGTTGAAATTCTTGATAACATACCGTCCATCACAAATTGAGCGAATCAACAAATTTCATAAAGAAGGATAAACGCAAGCCAATATGCAAAGTTAACAATATTCAACAGTCTACAGCTTCTGTTTCTTAAAAAGTAAATCATTTTGGGGAAAGATACAAGCATGCACAGTAAGGACGAATCAAATAATTCGAATAATAAAAAATATAGGAATAACATACCAGTTGGGGTTTAGGAGGGCGAGCAGGACTAGGAGGGGCTTCAGACACTCCAACAGGCAAGCTGTTTTGGCGCCATTTTGTATAGGCCAAGTGAGAGAGCTCGGCTTTTGTAAGGGGATCCGCAGTGGAGAGGACAATGGCGCCCATTTCTGCCAATGAAGAGCAAGAACTCAGTAGTGGAGGAGAAGGCGAGCTGAATTCAATTTCACTGGGTCCTTTAATTGGGCCATTGGGCCCCCAATAGCGGTCATGGTTGAGTGGACTGCGCCGCCAGTGGTGGAGACCGGACCACTGCGGGTGGTGCTCGAGTGGTTGATAGTCTATGGAAGTTGCAGAAGAAAAGCTCCGGCGGTGTCCCCTAGGTGGCAGGAGGGGTAGCATAAGGTGGGTACTGAATCTATGTATGGCTGTGGAGAGCATCGTTCTGAACTTGAGCTGCTGCATCACTTTAAGAAATTACTCTGTTCTCGCAAATTTATTGCGTTAAATTCATTTTGTATCCTGTCATATGCTAAAAGATAAAACAATTCCCCCTAGAAAATAAAAAATTAATTTTATCCCTTTATTTTCAATAATGAATCACACTGGATTTTGGTAAATTCTAACGTACTTCTTTGAAAACAATAACTAAAATGTCCCATTATATATATGAGGAATTTTTGACCAACCCTAGACGTGTTTGGGGAGAGGACACAATAAAGACAGTTGCAAGAGTCCATCATATCCAAAGTCAAAGCTACAATACAACCATTAGTAATTTATTTTTTTCCCCCTAAATTCTTTTCTGAGTAGAAATCCTCATTTGGAGGCAAACTCATTTACCTATTCAAGGTTCCCAAATCCCTGCAGCAAGCTAAGAGCATGAGTTGTCGTTTTAGTCTATAACAACAACACAAAGTAAGTTATTACTTAATATATTTTTTTCAATATAATTATTAGTTATTACTCAAATATCAACATGTTATTTTTACTTTAAAAGCAAAAAACAAGAGGAGGACCAAGTGCAAAAACTTTGCCAACATGCACACGTGCATCTACTGTAAGTTCTGTTGGCAATTATTCCTCATTTTTGTATTTTACTGCAACTGCTTCGAACTCTCTCTCTCTCTCTCTCTCTCTCTCTCTCTTAACAACGAGAAAGTGGCTATCAAGGACCCATAAATGTTGCTTTGATCCGATACACTATTGGAGCAAGATCAAGAGGATCTAGAAATACAAGTAGAAACAAAAAGCCAACAATTTTTCAAGTTATGGAAAGAATCATGGTGAGGTCCAATAAAATGCCATGGAGGCCGTGAAGCTATGTAAGATGGATGTACATTTTGGTTACTGTAAATGGAGTTAGCTGTTTAAAAAATTTAGTGTTTTTGGCTGGGAATGTAAATCTGCAGTTGTAGTTTTTGGCCTAAAATGTATTTTTGCACATTTAGTATAATTGGCTTACATTGTGGTCAATGAAATTAGACTTTTTATTTTGTGCACATTTTCAATGTCTTTTACAACATTCTTTTATACCATTTTACATTGTTGTCAATTTTTGCACATTTCAATTGCCAATTTGATAAATTAGAAAAGCAATTACAATAATCCTTGAGTTTTACTTGATTAATAGAATAAAAACCACAAATGATAAAACTGCACTAATTCCTATCCAAAATTAACACTGGTAATTACTTTTTCGTTCCCTTGAACAGTGTAATTTTATCTCACACTGTTTGATGCTTTCAACACCACTTCATCTATATAAAACCCATCTTTTTCATCTTCATGTGTTGTAAATGCATTGTCCACTTGTACAATGTGTGCTCCAAAATCAAAGTTCATCGAAAACCCACTTGGTGCCCATGTAGATCTTTTGGGTTGTACTGAACGAAAAAAATTACAAATTTGAAATCTACAACAATAATACAACTTACCTATAGAAGGTTTTCTTAAAGATTTCACTACCCTATTTTCTGCATTTGAATTGCATCCACAAAATGGTGAAGCTGAAAAACTCAAATCGAGCACTTCCTTGTATCCTTGATTTTTTTCCGCACTTCCTTGCATCCTCTATTTTTTTTTCGATCCACTTAATTGTGTGGACATGGCTTCAAAATCAGAAAAAAGGAAAAAAAATTGAGGGGCATGCAAGAAATGGGAAAAAGTTTGTTGGGGGAAGAGAGGAATGAGTTAGCCCTTAAACTAAGGGGAGAGAAAGGAAACAATGAGAGAGAAAAGCACTTTTTTTTTCACAGTCAACACGCGTGTAGCCCTGATTTTGGGCGAAAAGGTTTTTTTTATTCTTTTTTATAACACAACGACTATAACTGATACTTTATTTTTTACAAGGATTGTTCTGAATATTTTCAATACCGCAGAAGTTGTCCTTGGATTTTTCCCCAAATTTATTTCTCATATGCTGGATATATTCAAGAAAATTGTAATTTTAACTCCGCATTATAGCATATTTTATAATATTTGTACTATGATTTGAAATGATATTGCAGAAATGGAAATTTTCCATTTTTGTATCATGGTTAGATTCCTGATGGCAAGCTCATGTGACCATTAAGTTATGCAGGAAAAGGGGGAAAAAATAATATTGGAAAAAGAAACATTTTCATCCTTTAATTTTGTCCTAAATTTATTTTCATCCTTTAACTTTTGAAGTATAAAATTTAGTCCTATATCTTTCAAATATCAACAATTTTGGTCCATTAACCAAAATAATGACCATTTTGTCTTTTTGATGATAAAAGCCCTATACTCCATCTCTTGCTCTAAGTTAGGCCCAACATATCTTTGAAATAAAATTAAACCTCCATAAAATTCATACTTTTATTTGACCGCCTTGCCAACGTCCAAGCCCTTGTTTTACAGACTTCTTCCAATCACACTATTGCAGCAGATGATTCGTAGCTACTTATCTCCATCAGCAACAAACAACACAACCCCCATTTCATTTCCTATCTTAGAGTATAAAATTACTCCAAAATAGAGACTTAAACATGTTGAACAGAATCCTTGAATTTATTAAAGAAAAATTGTTTGATATTTATTCAACTAATTAAATTTATAGATAAAATTAATTGAAATTTCATTAAATTAAATTAATTATATATGAAAATTTATTAAAATGTATAAATTTATTTATTTATTCAAATTTATTAAATATATTAATAATTTATAAAAAATTGTAAAATTCAAAAATTGGGAATGGGTTTAGTAATACTAAAGAAAATGTTACAAATTTTTAAAAAATTCGTTCCAAAATCCGTTACAACGACTATCCCAAAAAGTTTTTCTAAACTGGATGAACCGTTCCAAATTAATATATTACCGGTCCAAATAAAATTACTAATCAATATCTAATATGTGTTCCAAATTATATAAACCGTTCCTAAGTTTATTACTAAAATAGTTCCAAAAATGTGTTCCAAATTCAATAACCTGTTGCAAAAACATGTTCCAAACACCGATCCCAAAATTGATCCCATTTAAAAAAAAAAAGTTTCAAAATTAAATCACGAGTATTACAAATACCATTCCAAAATTGCACCTAAAAAACATATGTAACCATTTCAAACCCCGTCCCTAACTGTTTTCGACTAAATCGATATTAGGAACGGTATCCAATGACCGATACAATTATCGTCCCAAGGTGGAACAGTTTCCCATAAATCATTCCTACATTTTTGTAATGCTATCTGCAGGGACATATTTCAATTTGTTCCAGAGTCCGCTCCAAATAAGTTATGTGTTCTTATAACCTTTCCAAAACCCGCCCCAAATCCCGCCTTTTTTTGCAGTGAACTTCAACCTTTTCTTCTGGAGAAAGATTACCCTTCTATGATCTGAATTACTTCCAGTTCCAGACATGTTTTCTAGAAATTAAGGGAAAATTAGGTTCTCTTTTGGCAATCGGAATTGGTGGGATTTGGGTTTGTATGACAAAGAAGAGAAACAGAGAACGCAGAGAGTTGAGAAAGAAATTAGGGATTTCATCATCTATTTATACTTGAAATTGACCCGCCCAGTTCCATTAATCCAGTACCAGTTCAACTAGTGGGTCGAACTGTTTCCATAAAAAAAGACGGTCCTTTGGCACTTCTAGTTTTTAGGTTTCAATTGGCTTGTTTTGTGCCGGGTCGAAGGTCCAAACAATTTGACCGTCCGGTACGGGCTGAGTTTCAAAATATTGCTCTTAAATACTCTTTAGAAATTGTTTCTTATCAAGCTCTTTTGTAAATAATCAAGAATACATAAAATGGATGTCTTTGATAATTCATATCTTTGAACATCCTTTTGTTCTGTAAAAATTCCTTATATTCCAATTCAGAAATATAATCAATAAATTTTTCTCTTCACTATCTATATCTCCAACTTGTGCTTCATAGTTTATTTTTTAATCAATTATTATTTCATAATTGTTATAATAATTATTTCTATATTTTTATTTTTTAAGATCTTTACATTTACTTACATAGTTTCAACAATGGTTGTTATATTCAAATTTATTTTGGTTGTGATATCCTAGTACCGAATGGCATCAGAGCCATGTACTCCTGGATATATCCATATTATTAGACATTCATATTTTACTCTTTTGGATCAGACAATAATTTATCGTGGCACAAATGTTTAATTAAGGTGACTTATTACGTGTCGAAATCCGATTCGCAAACTATGAACTTCTTAATATGGATATATTCAGGAGTGTATAGCTCTGATACCATTCATCTTCAATAACACAGTCAAGGTGGAAATCTAAATTTTCAAGCTATGGTGAATTTCGGGAATTGGTTGGTGAACTGGTTGGTCTAGCAGTAGAAGTCCCTGCAGCATCTTTGTATGTTTGGGTGAGTTTGGGTGGTCAAGAGGAATTGATTTTCCCAATGGTGTAAATTTGTTTGTGATTTGTACAGCAGTTTGCGGTTGACACAGGACTTCTGAAGCTAATTGGGTGAGATTTTTTGGTTGAATTGAAGGGCAGAATTCGCAATGTTTTTGGATTTTGAGAACTTTGGGGTTTCAACAATTGCAATTTTTCTAGTGTATTTGGAGTATTAATAGAAAGATATTCTAATTTGAGAATTTGTGTTGAGGGTTTTTGCTAAAGTACTTACCTTTAGCTTTGATTCTTCTTTCTATTTTGACATCACTGCAAAAATTCTCTTGTCCAAAAGTCAACAATATAATTATAAGTCTCCTTAATATATTCAGTGTCAGAATAAAAAATAGATAATAAAGCACATCTTTTGCAGCAAAAATTTATTTTGAAACTAAATTATTGTCATCCTTTGTAAGCACATCTTTTGCAGCCCTACAATCTATTTTTAAAAGAAACTTTTGATTTAATATGTCATCTTGAAACCTAGAAATGGATAAAACAATGGACGGAATTTTCTTTTTTATTGTAGGGTAATTTTATTGGGCAGTAGTTTCTAGACTCCCATCATCCTTTTAATTGACCATTAAATTCTAAAATAAGATTTTTCGTAGTATCTTCATAAGTTAGGCCTGCTCTTTCTTTATAAATATTTGATACCATAACCATTTGTTTACGTAAGTTAAGAATTTGATATTAAGATAAATTATTTAAATTCCATTCATAAATTGAACTTCCATTAAAGGACCTAAAATCTTGGGCTTCTTTTATTTTTAGATCTGGGGGAGTTGGTTTGTAATAATTCCTATAAGATTGTAAATGTTGGGCAGAGTAATCGAATTTGGAATTTATTTTTTATCAGAAGCTTCAGGATTTTGTTCAACTGTGTTAATGACTTTGTCTTTGCCTAAATTTCTTAAGCTTTCTTGGATCCCTAGAAGGATGGATTTTTTTTTAATTTAATTTTGGTATATAATCAGAAATTTGAAAAGGAAGACTATCAGCAATAACATAAAGGCTTGAATCTTTGGATGTAATTATGGAAGAAAATGATGAAATCCAATCTCTTTTTTCTGAAACTTCTTCATTCTATTCTCAATTTGGTCTATTTATTTTCCTATAGAATGGGGGATTAAATTTGAGAAATTATTCTGTTTGATTTGAACAGTACTTACCTTGTTGGTGGTTAGCTCACTAACAGGAAGGAACTTAATGACTTGACCTTTTATGAAAATTCCCGATTCCTCTATGTCGGATGTTTATTGGAGATTACTAACCCATCAAGTTTCGTTCATTTTCTGATAGTTTTTTGGATGACTATTAATGTATCTTCTCCATATGTTTGGAATAAATAAGGTAAAAAGAAATATTTTGTTTAATGTATGACATAGACTCGTACCATTCAGATATGATGTTTGCTCTTTTTGAGATTCAGAAAAGTTACTCATGAACCATTTTCTATTAGAATCATTTTCCTCAAAAAGGAAATCTTTTTTAGAAAATCTTTATTAATTGAAAATTCTTTAGTAATAGTTAGAATTTGTGAGGGTGCATAATTTGGAGATCTTGTTTGGATAGATTCTTCATAGTCTTGGTAAATAGGTTGTGCAAGGTTTTGATCTATTCTTATACTATGAAATTTTGATGTAGTAGGTCTAATAGCTTCTAAGGTTGAATGTCTAGAAAGAGTAGCAGGATGAGAGTAGAAACTCCTATTGTTTTTTAAAGAATTTTGTCTACAAAATTTAACTCCTACCGATCCATCAGGATGTTGGGCAATTTGGTCAATTTCTGAATTTTCTATAGATAAGATGACGGTATAGAACCAGGAGGCAGATTTCATGTTACTGGTAAGATGACATTTTTTTCATTCTCTTGTCTCAAGGACCATAAGATTAGATTTGGCTCAATTTATTTCCAAAAATATTGTTTGACTTGGTGACTTGGTGTGTGATATAACAAGGATATCTAGACGAGTGTCTATTATTTTATAATGAAGCCTATAAAATATGTCATAAATGTGAGATCCTGACTTCATTTTATAATTGTACTTTTTTTACATTTAAAGTAAGAATGTCAATAATATAGAGGTCATTCAGGGAGATGGTAAAATTTGGAAAAGAATTGAAATAAATTGGACCATAGCAAAAGTTGGTCTCAACAAGGTAATGAGTCATGGAAATAGGTGTTTATAATCTCATAAAGTGAGGAACACACTGGCTCCTTCTCTTGTTAAAGGTTTAATAGAAATTTGAACAAGACCAATATGTAAAAATGTATATCCATTCTTAATATGTTTAATAATTGAAAATTTTAAAAATAAATGTAAAAATTTTGTTGATTTGACACTAATGGTAAAACTTGTTTTCTAGTGTTTATAGTATATGCAGATTTAAAATCAATAAATGACTTCTTATAAATTTCTTTAGTACTAATCTTAGGAGATTTCCAATCAAATAGATTTTTAGTACTATAAATTGGTTGAATTAACTTTTAAGGGGCTTCAACTAATTAATTAGTGAATTGAATTCATTAATTAATTAGTAATGGACTTGTCTAATTAGTGGATTGAATTCATTAATTAAAATGGGGTTAGAAACTAATTATATTTGATGGAGCTTAATTAATTAAGTGGATTAGATTTATTAATTAATTCATTGCATTGTGGACTTGTGAGTTTTTAATTGGATCGAATATTAACATGAATTTTCTTTATTGGGTATTTTATTTATTGTATTAAATAATGAGCCCAACAGAATAAGTTACAAAACTCAATTTAATTGGATTGGGCTAGTTAATTGAGCCAGGTCCAAGTGTATGCAAGCTCTAGCCCACGTTGATCTTTTCTAGGTCAACTAGTCTTGATTTTGAGCATGAAGAATGGTTGCAGGAATAATCTAAGTGCTGATTTTTTAGTTTGAGGGGAGAATTTATGGGAACTTCATGGGGAAATGATCTAGTTGACTAGGTCTTCCCCCTTTTGCTCCCAACTTAATTCAACTCCCCCTACACTAAAAGAACTCTTAGCCTAGTCGCTTTCCTCTACCAAGGGTGCAACAAATTTCTTCCATCATCCATCTCCATCTCTTGTGTTCTTTTTTATTTAGAACCAAGTCAATAACTAGGTAAATTTGAAAATACACTAAGCAATAATGCAATTTTTCCACCCCTCTTTTTGAATTTGTTCCTTACTTGCACGAGGACAAACCCCATATTTTCGGTGTGGTGTGAATGATATTTTCAATCTTACGTGGACGTACACGGAGATTGGAATCAACGGCGATAGCCAATTAAAGAAAACAACAACCATCTCTTGCCTTAGCTCACGGCATGGAATTGGATGTTAGTTCCCATTTTGGATTAGGCATTTATGCTCGAGACTCGAAATTACTGTTGCTCCATTAATTGACATAGAATACCATTTCTATTCGACCAATCAATATGGCTATAGATTCTAAGAGCCCGAATGCGTCTTAGAGATATAGGAGATACTTCAATCACATATTGACTAAGGATGGATTCTCTTATTGAAAACCATCCTCGCTACACATTATAACTACACTGAACAAGACTTATAATGATTATGTCTAAGATACAATCATCTCTTGCCAGATGCAAAATACATCCATCATATGTGTGACTATCATGGTTCCTCATGTCTGACAACTAATTCTGTACTATCAACGTCTGGAACTTCAGTCATACCACCCAAGCCTCCAAGGCTTCCATATAACGAGTCCCACGAATCAGTTTAATTAGTTGACCACCTTGTCAACTAACCTACTAAAATTGCATAAACGCCCAACGTCTGTCACCAAGAAAATGCAACACTCACCAAGTTTATGTAGAACCCTTGATGCCCAGTCTTGAGGTCATCGACTTGGAATGTTTTAGAGCACCATCAAAAGTTGGTTTCTTAGCTGCCACTCGATGCGCAGCCCAACTACATGGGTTATCTAATTAGTTTATGAACATTTATTGTAACGTTAAAACATTTTTTTGACGTAATCGATAAGCATAACAAACACATAATGGCAAGAATGATACTAATTATCATACTCATCAAGACAATATTACTTTAATAAAAATTGTTGATACTTCTTAGCTTTCTTATAATCTTTTCCAACAACTATTTATACATAATGGGATTCTGTTAGGATGGTTCCTCCCAACTCCAATGTGGAACTCGAATTTTTCAAAAGGCTATCAACAACCAATTAGAGAGGATCCCGCTTTTTTTTTTTTTTTGTAGTGATGACATATGTCAACTATTCTCTTGGTTGTTGCAGCATCTCTACGATCCACATATCCTTTAGTGATGTGGTCACATAGTGCTAATAGCCACATGTTATGTAAGAGAAATTAGAATGCAGGCATTGGTCACTTAGAGTAGCTGAATCAGTTCAGTCACATGGCTATATATTATGTAATGAGGAAATGCTATTTAGTCACAACACCTAAAAGGGTCTGACTTCAAAAACTTTAGCACAATTATTTATCAATCTGACAAACTAGAGATAGAGGTTTCATAAGTTACAGAAGATTCAGCGCGTCTGCTACCTAACGATGAATAACATAATAATAAAATTTTTAGTGAAAGTCAAATTTATGGAAAAACCCCAATAATTATAAAATGCTATTAGTTAGGATTTTAATTTGCTACATGTAGCAAGAAGGCCTAAATCTTTTACAAACAAGATAATTAGAAAAAAAAAAACTTTTATAGTAAACTTGCTTTTAAAACGAATAAGAAAAAAATTTAAAGGTGTTTAATATTAATTTTGATAAATTATTGAACCAATTATAGTCATAACGAAATAACTGCTAAAAGAAATCTATACTATATATAAAAGTGTGAATCTCTGATTTACTTGTTCTTATTGTGAAAAGATATTCTTATCCTTGTTTAATAATCAGAACTAGTTCTAAAAGAATAAAATTCTATCAAAAGAAAGCTATTTAAGAATTCTAAAAGCCCTAAACGACTATGAAAAGAATAAGTATATCAAATTCAAAAAAATAAATAAGTAAATAATATGCGATTATTTTTTTAAAATATATTTTTAAATACTTTAAAAATATTAATTTATTATGGCACAGTAAAATTTAAAATAAATAGAAATTAGAATAATACATAAAATACTAACATTACAAAAAAAATGGGATTTGGTACGGATCCTATGATCGTCCAAAGCGCGTGCCATATTGGAATGGGTATTGGAACTCATAAGGAATGGAAAGTGATCGATAACGTCATGATCCATATTTTTTGTGTTATTTTTTTGGAATGGAAAAAACCATTACAAATGGTGTTCCAAAATAACAGTTACAATTTCTGTTTCTAAGACCGTTCCAAACTTGTAACTATAAACTATTGAAACTCTTTTGGAACACATTAATAAAATTAGGGGCGATCTTGAGTTGACCGTTCCTATATGTGAGACAATTGATATAAAAAAAATGACAGTTAGTAAACATAATTCAAAATGGGGTACAATTTGGAACAGTGTGAGTGCTTCGCTGGTCTAACATTACGAAAGCCGTTCCTAAGTTAGAGTTCTACTTAAAACCTATTTTGTTACTAAGGCCGTGACTAAATGTGTTCCAATTTGGAACAGTTTATGTGTATTAATAATATTGTATTACTAAGACCGTACCAAAGAGAGTACCATGGTTATAATTCAACAGATAAAAAATCATTCGCATTTGTGATTCTAAGACCGTGACAATTAGTCCTTGATCTTTTTGTTGCAAATTAACAAGGAGCAGGTACATCCTGAATGGAGAATGATAAATCTGATGACAAATCTGACGAAAATAGCTATCACGAGGATTACCAGACTGGAGAAGATAATAATTACCATTGAAAGTTCACTATTTTTATAATCAAACATCTCTAAACATTTCTGTAAAAATTACTGATTAAATATTCCTATAATTATTCTACACGAATAATTAATTTTTTTTTAAAAAAAATGTTCATATTAAGAACGATCGATGTTAGTCCAGACCATTCGTAACTCCATTCCAAACAGGAACAATATAAATTAAATCATTCTATTATTTAGTCGTTCCTCAATAAACGGAATAATATTAAACTTTCACTAGGAACGAACATATAAATATAAATTGTTCCTTAAAATATTACAATATTCTACAGAAAAAATGAGAAAAATTCAAAAATTAGGGACGGTCAAAATAATTTATCGTTCATACATCCATTCCAAATAAATTAACTTTCGCGCCAAGTGAAAAGTGGAGAAAAAAATCATATTTAGGAACGGTTGTTAAATATTTAACCGTTTCTAGATTATTACAAATCAAATTGTTTCTAAATGTATAAATTAGCCATTCCGCGGAGGAATTTAAAGAAAATTGTTCCTTAAGGAATAATAAAATCGTTCCTAAATATACAAAAATTTCCTTGTTCACTTCCTGGTTACGATATCTCAACATCCGCGAGCCTGATTAATTCTAAACTTAAACACATAACAATACTGTATATGTGAAAATATCTTACAGTCTGATGTAAAATCACATGGTCCGATGGATAGTTGCATCATTTTGAACCTCATTGATTGTGAATCAGATACGATATCTTAGTATCCATATAAGAAAAATGTCCAAAACTTCACCAATGTAGTATTTTGTCGATTTAACTATATCCAACAATCTAAATAAAATTTTAATGGTCTGATTAGACGATCCAGTATAGTAGTACAAGATGTCACTTACATTTATGTAAGACTAACAATCTTATATATACAAATATACTTGATCTTTCGAACATTTATAAATTTAATTCAAAAAATTATATATTTCCAATGGTCTTAATTTATTTAGTTTACTTTTCTCTTATCATTAACATGTGTAGGACGAGTTTTTCTTTATTTTTTATTTTTAATTTAAAAGGAAAAATATTTTTGGCACAATATTAGGAACAATTTTTCTAAATATAGGAACTGTCATCTAAATATCCTCTCAATACGACGTCGTTTTCGAATTAAGCAAAAAAATTTTTGTAGTTAGGAATGAATTTAGGAATTCTATTAGTCAAAATTCAGTAAATTTGTTGATATTAGCAAAACAAATAAATAAATAAAATTTATTTATACCTTTAATTAACTTAGTACTGACTTATTAAAGTTTAAACAATTGTGTGTGTGTGTGTGTGTGTGTGTGTGTATATATATATTTATTTATCAAACTACCCTTGTAAGGGTGAAGATATACATTCCTTAGATGTATTAGTGTATGGAGATGTATAAGGTAGTTTTATCATAAAAAAATTTATTTGACCTACAATAAATTAGTAATAAATCGATTGGGGATACATATGAATCTTTTCATTCAATTTTCTTTTTGAAAAAAAATAGCAAATTTGATGAATTTTAACTAAAAATGACCTATTTATGCAGAAACAATGTTAGGGGTACTCTATGATGCATGGAGATGGTATTATGGGGTGTCCAGTTTGTATGAAAGACATACGTGCATTCTACCTGTAGAACGGTAGGAAGGCGTGCTACTTTGACTGCCACAGATAGTTCCTCTTCCCGGACCATCCGTAACGTAGAACAAGAAAGCATTCACTAAGAACCGAGTAGAAAGGAAAGTTGCACGGCCAAGATTAATGGGAGAACAGATTCACGATTAGGTTGAATAGTTAGTCCTACGGTTGAAGTGTCATTGTCACTCCCGGACGAGTACAGTAGCAAGCATAAGTGGACAAAGAAAAAATCCTTCTGGGAGCTCGAGTACTGGTAGATGCATTTAGTACGGCACAATCTTCATGTCATGCACATTGGAAAGAATGTGTTTGACAATATATTCAATACTGTGATGGATATAAAGGAAAAAACGAAGGATAATCTAAATACATGGAAGGACATAAAGATCATATGTAATCAATTGGAGCTTGAGGTGGACAATAGGAGGCCGAACATGATGCCCAAATCCGTATATACCCTGACCAAGGAGCAGAAGAGGAGGTTATGTGAATGGATTAGTCATCTTAAGTTTCCTAATGGTTATGCATCTAATTTGGCTCATTGTATCGACATGAAGCAGTTGAGACTTCACGTCATGAAGAGTCATGATTGTCATGCACTCATGCAGAAGTCTATCCTAATTGCCTTCCGTGAAATACTTCCAAAGCCTATGTGGAGTGCATTGACAGATGTCAGTCTTCTATTCCAAATTCTAAGTTTGACGACGCTCGATATAGATAAGGTGCAAGTATTGAGGCTAGTGTCGCCACCATCTTGTACAACCTCAAGAATATTTTCCCGCCAGCTTTCTTCGACTCAATAGAACACCTAATTATTCACCTGCCATATGAAGTGCGCGTGGGAGGGCCTATACAATACAGGTGGATGTATTTGAGAGGTAATTAGTACACAAGTTATTCTAGGTTTTTGAAATAGTTCTAGTTTCATTACTAATAAATATTCTGTTATCGAATTTATGCACCAACATTTCTGGTTCGGGAGCATAAAGGTAATCAAATTTAAATTAATTTAGTTTTATCTAATAATATAATTGTGTAATGAATTTTATTAATGTTTTCTTTAATTTTATTGTAGATGACCTTTTGGTGGGACTGTGACGATGAATCATGTTTCGGCTCTTCACATGTGGGCCGGCAAGTACATGGGAAAGATACTTTCCATCTCCCGATCCAGCATGGTCAAGCAACTTTGGTTGGCCAACGAGGCTGGCTCCAGCTCCAAGCGTACTGGGCCAGCAAGGACTTCCAACAGGAGTCCTCGAAAAATAAGGCAAACCAAGTAACGAACCCCACGGCCTCCTCGATTGTGTCGAGGAAGAGGGGATCTTCCTTTATCGGTATTCATAAGAGGAAGTTGGTAAGTAAATAACATTAACTTATAAGGTTTATCATTATTTTATGAATAAGATGCTAACTATTTTTTTTTCCTATAAGAGGCAGAGCTCGATCGGTCACCCTAAGCAAATGGAATTATTTGGAAGGTTCTACAAGAAAAAGGAGGACGGCGACTTGAGCGAGCCGAGGGTGATGGAGGTGGCGGTAAGTAGATTATTAATAATATTTTTTTAAGAAAAAATAATTCTTAGTTAAAAGTACTAATAATTTTATTTTTTTTGCAGGAGATGTTCCAAAAGCTGCTGGAGGATCGTCAGCCTCAGCCTATGACCGAGGACCATGATGCCCCAGCCGAATCGGAGGCTTCGATGGCGATGACGGACCAGCAAATGTGGTTGTCTGCAGTCGGGGACAAGAGTAAGAACCCAGTATTCGGCCTTGGTTCTGAGGCCCATGTAATCTCTAGCGGACCTTCACATCACCATCGCCACCCCCACCACCAAATTCGGCCATGGAGGACCGCATCGATCACCTCAAGATGATGATGGCCGACATAATGGTCATGATGAGGGAGATGCAGGCTTCCTCGTCGATTGCAGCACCTCCTTGGACAGACTCCCGGCCTCAAACTAGGCCGATATGGACGTCACTGACGATGAAGGGTTGGATTAGGTTTTAGATTTTTTTTATTTTTGTAATTAGATAATTTTTCATATTTATATAATATTTTTGCTTAATTATTCATGTGTCAATTCCATTATTCATATTTATTTAATTAATTAAATTCATACATATAATTAATTAAAAAAATTAAATTAATTTAATTATATATTAAAATTTATTAAAGTATATGAATTTATTTATTCAAACTTATTAAATATATTGATAAATTATAAAATATAAATTAATTGTAAAATTATAAATAAATTAAAAAATTAAGAACAATTTTTGTAATGGTAAAGAAAATATTATAAATCTAAATAAATGACCTTTCCAAATATCATTACTAAAATAGTTCTAAACATATGTTCCTAAACTGCACCGACCGTTCCAAATACTATTACAAAACTATTTCAAAAAAATATTCCCAAATAGTGGCTGATAGTTCCTAATACCATTGCTATTTCAGTTTCAGGTACGTGTTTCAAACTAAAAAAGACCGTTTCAAATATCATTACTAAAATAGTTCTATATACATGTTCCTAACTAAGAGTGATCGTTCCTAAAATCGTTGCAAAAGACTATTCCAAAGACACTTTCTATATTTATCACCAATTCAAATAAAAACAGTTCCAAAATTTAGGCATGAGTATTACAAAAATCGTTCCAAAAGTACCCCAACAAAAATAATGTAGTTGTTCCGAATTGCGTCAAAACTGTTCCAATCAAAAAATATTTTTTTTTTTTGACAAAATCAATATTAGGAACGGTTTACTTATAGTGTTCCAATCCCCGTCCCAAATAGGAATAATTTTGTCTGACCCGTTCTTAAATTTTTATAACACCATTTGTAAGGCGAATTTCCAACCGTTCAATAAACCACTCCATATAAGTTCGGCGTCCTACAAATCATTTCAAAGACTACAAAACATTGTTCCAAAACCGCCTCAAATCCCACTTTATTTTTTAGTGATATGTTAACACATTACACAAACTACCCTTACCTTTGATCAGAAGTGATTTTTATTATTACGTAAAAAAAATATAAATAATTTGTATAACTAAATCATATATCGACTGATGTAATGATAATTATTCCTATGAATTACTACCTATAATGTAGGAGTTGTTATCAAAGGAAAATTTGTGTGGGTTAAATTGTGTCAAATAGTAATCTAAAGCTAAACTATATCATATATTTTCTTCTCTGAAATAGACCTATTTAATTTTGAAAAAGATAGTTCCTCTTAGCTTTCCCTAAATTAATAGTAGTAAGTTATTATGATATGGTACTTTTCTTTCCTATTCTACCCATTTCTGTTAAACGAGTTGACTACTCTCAATAGTGCATATATTTACATGGACTCGAAAGGACCATGTGTTATGTATGTTACAAGCAGAAAGCATACAGTGATTACATACCTATATTTATAAATAAGAATAAAAATTAATAGGCACAAAACAGAACATATTATGTAACATTGGACCTCATATAAGATTTGGGGTCGGGTGGTGGAAAAGGCACGACAGACAGAAGCATTTATGCTACATTTGCACTTACATCTCCAAGAATTGCTTCCAATCACTCTCCATTCATTTTACCAAAGCAAATCTCAAAGTCTCTTTTTCCGCCATCTCACATTGATCAAATTTCTCAAGAACACACACAAGGGAGAGGGAAAGAAAAATAATAATAAAGAAGAAAAGGAATCCTGAGACCATGGAAATTAGCAAAACATGCCTTCGCATCATCAATTTGTTTTTGTTGCTCGTATGGGGTTTTACTTCCGTAATCTTTATGAAACGGCTACGTTTCAAGCAAAGAACAGCACCTCCTCTTCCACCGGGTCCGATGGGCTACCCAATAGTTGGCTGCCTGCCTGAAATGATGAAGAATAAGCCAGCGTTTCGATGGATACACAAACTCATGCAAGAAATTAACACTGAAATAGCTTGCATCCGCCTTGGTAACACGCATGTTATCGTTGTAACGTCTCCTGAACTTGCACGAGAATTCTTGAGGAAACAAGACGTAATTTTCGCCTCCAGGCCTAACAGCATGTCGGGCAACTTGACTAGCAATGGGTTCTTGACGACAGCCATATCACCTATGGGCAATCAATGGAAGAAAATGAGAAGAATTATTGCCTCAGAAGTGCTTTCACCTGTAATGCACCAAAGGCTCCATGCAAAAAGACGTGAAGAAACTGAGCATCTAGTGAGATATGTGTACAATCAAAGTCAAAATCCCCTCGTAAATGGGCTTGTGAATGTGAGAGTTGCCGCTCAACATTACTGCGGGAATGTGATCAGAAAGTTGGTGTTCGGGAAGAGATTTTTCGGGGTAGGAACTGAGGATGGAGGCCCTGGAATGGAAGAGAAAGAGCATGTGGATGCATTATTCACGATCTTAAAGTATCTCTATGGCTTTGGAATTGCTGATCATCTTCCGTGGTTGGAGGTGTTTGATTTGGATGGGTGTAAAAGAATTCTCAAAGATGCTTTAAGGAGTTTGAAAAAATATCAAGATCCAGAAATTGATAAGAGGGTTTACATGTGGCAACAAGGGATCAAAAAGACAGAAGAGGATATCCTTGATGTTTTGATTAACCTCAAAGACTCCGAAAAGAATTACGTGCTGTCAATTCAAGAGATAAAAGCACAAATTACTGTAAGTATCCCTAATTATTGTCTCACCTAGAAATTGATAAAGGTAAATGTTGTTTTTGTCTTATTACAGACTAAAATAAGTTTTAATGAATTGATAACATACATATTTTCGTGTGTATTGTATTTACATACAAATATTGGTGACATTTGCGTAATTGATAATATGAAAATCAATATATATTACTTTGCATATAATATATATTCGATCGACTGATTTTTTTCAAAAGTTTAAAATATATCTAACTTAGTATATTATATTGATATTCACTATATCCAAGAAAAATATAGAAATTATTTTTTAAAAATATACTATATATTTTGATATATTATATTATTTTTATAAACGTTTATGAATAAATACTATATAAAATATATTACAGTACGTTTAAAAATAAATCTAATATCTAGCGTAATGTATATAATATACACAAATACACTATCTTAAACTAAATTATATGTATGTGTGCCCATATATGAATTTGTCATACATGTTAATATATTACTTTCAGGAATTTAGAAATTGGAATGAACTTGAGATTTGAATTGACCACGCCCTTTCTTCACAACAATCTACTCGATCGGCAAGAATGTATGTGTTGTAACAATTTGGAAAAATGATATTTTTCAACTCGTAACTTAGGATATTTTTATTTTTGATTTTATTGAGTATGTGATTTTTATTTTTGATCCTGTAACTTTTAAAAAATAACACTTTTGGTTCCAATTTCCGTTATATATTTTAAAGGAAAATGCACGTGGCTATTAGAGCCTGTACACTTTTTGGTCCCATATGTTACATAATTATCACTTTTGGTCCCGTTCACTTAACGGCCACGTGGTTTTTTCCGTTAAACATCTAATGGAGAGATTTCATGGGACCAAAAAACTGCTATTTTTTTAAATTTACGGAACCAAAAGTGAGAATCTCTTAACTAATCGAATCAAAAATAGAAAGACCCTAAATTAAAAGACGAAAATGCTAGTTTTCCTACCAATTTACATATTACATAAATGTGGCTAATACGTAGAATCTCTCATTTTAGCGTAAAACCACAAAAACCAAAAGAGCTATGCATGGTTGTCATAATCACTGAAGCTAAATTATATTGCTTATTCGGGACTTTTCATCTTTGATACCTGCAGGAAATAATGCTAGCTGCAATTGATAATCCCTCGAATGCAGTTGAATGGGCTCTTGCAGAAATGATCAATCAACCTGATATTCTTGGTAGGGCCTATAAAGAATTGGATCAAGTCGTAGGTAGAAATAGACTAGTGGATGAATCCGATTTGTATAGGCTAAATTATATCAAGGCTTGTGTAAAAGAGGCATTTAGGTTACACCCTATAGCACCTTTCAACATCCCACATGTCTCTATGGAAGAAACCACTGTAGGTGGGTACTTCATCCCTAAAAATAGCCATGTGTTGTTGAGTCGCTACGGGCTTGGACGAAATCCTAGGATCTGGGAAGACCCTCTCGTCTACAAGCCAGATCGCCATATTGTCAACAAAGACACAGAAGTTGTGCTTATGGATCACGATTTGCGGATGATATCATTTAGTACTGGAAGACGAGGATGTCCAGGGGCCGTGCTTGGTTCGACCATGGCGGTCATTCTTTTGGCTAGGCTTATACAAGGGTTCAGTTGGAGTCCACCACCTAATGCACCAAGCAATATTGACTTGGTTGAGTTAGAAGGAGATTTGCTAATGGCCAAACCATTGATTGCATATGCGATACCTCGGTTGGAGCCACATGTTTATCTAACAATAATGCATGTTTGTGATAGACCATGAAAGATTAGTAGCTACGTTTGTTTCTGGCTAGTACGTGTGTTGTCTTTATTTATATTACTGAATTATATATGTATAGTTAAAGCTTTCATTTAGGGAAAACGAAAAAAAAAAGGAGAAACAAAGGAAAATAGTTTATTTACAACACAAAATTTTAATGTCAACCCAAATAAAGCATATAAAAGAAAAAAAAAGAACGAAACATGTCAACCCGCACAAGACCCCTCACCTCACATAGGATGTAAAATCAATATTCGTCGTAAATAAATATTTTCTTTTTTCTAAAAGGAAGCAGGCGAGTTCATTTACTAGCTGACGAGGGCCCTGCTGGGTAATTGGTCCTATCCTTTTCGGTGGGAGGATTGTTCTCTTCACCACTAACAGTTGGGGGGACAATTTTGAGCAGGATATCATCCTTCTCTATCTGATTAGTCAGGTCCATCATCATAGATACTTGTTCAGTAAGGAGTGGAGTCTTTTGCACCACAGGAGTTGTCTCATTATCCGGATCTAGAGCAATCGTTAGCCCGACATCTTTGTCCAAGAGGAGGCTAGCTTTCGTTCCTACTGGAGGTAACTTGCTGCTGGAAAAGAACAAGTAATGAACCAATCCACGATATAATACTTTAAGGCCCAATTAGCTACAAGTTCTGGAACTCTGGAGACTTTTTGAACTCCTCCAGGCAGCCCGACCACATAACCTCCAATATTTCTCTTCCTTACTCAGTATGAGGGCAAGTGCAAAGACCTCCCTCCTTTTGTACTCCTGCTCCAAGTAGGCCTATTCTAGATGCCCATGAAGCGTCTTGTGCTAGAATAGGTAATCAGAACGGTAATTAAATTGGCAGTTATAGAAATTACTCAACGGTCATTATTAAAATAATATTGTCTTGATAAATATATTAAGTATTCATCCTTGGCATGCATAATGTGTTTATTATGCTTAATGATATAGTAAAATGGTGTTTTTAACGTAAAAAACAAATGTCCAACAATCAATTAGATAGTTTATGTAGTTGGGTTGCGCATTGGATAAAAGCTATAAAACTAATTTTTCATGGTTGGTTTGAAACATTTTAAGGTGTGGACCACGAGACAAGGTATCGGGAGTACTAAAGTTACTTGCAGTAAGTAATATATTCATTCAATCAATGCCCATGTTTCATTGCCGAGAGACGTAGGTCGTCTACGAAATTTTATTAGGTTAGCTGACATAGGTTGTCAGCTAACTGAATTGACTTGTGGGAATCCCCATATGAAAGCCTTAGAGGGTTTGGTTGATATTACTAGAATTCCAAACTTCTATAGTATGGGATTAGTTCTCAAAGTTGAGAAATCATGACAGCCACATGCATATGAAGGCAGTATCTATGATCTAGCCAAAGGTGACTGTGTTTCTAATATGGTTATTATAAGTCTTATCTTGTCATGTCAGAGTATGTATTGAGGATAATGGATTTTAAGAGATAATTTATTCCCTGTCAGTATTTGACTGAATGTCACCTATGCACTCTAAGATAGTTCAGACTCTTTAAAAGTCTTTGGCCAAAGCTATTGATCGAGTAGGGAATGGTTCCATAAATCGATTAACTGAGTAAATGCATCTCAGGTATAAAGCCTAGTTGTCTAGTCAAGAAAAATTTGTGTGGGTTAAATTGTGTCAAATAGTAATATAAACTAAACTATTTCATATATTTTCTTCTCTGAAATAGACCTATTTAATTTTGGTCAACAGAAAATGCTTGCAATGGAATAAGGTCCTCAAATCGACCAAATTTTCGACCACCTTCTTGATTTAGCTTTAGTCACAAATCAATTAGACATGTTTGCAACTGCAAATAGTTAAAGCATAGCAATGACAAAACAGGGAGTAAAGATAGAAGGCCTAATAATAATAAGCATCCAAAGAAAAGGGGAGAGAAGCATAATTCAAGGCACACTCGTGTCAAATAAAGCATATAAAAGAGAAAAAAGAACGAAATATCTCAGCCCGCACAAGGCCCCTCACCTCACATAGGATGTAAAATCAATATTCGTCCTAAATAAATGTTTTCTTTTTTCTAAAAAGAAGCAAACGAGTTCATTTTACTAGCTGAGGAAGAAGTAACAAAGGAAAATAGGTTATTTACAGTAGAAAATTTTCATGGAAGTGTCCTTTGCAAAGCTGCTAGAATGCAAAAAGTTATGAATCTAAATCCGTGGCAAAAGAACAACTAGATTTTGTAATGCATAATCTATGACAAATTCCATATATAAAAATATTTGGCGAGCACTATCTGAAATTCTTCTCGTTCCTAGAGATATAACAAAATTTCAATTATAGGGATCCCTGGCAAAATTTGGACAAAATTTTGCAACAATTGCCTTATGTTGTTGTTGTCACCAAAGTGGCCCTTTTCCAACACAGATGATCAACAGAAAATGCTTGCAATTGAACCTGCAATGAAATAAGGTCCTCAAAGCGACCAAAATAATTGCAGTAACAAATTTTTTTCAACTACCTTCTTGATTTAGTCGTCACAAATCAATTAGACACGTTTGCAAATGAAAACATTAAAAGCATAGTTATGACAAAACAGATCAAGGAGTAAAGATAGAAAGCATACTAACAATAAACATCAAAAGAAAGGGGCGTGAAGTATGATTCAAGGCACACTCATTCCAAATAAAGCATAAAAGAAAAAGACAACGAAATATCTCAGCCCACACACGGGCACCCCACCTCACATAGGATGTAAAATCAATACTCATCGTAAATAAATGTTTTTTTTTCTAACAAGAAGCAGGAGAGTTCATTTACTAGCTGAGGCGGGCCCTGCTGGGTAATTGGTCCCATCCTTTTAAGAGTAGTTGTCTCATCATCCGGATCTTGAGCAATCATCAGCCTGACATCTTTGTCCAGAAGGAGGCTTTCGTTCCTGCTGGAGGGTAACTTGCTGCTGCAAAAGAACGAGTACATGAACCAATCCATGGTATAATACTTTAAGGCCCGGTTAGCTACAAGGTTTGGAACTCTGGAGACTTTTTGAACTCTTCTAGACAGCTCGACCACATAACCTCCAATATTCTTCTTCCTTACTCATTATGAGGCAAGTGCAAGGACCTCTCTCCTTTTCTACTCCTGCTCCAAGTAGGCCTGTTCCAGATGCCCATGAGGTGTCTTGTGCTAGAACAGGTAAGCTGAAAGGTATTAGATTGGCGATTATGGAAACTACTCAACAATTATTATTAAAATAATATTGTCTTGATGAATATATTAAGTGTTCATTCTTGGCATAATGTGTTTATTGTCCTTAATGATATACAGTAAAACGGTGTTTTTAACATAAAAAAAAATGTCCAACAATCAATTAGATAGTCTATATAGTTAGTTTACGCATTGAATGGAAGTTGTGAAATCAACTTTTAAGGGTTGGTTTGAAAAGTTTTAAGGTAAGGACCTCGTGACAAGATATTGGGAGTACTAGAGACTTGCAGTAAGTATTATGTTCATTGGATGAGTGTCATGTTTCATTGCCTAGAGATATAGGTCGTCTATGAAAGTTTAGTAGGTTAATTGACATAGGTTGTCATCTAGCTAAATTGACTTGTCGGAATTCTCGTATGAAAAGCCTTAGAGGCTTGGTTGGTATGACTAGAATTCCAAACTTCTATACTATGGGATTAGTCCTCAAACCTAAAAAATAATGACAGCCACATGCATATGAAGGCGATATCTGGGATCTAGCCAGCGGTGACCGTGTTTCTAATATGGTTATTATAAGCCTTGTCCAGTCATGTCGGAGTATGTATTGAGGACAATTGATTTTAAGAGAGAATTATCCCTTGTCAATATTTTATTGAATGTCATCTATGCGCTCTAAGATAGTTCAAACTCTTTAAAAGTCTTTGGCTAAAGGGATTAATTGAGTAGGGAATGGTTCCATAGATCGATCAATTAAGTAAATGCATCTCTTGTATAAATCTTAGTTGTCTAGTCAAAGATGGGAATCGACAGCTAATTTCATGCCCTAAACTAAGGTTCAGAGACTGTTGGCAGAAAGGTCGTATCTGTATGAAACTCAAGAGCTTAAATATTCACTCCAATATTCACCTAGCCTTTAGTGACATGGACCGTTGTTAGACGGCAACTCATGGTGACGGACATTGTTAATTAAAGATTAATCAGAAATAATTAATTAAATTAAATTTTGCCAATCAATTATGTCGGATACAAGACCAGGTCTAGATGAGGGTAAATTCAAAGGGTTATACACAAATCACTGTGAAAGTGATAAAGTTGATTTCAAATTAATTCCGGAATAAGTGAAATAATTTAATTGAATTAAATTATCAAGAAATGTATAAATGATTGGATCATTTATACGTGCGATAATTCATTGAATGACTAGCCCAAAGATTAATTAATTCAATTAATTAAATTTGGGCTAAATCCTTTTAGAACTAATTGAATTAATTTAATTGAGTTTTGTTTGATTAATAAATTGGATTTATTAGTTGATATACATGAGCTAGATTTATTTAAATGGATTAAATAAAATCTTTGGATCACCTGATATGCTTTTGATTAATACTATTAATTAAAAGGGCCTATCAACCTTATTGGATTTGGATTAATTTAATAATTTAATTAATCAAGCTCAGTCCATATAAATGGAAAACCAAAGAAACATCATCCCTTAACATGGTCAAGGAAATACGGTAGATTCATCCTTAGAATGAATGTTGCAAAAAATATGCTCCAAGACAGCATCAATTTTCAGCCACAAACTAGTTATGGGAAGTCAATGCTTGATCAAACTTTATTTGAAAAGAGTAGATTGGCCCAGGAACACGACAGAAATGTAGAAAATACAGCATTTAAAACATAAAACCAAATCAAGGGGCATACCCTTTATATTCCTACGTGTTCATTGTATAAAATGCAGAAATAAAGATGCCCGTGAAGAAAATGAGAAAAACTAGAAACTAAAGTGAAAGTTTGCCTTGTTGAATTTCTTTGTGATTTGTTCGCCTTCAAATTTGTTCACTCAAGATTCCAATTGTAGGAATCCTCCAAAGGATGTCCACACCACACAGGAATGTTGGTTTTCGTCCTCGTGTTAGCAAGTTCGAAAATGGGAAGAAGAGATAAAAGACTACACTATTTATTAAAATACTTAATCTTCTTATATTCTTGATATTGACTTGATTCTAAAACGAAAAAGAACAAAAAGGAGGAGGGTTTTTGGTTTCTTGAGGGAGAGAGAGATGTGTTGGTGAGTTGTGTGTATTATGGGGCAATGAATAGCCTAGTCATTCAAACCCTAGAGATTATTTTAGGCAACACTCAAGAATATGGCAATTTACCATAAAGGACGAAGCCAAACTTTCCGTTGTTTCCTTTCTCACCAAAATGACCACCTCGTTTTCCTTTTAAGGATGAGCCAACTCCTCCTTGTCATGTGGGAGTCAAGCTCAGTCATGGCCCGAATTTATCGGGTTAGTTTAAAACGAGCCCAAGTTCTAACTGACTTTAACTTAAATTTTATTTAATTAAAAGCCAACTAAAGTAGTTCAATATCTTTTAATCTGATTAAAAGATACAAGTCCAATTTTCTTCCATTGATAAATTCAATTTATTAATTAAAGCAAGCCTAACTAAATTAATTTAAAGGGCCAAGCCCAAACTTAATTAATCTTATTAATTAAGCTTTGGGCTATCCATTCAATGGATTATCACTCACATAAATGACCTAATCATTTATATTCTCCGTAAATTAATTTAACTCAATTAATTAATTCTCTTCTTTCAAGTTAATTTTAAATTAATTCCTTCACTACCATAGTAATTTTCACAATATGTGCTCAACCTCCAACCATGTTAGCGTAATATTTGCACCATCTAGCCATCACGGCGAACCACCTCATTAGTCGCATGAGGGAGTTTCAATTGCTCTTCAACTTGCTCTTTGAAAGAACAATACTCCATATGACCTCATAAAAAACATATATTCCAGATATAGGAAGTTTCAATCTAATCTGAACTCCATCCCGATATCATGGCTCCAAGCTAGTCATCCGATCCTATGTCCTACATCGTTTCTCCTTATGTCTTTGGATCACAGTTTAATTTGCTGGTCAGACTAAAAATACCCATACCTCTAAGGTAACTACGGTGTTCTAGCTGTCCCACAGAGGCTGTTTGGATGAAATACTACATCTAAAAATTGGGTGTTGTGCCTAGCATTTCCAAGCGAGCGGTTATCTTTTCTGATAACAACAGGGCGATAGCGCAAGCCAATGAGTCGAGATCTCATCAATCCAAATATATTTTTGGAAGCTTCCATCTATTAAAAGATATGGTAAGTATAGATGACGCTCAGATGGACCAAGTCAGCTCAGCATAAAATGTTTAAACTAAAAATAATATCCACCTTCTCAATCGTCTTAATATAATAATCGGTACCTACATATATATACATCAATTTTGAGTAATAAATGTTTAAACTAAAAATAATAATTAAACTACACTGGAAAAAATAATAGATGCCTATTGTTATCAAGTCAATCACAATCCACCTCTCCCAAACTCAGCTCAAAGATTAATGGTAAGCAATGATGGTAATTCTTATATTACTCGATACGATAATCTCCAAAAGATAGAGAGTACATGTGGCTAAATGATTCAAGAAAGTGAATACAAACAAAAAAAATACCGTAGATATAGAGAATTTTGCAATAAATTTTGCGCAGGATAAAACTAGCTATCAAAAACTAGCCATTATGACATTTGCGGCATGTTTGTGAGAAATTTACAATGGGCAAATTGACCAATACACTTGTGACGCTGAACTGCATTTGCTACAATAGGTGAAAGCAGTAGCATAATTTTGGAGTAGTTTGCGACAAAGATTTTATCGATTGTGTAACAAACGGTGAAATTGCACAATAATTCATTCCAATTATAATGGACTCGTCAGAAATTCCATTACAAATTTATGACTACAATTATCCCTTGCAAAACTCTTGCAAAAATGAGCTTGGGAAAATAATTAGGACAGTTTTTCCACCAGCAATAGACGGGCCTAACCCTGCAACAGCCTTTGTGACGTGCAATCCATCTATACGTCTGTCCACTTTATTTCAAATCCAAGATAACGTCATTTGTCCCAAAATCCCTTCAATAACTGGTGGAAATTAGGATAGATAATTTCCTTCGCAAATTTTTCGTTGCAATAAAATAATTTGTCCCAAATAAAATCGTTTCAATATTCGCCTCAAATCCCACTTTTTTATGTAGTGATATGTTAACACATTACACAAACTATTCTTACCCTTTGGTCAGGAGTGATTTTTATAATTATGTAAAAGAAAATATGAATAATTTGTATAACTAAATCATATATGGAAAGATGTAAATATAATTATTCCTATGAATTACTACCTATATCCAAGGAAAATTTGTGTGGTTTAAATTGTGTCAAGTAGTAATCTAAAGCTAAACTATATCATATATTTTTTTCTCCGAAATAGACCTATTTAATTTTGAAAAGGATAGTTGATTAATAATAGTTGGTTATTGTGATATTTTTCTTTTCTATTCTAGACATTTCTGTGAAACGAGTTGAATGCTCCGAATAGTGCATATATTTACATGGACTTGAAAGGACCACGTGTTATGACTGTTACAAGCAGAAAGCATACATTGATTTACATACCTATATTAATAAATAAAAGGGTCGGTTGGCCAAATATGCCACTCATCCGTTGTAAGGCTAGTGCTGTATGGCTATCAAGACATAAGGCCGACATAAATTTGTGAAAATTGATATAGGGTTGGGTTGTTTGGCCGACCCTTCAAAAAAACTAAAAAATTAAAAAATAAATAAGAATAAAAATTAATAGGTACAAAACAGAACATATTATATAACATTGGACCTTACATAAGATTTGGGTCCGGTGGTGGAAAAGGCACGACGGACAGAAGCACTTATGCTACATTTGTTCACTTACATCTCCAAGAATTGCTTCCAATCACTCTCCATTCATTTTACCAAAGCAAATCTCAAAGTCTCTTTTTCCGCCATCTCACATTGATCAAATTTCTCAAGAACACACACACGAGGGAGAGGGAAAGAAAATTAGTAATAAAGAAGAAAAGGAATCCTGAGACCATGGAAATTAACAAAACATGCCTTCGCATCATCAATTTGTTTTTGTTGCTCGTATGGGGTTTTACTTCCGTAATCTTTATGAAACGGCTACGTTTCAAGCAAAGAACAACACCTCCTCTTCCACCGGGTCCGATGGGCTACCCTATAGTTGGCTGCATGCCTGAAATGATGAAGAATAAGCCGGCGTTTCGATGGATACACAAACTCATGCAAGAAATTAACACTGAAATAGCTTGCATCCGCCTTGGTAACACGCATGTTATCGTTGTAACGTCTCCTGAACTTGCACGAGAATTCTTGAGGAAACAAGACGTGATTTTCGCTTCCAGGCCTAAGAGTATGTCTGCCAACTTGACGAGCAATGGGTTCTTGACGATAGCCACAGCACCAATGGGCAATCAATGGAAGAAAATGAGAAAAGTTATTGCCTCAGAAGTGCTTTCACCTGAAATGCACCAAAGGCTCCATGCAAAAAGATGTGAAGAAACTGATCATCTAGTGAGATATGTGTACAACCAAAGCCAAAATCCGCTCCTAAATGGGCTTGTGAATGTGAGAGTTGTCGCTCAACATTACTGCGGGAATGTGAGCAGAAAGTTGGTGTTCGGTAAGAGATTTTTCGGGATAGGAACTGGGGATGGAGGCCCTGGAATGGAAGAGAAAGAGCATGTGGATGCATTATTCACGATCTTAAAGTATCTCTATGGCTTTGGAATTGCTGATCATCTTCCGTGGTTGGAGGAGTTTGATTTGGATGGGTGTAAAAGAATTCTCAAAGATGCTATAAGGAGTTTGAAAAAATATCAAGATCCAGAAATTGATAAGAGGGTTTACATGTGGCAACAAGGGATCAGAAAGACAGAAGAGGATATTCTTGATGTTTTGATTAACCTCACAGACTCCGAAAAGAATCACGTGTTGTCAGATCAAGAGATAAAAGCAGAAATTACTGTAAGTATCCTTATTGTCTCACCTAGAAATTGATAAAGTAAATGTTGTCTTTTCTTATTACAGACTAAAAATAAGTTGGTATGTATTGATATAACTACAAGATCGTTGCTCCACATTCAGTTTGCATATATATAATTATATTTTTATACATATAAGATTATTAAAACTATAATCACCACTAAATTTGCACAGTTTAAAGAACAAAACATTATCAAAGAATTATATCTTCTAATTTAAAATTAAGGTAATTATGTAGCAATGCATATAATTTGTTGTGTATTCTAGGATAAAATGTAAATATAATGAAATGGAACTATAAGATTGAAATATTTTGATGGTGTATATATATTATAACATTTTTTAGTAATTATTCATATTTATTTATTAATATAATAGTGGATAACATGCATACTTTCGTGTATATTGTATTTACATACAAATATTGGTCACATTTGCTTAATTGATAATATGAAAATCAATATTTATTACTTTGCATATAATATTCGACTAATTTTTCTCAAAAGTTTAAAATATATCTAACTTGATTTAGTAATATAAAAGAAATTAGTTTATATATTCTCAACCATCTGTAATATTCAATCACATGGAAGAAGGATGGCAAATAATTTTACTTTTAGGAATTTAGAATTTGGAATGAACTTGAGATTTGAGATGACCATGCCTTTTCTTCACACCATTCAACTCGATCAGCAAGAATGCATGTGTTGTAACAATTTGGAAAAATGATATTTTTTGACCCGTAATTTAGAATATTTTTATTTTTGGTTTCATTGATTATAGAATTTTTATTTTTGGTCCTATAATTTTTAAGAAATAGCACTTTTGGTCCCAATTTTTGTTGTATATTTTAATGAAAAATACGTGTGGTTATTAGAGCCTGTACACTTTTTTTTTATCCATACGTTATAGAATTCTCATTTTTGGTGTTAAGTCGGCCACGTGGCCTTTTTAATTAAGCATATAATTGAGAGGTTTCATGGGACAAAAAAAATATTATTTTTTTAAAGTTAGGAAATCAAAAGTGAGAATCTCCTAACTGATCGATGAAATTAATCAAAAATAAAAAGATCCTAAATAACAGGACGAAATATACCGTTTTTCCTACCAATATATATTACATAAATGTGGCTAATACATAGAATCTCTCGTTTTGGCGTAAAACCACAAAAACCAAAAGAGCTATATATGCATGGTTGTTATAATCACTTAAGCTAAATTATATTGCTTATTCAGGACTTTTCATCTTTGATACCTGCAGGAAATAATGCTAGCTGCAATTGATAATCCCTCGAATGCAGTTGAATGGGCTCTTGCAGAAATGATCAATCAACCTGATATTCTTGATAGGGCCTATAAAGAATTGGATCAAGTCGTAGGCAGAAATAGACTAGTGGATGAATCCGATTTGTATAGGCTAAATTATATCAAGGCTTGTGTAAAAGAGGCATTTAGGTTACACCCTGTAGCACCTTTCAACATCCCACATGTCTCTGTGGAAGAAACCACTGTGGGTGGGTACTTCATCCCTAAAAATAGCCATGTGTTGTTGAGTCGTCACGGGCTTGGACGAAACCCTAGGATTTGGGAAGACCCTCTCGTCTACAAACCAGAACGCCATATTGTCAACAAAGACTCAGAAGTTGTGCTTATGGATCACGATTTGCGGATGATATCATTTAGTACTGGAAGACGAGGATGTCCCGGTGTTGTGCTTGGTTCGACCATGGCGACCATTCTTTTGGCTAGGCTTATACAAGGGTTCAATTGGAGTCCACCACCTAATGCACCGAGCAATATTGACTTGGTTGAGTCAGAAGGAGATTTGCTAATGGCCAAACCATTGATTGCATATGCGATACCTCGTTTGGAGCCACATGTTTATCTAAAACTCATGTAGAACTAATATCATGTGTATGACAATAGACCATGAAAGATTCGTAGGTACGTTTATTTCTGGCTAGTATGTGTGTTGTCTGGCTATTACTTGAATTATATATGTATAGTTAAAGCTTATGTTGTTCACTTAGGGAAAACAAAAAAAAAAGGAAGAAACAAAGGAAAATAGGTTATTTACAACACAAAATTTTCATGGAAGTGTCCTTTGCAGAGAATTTTGCGATAGATTTTGCGCAGGACAAAACTAGCTATCGGAAACTAGCCATTATGACATTTGCGACATGTTTGTGACAAATTTACAATGGGCAAGTTGGCCACTAGACTTGCGACGCTGAACTGCATTTGCTACAATATGTAAAGGCAGTAGCAAATTCTTGGAGCAGTTTGGGACAAATATTTTATCGACTGTGTAACAAACGGTGAAACTACAGAATAATCCATCCCAATTATAATGGACTCGTCAAAAATTCCATCACAAATTTATGACTACAATTATCCCTCACAAAACTCTATTGCAAAATGGAGCGATCGAAACACATAACCATTTATTTTTCAGTGTCGTTATTCTCGACGTTGCTTAATAGTGCTGAGGTGCTCTGTGAGATTTCGTTGGCCTAATCGCAATTGGCTAAGGAATATTACATGGGCAGCAGCAAAATGGAGAGGGAAATATATCATAAACGTGGCATATCGAGTGCTACTGGCCTCTTGTGTCTACCATATATGGCGGGAACGGAACCTACGGAGATTTGAGCGGACGGATCGGACGAAAAACTCACTAGCCTTCCTTATTCTAGAGGATGTTCCGCAGAGGATTCTTAGTGCTACATTATCTCCTTTATTAGTTCTTATACACTTTATCGAATATCCCTTGGCTTGTCGAAAGAGATACCAAAATTTGAACATTGTTGTACTGTATGTTATTATATGTATGTTAATATTCGACTAATATAACTGTTGATATTATTTTGATTAAAAAATTTACGTAATATTTCGTCATTTTTTCTATAAAAAAAATTATTAATTTTTTTCTTGAAGTTGAACAAATCTGTACTATCTATAAAAGTATTTTTAGAAAAAAGTTAAACACAAAATATGTCAAGAAAATAACTACTTATTTAACTCTCATGCTATCATATCTGTTTTGATTAATTTACTAATAAAAAGACCTTATTATGCCAAATATTCTAACATTTTATGAGATACGAAAATATTTTATAAGCTATAATATTTTGCTTTATCCGAAGTTCTAAAAATTTATAAGATATTTAAAAAACCTTGGCGTGATACCCTTTTAATCTTATAAAACCACGATCAATATATTTACTAGGAAATTTAAACAAAATTGACTACATTACTTACACACAAGACTTTCTAGTTTCTTGTTTTTAAACAAAATTGACTATTTTACACACAAGACTTTCTAGTTTCTTGTTTCTTCAAGAGCCATGACGCACGCTCAAGACCGATATCAAATAGTTATTATTTTGAAACGGTCAAAATTGAATAGCATAGAAGATTTTTTTTTATTTTATAATTCTATTTTTCAGCGAACGTCTTTTATGTTAAAATACTAATAAAATTTGATGAAATAATTAGAAATAAATTTTTTTTTATGAAAATTTTGTAATTAATAGGATGGAAAATATACTGATATTAAAATTTGAAACAAAAATTAATATTTTCCCTAATAATAAAATATGCATTCTGGAAATTTCCAAGTCAAGCTCCGGATAAATGAAATTTGTCCCAAAAGTCATTATTCCACAGTCAAACCACTTGAAATAAGCTGTTTGTAGTTTTGATTCCCCACACCATCAAAACCCATTAGCCCACGCAAAACCCAATTCGTTCACACACATCCTTGTGAACGCACAACATAGGTATGAGACAATCATCCTTTTGTAACTCACCTCAAAACATAGGGTTATTTACATTGATTTTTTTTTAAATTTGACATAATTATAAATCTTCTTGTTATTTGATTAATGCAATTTATCTCTATATGATATGTGAAATGAGCAAATAAACTATTGTGAAAAAAAATTAGCAAATTATCTCCACGTGTTTCGAAAAATGAAGCAAATTGCACTCCTATCAATTGTTAAAATAGGGAGGTAATTTGCTTTGTTTTTTAAATCTCAGGGGGTAATTTGCTATTTTATTTTTCACAGGGTGTTTTTACTCATTTCTCATATCACTATGGGGTAAATTGCAATTTCTCCTTTTTATTATTTTAAAATTTATTAATAACCCATAATTTTAATTAACGATCGTCTAACAATTAGCTCAATCTGTTAGTCCCCATTAGGTTTTCATCCATTTTCTTTATGAACTGACTGAAATGCTCTTATGGACTGAGAATTACAATTTTATTTGTTATTTAAAATTTTCTAATTTTTTTTATTGACTAAGTTGATAATTTTGTTTTTATAGTTTTTCAAATTTTTCCATCTACCCTGTACGATTTTGTTTATAAATTTTTATTTTTTTAGAAAAAGAGAAAAAGATAATAAGAGTAAAGTTGATAATTCATGCATTCATCCAAGCATTACATAATTTTATTAAATATCATAAAATATTTATAATTTTTTAAATAATAAAAAAGTATTCGTAATTATGTCAAAATTAAAAAAATATCTTCTTAATTTACCTTAAATCGCATATATAAGAAATCCTAGCGTGTAGAACCAACAAGAAAACATAAGATACCTCCACCCTCAACCACTCCTCCCGAATTCCACCATGGGAATGGACGACGACGACGATTCTTCCTTCTCTCCTCGTAAACACAACTACAATGTAAATAGTAAGATCATGTTGATAGCTATAATCTCGTTATCGTTCGTGGTGATACTCGTCGCCTTACTCCACATATACGCCCGATGCATGCTGCGCCGCCAAGCCCGCCGTCAGGCTGCCCTTCGCCGTCTTGGCTTCATAACACACTCCGCCAACGTGCAGATCGTCGAGCCGCCAAAAACCGGCCTGGACCCATCAATCATCGCCGCTTTACCCATATTCATGTTCAAACAAACAAACGGCACCAGCAGTGAGATGGGCTCCGTGGAGTGTTCTGTATGTATAAGCATTTTGGAAGATGGTGAAATGGCAAGGACTTTGCCAAATTGCAAACACACTTTTCATGCAGACTGCATTGATAAATGGTTCGGTTCAAACTCAACATGTCCAATTTGTCGCACGGAGGCCGAGCCTAGGCCTGTGGCCGGAGCACCACCGTCGGCGCCACCGCTAGACGGGGACGGAACGCAGCCGTCGTCGTCTAAAGTTAGTGGCTCAAGCTCGCGGTTAAGCTCCTTCAGATGGATTCTTAATAGAGAAAGGTCATCTAGGAGGATCCATAGTCAGTCTTGTGGCCAGGAAGAAGGTCTACCAGATCTTGAGAGGCAGTGATTACAATAATTAAAGGTACAGATTAAGCATCACATACATACTACAAAATGGAAAAATTAATAATAGTTGAATTTGATTTTTTCCTGTGCAGCACTTTGAGGTTCTTGGGATTGTTTCTTTCTTCCTTTCCCTTTCATGAGGCTATGTTCTTTAAATAGTTAATCTATAATATTGTGAGAGCTTTCTGTATAATTTTCCAACTTTGACATGTTACGTGCCCAATATATTTACGTTTTCATCTTGAAAATACTTAGACTTTACATAGTTGTTAAAGAATAGGATAATTTAAATCAACGTATTTTAAAATTAGGTCTAATTTAAAAAATATTTTCTATTTTTTAAAAAATTATAAAAATACTACTTGAAATTACGATTTTAATTACAAGCTCGCCCGATAATGAGAGGCAGAATTTTACAAATACACACCTTGAATTAAGTAACATTGAGGGTGTATACTTATAATTTTATAAAGACCGTGAAATATTTTTGTAATTAAATCCAGTCATAAATAATTTACCCTAAAGATATCAGCACTACAGAAAAATTCAGTTTTTGTTATACTATAAATGACCGCGGTTTATTGTAGTAAATTAATACTATTAATCACGGCTAAATAAAATAAGAGCAAAAGTTTATACTTTTACCATGATTAATTAATATTCGTCATGATTTTAGCAATATCCAATACATTTGTCATGGTTTTGGCCATAACTAATGTTTTGGCTACACTTGCAAAAATAACGACCAATGGCCGTTGCGAGGCCGTGGTTGATTTGTATTTGCTACGATTATTTTCTTTTGACTATATTAGTTAATCATAACGAAAAATTATATTTTTTTATAACTACGGAATAATTATTATCAGGGTGAAGATTAATTCTTTGCATTCGGTAACCTAATAATATGATGATAATTAATTGGCATGCAAAAGATTTTGTTATTATCAACTCATTAGGTAGGGCAACACCATGTGAAATACAGCCTAGGAAGGGACATCTCTACGTGTCATATTATTGACTTGCAAATTTTTTTATATTATTCGTGCATGATTTATGGAAATCTTCACACCTCTTCTACCATCATCAAGTGCCAATAGTCAACCATGTGCATTACATGTCCTGAATTAACAATAAACTTTTTCCTTAATATTAATTTTCTTCAAATTTAAAGTAATAATATACTATACTAACTATCAAGTACTATTTAAAAGGGAAAAGTGTAGCAATATTTTGTTCACTTATTGAATTAATAGTGAGAAGATGCATATTATCTACACAAAAATTAGTATATTATAACAATAAAAGGAATTTATACATAAAAAAATACTTTTGGTCATAGATCATGTTCACTTTTTACGACAATCATTACAAATTCTCAATTTAAAAACAATAACTTGTGTTTTTCCTCACTTTTCATCTCGTCATTAATTAACTATTTTGATGGGAACGGTGATACTCATGTGGTCATTTAGTTGGACATGTTGGAGAGAATTATGGCATGTGAGAGACACATACTTTATTTTTTTAGGGATTATAATTGCAACTTTTGGCAAGAAGGGGAAATAATAAAATTAGGGTTAATACTATTTAGGTCCTTCCAAACTTATGAGAGTTATGCTTTTCAGTCTAAAATTATGACTTCAACAAGTGATTCAACTGCTGCAAAATCAAGTATTATGTGCAACTGCGGTAGAAAAATGTGTACAAGAACCTAGTGAGTGAGCTCAAGTCTATGAAGAAGGTTCTATGGCCATGACAATATTGCAACTGGGAAGACCCACTAATTTGCACAACGGCTAAAAATGCAATACCTAGGCTCCTTTTCAAGTTGGACAAAATGGAAAAAAAAGTTGTCCATGTATGATGACAAAGAAGGCCTGAATTTCCTTCCAAAACGACCACTTAACTGCCACATGATTTCCATCAATATTTAATGATCACGTGAGTACCGAAAATAAGATTCGCATAATCATTCTCCACTCTGATTTTAGCAGAAAGAAATCCCTCCATCTCCATTTCTAGTCTTAATTTATTTCACAATTCCGAGGAATAATAAATTCATGAAGTCTAGGTCGATAAAATTATTTTTGTCCTTAAATGAGATTTTTAAAGACCGCTTAAAGTGAGAATCTCGTTTGTCAAAATTCTCACTTTTTTCATACACGATTTATTACTGCAGTAACACGTGATACTTGATTCTACAGCAATTGAATCATTTCTTGAAGTCATATTTTTAGCGAGAGAAGCTCAATTGTATTACCATCTAACAGCACTATGACTGTATCTCCCCTAAATATCACACATAAAGTTAACTCTATTTATACATGTAAATATGCACATAATCAGCCCATGTGGAGCATATATATAAACATAATCTCTTCATCACCACTACCAAATTTATCATTTCATCCATAAGATTATACATATGTCTATCAAATATCACAAAATGGAACTGTTATATTTAGTTCACATGGTATCCTCATTTTTAATTTTAAATTTATACAACTACAAAATGTGATTTCTATTTTTATTGACGGGTGAGAAAAGAATGGCGTATTGGCCCAACCTAACTGTAATGTAAGGTTTGGATCTAGGTCTCAGTGGGTAGAGATCTATTCTTGAAAAATGTCAGTAGATGAATAACCCTGCAACTCAATAAGTAAATAACTAGCATCACATGTACATTAATTATAGTTTCAAACAGGAAAAAATGAGGAACATATGTAGAATATGATCAACTTTCATTTCAACACGTTTAACTTTATTCCATACGCAGTCAACTCATAACAAAACAACCAACTAAACTGTTCTTTTCCTAATCTGCTTACCAGAAGGTGATAAAGTATTTTCTCGACCAATCGAACCTCACCGTTCATTATATAATATTTAAATGAATCCTATTGAGTGTCACAAAAGCTCTTTTCATATGAAATCATTGGTCTTTTCATATACCAAAGCATAACTCTTTTCCCTTTTTTTTTGCACACAAGCTCATCAATAACATCAAGGGGTATTGAAATCACAATTATATTCAATTTTCATCACTTTCGCAATTTTCACATATCACCATTCTTGTAAGTCACTGTCGCACAAAATCCCACATAGACTCATTTTCATTTACAAGTACCAACAACACATCATTCAACAAATGAAATATTTCAATGCATTTTTTCATTTCAGTTTCACAACATAATCATTCAAATTAAATCATCCGCGACTCATATAATCCATAATAAATTAGTTCCAGTACACGAATCATTAACTTACATAAAAATAATATCACAAAGAAAGGTAACATATATAGATAATACTAATTATAAGGGCAAAATCTTGTTTTGGTACCACTAAAAAATGTCAGTTTTGTTTTTGGTACCACAAATTTTGCAAGTTCGGGTTTTGTACCATTAAATCAAAAAATAAATATTTTTTGTGCCAACTTAACAGCAGAGCCAATGTGCCGTGCACACGGGCCTTAACGGCCGTCAACCCCTCAATTTTGGCTGGAAAAGTCACGCGAGACTGAGAAAAAGGAGGAAAAATTGGTTTTTCAACATTCCTTTGTGTTTTGGTACTATTAAACCTAAAAATAAGTTTTTAGTCCCATAAAGTCATGTAAGGCGCAAAATAAGTAATACAACACATTCCAAAAGAAAAGATAAAATTCATAAACATGAAGTAAAATATATTGGTTATGAATACACGATTTAAGCTCATTGAAACCTGATTTGACAAAAATTTGAAAAAATCCACCTGACAAAAGAGATCCATTGCAATGCACGATTTTTCGCTAATAACTTGCCAAAAGACTTCAACCTATACAAAAATTCTCTACTTTTTTGTCTACATCTTTCTCTTTCCTTTATCCTTAGGTTGTGCCTTCTGAGATGTCATTACACTGCGCAAGTTTGATAAAGTGACATATTTTTTACCATCATGTATAATGATATCTCCAATAGGACCTGTCATATTCAGGTTAAGGCTGATTAGATACAAAACAGAATTATGATAGCAAGATAAAATTTAATGTGGAATTGTTTACCTTGTATGGGACGAGAAACAAAACCAGGAGGGTGTCCTACCATAGGTGGTGGTGCCCTAATGTTGACCCTTGCATGCATGAAACGTGGTGCTAGTACTAATACAGGGGCATTAATTTGATCTTGTCCATATAATATGAAACAACAATATTAACATCAACACTAGAATAGAAACAACAACAACGACACTAACACCAACACCAATATAGAAACATGAACAACAATACTAACACCAACACCAGTAAGTCCAAGTAAAAGACCAAAGCCTACTAAAATTGGGTATTTTTAAAAGTATGGTATGAAAGTTGCAATGTACTCTAAAGTTTGGTATCAAAAGTGCATTTTTCTCTTTTTAAAAGTGATGAATTAAGTGATTTTAAGAAAAATTACTAATAGTAAAAGTTGTAAATGTTTGAAAGTTGATTAGAAAAGCAATTGAAAAGTTAAAATAGAGTGTTTGATAGAAAATTAACTAGTATTTGAGATTATTCACAAAATGACCGAAATAACTTTTGAATCAATTTTTATTTTCTCCCCCTTTTTGTCGGTCACACTTTTTTCCCTTTCTATTTTTCTTTTAATTTCCCTTTCTTTTCTTTTAATTTCCTTTTCTTCTCTTCGTGTCCGTTTCATTCCCCCTTTTTATGTCTTAATTTTCTTCTTCATTATGCGATTCTTTCCTTTTCAATTTAGACTTGTAAATACTCCATCACTAATTAGTAATTCACTCCCCCAGTTCCACCATCACTCAACACCCGCCTTAAGGTCGCTTTCCCTACAGCCAGCCTCTTGCCGCACCATCCTTCCTCATCCCCACAACACCTTATACTTATACACAATCGTCTTTCCGTTACACCCCATCAATATATTTATTTTATAGGTATTGGTGCTCCTAACGTGGAGGACATGGTGGTTGATCAGCACAATAATATGAGGATAATTTATGATTATTACAAATAATAGAGGATAAAAATATCTTTTAATTTTAAAAGAACTTTGAAATATTTATAAAAATACAGATAAACTCGAGAGATGGAGGTTATGCTTTTAGCTTATGGCTTCTAACATTTTTTTTTTTTTTTTTTTGCTAAATTTAAAAATTTAAAAAGTAAAAAACTCACTTTCTTAACTAAAATTAATCTATAAACTTAGAATTGCTTTTTATTTTTTTATTTATTATTATTATTATTTTTTTTTAATTTTTTGCATACACCCACTCAGCCTCACAACCTGACAAATCGTTTTCCGATATTTTGCAAAAACCGCTTAAACCCTGACTTCGACCGCAATGGAAAGGTAAAAAGAAATTAGGATTAGGAAAAAACCCTTAAACCCTACAAGTAATAGCACCACCATCTGGCGTTCTTTCCTCTTCAATTACAGCAGAAGCGGCAGTTTCTCTGCACTCTGCTCGACAATGGTAGGTCCACTGCTCCGCTCTCTCTGGTCCACCGCCGCCAGAAAGTCCCGCTCTTCGTCCTTCCACTCCTGCTCCGACTATCTGAAGCCCCGCAGTGCGGGCTACACGAGGACCTTCTCCTCGATTACTGCAGCTGCCACGGCGTCGTCCACTCCGGATGCTGCCGGAGTCGCCGTGGATCCTAGTCGGCTTCGGAATGTCGCTGTAATAGCTCATGTTGATCATGGAAAGACCACACTCATGGATCGGCTCCTGCGCCAGTGTGGCGCCGATATTCCACACGAGCGAGCCCTAGACTCGATCAGCCTCGAGCGCGAGCGCGGCATCACCATCGCCTCTAAGGTGTTTAATGGTTTACCAGTTCTTTTGAATTTTATGTATGTTTCTGTTTCGATTCTTTGGAACCATAGAAAGTGAGTAGCTAACAAGGATATCAGATTGATAAGTTTATGTTCTCCGTTCCGTATATGGGTGTTCTGTTGTATTTTTTGGATGTAGATTTCTTGGGCCGTCTGTTAGGTTATTTTCTGCTTTCTTTATAGTAGATAATCCCGTAATGCTGGATAAAAGGATATCAGTAGGGTACTTTATTTTTTGAAGTTTGAAAAAGGAAATTGTTGTGTAGGGCTTCATATTTGCTTTGATCTTAACATTGAAATGAAGGGTCCATTGGCAATGATGATAAAAAGGCCGGTCTTACGGCTGCTACTATTTTGTTGGTAGTAGATTGATGAAAGTTTGCTGAGGTATTTACTTCTGAGCCAGTGGTAGATGGTGTCGGGCCATAATTGGATTACCGTCTCAGTTTAGACTAGCGTGTCGGTAGTCTTCCTGAATTTTTATTTACAAATTCCTGTATAGGTTTCCTAAATGGGACGTTTCTGTCGAAAAGTGTCCTGGTTTCTTCTAGTTACAATCTTTTGAGAATAAATAATCAGATATGGGGTGAATTTCTATAGAAAAGCTGTTTTTGAACCTCCTTGTCTGAATTTATTGTCTATCCTCAAAGGCAATTCAAGTGTGTGGGGTTATTTTAGGTCGATTTTGCGTGGGCTGGAAAAATGAATTTTAAGTTTTGAAGATTTTGAAGCGTGTATTGGGAAATGTGATTAGGGTCTAGTATTGCTTTTAGAGATAATTTTTAAAGGTGCTGAAAATGAATGAAAGTATGTTTAATATTGTTTTCTGAGGAGACAAAGTATTGTAAAAGCCAAAACATGTTTTGATAGTTGGTGTTTAGAATGGATAGAAGTATGTACTTTGGGCATTATTTTTCACGGAGTCAAAATGACTATGGAGTCAAATCATGCCTTGATATCAGGAGACTATAATTTATAATATATAAATAAAAATAATACAGGAAGATAGTTGAGGGTATGTTTTATTTTGATTTTGGGTATCTTTGATAGCGAGGATCTTAGGTTGGTTTTAAACCTAACAAAATCCTTACTATACTGTGTTTGGAGTCAGTTTTTGGCCTTTACAAGAACAACTTAAAATTAGAACCACACGTAGCAAACATTTCTTTTGGTGCGTATGCCTCAGTTGCTTGCTTAAATAAAAATTTTGCTATTGAAATTAGGAAATATTTCTGGTGGTTAATCCTCTTATGGTTCTGTAATTTGGTCGCCATATGTTTTTTGAGCATGTCATTTGTTATTTTTGTTATAACTTGCAACCTGCAGGTTACATCTATCTCGTGGAAAGAGCATGAGCTAAATATGGTTGACACTCCTGGGCATGCAGATTTTGGTGGTGAGGTATGCCATATTCTAAGAGCTCAAATTCGTAATGTTCTTTACTTTATGATGATGATGAAGTCTCTAGGAACAAAGATTATTGTAATATATTTTTGTTACTGGAGCTATAAGTTCATAAGGCCATGATTTCGGTTTTCAAGGAATAAAACTAGCTAAGTGGTTTAAGACCATCATCCATCACTTTGACTGTCTTTTAAATTATTTTTCTAGTAAGCGTGTGTATTAAATAAGATTTTAATTTAAATAGTGGCCTTTTATCAGATATTCAGATTAGAGCTCATATACAGTCAGCTCGGTTAAAATTTTATTTCTAGGAAACAATTGAACAACTTAAAGATGCATATTTTTGTTTTCTTTTGCTCACATTGATGTTTCAAGGAGCAACTGAAAAGAGGGGTATAACTCTGATAGCAAGATTGCAAATCAGTTTCCAGGCTATCCAGAAATATCCATCATAGAAGCCATTATAAGAAACAAGGGAACTTCACTTGTATAAATTGTAAACATTGTCTGCAAATCAATGAATTAAAACTTGATCCTAACTCATTAAGATACTTCCCTTTATTAGACCTGATTTCACCTTTGCAAGTTGTGTCCTAAAATGAAAAACCAAAAAACAGAAAAAACTTCTCAAAGTTTTAGCTTGGTAAATAGTTTTTGGTTGTGGATTCGACATGTATGAACTTGAGAGTAATGAAGGTTAAATCTGCAACAACTAAATCTACACATTTTTTTAGACGTGATGTCACCTTTGCAAGTTGTGTCCTAAAATGAACAACCAAAAAAGGAAAAAACTTCTCAAGGTTTTAGCTTGGTAAATATTTTTTGGTTTTGGATTGGACAATGTATGAACTTGACATTAATGAAGGTTAAACCTTGCAGCCTGAACATCTCATTGTATGACCCATATCATTTTAGTCTGATGAAATTCAACTAAATCTCCACCTTTTAAATTGTAATTACCTTGGATTGAATACCTGGAGACTGCAACAACATCCTTACTGCAGCCTTTAAGTCTTTACTATGCTGAATGAGTTAATTTTTCCCTTCTCTTTTCATAGGTGGAACGGGTTGTGGGCATGGTTGAAGGAGCAATATTAGTTGTTGATGCTGGTGAAGGTCCTCTGGCACAGACAAAATTTGTTCTTGCAAAGGCATTAAAATATGGTCTACGTCCTCTACTTCTTCTAAATAAAGTAGACCGACCTTCAGGTACCAATAAGTATTGGTGTTTATATAAAAATTCTTAAGATTTTAGAGAATAGCAAATACATTTATCTGTTTAGTTGCATACTTTTCAGAACAGTCTTGATGATAAGAAATCTTATGGTGTTAGAGAAAAGTAAATACATTTGTTTGTTAAGTTGCATCTTTTCAGAAACTTCCTCACCAAACTAGGCACAGAAAAGTACCTCAGAAACATCTGGGTAATCAAATATATATATGTATTGATGTAACAATGAAGATGTATACTTCTTTCTTCCAAGAGATTGTTGGAAACTCTACTTGGACTATGGAAACTGTAATCATGACAAACAACATTAGCATTGTTGATTGCGCCCTGCTGTGTGGCTATACTACTTCAACCTTGTTCCAGTTATGATTGTACTTCTCTCTATCAAAACCTACTATTTATTTTGTTGGAAGCATTTACTATTTTTGGTGTGGGACAGCAGGATGAAGAAACAAGGGTCCTTCGATTTTAAATCATGGTTCAAAGTCGCGGTATCGGCGATAATAGTGGCGGGTATTGTTCCACATTGGTCGCGGCATATCGGCATATTATTGGGCGATATGAAACAAATATGTTACAATGTTTAAAAAATTTCAAAAAAGTAGTTAAAACTATAAATACATTTAACTATCACAAATTATACATAATATTTCAGACCAAGATTTTTTTATCATATCAAACTTTCATAAATTAATCATAGAAGTGCTTAAAAAATTTAAGCATAAAAATATTACCCGACAAGCTAATGTCAAGTATGACCTTTTTAAGCATTTGCATGGGAACTTCAAGAATCATAGTTTGGGTTAATATTTAACTCAATTGGAAAAAAATATTACCCTCATAACATAATTTAACAAAAGTAATGCTGATTAATTCCATAAATATCACATTTACTTGATAATTATGCTTAGGTGCATGAACTCCATAAGATATGAGGAAGTTCACAAATCCATAAAAGAGTAAGCACCACTTATAAATTTATTTGGTGGTCTCAACCATCACATCATATTCGCTCCGAATATTCGATATTATCAGCGATGTAGTCGGATTTAAGCGATAATATCGTTAAATTGGTGATAATATAAGATATTATCGGCGATACTAGACAGTCTCGGATAATATATAAAATCGGGGATGAGTGCCGATCCAGTTACGTATCGGCTGATATCAACGATGATATCGGCCAATACTTTGAACGATGTTTTATATAAAGTAATACCCTGCAGCATATCGGATATCAAGCTGATACGTAATGTTTTGCATAGAATCTCAATGCCTGCAAGAAAAGCAAAACCATGATTGAATTTGATCAGTATGAGAACATTTAAGATATCGGGCTGGAATCTATCCAGCTTCTTATGAATGGTGGAATACTCTTTTGGAAGAGGTTACTCTGTACAACTTCTGAATTCCAAACAAAATGATGCCATAGGTCAAGAAGATAGATTATTCTTTACAAATTCTGAAGGTAGAGCAGTGTTAACAGTTGAGAGGGCCTTCATTTTATTAGGAAAATTATTCATTCTGCATCATTGCAATTACAATTTTATGTGCACTCTTTACTTGAGTTCTCAAATCTGATTCAATGGCTGACAAAAATTCATTGTATTCAGAATTTGTGATGTGCCAAAATTTGGTTAGATGTTGGATGTTCATGTTGTAGACGGATGTAAGCATTGCACATAAAAGGACTTCTATTAAAATTTCTCAAATTTTCAATACCTTTGTCCCATCTGTTTTTCTTTTAATGCTTTGAAAACATGTATTTTCTATAACCTTTTCTTCTGTATGTGTAGTTACTGAAGAAAGATGCAATGAAGTCGAGAGCCTGGTGTTCGATCTATTTGCTAATCTTGGTGCCACAGGTGCTTTCTGTGTTTCTTCTGTTATCATAGTCCCATTTGATTAATCTTTAACCCCTGAAATTAACTGTATTTTTTCACATTCATTACTGTGTTCTCATTTGATTGATTCCTTTTCCTCAGAGGAGCAATTAGAGTTTCCTGTTCTTTATGCTTCTGCCAAGGAAGGATGGGCTTCATCCACTTATACAAAAGATCCTCCGGATGATTCGAAGAATATGTCTGAGTTGCTTGATGCAATCACCAGACACGTTCCTCCGCCAACTGCTAGTGTTGATGCACCTTTTCAGATGCTGGTTAGTGCTGGAATATTTACTGTTAACTTCATACTTTCAGTGTTGATATGCAGCATGTGCTTCCTGGAATTCAGTATAACCTGACCTGTTATTCAAGGAGAAGAGCAATAAGTAGGGGCGAAAGCCCGAATGAGCCACTTAGAGAGGTGTTATATAAGAATTATGACAACTAACTAGAGGGGGTGTTAAGTGGGTAAGAATAGAGAAGTTCTGGCTTTGCATTGAAGATCTAGCAGTTATTAGGAGTCGTCCATCTTTTGTTGTTTCTGTCTTGCTGGAAGTCCCTAACAAAAGAATACATATTTATTTCAATGACGCAAAAAGATAAGATCGATGTATTTATTAAATTTTCGTTACTATACGTTAATTTTCGTAGACTTGCAAATCAGTTTCTACTTTCTACCATGCATTTGCACCTTTATAGAGAAACCTTCATAAAGCTGTTTGCCAGCTCCTTTCAGGTATCTATGATGGAAAGAGATAATTATGTTGGACGGATTCTAACTGGTCGTATCCATTCTGGGATTGTCCGAGTTGGTGATAAAGTGCATGGACTTCATAGTACAGATTCTGGGGTCATCAAAATGGAAGAAGGGAAGGTTTGTGGTCTTGAAGTTTTTGTCTCTCACCAGTTGTGCTATATATACAGTCCGTGCTGCACATAATTTGAGCAATGGTTTCATGATTACTTGATTTTTGTTAATTAATTATGTGCTATTTAGTCTTGCAAGTGATCGTTTTAGTCTAAATATGAACACCATCTGCATATGGTTTCCACATCCTACTTGTTTCTGGGCTTATTGGAAGATAAGGCATCAGGCCTTGCTCTGCTGCGGTATGAGAGCTGATATCTGTGGGATGACTTTCCTCAAAAATAATTTCACATTGTCCTTGAAACTGGAAAAACTGTTTGCATGCTGGCGTTTTTGCATAGTACACTTGGATCTGAAATTGGAGGTCTTTTGTCTTGTCTTAAGAGGTTTCTTCTGTTGCGTAATAGAAGGATTTTAGCTGCTTGTTCTGTAGTTACTTATAATTTTTAAGTTACCTACGCCATTACACTCATCCCACGAAGAACTGATACCTTTATGTTATAAGAAAGATCTTTATTAGAAAAACACGTGTTAGGAAGAAAAGAATAACTGTGGACAAAAGAATTAGTTGACTTGCCTCATTTTCCTTTCTTTCTTGGAGATGCAGAGACTTTTTGCTTTATAGAGGATTGTTATTATTTGCACTCTACCTTGAGTTAAGCATAGATGTTGCTTTTACACAGCTTCCCTTAACATATGCTAAACGGGTGTGTGGTCAAGCTCTATATGAGAATATCTGCAATTTTGATTCAGAGAATGCATGTATGACTAGGTCAGCCCATGTGGATCCAATTTTATATTGGTCTAACTGGTAGGATCCAAATGGAGAAAATTTCAAAGATTTCCCTACATTTGATAATAAAAATAAAAGGAGGCCTAATAATTAATTTTTGCTGTTTTACCTATTAATTAATTTTTATGTTATGCTAGATAATAAATTAAATCCTAGCAACAGATAATCTCATAACTTAATTATGTTGAAACTCGAAACCTCTTCAGCAATAGAAAGCAGAAGATAAGAAAACTGAATGTTTTTATGTTTTGACTTTGCGAAAGGATGACGTAGCAATTAACCAAAAGATAAAGGATAAAAATGATAAGTTTTATGTTTTGCCAAGGATGAGAAGGAATGCACAAAGAAGGAAGATGAATAAGATTAAAAAATGTTGGAATGAAACTTGGTTGTGGATAATATGGTATCAGAACAAGAATGTTTTGGTCTTTTGGGTCTTATATTTACACTTTCGCCCAATTTTGAACAAAAATGGAATTTGCTTTGAAAGGGTTTTCATCTACATCATATTTTTCTTTCCTCCACTGTTGTTCTTCAAATTAAATATAAAACTTTCTTATTCAGTTTCATTTTTCTTATACATTCTATTTTCGCCCCAACCAAATGACTCTTCATGTCTAAGATTTTATGCGGTTGTCACTTGATATAGTAAGAAAGCTACTCTATAAGAGATGTTCTGCATAGGTCTCACCAACACCCAATTATGAAAGTTTGGCCTTTAAGTAGAAAATACGGCTTTCACTTTTGGAGTCAAGCTTGAGACAATAATATTAAATGTCTTTAACTTTACTATCTTAAGGTTTTTAGATGAGTTGCTCTTGCAATAAGTAGCACCAAAATAAGCTAAACACTAATTATTGAGGCCTGCTAACAAGCCAGTCATCCTCTGATCATGCGAACCAAAGCTTGAGACTTAGAAGAATCTTTGTCTTGCCCTAGTGAAAACTTAGGGAGGGTTCCGTTTTCTTCATAACGCGGGGACCTCAAGCGATGATCCAGGATCTTCTCTTCTCTGTTACACGGAACATCTAACTAAGTAGACAGGATTTAATGGACGTTGACAAACCTGTAATAGTAATAAAGCTTGAAAACAATTGGAACAAGAAGAAATTCACATGTAGGAGGAAAAGAAGAAGACAGAAAGTTGGGTAGCTTTGAGAATCATTAGTTGACCCTCCTTTTTTGTTTGTCTAGCTTTGAGAATCATTACTCGACCCTCCTTTTTCTTCAGGTTGAGAAAGTGCCACATTTGCCTTAGGATATATGTAAAATATTATATTAACTGGATATCAAAATTGGAACAGTAATGGAAGACCACTCTGCCCTTTGATTTCACTGATCTCCAATTATGATATGGACTTAGTCCAGTTTATATATTATGTGCACAAAAAAGGGATCAAATTGGTTGAACTAAACTTTGATATAATGAATACACTTTGAAGTACTTGTTAGCATTGATATTAGTGATGGGGTATGTCGGGATGACCCTACTAGATAAGGCGTCATACTTCTTGTTTTCTGCTATGAGTTTTTAAAAGGCATATATGTGAATAATGATTCTTAATCTATTATCATTTTTATGTCATCTATTTACATTTTTGTAGGTTGTGAAACTGATGAAAAAGAAGGGCACTTGTACCCTTTCAGTTGATAGTGCTGGTGCTGGTGATATAGTATCTATGGCTGGGTTAACCTGTCCCGCAATAGGGCACACAATCTCAAATGTCGAGGTACATGATTCTGATGCTTTTCCTATTTACTGGAGGGCACATTAATTCTGCATCATTCTTTTAAGCAACTGGGAGTTCTCATGATACTTTCTTTTCTTTGGTCTTTCAAATTGACAAAGTTTGGGTTCTCGATTAATTTGCCTAGTGGCTTAACTTAAGGTTTCTACTCCATGAGTTGTTCGGAGTTGATTCTCACGAGGTGGTCACAGATGTGTCATTATGTGCTTAGAAATTGACAATGCTGGATTCTATGACTGCTGAATCTGCTTTCTGCACCAAAATATTATATCTATTAGCACCGCTAACACTATTACTACTGCACCTGTGGCGCAATTTCAAGCATTCATGCCCCACCAAATTGACTTTTCAATCACTGCACAAACCCGCAATGTGCCAGCAGTCATGTGTGTTTATCTTCTTTTATTCTAATAAGAGGCTTTGAATTAATCTGGAGCTGCATACTGATATGTTTAAACCATGCTTGTGGGGGATGGGAGTAACTTCTTGTTTTGATGGCATTATTCTTTGCGTCAAATATTTGCTCCTTGGATTTTCAGGTATTTTATTTTGTCTCAAAGTTATCATTTCTTTTGGCTGGGTGTCTTATCTTTTGTGTTGGTTTCCCTTGTTTAACATATTGTTTGTTTTTGGTAAACTAGTCGTCGCTGCACGTGGTTCCCTAGAGCATATAAAAAAGGCTGTGATGAGAAAAAAGGAATTAAAAGAAAACAAAATTGTAATTGTAAAATTGTAACAAGTGTGGAGAAGTAAGGTGAGAGAAATGTGGAGTAGTGGGTTGACAAGGAAAAAATGTAAGGGATAACTATATTCTCCTCCCCTGAGGTTTGGTATAATTACACATAGACCCGTGTGGTTTGGGAAATTACATCTAGCATCCCTGAAGTTTGTTTTGTCTAACAAATAAGTCCTTTCGTTAATAAAAATTCACAGAATTTATAATAATAAAAAAAAGAGAATCTATGCTTACCCCTCGATTGCCTTATTACTGATTTATTGCAGGTTAAATAAATCTTTTTCTGAAAAATTACCCTCATACGTCGTTACGCGTCAATGCATATGAGGAAGTATATTTTCACTGTTATAAGGGTAGATTAGTCGGAAAACATTGTTTGACATGCAATCAGTCACTAATAAATCAATCTGAGTGTAAATAATAATTTTTCACTCATTTTTTGTTATTATCATCAAATTCAATGAATTTTAACTAAAGAAGGAACTTATTTGTTAGATGGAAGCAAACCAGGGTGCTAGGTGTAATTCTCCAAACCATAGGGGGTCCACGTGTAATTATACTGAACCTCATGGGAGGGGAGTTTAACTATCCCAAAACGTAATGTGAGATTATTTAAAAATATTGAAATTGCTATAATACTGTTCTTGAAATTATGACCAAATTATTTTTGAATGGAAGAAGTGAATTAAAGGGTAAACTTGGGTATTAAAAGATTGGTACGAAAAAGTTTTCTTTTATAATATTGTAGATAAGTTAGTATCCTTTCTTCTTGTGCTGGACTCTCATGTTGAAGATTTTCATTTCTTTTCTTTGCGCTGTTTTGCTTTTAATCTCTTCTATCATGGTGTTACTTTCCTCTCATATCGTCTTCCTCCACTAGACACCATGTGGTTTAACCCTCAACGTATCCATCTCTAGGTTAGGATTTTAATTGATGTCGAACAGAGTTTACCTGAAAATCATTTCTGCTACTACTTTACAGTCTTCAGCATATTTTGCACAAATTCTTTATCTCGTTCCTATATTTGATTAATTTTTGAATAGTTGGTTAGTGTGGCAGTTTTTTGTGGATATGCGATTGTTGGAAAAACATCAGTTTCTAAGTTCCTTTTGCTTCTGATTTTAACTTCTATTCCCCCTCATCCTATATTTTTCATAATATTAAAAATGATGATGTCTATGTCCTGCTCTATACCGAGTAAATGAACAGTCTATAATCTATTAGCAGTTGAAATGTTCACATCTACTCTGCAAAATCCTTGATGTGATATTAGACATGTAATTGACATTACTAGGTTTCTGGTAGGTCATGACTGCTCTGCCTACTGTTGAACTCGACCCTCCAACCATTTCCATGACTTTTGGAGTGAATGACTCGCCATTGGCTGGTCGAGACGGTACTTATGTAAGATTCCTTTTGCCCCTATTCTTTTTTGTGTACATCCTCGTTGATCTTTCCATATCACAACTGGTCTTTTAGATTGTATCTTGAGTTCGACTATGTTTTAGACTTTCACTCTTCGGTCTTACATGAATTTGGGCGAGCAACTGCTTGTTTAAACACCCTTATTTTGATGCAACAGTTACCCTGCTCTTCTGTGTGCCTATTGAGTTGCCAATGACACGGCTCTTTTTGGTGGGTTGAGGAGCTGTCATCGCAAACTTTTCTATATGCACGTTGTTTTTCTTTGATATTTTTACATTTCCATCCCACCAACAGTATTTCTTCCATCGTGATCCAACCAAAATTTTTACATTCTGTACTTGTGGATTTGATGTCATCTGTATAAAGGGATCACTAGGGATCGTGTTGTATGCTTATTGCTGGGGTTCACTGGATATCGTGTATGATGCATGATGAGATTCTTCTTTTATTTGTAAAACAAATGTAGTTGACTGGAAGGCAAATTGGAGATCGACTAATGGCTGAAGCTGAAAGAAATCTCGCAATAAACGTGCTCCCTGGTATGTCAGACTCTTATGAAGTTCAAGGGAGGGGAGAGCTTCAATTGGGTTAGTTCTTTTGATAAGATGTATTTTATATTATATGCTTTATTTTTACTTTATCTTATAATGTTATGGTCCAGAATTACACTAATCCTCATCTGTTCCGTTTTGCATTGTCTTAACTTATCTCTACTATGGAAAACAGGCATCTTAATTGAGAACATGAGGCGTGAAAAGTTTGAGCTTTCTGTTTCACCTCCTAAAGTCATGTGAGTTTTTCCTTTGAGCTGGTGCCTTGTGCTGCTTCCTCTTCCTTCTGCCTCCATTTTGTTTCTTTTTTTCGTGTTGTATATATGTAACTGCTACAGGAAAAGCCAAATTCAAACCTTTACTTTATTGGGATGGAGAGTTAGATATGATGCTTCCTTCAATATATCATGACTAATTTCTCGTTAGCCGAATGTTGAGAGTTCAGATGTTCTGAAGAGTTGGACAGGAGCAATGAACTACATTTTATGTGACTTAAATGAATTTGATTGATGCTCGAGACTTCAGCCAATATGCATGTTGGGTTGTTCCCTACTTGAAAGTATGTTAATCATGGTATAATAATTTAAAACTCGGCAAAGTGTAACAACTCTCTTTCAGCATATTTAGGAACCTTCCCTGATAGTCATAATACTGAAGAGAACCTGAAGGAATGTGCTTCTGTGTTGAATAGAAATTTTCATATTAGAGTTCCTTTCATCAGGTTCTTTTTCAACTATCTTCCCAGTGGTGAATATCCATCACTTGGTTTTAGAATGTTTTTACTCGGCCCATTTCGGCCAATCAAGTAATTGTGTTATCTGGCGTAATTGGAAATGTGACTATGCAGGAGGATTAATTAACTGGTCTGGAGCAAGCCAGATTAGAATTGTATCTTCTAATGCAACCATGCTCAGATGCTACATTTTCCTGAAAGCGTCAACACTCAAAACGTTAATAAACTCACGTGTAGGTTCTTTTGCTTGATTCTTTTAGCATCTGATTCTTGCTTGCTTCTCAACTCACGAAAACTTCTGCTGTCTGCACCAGTGCATTAGCTAGCAGTTTTAGTGCATTGCGTTTAAGCAAAGAAGGAACACCAATCTGGGATAATAAGTTTGTAAGAAACAAGAAATGGAAGTGAACTATTCCTTTGTGAATTTGCTCACAGGCATCTATTTCCTTTGTGAGTTTGTCCACAGGCATCTGTTTCCTTTGACATGATATTTTAGTTCCTCCATGTACCAAAGAGTGTCCTTGTTTTGAATTGAAATAGAGTTTTAGATGACAATTGCAAAGGCGAATCTTTTTGTACCTATGCAATACAAAACTGTCAAAAGTAGTGTGCGAAATCCAGTCTGTCACATGACTCACATTTTATACTTTAGAGGTTGGACCCCTATGGATGTAATTTAGGAAATTAAACAGTATCTTTGGACATCCCAAACATCAAGTGCAAGCAGTCAGTTATAGAATGAAGAGTGATGCTTTAATAGTATTTCCAAAGAAAAAGTGAAGTTAGTTTGAATTCAAATGCTTTTACTCTTAACTGTGTTGTCTATAACTGGGAAATGCTCTTTATTCCTCTGTCTTTGCTGAATCATTAGACAGCAACTGGACAAACGAGCAAATATGTTAGAAACTCAGTATGGATAGTCCTTTGCTTTTTACCAGCTATTCATTTCCTGTTGTATTTTCTCTATTGGGAAGAGATAGGGGAAGAGAAAGCCGATAGAAGGAATTCTCTTTCTAGATCATCTCAATTATAAATGACGTGATAGTTTCAATCTGATCCCTCCAAAAATGCACAATTCTGAGCTCTTATGCTGAGTTTTCGTGAGGATTATTTCCATTTTGTCCTGGATGATGTATCCTCTTCCAATTATTCATGGTTCTCAGTATATTGACTTTCTGAAGTTTCTCAGTAACACATTTGGACTTGATTACTTTTATTGGTGTTAAGATTCTTAGATGTATTAACTAAAATATGATCTGTGTGAGATATGTATTGTGGAAGCTAACCAACATGGATTTCCTAAATGTTACTATTGCCACCAGACTAGAATAAGATGTAGGCTGTTTAGGCTACTGTTCATGATGTGGGATTGTAAATATATGATCTTCTCAGTTGTTCATACATGAGAAGCTTCTCAACTTAAATCATTTTTATACAGCTTGGGATAATTTCTGTATTTAATCAGGTACAAAAATGAGAAAGGACAAAAGCTGGAGCCAATTGAAGAAGTGACTATCGAGGTGATAGCCCTGAAGCAAATGTAAAGTGATTCTCCAACCTTTCAGAATTTCAATAAATGACTTGGTGTACCTTGCTTGTGCCAGGTAAATGAGGAGCATGTGGGTTTAGTTATGGAAGCTCTCTCTCACAGGCGAGGAGAGATAACTGACATGGGTCCTGTCCCTGGCAATGTTGGCAGGACTAGACTTTGTCTGACTTGTCCTTCTAGGTACATATTAGTTCCTTATTCTATCTTCTGATTCTTTATTTCATATTCTTTTTAACTCTGATTTTTGTGGTATTTTTGTAATTGTCAAATTTAGTTCTTCCTTTCTTTATGCTACCCCCATATCTTCCAAATTTGTGCTCTTTGATTGTTTCTTTCATTAAGCTCGGTTGCCTCAGCAGATATTATTTCACTGATGCAACCTTTTGCCCTGGGGTACTTTCTGTCACTTTGTCATGCATTTACTATGACAGGATAAGAATTTTGGTATTAGTTTTATCTCCTTGATATTTTGTATATGTTTACAGGGGCTTGGTTGGTTATAGAAGTGTGTTCAACAGTGTTACACGAGGCACTGGATTTATGCATCGTGCATTTCTGAGTATGTCTTCTTCAGCCATTTGTACCACTAAGTTTTGATCGTTTGCTTTCTTTTGAGCTGATCAATATATGTCTTGTGAGCTTGCTTACCTTTGTTATATTCTCCTCTAATTAGAAACAGAACTTGTTATTTTATCCCAACTATTGAGATTTTTTTATGTATTTCAACTTTTCAATTTATGCATCATATCATAGGGACTAAATCTTATGCCATCGATTACTGATACTTGCTTCCATTGATTATTTGTTGCTTCCTTTCCTTGTTTGCCCCACGTGTGAGTTGTAATACTTTCCTTCTATGATTTTGCATTTTGATTTTTGTATGTTATTCATGCAGATTACGAGAAATACCGAGGTCCTCTTGGAAATGTCAGGAAAGGAGTCTTGGTATACAAACATGTCACTTTCTGTGATCTTGCTATTTTTGTTATTAATTTTCTTGTATAAACTTATTTCTATTTATTTCTTTTTTGTTTTTCTGCCGACTTTTTGAAATGGGATTGATGTGCTTTGGTAAATGTTTTCCATTGTGTAGGCACTTTGTTCTAGTTTTTCATGTATACGTACTACAATATCATGACAATCAAACTGGCTTCTGTCAAGATTAATTAGAGATAGCTCAGGGAAGAATACAAGCCTTAAGTTGCAAAACAAACATTTATTCTACCACTACTCATTTCTGAAGCCATCATTTGCATTGCATTGTACATGCCAATCATCCTTTGGTAATATTCCATGCAGACTGTCTAGCATGTCAAGTCTGCTGGTATATTTTGTAATATTGAGCATGCAAACATGAAGGTTTTCTTCAGAATAATCTTACCCACCCAACCACCAAAAAGAAAAAGAATAACATTAATAAAGACGACTTCTATAGACATTACTACAACGCTGATCTTTTGTCAATCCTGGTCTTGTCTCGGTTAGGCAACTCTGTGCTAGAAACGAGATTAAAATTGTCTTAGGTTTTATCCAAGTTTGTCGCATGTAAATTAAGTATGAGTCCTGTTGCTCTACTTTGGATTGAATCTATTGTCTGTATTTCATTTATTAGGTTTATGTTTGTGATTTAGCTAAGCAATCTTGATCTAACAGGTTTCAATGGGATATGGGACTATCACTGCTCATGCATTGATGAGTTTAGAAGCTCGTGGAATACTTTTTGTCAAACCCGGAATGGAGGTTGTTGTGATTACAATTTACATTCTCCAGTAGACTAAGAAACTTGAGATTATTTTCATTATTCCTAATGTTATGGTTCGGGGGCTACATTTTTTTAATTGTTTTTCATATATTTGCAGACTTATGATGGGATGATTATTGGTGAACATTCTCGAGATACAGATCTTGATGTAAGTGTAAAGTATTCTAAATATAGTCATGAGTTGCTTTTTGTTAACCCCAATTACTCCTTGCAGGTTAATCCAGTTCGAACTAAGGAGCTGACAAATGTACGTGCTGCCTCCAAGGACGAGAATGTGAAGCTAACTCCTCCTCGCCTGGTATGAACTCTAAAATTCATTTCCTTCGGGTCTTGTCTTGGGTGGGTGGGAGAGGATTTGGTTAATGAATTAGAAGTTAATAGTAATTTTACACACCTACACCCCTTTTGCATGGGGAGGACAGTCTGGGAGGATGAGGGTGGATTTGGCAAAACTTAAACCCGCCCCACGTATTTCCTGAGTGGACTTGGGCCCCACCCTGTCTTTTGCCCCTCCTTGAATGTGAACCAACCCTACCATCCAAAACACCAACCCTGAAGGGCCAATCTGACAAATGCATTGGACAAGTTGTTCTGTTCATATGTCATCCAAGCCATATTTCCCAAACTTACCAGATGGTTGAATTGAACTCGTAAAGGCCGTTGATGTTTCATATAACTAGAGTGATGATCCACAACCTTTACATGGAGGAGGTTAGATGAAAAGAAAGCTCCAAGAAGTGGAAGGTGAAGTCAATTCAGAAGTGATTGAACTCGATAATATCTTATTTTATTTAGTACAAAAAATCAAATGCTTGAGCAAATATGGATGTATTGAACTCCAAGAGAAGAAACTGTAAGGTAATGGCTTATATCAGTAAAATGAATTCATATTTACATGTATAGAATTGTAGGTGTTTGAACCCAAATTGGCGTGGACCCAACCGGCCCACCCATTTGCCGCCATTATCGACATAAGTAGGCCATCATTCAGAAGTCACATGACATTAATATCATCTCCAAAGGAACATGGTTCTCAGACTTGACAAATGTTCAGCAGTGCAAATCCATTCCTAGGAGTTAACAACTAACAGGCATGTATTGAATGGCAGATACCTAACTGTTGAAACATCTGTATCTATACAATCCTAATGACAAACATCCCAGTCTTACTCTTGGTTAAGAATCATTAAGCATTTTAGAGATTTTCCAGATCCAAATCTAAGTAATGTTACTAAGCTACCACTTGTGCCACTTCTAAACTCTACAACATTCATTCCAAAGTAGTTACATGAATCTGTAGGTTATTAAATTCCATATGACGATCCCCAAATTTTCTCTATTTCATGATGATATATCTAACCACTTCTTTTTCCCCTACAACAATCAGCTCTTTGTTAATGAAGAACTATGAATAATATGTTTTTCACTTGAGCACATATCTTAGGTTGGTGTTCCACACTAAATGAGACGTGCGAAGTACAGGTTGTGGTTTTTGGGTCACTTATTATCATTGCTGCATTTCTTGCAGATGACTCTTGAGGAAGCAATAGGATACGTCGCCTCTGATGAACTAATTGAGGTATGTCCCTGTTACAGTCTTGTTATTCTAATGTTGATAAAAAGAAAACGTTTCTGAGGCTCACTTTAGGAGACTAGACTCTTTGCCCGTTTTTGAGAAAAAAAGTAGGAGCATGTTACCTGCTGTTTAGAATCTGATCTCTAAGTTGGGTAATTATGGGATATCTGATTGATCTTGCACTCCATGATGCATATCGGCAGCGTTTTGCAATTTCATCTGTCTCTTTGATATGGTGACTGAGCTATAACATTTTCTGTGCATTTTATCTTTTGCTATGCAGGTTACTCCAAGTGCTATTCGCTTAAGAAAGAGATACCTGGATGTTAATAAGCGGAAAGTAATGAGTAAGAAACCGAAGGAGTAAATTCCTCATGGTATACAATTTTGTGTTTTTATACTTATCCTTTTCCTGTCGACCAATATAGTCGTCTGCGGATTTACTATAGGCACTGTCGAGGTTTAATACATCAAATAGTTATATCTGTATGATATATTGTTTTACCAGGTAGCTATTCTGTTAATTTTATGAACAAATAGAAATATAAGGAATAAGATAGGGATTGAACTGCAAGCTTCTGCAGCTATTTTTTGCCCACCCTCTTTGTATGTAAACCTCATTAGAGTTATTAGATAAAGAGAAGCTACTTTCAGTTGGAGACTATCAGACTTCGTTTTCTGTTAAAAAATAGAGTTTATTTGTTTTCACGATGAATGTGAAGGTCTTTCAGCCCATTTCTTTTGCGTAACGTTGGGGTGACACTGTCTGCAGTCTGTTTCGTCGAAGAATCAGAAGGGTTTAATTTGTGTTTTTGTTGAACATACAATTACGTAGGTATATCGGATGTCATTTTGGAAGGATTGATTTGATGATCTTTCGATTATTTATCTGGCTGCCAATGTTCTTTCTTTTAGTAGTTCTTTGTAAGAGTTCCTGAAAGGAAAATCTTACTAAAACATCAGAGCGCTTGTATTTTAAGGCCTACATTTTTTTTTCTCTCTAGACGGTAATCTTCAAGAAGAAATCGTTTACTTTTGATTCAAAACAGTTTTTGAAACTCCAGTGAGTAATTTTATAAAATGAAAAATAGCAAAAAATTTCAAAATTTAAGTGCGTAGCTAATATTTTAGAGAAAAATGCAAGTAATTTTTCATGTGATATTGTAAATGAATAAACTGCTGTTTGTATAAAAAAGCAACGATTTATCCTTTTGTGTTCTTTAAACAAAATAATTTGTACCTCTGTATTTTTTATTTTGTTTTAAAAAATATAAAAAAGAAACTCCCATCTTTATTCCTCATAGAGGGTATTTTACTCTTTCACTGTATTACAAAGGGGTGAGTTGCATTAAATTATTTTAATTTCAGAAGAGCACCATTGAGTTGGAAAGACGTCTTGGTTTACACTCAGGTTCTCCCCCACGCACCTGTTGTAATAAAAAGAAAGAAAAACAAAATTTCATAATAATTTATATTATTAATTACACTACCCTCCCATATGATTTAATGTAATTATATATAAATTTTATGTGATTTGAAAAATTAGACCTAGTATCTTTACTAATTGCTGTCGCTAACAAATAGGTCGTCTTGTTAATTAAAATTTATTGAATTTGTTGATATTAACAAAAAAAGCTGAATCAAAATTAATAATGTTCCTGGCTTGAATTATTTTCGATTTATTACAAGTGAAACAAATGTATGTATATAAACTAATGTTATAACGTTGAAGATAAACTTACTCACATGCATTAACCTGTGATGATGTTTAAGGGTAATTTGATTATAAAAAGATTTATTGACCTATAATTATTCAGTTATAAGTCGATAGGGGTTGAGTATGGATTTTTATCTATTTTTTTTGTTAATATTATAAAATTGGTGAATTTTGACTAATAGAGGAACTTGTTTATTATACAAAATCAAGCTTCAGGGATAGTAGATAACTGACTTGTAGGAAGTCGTCATACAAAAGCCTGTAGGCTTGGACGGTATGATTAGAACTTCCCAGCTCTGTAGTACGAGTTTAGTCCTTAGTGTTAAGGAACCACGCAGTCACATGCATATGATGGTTGTATCTTAAATCTGGCGAAAGATGACAGTATCTTGGTGTGATTATCATAAGTCATTCCCACTGTAGTCAGAACATGCAGTGAATGGGATTCCGATATAGAATCCATCATTGTAAGTATATGATAACTGTGTCTCCTATGCGGAGAGACATAAGCCTAAACGTGTAGCCTAATATTAATCTCTAGTGTTATGGACAATTGCTAAGTGTCCACCATGTTGATGGAAAGTTTAGATTAATAGTTAATTTAAAACAATTAATTCAATTATTTAAGTAATTGATTGTGCTGGACACTAGCTCAAGTGTAGCTGAGGTGAACCTAAAGAGTCACCATGAATTACTATGCAATTGGTGGAACTAATTTGAATTAATTCTAGAAGAAATGAATTAATTTAACTTGATTAAATTAATTCAAGGAGAATATAAAGATTAGATCATTTATTAGAAAATTTATTTGTTTCACAGCTCAAGAATAAATGAATTTAATAATTTTGGGCTTAACACCTTTAAATTAATTAGATTAATTTATTAAGATTTGCTTAATTAAGTGATTGGATCAACTAATCAATATTTGTGCTTAAATTTATTTAATTATATTAAATGAACCTTTGTACTTAGTTGAATAAAATAATTAATTATATGCCAATGAACTTTTGTTGGATTTGATTTAACTTGATTAAATCAAGCCCGGTTCATAATTTGAATCCAAACCCATTTGACGGAGGTTGGAACAAGTTAAGGAGGAGTTAAAATTCCTCCACATATTTGCATGGATAGCTGACCATGATGAATATAATGGAGATGATTTTTCATCATGGTTGGAGGTTAAGAGTATGTGTATGTATAGGTTGCCTTGGAGGCAAACTTTATAATTTGAATTTTGAATTCAAGTATGGGTAATATATAAAATTATACACATAACTCTTAGGCACTCACAAGTCATGAAATTTCTCGCTCTCTCTCAAAATATTTTTCTTCTTGTTCTATATTGAATTTAATTCAAGTTTGTTTAATCTAAAAGCACTAGACAATAGTGTTTGTTTGGAATTATTTTCTTCTTCTTCTTCTTTTTTGTTTTTTTTTTTTTCTATCTAGCAATAGATTAGAATTTTGATTTCGTTTTGTGGTTTGGACAACTTGGAGGAATTTTACATTGAATTCTCAAGTGAAGTGAACATGAGAACGTAAAGGGAACAACGCACGTTGTTGTTTGACTTAGGAAACGAAAAGGTAGAGTTTCATCTAAATTTCTGTACTTTATGTTTTTATTTTTTCTAGCCACACATTCAACATGTTTGTTTTATAGTTATTCTTGTTGATAAACACCAAACACCCAAAAATTTCAAAGGGAACACCCATTTGAAATCACTTTTAAATTTCTTAATTTCACGCTTCAGCCGCATTCCTGGGTCCTACCAATTCTCTCACTTTCCATGGAGATACCTTCAGAAAAACCTTCTCGCTTATTTCATATTCAATCTCCTTTCGGTATTTATCAATATAGTTTTTTACCGATCTTGAGCTACTTTCAAACACTTGTTAATTATTTATATCTTTTCTATAGGCTCCTACACCAATTTAGGACCATATAGTTGTCGTAATCACTCAATATTCCAACATACCGCACTTTGACATCTCCTTCCATTAAAGTTTCATACGGGCTATATCAATGCTAGAATGAAAACTGTTATTATATGCAAAATCCATCAATGATAGGTGATCACCCAATTGCCTTTAAACTCCATTATACAAGCCCTCATCATATCTTCTTGGTTTGAATTGTCCTTTCCAACTATTCGTCTGTCTGAGGGTGGAATGCATTACTAAAATGCAATTTTGTACCTATGCCCTTTTTAATCTTTCCTAGTGAAGTGAATCGAGAATCTCTATTAAATACAACCTGTAATTTTACAACATTGGAAACATACAACTTGTTGTGCAGGCAAGAAATGAGCCGATTTTATCAATTTATCCATAATTACCCAAATAGTATTGTAGTTTTTCAGTGTATGTGGAAACCCTACACTAAAGTCCACATGATCTTTCCCGCTTCCATTATGATATAAATAAAGGTTGTAATTTACTTGATGGTGCCTGATGTTCTGTCTTCACTTGCTGACAAATTATACATTTAGCAACAAAATTTTACCATATCATTCTTGATCTTCTGCCACTAGTAAGGTTTTTTTTATTTCGGTACATCTTTACAATACCAGGATGCATTGCATATGGTACATTGTGAGCTTCCTACAGGATATACTTTTGTAACTCCTCCATGTTAGGCATAGAAACTTGTCCTCCATTCATTATCACTCCATCAGTTCTTATTGAAAAATTAGGCATTTTACCTTGTTTCATTCTCTCTAGCATCCGTAATAAAAAACAATCTCAAGTATATGATTCTCTGATTTTGTCCACAAGGTCCAACTTCAGATGCAAGGTTGTCAATAAACCTGCTACCTAATCAACCTCCAATTTCGCGTTCATGGATCTCATTTCTAATAGTAATGTCAGATTGTGACTCCCTAAATTAACTAAAATGCTTGAACTTTTTCTACTCAAGCCGTTTGCTACTATATTTGCCTTCCCTGGATGCTAATTAATAGTGCAATCATAATCCTTTAGCCGTTCTATCCACCTCATTTGTCTCATATTCAATTTCTTCTGCATCAAAAAATATTTCAACCTCTTTATGGTCCTTGAGATCTGAATATTTCTCCATCCAAATAATGCGTCCAAATCTTCAATGCACATATAATGGTTGCTAACTCCGACTCAAGGATCCTTAGATGGTGAGATGCATAAGCAATTATCTTCCGATTTTGCATCAAGACACACCTTGAACCATGTTTGAATGCATTTGTTTACACCACGTATCTACCGCTACTAGAAGGTGTTAGAATAAGTGACCAAAAATTCAATTAGATTGGCGGTTAGAAATCTTTATAAATTTGATATTATCTTGATGAATGTAGTAAGCATTCAACTGTGGCACTATTTATTTGTTGTGCTTACTATTTATGTTGAATGGTGCTTTAACATCACAACAAATATCCATAGACTAATTGGATAATCCATGTAGTTGGGTTGCGCATTGGATGACAACTATATCAACTACTAAGGGTTGGTCTAAAATATTTCAAGTCGGGGACCTCGAGATTGGGCATCGAGAGTCCTATAGAGACTTGCACTAAGTGTTGCACTCAGTGATGAGAGACGTGTTTCGTCAGTGACAGGCGTGAGACGTGTCTATGCAATTTTAGTGGATTAATTAACAAGGTTGTTAGTTGACTAAACTGGTTGTGGGAATTTTCGTATGGAAGCCTTGGAGGCTTGCTCAGTATGGCTTGAATTCTCGACTCCGATAGTATGGGATTAGTCCTCGAACTTGAGAAATAATGGCAGTCTCATGTATACAGTGGCTGTATCTTGGATCTGATGAGAGATGAGCGTGCTTCGATGTGGTCGTTATAATCTCTATCCAATGTAGTCGGAGTATGTTGTGAGGACGGTGGATTCCAAGATAGAAACCTTCCCCTATCAGTATATGACGGATATGTCTCTTATGCTCTCTCAGATGGTTTAAACTCTTTATGTATATGACCATAACGATTGGTCAAATAGGGAATAGTTTCCTATGTTGACAATAGAGTAAAAACATCTTGAGATCAGCATAATTGCCTGGTCCAAGATGGGCCCCGACGCCCAATTTCATACCCTAGGACCGTACCTATATGGAACTCATGAGCCTAAATGTTCACGCCAACATTCACATAGTCTCTAGTGCTTGGATCTTTGCTAAACGACACCATGGTGAGGGGTGTTTTCGGTTAATGGTTGATTTGATTTAATTAATCATTTTTATCGGACACAAGCTCAAGTCTAGCTCAGGGTGAATCTAAAGAGTCACACACAAATCACTATAAAATTACTAGAATTAATTTAAAAATTAATTATAGAAAAAGGGAATTAAGATTAAAATAATTCAAGAAAAGTATAAATGATTGGATCATTTATTTGGGAAAGTCTATTGGGTAAATAACCCAAGAATTAATTAATTGGAGTAATTAAATTTTAGATTTAACACCTTTAAATTAATTGAATTAATTTATTGAATTTGGTTTAATTAATTAATTTGATCAATTAATTAGTGTTTGGATTTATGCTTATTTAATTGAATAAATAAACTTTTGATTTTCAATAAGGTTTAAAATTAATTGGATTAATTTGAAATCCATCATATTGGTTGGACTTGATGTAATTATATAATTAAATTAAAACCGATCAAAATTGATCCATGACTTGAAGTCCAAATCCAAGGTTGAGTGCAAATTGGAGCAAATTGCAACGGAGTTTCAACTTCTGTACATGTGAAGGGATGGCTATGTGGTGCACAAAATGGGCATGTATAAACTTGACTACATAATAAACCATCCAATTCTATTTTATGTATTTTCTGAGCATTACACACGCCAGGAGAATTATCCTAACTTCTATCGAATTTGGCGGATATAAAAATTATAATACACTTATTATATAATTCGTGTATACTTAAAAGAAAAAAAAAACTAATCACATAACAAATATAATACTTGCTCTGTAATTAATTCAATCGGGTCGAAAATAAATATTTTGGGACATGCAAGTTTCGTTTTCTTTTTCTCTTCCTTCATTTCTGAGAATTATAATGAACAAGTTTAATACTAACAAATTCTGACATCAAATGTCAGACTCCATGATATGCGTTGTTATACATCAATGAGGGGTTTACTATCAAGGAATTGAAGCATAAGATTACAACCAGAAATAGTTCAACTATATTGAAACATAGACGTCCCGATTGGGTAAAGAACGAAAATTTGAATTAAATAATTATTGAATCCTTAAAAAGAATAATATATATGAAAGTATACATAATATAATTAATAATGTACGGAGAGATCTCAGAAAAAAAATATGATAAATCAAAATAAAAATGCGTGAAATATAGGGTGTTAGAGCCCATATGAAAGAACGACTGGCAATTATGAGCTGCCTTCCCATAATGTGCTCTCCACTGACTTGGAATCCATACGATTATATTGACCTGTCATTGGATAAGAAAAGAAACTAATAAGATTTCTCTTCTGCATATAAGAATTCTAACTTTTTCTTTTGCATGGCAAATTAAACAAACACCAGATCCATATTTCTTTCTCATTTGATTGTGTAGTCTTGAAAAGGGGGAATTGTATTTGTGATTTTGTTTTGTAAGGCCACTAACTTTTGGTCCAATTAATTATGGATATATCTCGTTAATGGTCCGTGATTTATAAAATAAAAAGACACATTAAACACACAGCTGTTAACGTTTCAGCCTTCTTGGTAATACGGCCACGTGTTTAAAACATGTCTTTCCTTCAAAATACTAATAAAATCTAATAAAATAAATAAAAAGTGAGATTCTTTTATAGGGCAAAACGCAAACAACCCTCTTCTAATATTGCAAATGAGCAAATTTATCCCTTTATGAAAAAAATAACAATTTATCTCCCTATATTTTAAAAACTATAACAATTTACCCCCTTGTGTTTTTCAGATGAAACAATTCACCTCTTTAAACAGGGAGGTAAATTACTTCATTTTTTTAAAAAACACAAAAGGTAAATTGCTATTATTTTTTCATAGGGAGTAATTTACTCATTTATAATATCACATAAAAGTAAATTGCATTAAGCTCTTTTTTTTATGACTTATAGAATCATTAAAAAGAATGTTATAAGTAACGGGATGAAAAATATACCGAACTTAAAATATGCGACAAAAAATACTAATTCCCCTCTAAAAAAGATTTGCCTCATTTTTTCCCTTTAAAACCAAATAAAGGGATTGCCCCCATGTAGTTGGAATTCTCTTCCAAACATCCAGGACTCAGAGAAATGGAGGAGAAAAAACCTTAACCATATTTATATACCTGAAGTAAGAAAGTACTGTTGGCTGAAGCTATTAGCTAAGTGGTGCTGAGGAAGAATTAGGGCAGAACCATTTGCTCTTTCTGCCCTCAGTTTTTCAGTATCTTGAATATGATGTGAAGAATAGGCGTAAGGGCAAAAATCTACCCCGTTGTTACCATTGCTATGAAAATTATTGGTGGTATTATTATTGTTGCTTATTCCTTCATCATTAATGCTCATAACTTTGTTATTGTTCCACCCCATCAGCTCTTGTGCTGCTGCTTTATACACTAAGCTCCCTTGAGCTTGGACTTGGTGAAATTGCTGGTATTGGCTTTTGTACAACCTCAGCTCCTCACACAATCTTCGGTACTCTCCGTAGGGGCCAAGCACAGGATCTTTCTGCCGGCATAAGGCTTCCCAGACGAGGGAATCCACGGCTCTTTTTCGATCTTCTTCCTTGAGGTTTATGATGATCTTTGTGAGGTTGCTGACGCCAAACACCTTGTGCACGGCTTGGAACTCGCGGGTTTTCTCCACCGGGAAGAAGGGGGCTAATATGCACTTCTCAGTGCACTTCTTTCGTTGGTGTTTGCATGACGCGCATGCAGACGTGCAATTCATTCGTTGCATCTCTATATCTAACTCCAATTAATCAAAGGATCGATGCATATATGTTGACTCTTTTTTAATACAATTTCATTGCAAAAGAAGGGCTGGTTTAATAAGGGTCATATATATATATATATATACATATATATAAAACAAGAAACCAACTAGTTTTTATACAGTTGGTTTTGGAAAAGAATGAAAAGCTTGCCTACAAAGATTAAGATCCAAGCACAAGTACCCAATAAATTGTTTAATATAGAGCATGGAAAGATGGTCGTACGTCTCTGGAACTAAACTTCTTTTTTATGTATAGTTTTGATTGAGTTTTAGGTAGCTCACATGAAGAGCAAGTATTTAAAATAATTACTAATTAAGAGTTATAACTAGCTAGAGAGAGGGTAAAAAAATGACTTGAAACTTGAATCCAGATCAATCAGTCCATGCTTTCTACACATATATGTATATAATTTTCAAAGAGTTCCAATATACTATGAAACGAAATGATTATTTTGGGAGAATTACACTTTTCCCTCAAACTTTATCACTAATTCAATTTTGATTGTCAAATAAAGGATAAATTACATTTTTGGTCCCATAAGTGGACCCGATTCCAATTTTAGTCCCATATTAAGGGCAATTCGCACATTTGGTCCCGTATGTGGATTTTTTTTTCAATTTCAGTACCAGATGGGGATTTCCATTAAAAGTTATTGGCAGCTGTTGAAATCCATCTGCTGCTGTTAAATATGGAGGGAAAGTATAGAGAATTGGAGGGAAGAGAGAAATGAAGAAATAGGACTTAAATAGAAGAAAGAGGGTATAATGTAACTTCCCACCAAGTTGCTGATTTTTCCTCCAATTCTCCATGCTTTCCCTCCATTTAACAGCAACAGACGGATTTCAGCAGTTGCTGTTAACTTCTAATGAAAATCCCCATCTAGTACTGAAATTGAAAAAAAAATCCACATACGGGACCAAATGTGCGAATTGCCCTTAATATGGGACTGAAATTGGAATCGGGTCCACTTATGGGACCAAAAATGTAATTTACCCTCAAATAAATAAAGGTGACACTTTTGGTACTTAAATGATCAATGGTGATTGGGAGGGTTGCATTGCTTCCTATTATGGAATAATTTGGTATTGCCCTTTCAACTACTTTGTTATTTATTTTGTTGCATTATTGTACTTATAAATTAGTTTCACGACTTAGGTTGCACTAATGTATTTGCAGATGGTGTTGACAGTACAGATCAAGAAAAATAAGATTTGCAACAGGAGCCGAGAAGAACAAGAATTTGACAATTTGAGGATCTAAATCGTTAGATCTGATTGTTTTTTAGACCAAAATCCAATTAGTAGTAAAATTAAGGATGAAAATTATAATTCACCCAAATGATCTTCTGAACTTGTATATACACTACGATGAAATAGAAGATTAGTGACAAAAAGTACCAAGTGATAATTTTAATATTTTCATTAATTATATATATATAGTGACAAGACTGTTTATTTTGTCACAATAAGAAATTTTATGATTTCAATAATCATCATTATTTTAAAAATTATTATTAATATGAATTAATGACAAAAAATGTGCACAAAATTGTCACTAAATATAATTAGTGACTCATGTATAGTAACGATTTAATGACAATAAATAATAGTTGTCAGTTAGATGTGTTACTAATTGTATATAGTGACAATTTTTTACATATTTTTTGTCACTAATAATTATATAGTGGCAAGATAAAAATTATTGTCACTTAATATATATTATTAATGATAATTTTAAAATTATCACTTAATTGTCACTAATATCATATTTACTTATTTATTAAATATGCAATATATAGTTTTGAATGTTTTCATATATTAGATATTCAATAAATACTTATTATTTATAAAATTATGAGTATTAAAAATATAGAACAAATATTAACAAAATATTACATATATTGTTATATAATATTTTATACTTGTAGTAAATATTTAATAAAATAGATATAAGCATGTATTTGCCTTATGTTATACTCAATAAAATGCTAAAAAATTTAAATTATCAATGTTATACAGTTATAACATTTACTTAAATATTTTATTATTAATATTTATTCCATTCAATGTATTCAAACAAAATATATAATTTTTGTGATTTTAAATCTTGCAAATATTAGTTTTATTAAATTTTATTTAGCAATATAAAAAAATAATGTATTCCCAATCTATTGGGAATAATTAAAAGGCTTAACTATATTTTTGGTTCCATAACTTGGATAATTTAATATTTTCGTCCTTTAACTTTTTAAATTAGTATTTTGATCTTGCACCGTTTTAATTTTTACGATATCAATCCTTATGTTCACTGGAATTCAATTCCACCAGTAAGAAGGGTGAAGTCTGGCGAGATAAAAGATAAAAATTGCAAAAAGTGAAAAAGATGGAGGACTGAAATACTATTTTAAAAAAGTTAAAAAACAAAAATGTTGGTAGAAACGGGCCAATGCGTAGGAACAAAAGCTCTAATTTTAAAATATCACATGACAGGTATATGTATATTTTTGACGAGAAGTGTGAGCTTCGGCAAAAAAAGGATTAAAATAACAAAAACCCAAAAAGATGCATGATCAAAATGCCACTTTAGAAAGTTAAAGCACTAGAAGAATTATAACATTTAACTATGATTAATTACCACAGTTAACAAAAAATAGTTGTAGCAAATAGTTACTGACCACGACTCGCAATGATTGTTTGGTCTGAATTATGTCCAACAAAGTTTGTCTCCTCTTTACACTATCATTCCAGCTGTGGTTTTGTAGAAGGCTTCTACTAAGAGACTTTTATTTCCTCTTCGTAATCTAAGAATCATCCATCGTAAGTACTCTCCTTCTCGATCCAATTGCGGAAGGCCCAATTTAGATTTTCTACTCTGAGTTTGAATACTTTGAACCTCTTAAATATTTCAATCTCGTACTTCTCAAATACACATAACTAAATCGTGATAGAACACTGGTATAGATTACATAGTAGAAAATAATCTTGGACTTGAGTACTTTATGGCCCAAAACATTCGTGTGGATAAAATCCAATGAACCCTTGGCGAGGCTAATTTGTCATACAAAAGCCATTGATCAATCTTATTTTCATAGAAATAAGATTCACCTGTATCCCAACCTTCTAATCCCATCTCCAAAAACGAGACTTTGCCATGTGTTTATGTTTATTTTTTATTTCTTCAGTTTTTTCTTTTATGTTGAATGTCCATAATCCAGTCATGCCTACAACTCTTGCTCAACCCTTTGTGATGAGAATAGATATTTCACAATCTATTTTCAAGTAAAATAGTTATTGTACTTTTCAACATACCCCTGTTGTTTCCAAGCTTCATGTGTCCTGCCTATACTTAGACAATTATTTCCTGTTACCAAAACTGGACATCTCTTACAATCACATTGCTAATGTGTGTTGCAGGCTCGACATCTAATATCCATAAATCAATTTTTCAACATTTCAAGATTTTAGATCGACTACAAGACACTTATTGCATTGTCTCTTTTGCAAAGTATTCGTTTGATGGAAGTTAAAAACTCATCACAACTTCGATTATTTTTCTATGCTCTTTAAGTAACTTTTACATAATGATGTTACCTTAACATCATGCCTTCCAATCCAGCAATTGGTAGGTTGGGCCATTTTAGAGAAACCCTTTCCTAAGGGTGAGTATTCTTTGAAATCTAAAATAATTTTAGAACTCCAAGCCCAACTAAAGTTCATCTTGCTAATTGGGAATGATGTCAAGATCGATGTTGGGTGACACCAAAATATGATTATTCATAAAATTCTCCATGAAAGACTTGGGTGATGCTTTACATCCCAGGCATCAAGATATTCTAGGACAAATATAAAAGGTTGCTAGGAGTGACTTAAACATTGTATGTTGAGAAAGTTTTGAAGAGATTGAAGATGAAAAACTCCAAAAGAGGGTTCCTTCCTATGATGCATGGATTTTACGCTGTCCAAGACTCAATCTCCTGAGACTGTTGAGGACATTAGAAAGATATTTGACATCCCCTATGCGTCTGGAGTAGGCAGGATATAGTATGTTGTCCGGTGTACGAGAGCTGATGTCGAGTTTGCTTTAAGCATAATGAGCATACGTGCTAGTGAAGCACACTGGATCGTAATCAAGACCATTCTTAAGTACCCGAGAAGAACTAACAATATGTTTCAGAAGCTACTAAGGAAGCTGTTTGGATCAAGATTGCATCCAAGAGTTGGGTATGGTGCCTAGTATTGACGAGCCAGTGGTTATCTTCTGTCATAACAACGGGGTGATAGCAAAAATGATGAAATTGAGATCTCATCATAAATTCAAGCACATTCTTAGATGCTACAATATATCTACTAGGAGCGATGGTAGTAAGGAGGTGACATACGGATGGACCGTGTCACATCGGTAGAAAAACACAACAGCTTCGCTGACCAAGTCGGTGTCATGAATCACTCATGCCTGCTATCTTAAGAAGATGGGCCTGAGGTTCATGTGTGAATTGGCTTTGGGTCAAGTGAGATATTGTTAGAATAGGTGACTAGAAAACCTATTATATTGGTGTTATATAATTGATTTAAGCAATTTTGATCCTAATATAATATTGAATCACAAAAAAGTTATATAATATGGCACCGTTTCATTGTATTAACTTCTTATGTAAATTCTTTGCTGTTTTACATCATTAAAACGCCCAAAAACCAAATTAGCAATCAAGGCAGTTAGGTTATGCATTGGATGACAACTCTAAAACGTTCTAAGTAAAGAACCTCGAGACTGAATATTGAAGTGTTCTATTGAGTCTTGCACTAACTGTTGCATTCATTAGATGACTGTTATGTTTCATCAACGTGAGATGTGAGACGTCTATGCAATTTCCTTGGGTAGTTGACATGGATGTGAAGCTAATTGAATTTATTCGCGAGCCTTGAGGAACTTTCATATGGAAACCTTTGAGGCTTGATTAGTATGAGTTACATTCCTCGGCTCAAATAGTACAGGATTTTGTGGCAGCCACATATGTTTGACGTATATATCTTGGATCTAGCAAGAGATGACCGTGTATAATTTGATCATTATAAGCTTTGTCTAATATAGTTAGAGCACATAGTGAGGACAGTGGATTCCCAAAGAGAATCCATCACCTGTCAGTATATGACAGTCAGATCTTCTATGTGCTATGGAACGCATTTAAGCTCTCTGAGTCTGTGACCACAGTAAGTGATCGAGTTTGAGATGGTCTCCTATGTCAATCAATGGAGTAAACATGTTAAGAGTTTTGAGCATAGTTGTCTAACCCAATTCCATGCCCTAAACTTAGACCAAAATATAACTAATGTAATGACCATACCTGTATGGTATTCAGGAGCCTAAATGTTCATGCCAACATTTCAACCAATCTCTAATTCCATGGAGCGTTGCTTGGCAGCACACATGGTGCCGGGTGCTTTTAGATTAATAGTTAAATCAGGCGCAATTAATTAAATTGAATTTAATTAATCAATTGCGCCATACACAAACCTAAGTCCAGTTGAGAATGAGCCTAAAGAGTATACATAGATCGCATCAGAAGCATTGAAATTAATTTTGAATCAATTTCAAAAGAAACGAGAATAAATCATTGGATCATTTAATGGGATAATATGTTTGATGGATGTTCCAAAGTTTAATTAATTGAGAAGAACTAACAATTTAAACTTGTCAACTGAGAACAAGATACATACAATTTTACCATCCATGTTATCACCTGATGACAAAATAAACTCGACCACATTCTTATCTATAAACATATATGGATAAACAATCAACAATATCTAAAAGCAGATGAGCCTTCAAAATTTTCATCTCTGAAATCCAAACTTGACATTCTGTATAAACTTTTTGTCATTCTTCTTTTCAGTTTCTAAATTCTCAAACCAAACAACATATTTCACTAAACTGCTGTCTCACAAAAAAGCTCCATTGATCAGTTTGATATATATCATCATCCATGCTGAGCAAAAACAGCATGGACATTCTCAAGACTTTCTTTTAATTCTATTTCATGTATTTGCTATTCCACACAAATAGACTAATTTGTTCAAGGAATGAACTGTTGTTCAACATCAGGATAACCCTCCTTTCTCTCATACTCTTCCATGGAATCAAACTCGTATTTTGACTTGTCGTTATTACCGTAGTAATCGCCTTCCTCGTTCTTGTTTTGCCTCACTGATCCGTACCCTTTTGGACCATCGTTTTCGGGCTCTACGTTGTTGTCGTAGAACTCACCATTGTTTACGAATCTGGTGTCACTCATTCCCTGTGGCTGATCACTCTTGTAATAATAGCCGTTGGTGTTATAACCTTTGTGATTTGACGTCCAGAAGCCATTGTTGTTACTCAAACTATTGGAGTAGCCATTGCTGTAAATGTTGGATTCCCTCTTACCGGGAGTTTCAATGCTGAATTCTTCATCAGAAAATTCCTCCTCTTCATTATCGACGACGGTGGTCTCTGCGGAAGTGAAGTCACCAGTGCCCTTGGCATACACTACAAAAGAGAGAGAATATTATGAACAAAAAATTAAGTAACTATATTAAAATTATTTCTTGTTAATTATATGTTAAGTGACAAAAAAAATTGTTTTACCATTATAATGACGATGTTGAAATGCTCTTATTAGCTAGAGATAATGTTTAATTTGCACAAAGATTATCAGTAACTAGTAATAATGAGGAAATTATATTTTTTAGTCCCCTATATAAGACATGGGGTTTAATATTTTTAGTTCTGTATTTTATAAATTTTTAAAATGGTCCTAAAATTGAGAAAAATTAAACATACTTAGTTCTATGTTTTACGACATTTTCAATATGGTCTCAAAAGTGGAAAAAGTCAATACATTTAGTCCCATAGATCCCATAAAACAGATAATTGAATGTTTCGAGCTTTTTCAATTCAGAATTATTGAGAACAAAATATGTTGAGTTTTTCAAACTTTTGGATCATTTTGAAAATCTCATAAAGTAGAAGATTAATATGTTAAATTCCCTATCCAATAAAACTAAAATTATAATTTTGCCTGTAATACTTTTTGAAAAGTTATGTATATAGTTATTATATATAATTAGTGCACATGTACAACTAGCACTAATGATAAAAAAAAAAAAATACAATTGTCACTATATCTATGGCTATTAATTAGTCAACTTAAATTTATTACTGATTAATAATAATTTAATTTTAAATTTTTTACTTAATATTTTATCAGTAATATAATATATGTAAAGATAGAGGTGATAACACGTACTTTCACTCTCAAGTGGAGCTGGTGGGTAGCCGAAACTAGGCTCCAGGGGTGCCTGGTCAGGAGCTGGGGCTGGGACATAGTCGGCCACAAGGGGCGATGAGGCTGGGACGTCGCTTATCTGGCTAGTGACGGGAGCTGGAGCTGGACTCGAAGATGGCAAAGAGACATCTTGCTCTGGTACTGTACCAGGCACTGCTACGTAATTGTTGTTGGTACTTTTGCTAAGGTGAACATATTTGGCAAAGAACTTGCTCTCTCTGGCTTCAGTCTGGCACAACCCTATGAACAAAAGGCAAAAAAGTAGCTTGGCAAGTGAGGGCATTGCAAAGATAGAAGAGCAAGAAAAGGAGTAGGAGTGTATGTTAGGGTTTTAGTCACCACATATATATATGAAGTCCTTATATATATAATATATATGGGCATGAAACCTTCAATCTTGGCTTCGGCAGCGCAATGTCATGCGGTGATGGGGGGATTGGAAGAAATGTGGGGTGTGAAATCAGACACTTTGTTATAAAGGTGGCATGTGAGAGTAATCAAGATGTCTAACTAAATGAGCACCTAACTTGCACCCCTCATGGGACATGGTACTTAATCGAGATAAGATATTAGAATAAATTTCACTTATTTTTATTTAAAAAAATACAAATACCGTTTATTATAGCGTCTGTCTAATAATGAGCCATTTTCGTTATGTTTCCATCTAATTTTTATGCTTAACTAACAAAAATATTTTTTGCATTATATATAAAAAATTGTATACTTTTTAGAATTTTTTCAAATATTTTTATGAACTGATATTCCCTGTGGAATATTTACTTTTACCCACCCTCAAATTTTTTTACACTTTTTCAATTTTTATTCTAAAATTTCAGCAAGGGTAAAATAGAAATATCCACTTCACTATTTAGGGAATATATGATTATTTTCTATTTGAATGGGATATTTTTAATTTTTCATAACATTTACACCCCTCAATATTTGTAATTAATACAAAATATGTGAGATCATAACATTTACACCCCTCAATATTTTAAAATATTACAATTTCCTCCAAATGGCATTTTGAAAGTTTGTCAAATCATAGTCAAATTTTTTATTTTGGGTATTTTAAAAACAATATGTGATAAATTCACCAGACCATACGGTGGTAAATGTAAGGTGGGACAAACCTTAAGGAGGGTAAATATAATTTTTAATCTAACAGGAATAAATTTATAATTATGTCAAACCTTAGAGAGTGTTGATGTAATTTACCCTATTATTTCTTTATAAGAATATTATATATTTACAATAATATATACTATTATATATATTGAATATAAAATAATATTTATTCTTATAAATCAATAAAAAACGCATTCAAACCTTAAGGAGAGTAAATATAATTTTTAATCTAATAGGAATGAATTTATAATTATGTCAAACCTTAGGGAGTATTGATGTAATTTACCCTATTATTTCTTTATAAAAATATTATATATTATATACAATAATATATACTATTATATATATTGAAATATAAAATAATATTTATTCTTATAAATCAATAAAAATCGCATTCAAAACACGTGTAATATATCTTCCCATTTAAAGAGATAAATTGTCTTAATTAACAAAATAGAGAGGTAATTAAGTTTTTTTGGGGGTTTAATACGCGTTGTTCCCTAAATTAAGCTTGATATATATACTTTTAAACTAACAAATGTAACACTTATTCTGTATAAGTATAATTTTGGACAATATTGTCCTTATGTATATATATATATATTTAGTTCAAAAGAATTCTTTTTCTAATAATTTTGAATTTTAAGTTTAATTAATTTTTTTAAATTAAAAAATATTTTAATAATAATAAAATAAAATATAATTAGTAAGTTAAATATTTCAAAATTTATGACATTTTACAAACTCAAAGTTAAGCAATGAATCAGTACAATAAATACACAAAAAATTTAACATTTATATTTTATTAATTTGGTAATAAAATGAAGTTATTAACTATTTGATTTTTTAGAAAAAAATAAGTAATTACACATCCATTTTTTACATATATATATTTTTTAAAAAATATGATAAAATATATGTATTCATTTTTGTGCTAAAAATGTCTAATGTTTGGTTAAGCATATATAGTCAAATTTTTTTCCAATGTATTTAAGAGTTGTTTGGATATTAAATTATCGTGTATCTATTATATATGTACATATATTAACTTATTACTACACTTTTACTTTATATTCTTCACTTATTAAATTATTTTTTCAGTTATAAAATAATTTAGTGATGATTTCATGTGTAAAGTGCTAAAAATATATGGAGAATAATATAATTATTCAAGGCATAAGGGGCAATTTTATCCAACAAGGAGTTTAAGTGTTACATTTATTAGTTTAGGGGGTAGATGTTACATCAAGAATAATTTAAGGGGTCAAACTATATTTAACTCTATTTATTTTATAGGGAGAATTTTGAACATACCCTATATTACATGGAGTAGCTTGCATTTTTTTCATTATCTATACTGTTATAAAATAAAACCCATTGATCCTACCAATTTTTTACTGTCCCATTTTGCCCTTCCATTCATTTTATTCTTTCAGAAAAATAATCCATAACAGTAATTTTAATATTTTTTAATTATTTTATAATTATTTTATCCCATCCATATATATATATATTTTAATCACCTCACTACATTTTGTGTCTTTCTATAATTATTTTTTTAATCTCACATTATAATTTTTTGTACGTTTGTGAGAATCGCATGCAATAATACTTAGTTAATATAAACGCCTAGATATTGAATTAATATATCATATACTTATGGTCAAACAGTCAAATTTCGTATAAGTATAAAGGGTCAATATTTGGAACAAAATAAAAACCAAGCTAAAAACAGAATGTGGAAGTAGTCGAGTTCTTGATTAAAGGTTCCTGAAGGCGAGCTGTTCTTTTTTTTCTTGGAAAACTTGTAAATTTGATTTTATAATTTTAGATCACTAGTAATTTTTAGTGTTGTAATTTATTTTATTTATACATTTAGCCCATTATTTTGACGAATTTAATTTTAAACATCTCATATTTGCTCATCTTTTGGCGAATTCAGTCATGTGTAGATAATTTTGATCCTTACGACGTATAGTTACAGAATAAAAAATAATAATTTATTACAGTGTGAAGAGGATCAAAATGATCAATACATGACTAAATTTATAAAAATATAATTAAATATGAAATATTTAGGATTAAATTCGTTAAAAAAGGACTAAATATGTAAATTTAATAAAATTACAAAAATTAAAAGTTCCAACCACCTTAAACTCACTCGACCAAAAATATAATTTTGCTTTTCTTTTTATTTTATGTCATTTATAATTTCACATGTGGGGTAAATTAAAGCTATTAACCTTAACAAAAGTACGTATACCGACAAAAAAAAATTTAATTGTTGAAAAAACAAAATATATTAAAAAAAGGCTAAAAGGAAAATATTAGAAGCATAGAATATGGCGTGCAATTGATTTTAGTCAAAGAAGGCGTACGTTTTTTGAAATAGTAATAGTCAATTTCGGAAAGCAAGAAATTAAAGCAAGTAGGTCCACTTTTATATAAATATTTTTTTTGCCTTTGGGTTAGTTTAGATTCTGATGAAAAAAAAAAAAAAGAATTATTACCCTAATTAGGGGCGTAAATCGCGCTTGACAATAATAATTGACGAATGTTTAATTGGGAAACTGTTGGAGAGTGGAGAAGGACACAGGAGAAAAGGGGTATGAGTGCATGGCCGTTAGTTGTCAATTACGGATACAATGGTTGTTGGTCGTGATTTTTATGAGAGCGGTCAAAATATTTATTATAATTAGAAGTTATGATAAATATTTTTATTATGACTTTTAGGTGTAAAAAATAATTTATTCATGATGGAAAAATTAGCTTTTTGCATCACTTTTATCTGATTATGATAAATAATAGTTATATACCGTGATTTTTAGCTATAGTTGTTAATGTTATCACTCACGGTAATTTTTCTTGTGCGTGAAACACGCTAATAAATTGTTTGAATGGAATCTATGGTACTAGCGTGTAATTTATACTCTTATCAAGAATTCTCCAATTTAAATTTATAGATAGTTTATATTCATAACAAGGATTATTTATTTGAATTTGACACATAGTTTATACTTGTCTCAGGAACTCTCGAATTTGTTGATAGTTTATACTCATATCACGGATTTATGGGGTTGTCATCTAGTTTATACTCGTGTTAAAGAGTTTTCATTTGAATTTGAGTTTGGTAGATAATTTATGCTCGTATCGATGAGTCTTTTATAGAATTTCAATTTAAAAATTTAGATAGTTTTAACTCATATTTATGAGTATTATAGACAATTCAGAGTCTTATCAAGAAGCATTTGAAAATTAATTTGAAGAAATTAAAAATTGAATTTCCAACTGACCATATTATAGTCTTTCGGGGAGGACTAGAACACCTTAATTATCTAAAAGGTACGAGTTTTTAAGTCTGACTAGTGAATTGAGTTGTGGTCCGAAGACATAAGGAAATGATGTAGGATATTGATCGGATGAATGGCTTGGAGCCATAAGATTCGAGATGGAGTTCAAGCTAGGTTTGAAACTTCCTGAATCTAGAATATTAATTTTTGACGATGACATACAGGGTTTGGCTATGTCAAAGACGACCTTGACTCTTGTATATACAAAAAGGTTAATGGAAGTTCAATTGTGTTCCTAGTGTTTTATGTGAATGACATCTTACTCATTTGGAATTGGAATTGGATTCCTAACAATAGGGATAAGCTGTCCATAACTCAGTCATCGTAAATTGATGAGGAGCTCGGTTAGACGTTTGATATCCCTTATACCACTGCTATAGACAATATAGGTATGTTATTCGGTACCTTAGGCTTGATGTTGTGTATGCTTTAAGTATAACAATAAATAACGGGCGTATACTAGGGAGCCATTGTACTGTTGCCAAGATTATTTTTTAGTACCTGAATAAGTATTAAAGAAATGTTCTTGATGCACTCTTATGGAGAGTTGATTCTAGAGGGCTATGACGATACAACATGCTATGGCACAAGCTTAAAGGGCCCATCATCTCATCACAAATCTAAAAAAAAAAATTAGATACCACCATATGCTTAGAGTGATGATAGAAAAAGGTGACGTGCAATTAGAACACATAACTTATGTAGAAAATTATAGTAAACTAGTGAAACAGAGCCGGTATCGTAGATTGCTCATACTTAAATAGGTTTGAGGGATATGGGTGATTAGGAGTAGGTCAAATGGGAGATTGTTAGAATAGGTGATCAGAAAGCTAATTGAATTGGCAATTTTGGGAACTATTGAACATTTTTTACTAATGTTAATATTAACTTAATGAATACAGTAAGCGTTCTTTTGTGGCATTATGTATTTGTTGTACTTACGTGTTATGTTAAGGTGTTTTAACGTTACAACAGATGCATATAAACCAGTTGGATAAGCCATGCAGTTGGGTTGTGCATTGGATGACAACTATATATATGATTCCAACTTATGATTATGATCAGAAATATTTTAAGTTGATAAGAACCTTGAGACTGGACATTAAGAATACAGACTTGCACTAAATACTGCATTCATTTAATGAATCCAGTGTTTCCTCAGCGACATCGTGAGATGTCTATGCAATGTTAGTGGGTTACTTAACAAAGGTTGTCAGTTGATTGAACTGACTTATGGGAATCGTCATATGGAAGTCTGGGGGCTTGGTTCATATGACTGAAACTTCAGGCTCATATAGCATGAGATTAGTTCTCGGATTTCAAGAATCATGTCACTCACATGCATATGATGATTGTATTTTGGATCTGACAAGAGTAGATATCTTCAATGTGATCGTCATAAACCTTGTCTTGTGTAGTTGGAGTATGTAGTGAATATTGTGGATTTCAAGATAGAATTTGTCCCCTGTTAGTATATGACGGATATATATCCTATGTACTGTAAAATGGTTTAAGATCTTTAAGTCTATGGCCATAATGATTGGTCGAATAGAAAATGATTCCTATCTTGACCAATAGAGTGAATGCATCTCGAGCATTAAGTGTAGATGCCTAGTTCAGGATAGGAATCGATGCCAAATTCCATACCCTAGTCTAAGGTCGGAAGACGGTCGATGAAAGAACTATACTTGTTGGAACTCGAGAGCATAAATGTTCACGTTGATATTCACCTAATCTCTAGTGTTATAAACCGTTGCTAGACAACCATTCATGTGCCGTGCATTTTTATTAATAATTAAATAAAATAATTAATTAAATTAGATTTAATTAATCCATCGTATTGGACACAAGCCCAAATCTAGTTGAGAATGAACCTAAAGAGTCACACACAAATTATTATGGAATTAGTAGAATTGATTTAAAATTAATTCTAAAAGAAATAAATTAATTTAATTTGATTAAATTAATTCAAAGAGAATATAAAGGACTGGTTATTTATTTGGGAAAATTTATTTGATTGATAACCAAGGAATTAATGAACTTTGCACTTAGCACTTTTAAAATCAAATGGATTAATTTATTGATTTTAATTTAATTAATTGATTCGATCAATAAAATAGTGTTTGTGCTCCTATTTATTTAATTAGATTAAATAAACTTTGGATATTAATTAGATTTAAAATGAATTAAATTAATTTGAAACCTGTATATCTTTGATTGGAATTGATTTAATTTGATTGAATTAAAATCGATCCTTGATTTGAAATCCAAGCCCAAAATTGAGTGGAAATTTGAGAAGGATTTTCAACTCCTACATATGAAGATTATGACTAAATTGTGCATAATGTGTACATGTGGTGTGTATAATGATTGTTGTAGAAATAATTTGAAATTCATCCCACAAAACACAATGTATACTGAAACCACATTTTCCCTTCACTTGCTACTAACGCACGGCCAACACCTTTCTCTTTAGAGAAATTCCAAAAATCCCACTCATTCTCCTCTTTTATTGTTTTTATTGAATTGGATTCAAATTAAAAGTTTAAATTTTATTTACTAAATAGAGTTAGAGTTTATTTTAAAGTGTAGTGTGGATAAATTAAAAGAGTTCTAATTTGGATTTTAAAGTAAATGAAAAATAACGCTTGTTGCCGTTCTATATAAAAATATGAAAATGTAAAATTTCGATTAAGAATTCTTATATCTTTTTATTTTCTCCTCTAGCCACTGATGCGAGCATCTTTTATTTGCTTTAATGATACATTTGTACATAGTAAATGCTCGGGAGTTCAAGGGGATTGAAACCGATGGTAATTTTCTTTTTATTTTATGCTTTTGCCGTGTTCATGGGCCATATTAATTCTATCACTCCACCTCTGGAAAGTCTTTCCGCAATTTTTGATCAAAGAAGAAAGCAGTTTCCTATGTTGATTAAGGGATGACGCCAAAATGGAAATTGATATATAGTTGTCTAGTCCAAAATGAAAATTGATATATAAGTCTATGCACTATACTAAGATCAGGAGATGACAGATGAAAAAATTGTATCTGTATGGTGTCGGAAGCCTACAAATGCAATCATATTCACCTATTTTTTAAATTCATAGAACGTTGTTAGACGGCCACACATAGTGACTGATACTGTTGGATTAAATATTAATCAAGAGTGATTAATTAAATATAATTTAATTAATATAGTGTAAATCTTTTGTCAATTAAATTGTATAATAACACAAGTCTTAGCCTTGGTAAGAATGAACATATGTAGAGTCACAAACAAATCCTACCAAAGTAGAATTTAATTGGTGAATTAAATGTAGAAGACATAAATTGATTTGAAGTGTTCAAATTAATTTTTGCCATTTAATAATGTGATTATTAAATAGCAGAGCCCATGTGATAGAAAATTCAAGATTTACTTAATAAAATTAATTAAATTTTGGGCCTTAAGTCAATAAAATTAATATGAGTCATTTAATTAGACCGAATTAGATAATTAATATGATTAGTTTCTTGAGTTTGAGGTTAATTTATTTAATGTGATTAAGAGGGTATTTAGCTAAGCTTATAAGCTTCTTAAAATATCTTATAAGATGTTTGAGAGCTTATAAGCTCAAAAAAAGTGTTTGACTAATTTTTTTTATAAAAGAGCTTATAAGATCTCAAAATAAGTTATTTTGGATCTTATAAACTCTTTAAAAAAAAAATAAAGATCTTATAAATTATATAAAATTAATGTGTCAAAAGACTAAAATATCCCCGCTCGTACACTTACATACTCTCTCTCTCACACACACACACACACACTCTAGGGTTTAATTTTTCTAATATTTAAAAGAGAAAAAACACTTTATTATTTAATAATAAATTATTATAGTTAAATAAAAATAAGATAGGTGTTGGTATTATATTTACTAAAAAATATAAAATTCAAGACATTATAAATTATCCGACTAGAAATAATCATTGCATTCAAAAATATCAATTATATATTTATATTAATATTCGACTAGCATGAATCTACATTCACATTATTTTTATTCAAAAGTTTAGATAATAATTCATCTTTTTTTTTATTATAAAATTTTTATCTGAAATCAAACTAACGTATACTATTTATAAAAACGTTTTTAAAAGTTCAAAGCACAATATGCCAAGAAATAAAGCATTACTTGATTCTAATGGTATACACGTCCATTTTAGTCATCTTACCAATTAAAAACCTTATTATCTTCCAACTCCAATAAAAAAAAAAAAAAAGTCTTATTACGCTAAACACCTTGATATTTCATTTTACCCAAACACTTTAAAAATTTATTTTTGAAATAAAATCCAACATTTTATAAGCTCTTAAAACATCTTATAAAATGCAGAAACTTATAAAATATTTCAAAAAAATTTAGCCGAACACCCTTTAAATAAATTTTAATTGATCATTAAATTAATTTAATTAATTTCGGCCTAATTAGAGTTGTGAGCTTGAATTATTTAACATATTGAAGCCCCGGTCTAATTCTATTCAAGCCCTAGTCCACCTATGACCAAGTCAAGAATTTTAGGTGAGCAGAGATAATGAAAAAGGTACAGCTTCCCTTGACTTGAAGTAGTTGACCGAGTTTGGAGTCCACCTCTCCATGCAAAGGAGATTAAACAGACAAAACTCAAATTCACTTCTTCACTAGCCATTTGAACCAGAAATTGCCATGAAAAAAAGGGGTGAACAGCAATTTGTCGTGTCACGTGATCTTATAAATGAGTAAATTACTCTTCATAAAAATAAAATATCAATTTATCCTGTCACGTGATCTTATATGCATCTAAGTTTGGAATTAATGGGACTTGCGATGTGCAGATATCGTAATCCAGAAGTGAACTAAAACTTTTGTGTTATATATTAGAACTGTTATGTTCCAGAATTAGGCATGGTTTTTTTCAAATTCAATGTAGGCACGATCAAATATTAAAACTCATTCTCAATACTGTATTTTTCTCTAGTTTTCTTTTGGCTTCAAATTATAATTGTCTGGAACTCCATAGGAACGGTCAAATATTAACAACCATGCCTAATTCTGAATTTTCCTCCACTTTTCTTCTAGCGCCAATTTATATTTTGCTGGAAACACTCAATTTATTTTGACAATTCTTATATGTTCAAATTCCCTCTTATTTCCATTTAGATTGTTGTAATAGTTTCAGGCACGGGTTTATGTATTTGATCTTTCCTATTTGAGTTAAACAATTTTAGTCAACAATAAGGAACACTTACTTCTGGAACGGTTTTGTATGTGGACCGTGCCTATTTGTAACTTACTTAGGCACGATTAAACATTTAAAAAAATTTAATCGTTAGTTTTTACATGGAAAATTTAGAAATTATATTTACAGATGTACAGAAATTTCACTCATAATTATTGTTTTCATCAATCTCGTAATCATCGTCGAAGCTATCTTTGTCAGAATTGTCATCAGATTCACCATCGGTCGAGTGGGATGTGTCTGCCCCTTGTTGATTAGCAACGTGAAGGTCAACAACTGATTGTATACCATTTGGGTCATGCAGGTCATAAATATGATTGTCCGTCATGACATGTGGAGTAGATATTGCCTCCTCTTTTTGAAATGTAATTTCAATCCATCGAGAGTCGTTAATCACTCTTCTGGCTTTTGTCTGCAAACAACCATCGAATCCACTTTGTTTTTCTTCATGCTAGGATACTTCGTGTAGTGTATTTGTACTGCTTGTTGTGCCAGAATGAATAGTTCGTTCTTTTGGTATATCTTCTTGAAGTTTACATCAACGAGGTGATAATGAGGATGCACCTTCATACCTCTCACGAGATCGATCCAATGGCATTTGAACAAAATGATCTGCATATTTGGAATAAATGGATAATCTAACTGAATTACCTCTTCAAGAATTCTGTAGAAGTCACTGTTTGTGTCTGTGTATGATGAGAATTTGACACACACCCCCAAAGTTCATCGTTGACTTGCCGTCATTGTGACATTCAGTGTGGAAAATGTAACCATTCACAAAGTAGCATGGGAATGTTGTGACCTTAGTTGTAGGATCCCAATAATGCAACTTCAATAACTCGTTGTCTGTGTAATTCAATTTGTGATTTCACCTGTATTGCACATATTAGAAAAACCATATATCAATATATGGCAATTATGACACATTTCATAAGACATAATTCATAAGGCATAACTTACATGACGTTTGAATCTTGAATTGAGTGGCTACTAGCCCCTCTATATTGGGGTCCTTGTGGTGCTTGTAAAGTTCATTAATAAAGGATATGTATGATTGTAAAAATAGAATTCTATCAATACATAGCTTGAAACTCCAAAAATAAGAATGTGAATAAACTATATTGGTATCTTTGCATTTACTCGTAGTATAGGGCGACTACCTTACAATTACATAAGATGTATGTTTCAATGATGTGACGTTCTAGTCCGCTGAGCCACCTTTTCTTTAGGGCACTACTTGCTCGGCCAGGGTAGTTGAAATGTGGCTCAAAGTAGTGAGAAGTGAATAGACCGTTTTCTTCAACAAGGTATGCTTCTACAATTGACGCCGCAACGTCTGTTTCATTTTTCACCTTCATTTTCAAGTTTTGAAGAAATCTAAAAACTTAATATTTATTAGAAAACATAGGACATCAAAACTATTTCAAAAAATTAGAGTAACTTGTATACTTACCTCTCAAATGGGTACATCCATCTGTATTGTACCAGCCCTCCCATGCACGCTTCATATAGTAGGTGACTAATTAGGTGCTCCATCGAATCAAAGAAAGCTGGTGGAACTATTTTCTAGAGGTTGCACAAAATAGTAGCCACACTAGCTTCCAATTCTTGTATGTTATTCAAATCTAGTGTCGTCGAACATAAAATTTTGAAGAGAAGGTTGACCTCTGTCAACACACTCCACACAGACCTCTGTCAAAATTCACTAAATTTGTTAATATTACTTAAAAAATCAGTCAAATTCATATTTAACACCGATTGACTTTTTACTGATTTTATTCCAGGTCAGATAAATATTTTTATGACCAAATTACTCTTATACATCTTCACACGTTAATGCATATGATGAAGTATATCTTCACTAATTTAGTCAGAAAAAATATGTTTTTCATGTAAGAAGTCAGTAATAAGTCAATAGTGGGTGAACATCATTTTTTATTCAATTTTTTTTGTTAATATCAACAAATTCAGTAAATTTTAACTAACGGATAAATTTATTTATTAAATGAAACAAATTTCAAGTAGTAGAAGGAAATTTTCAAATCACAAAAACTCTGCCTATAATCATCCAAACATCAAAAACAGGGTGTAATTATCCCAAGGACATAATTCCAAATCAATCGATAGTCTGAAATCAATTTGTGACTCGGAGAGAAATGTTAATTACAAGAACAGATACACAACTCTTTCATACCGTAACGAGGTGAGGAAAAAACAAAGTATGCAATATACGGCCCAATTTACAAATAGAGAGAAAAATGTTAGGTGACTGTCCCTCTACAGCCACCACATCTCCACACCTTCCCCAAAGAAACAAACACACCAACAATGGGAAAAATGGAAACAATCCATAACTGTAAATCAACAAATTATTCTTTTATTTGAAAAGAAATCTTAATTTATCTTTTTATATTTTTTAATATATAGTAATTTATCTTCTTATATTTTTTAAAATAATACAATTTATTTGCTTAAACTGAGAGATAAATTACTTTATTTTAAAAAATATAAAAAAATATATTACTTTTTTTTCCCCATAAAAAGGCAATTTGCTCGTTGTATCATTTATACTGTATAAAAAAGAAAGACCCTCCACACTTACTAATAACATCATTACACCAATTTTTTGCGACAACTTATAAGATAAATAGTTTATTTAATTTTTCAAATTTTATATTACTTGGTAATTGGTTGTTCTTTTCTTTTTTTTTTTGTTTAATGTAATTATTAGTTTATATATTTTATTTTATATAATATATTTTAAAATATAAAATATTATTTATTATATGCACTTAAGAACAACGAACCATGATTCGTTTCTAATAATACAAGGTAAATGAGAACCCCATGAACAACAAACAATTACCAAAACGCAAAAATGCATTTATAGCAACAAGTACTTAATGTGCATAGAGATTAATACAGTCAGATAAGCTCTTTGGATACAGTAATATAGCTCAACAAAGAGCCTACAAGATTCTACTCATTCATTTTTGCCTACCCAAATTCCAGTTTTGCTCAAAATCAACAAAGCCAGTGTGAGTTGGAGGCGACAGATGAAAGGATATATACCAAAACCCCAAGAAAAACAGCTCCTAAACACAATAGTTAGGGTAAATTACACACAAAAAAGCATGAAAATTCATCAACAAAAAGCTGATCTCTTGCTTTGTTCTACTCAAAATCAACGAGCCCACCACTTTCCCTGTTCTTTCTGACGAGCGCAAAGTATCCAAGAACAGCGCAAACCGCAGCCACAACGTTCCCTTCTTTGATCAAGACCTTGACCACGAACCCAGTAATCTCGGCCGTCAATTTCTTCCCCTCCAGAACCAGTGTCTTTCTGGGCTTCCCGCAGAAAGTCAAGAGAACAAGCACGGTTATCCAAGTCACGAGGGTGGCAGGAACGGCCACCGCCAGCGCCGCCACCATCGAAAGGACGCCGAAAGACACGCCCAGAAGAACTGATGCGTACAACGCCGGCCACCTAGATGAGGAGGAGGCGGAGGATTCAAATTCGTACCACAAGAGGACGGATTTGAGGAGGTTCCATGAAAGGGAAAGGAGAATCGTGTAGACAGAGACGAAGAGGCAGACCCAAGTTCTTCTTTTGCTCATGAGCTTGAGGAGTATCACGGAGCAACTGGAGTTTCCTTGAATGGGTGGGGGTGGAGGTGGGGCTGAGGAGGGTTCCTCTTCCATGGTTGAATCTGATGAATTGAGGGTTTTGATTTTTGAGTTTTGATTTTTCCAATGTTCAATTCTGATGGCTTGGCGTTGATTTTACCTTTTTCCGGAGGGTTTTGCTGTTCTATTCTGCCCTCTTTCCTTTTCCTATTGCATATGTGATGCTTGCTTTTGTATTTGGATTGATTGGTGAGTAGGCTAATCACAGTACTAAATGGGAGTTCAGGCACCCCAAACACTGCACGCGCTTCACTGAGCGTGAATTTGTTTCGTCGACTTGTATTCGTTCAAGTACAACTTCTTTCTGCAATTACAAGAAATAAAATAAATAAATAAACTCTTACTATGAATATCTATGTTTTTATATAATCGACGAACATCCTTTTGATGTCATTAAATTATTTAGTCTCTTAATTTTTTTTAATTATTTTATTTAATTTCAATTTTATTTTTCTCTTCAACTTTTCATTTTCTCTATCTCAATTGCATCTTACTTTTTCTTCTCTAATTTTTTCAATAATGAAATAAGTTTCTTAGATTTTTTAGTATTTTTTATTTATTTAATTAATGTGTATTTTTAAAATAATAACAATTTTTAACATCTATATTAATTGTGCATACATATTTGAATGTGGCACATAAATTAATTTTATATTACTGTGAGGAGCATGACTTTTGGTATTCTAAATTAGTCACGAAATCACTTTTGATACTCCATATTTGACCTCATCATTTTTTATACCAAAAAAATGCGTCCAGTCCAACTTAATGGTCTGACCCACCGAAAGGCTTAATCTGCACAGAAATTTGGAAAGATGAGGCGCGAAACCAAACAGGGCACAAGAGAGAATAGGCTCTCTGGCAGCTAAGTTCCAGGTGTATGGGCTTCTTGGAGATGGACGATATACCTCCTCGACAAAATGGCTTTTGCTTTAGTACTACTGCACGAAAACTATGCCCGTATTTTCTCTCATACCCCGTGGGAGTAAGGACTAGCTTCCCTTTGAAACAAACTTTGCGAAAACGAGACACTTCAGATAGAGTGGTGAAATGGGCTGTGGAGTTGAGTGAATATGATATTTCTTATTTACCTTGATGGCTTTCAGTGCTCAAGCCTTGGCCGATTTTGTTTCCGAAATGACAAACCTCTCTCTCTCTCAGTTTGCCTACCAGGAAGTATGGGTGCTACATGTGGATACCTCGGCTACCTCTCAAGGGAGTGGGCCATAGATAGTTTTCACTTATTCTTAGGGGAGAATATGGAATTCGCCATCAAATTTGATTTCAGAGCCTTGAATAATGAGGTTGGATACGGAACCCTCACAATGGCTTATGAAGCCCTCCCAACTTATAGTCAAGGAGATAGTAGTGTAAGAAGCCAAAAAGATAGCAAGGTGCAATACTTACAACGAATAGAAGAATTAAAAATAAAGTCGAAAACTTCCAGTTTGTACAGGTACCCTAGAAAAAGAATACTAAAGCTAGTAATTTATCTAAGCTAGTGCTAAACAAGATTGCAGAACTAGACGAATTACTATATAACATCTTTTGGGGCCCGAGTGCCTCCTAAAGATTCAAACTATCCTCCCTTTGAGGGATTGGAGAACACATATCCCGTTTTGATCAAATGAGGGGCTCCCCCAGTAGACCATTGGAAGGCGGCTAGGTTCAAGGCTCAAGCAGTCCATTTTCTTACTTTAAAAGAATACCTTTTACAAGAAATCCTTCACATATCGCCTGCTAAGATGTTTGTCACAGAAGAGGGACTACATATATTGAAAGAAATCCATAGTGGATGTTGTGGGGCCAACGTGGGGACTTTAGTCCTACTACCAAACCTTTAAAGACTAGCTACTTTTGACCCACCATGAAACAAGATGCTAAGCAACTAGAAAGCAAATGTGAATGGTGCCAAAGGTACTTCACTCTTGTCCACCAGCCAACAAAACCTCTCACCACCTTACTTTCCTCCTGCTTATTCTTCCAGTAGGGATGGACATAGTAGGGAATTGAGAACACTTTTGCTAGTGGCCATTGACTATTCTACAAAATAGGTGGAACAAGAGCCCCTCGCACGAATCACAAACGAGGGATTATGAAGTTTGAATGGAAAAAAAATCATCTGTTACATTGGGCTCCACAGAGAAATAATTTTAGACAATGGCCGACAATTTTAAGGGCGTAAAATAAAAGATTGGCACAATAGAATATGCATCAAGCAAAGATTCACCTCAGTAGCTCGCCCACAAGCCAACGGACAAGTAGAAGTCACCGATTGCTTGCTAACACAAGGAATTAAGAGGAAGTTGCAATGAATTGACAGGAACTGGGCAGAAGAATTAACCAGTATCCTTTGAGCTTACCGAACTACCTGAAGGGCTTCCATGAGGGAAAGCCCTTTTGCCTTATTATATGGACATAAGCTATCATCACTATAGATATAGGAATGCTCTCTCATCGAATCATACACTACTCAGAAGAAAGTAACCATGACCTCCTCAAGGTAAACTTGCACCTCATTGAAGAACTTTGGGAAAAGACCTTTGTAACACCCCCTAGCGACACTATAGATATATCTCCCCTAAATATCATTTTAAAAGTAAACCCTATTTATACATGTAATTATGCATATAATTTAGTCCCTATGGAATATATATACATGTAATCTTATCATCACCACTAGCGAATTTATCATTTCAATCACGAGATTATGTATGTCTACCAAATATCATAAAACATAACTATTATAATTAGTTTGCATACCATCATTTCTAATTCATATTTGCACACCCCAAAAGGTGATTTCTATTTTTAGTAACGAGTGAGAAAGGAACTGTCTACTGGTCCGATCTGACGGAAATGCAAGGTTTGGACCTAGTCCTCGGTGGGAAAAGATCTATTCCTGAAAATATTAGCAAAGAAGTGAGACTGCAACTTAGTAAGCATATAACCGGCACTATCTACATATGTACATCAAATATCATTTAGACAAGACAAAACGAGCAACATACATAGAATGTAATCAATTTAACTCCAATGTAACTAACTTTATTTCATAACAAGACAATTAATTAAACTCCTATTTTTCTAGTCTGCTTAACAGAAGGTGATATTGTGTTTTTTTCCACCAATTCAACCTCATCGTTCATTACATAAACCACACAGGCTCATCAATCTCATTTTGCATCATAACTCTTTTAGTTTGCATCATAGCTCTTTTCATGTCGCATCATAACTCTTTTTTATTGCAATATAGCTCTTTTCACGTCGCATCATAGTTCTTTTCATGTTGCATCATAGCTAATTCTTTTAATTTTGCTACATAGGCTATTCAACAACATAAAGAGGTATTCACATTACAATTATATTCAATTTCTACTACTCCCTCATTTACCCATATCACCATTCTTGTAAGCTAGTGACATAAAATCATATATTGAGAAATTTCATTTACCAGTACCAATAATTCAACAAATGTAATACTTTAATATACTTTCACACTTCACTTTCACAACATAATCATTTAAATTAATCGTTCACCACTCAAATATTTCCAAATAATTGAATTTTAGTACGAATCACAAATTTATAAAGAAGTAATACCACAAAGAAAGTAAACATATATAGATAACACTAATTATTTACTTACCTCGATCTTACAATACTTTAATTAGCAAATAGAAAATTGTTCAGTCCTCTAGTTTATCCTTGGATCCCATAAAGAGATATAATGCATATAATCAATATTTCAAAAATATTGCAATTTCTAAATATAATATTATATTATTCAAACAATTTTCAATAAACCTAGTAATTTAATTATCCCATGACAACATTCTTATGTCAAATATGATATTTAATTAGACACTAATTTAATAGCTAAACTCATAAAATTTTTATATTAAATACTAATCGAATAGTATTAATTACATTTAATAAACATACAAATCAAATAACTTATTTCTATGAATTAATCAAGAATTCTAAAATATCAATTACTAACTTGTTTCAAACTAGCAGAGATAACTTATGAAATCGTCTTTGTGTGGAAGTGGTGATTTATTCATAGAACATATAACTTTTATATATATATATAGGAAAGTTGAGGCGTTTATCAGAGATGCATCCCTAACAATATTATAAAAATAATGGAATGCATTGGTGTATTTAAGCAGGGGTTAGATCTATTTGCTTCCTTATCAGGGCTCTGGATTAATGCACATAAAAGTCACCTGATTATATCCTGATCGGCTCATGGGATACGGGACAAGTTGCTAGCAGTGCTCGGATTTTAGGAAGGACATCTCCCGATGAGGTACTTAGAACTTCCCCTCCTGTCCTCCAAACTATCTATAGTTGACTGCCAGCCAATGTTGATGAAGATCAATCAGCGTATCCAATGATGGGAAGGCATGGCGTTGTCGTATGCAGGACATATCCAAATCATTAAATCTGTTCTCAGGGCATTTAGCGTATATTGGGCGTCCACATTTCTCCTGCCCAAGGGTGTTATAAGGGCAATTGAGAAACAACTGCGAGACTTCTTGTGAAAAGGTGTGACGAATTAGGGATATGCAAAAATCGCTTGGAGAGAGGTTTGCAAATCGATTGATGAAGGCGGTTAGGGACTGCGATATATTGCAACCCTCAACCATGCACTGATGTGCAAAATGCTATATGACGTGATACGCTGTGATAGGATATCCATTTGGGTTGAATGGCTGCATAACGGACACTTAAGAGAAGCGTCTATTTGGACTATTCCGAAACGTGGAGGTTTGTGGGGACGGAATAAGCTTCTTGCTTACGTACCTTATTGAGGCCGATGGTGGAGTATCGGATTGGAGATGGGTCTTTTGTCTATCTTTGGTAAGACCAGTGTCGGGGGCTACGACTACTAGGTCTAGGTGTTTAGGAGAAACTCAGTAGTGTTATTCTGGATGGGCAATGGCACTGGACCATCAACCTGCGGCACCTGGAGTATTTAGAAATCTTACAGACGCTACCTACGATCCATGGAGAGAATGACTTCATTATCTGGCATTGTAAGGATGGTATACCTATTGTAGCGTTTATTTTTTGTTGTCTGGGCCCACCAGGACCCAAGGTAGGCTGGTCTTCACTACTTTCGGATTTCTTGAAGATTCTGAAACAGAATTTCATCCTTTGGCTCACAGTATTGGAGAAACTTCCCACAGCCGATAAAACAATGGCTCTCCCATATATGCGCCTGTATATTGTGTGATGAAGGAGCGATCGAAACACATAACCATTTGTTCTTCAGGTGTCGGTATTCTCAAAGATGCTTAATAGTTCTGAGGTGGTCTGTACGTTTTCGTTGGGCTAATTGCAACTGGCTAAAGGATATTACTTGGGCAACAGAAAAATGGAGAGGGAAACACATAAAAAACGTGGCATATGGAGTGCTTCTGGCTTCTTGTGTCTATCATATATGGTAGGAACGCAACCTACGGAGATTTGAGCAGATGGATCGGACGGCTGACTTACTAGCCTTCCTTATTCTAGAGGATGTTCGAAAGAGAATTCTTAGTGCTACATTATCACCCTCTGTTAGTTCTTATGCGCTTTATTGAATATGGTGTATCCCTTGAATTGTCGAGGGAGAACCCACACTCTGAATATTGTTGTACTGTACGACTGTACTCTTTACTTAATGGAATTTACATTTATAGAAAAAAGTTGGCAGCCACGTGCTGCTCCTCAAATCTCCATTTCTCTCTCTCTCTCTCTCTCTCTCTCTTAAAATTTTTTGTTAAAATTATAATTTAATCCCTTAACTTCTAAATTTATATAATTCAACTTTAAAAATTTTAAAAAGTTTCTTAATTTTAAAATATTCAAATTTCAACATATAATTTATTTACTAATTAATTAAATTTTATGGATACTTATCAATTACTCTCGCAATTATGTACTAAAAATTTATGGATGTTATAACCTTTCTCCGAATACAACGATATAAAAGTATGATGATCAATTCTCACTACAAGAGGGTAAAATTAAAAAAATTTCAGGTAGGGAACTTGGTAGTTCAATGGATGAACGTTCTGAAACCAATTGGCAAATTAGAACCTAATTGGGAAGGGTCGTATAAGGTAACTGGAGTACTAGCTACTGGGGCATGGGGCCTAAGAGTTAGAAGATGGGAAAGACATCTCTTGTCTTGATCATGGAATGCGAACAATCTCAAGCGGTTTTACACTTAAACCAGGCATCCTCTTCAGAAAATAAGTCCCGTCCCCAAACAGGCATCTTCCTTAGGAAAAAAGTCCTGTCCATCCTCCTCGAGAAATAAGTCATGCCCCCGGACAAGCATCCTCCTTAGGAGTAAAGTCTGCCCCTGAAGCTTTCTTCACGGAAACAAGATTTGAAAAGCCATCTTCTCAGCAAAACGATACCTTTTTATAGGAGACTCCCTACGAACAGGTATGACCTCTTTGTATCGTAACTCAAATGCACACATACCAGTTAACAAGCTCTACTTATGAGTAGGCATAACTTAAAAAAAATGATGGCCTCGCCTCAGATAGGTGCCTGACACATAAAGCAAACCCTGTTTCATAAATAGACACTCTTATCGTCAAAAGCCCTGTGTTTAACAAGCATTCTCCTCTCTTAAAAGTTTTAATGGCCAGGAGCCCAACGGAGGTTTAAGGAAGGAAAGGGAATTTATGGCAACAGGTGTGTACCTCCCTACATATCTACCTTAGTTCTTATTTTAACTTAGTCACCTTGTAGTAGAAAGTTCACAAAAATATGAGTGCATCGAGCCCCCACAACAACTTAGGCGACAAGTCTCCAAGTACAAAGTAAATGAGAACAAAAATGTGTATAAAACCCCCTCTACACAAACTGATTGGGGGACGGGGGGATAATCGACAAAGACAAAAAAGAACAAAAATTGAAATGGGATTGATTGTCACTATCAAAGATTGTTTACAATGCTTTACAGATAATGAATGTGATGTATTCTTAAAAGAAGTCGAGATATTTTATGGTAAAAGGTCTATTCTACTTTCAAAGATGGAGAATACTATACATATCCAAGGTTGTTCAAGGTATGAGGGGAAAATGGTAACTTTTTATTACAATTATTATGCTGAGATTTTTCTTACTGTTATTGATTTAATTTATTGAGATCGATAATAAATTTAGTGAGGCATCTACAAAACTACTCAGATCCATATATATGATGTCTAACTTGAGTATCTCTTTTGCCAAATTCGACTGTGACATGCTCATTCATCTTGCTGAGATTTATTCTGATGATTTCTATTCTTATTATATAGTTTTATTGAAAGACCAGCTCAAAACATATATTTTCGATATGAGCAAAGTTATGAGTTTTCAACTCTTGCTGTCAAGATGGTTGAAAGTAGAAAATATGTGATTTTTCTGTAGGTGTATCCCTTAATGAAATGGGTTTGATATTACCGATGCCACTAACATCTGCAGAAAGAGCTTTTTCAACAATAAATATCCTCAAAATCGAATTGCGAAGTAAGAAAAGTGATGAATGCTTTAATGACTTGATGGTTTGTTATATTGAGATGGAGATATTTGTTGACATTATTGGTGAAGTAATTTTGGAGCATTTTCAAAACATGCAAACTCGTAGGTTTAAACTTGCCCCTCATTGTCAGAGTAATAATGATAGAAATGAGTTGTATTTATATCATGATATGTATTTAACTTGCAATAATAAATTATAGTAACTTAATTTTTTTATGACTTTGCAATGATTATTAAATTTTGACAAGGTTAAGCCAAAGTTATAGCTTCGCCACTTATTATACATACACAATAAACAGACAAAAAGACATACAAACACACTAATTATATACATACATATATATGTATTTATGTGTGTGTAGGATATACAATGACTAAGACTAAGGCTGAAAAATAAAAATATACAATGTTTGATTTTTGTTATATACAGAAGTAATGCATCCCAAAATATAAAAGCACGTGCATCATATACTTTACAATATCAAAATACATTAAAATGAAATAAATGTATTTATTTATTTTTTTGGGGAAAATTATTATTTTAGTCCGCTAAATATGTCTCATTTTAATTTTAGTCCGATAACTATGTCCATTTTTATTTAGATCCAGTAACTTATGAAATTGCTTACTTTTAGTCCTCTGGCAGATTTTCGGACAATTTTACCCCTATGAATGCATATTGACTAAAATTGTCTTTCAAAAGTGCATAGGTGCATAGGGTAAAATTGTTCGAAAATCTGCCAAATGACTAAAAGTAAGCAATTTCGTAAGTTACTGGACCTAAACAAAAATGGATATAGTTTACGAACTAAAATTAAAATTAAGCATACTTAGCGGAATAAAATAATAATTTTTCCTTTTTTTTGACTTGTTGCTTTTAGATTGTAGTTTAATGTTTTTGTGCCAAATTTTTACTTGGTAAAACTCTTATACATTGGATAAATATTACTCTTACTTTGATGATCACACTACAGAACAAACAATGAAAATAAGAGTTTTCTTTTCTCTTTAACTTTTAACTTTTAAATCTTTCAGCTTATTAATTATGTATAAAAAGAAAATACAATATTGTATTATTTCAATTCTATCCAACTTATTTTAACTTTTAGTTTTTACTTAATTAACTATAAATGTTAGAAAATTGCTATTGCAGTAATTCAGTTTTTAAGTTTCAATTATAATAATTAGAAAATATAAAGCAGTAAGAATAATTAACAATTTCAGTATTAAATTAAGATTTATTTTCAGATTGATGTTATCGAGTACATATCAGTTTAAAGACATTATATAAGACATGTAAATCAAGCAATTTTATAGGGAAAAATTCAATTTACTAATGTGATATGAGAAATGAGCAAACAAGCTCTTGTGAAAATAAATAATAAATTATCCTAGTAATTTGGAAAATAAAGCAAATTACTCCGTATCTAAATTATTGATATGGGTTAATTTGCTTTATTTTTTAAAACACAGGAAGTAATTTGCTAATTCTTTTTTCACATAGGGGTATTTACTCATTTTACATATCACAAGGGGATAAATTGTATTAACCCTAATTTTATATGCTAAAATTTCAAAGATGCAATTTCTTCCAACTATTCATAATTGTAATAATTTTCTGAGTTAATTACATTTTATATTCCAAACTATAATCGATTTTACACTTTGACATTTTTTTTTTATTTTATATCAACATACCATCTCAATCTTACGGAATTACAACATAAATACATAATTTAAGAAAAAATACAACAAACAACAAAATATACCTAACAATTAACAAAATACAACAAAGTATTTCTAATGCTTAACAAAATACAACAAAATATTTCTAATAGTTAAAAAATTTCAGAAATATATCCAACAAAAATATATTTAAGAAAAAAAAAAAAAAAAGAAAATCAAAAACAAGCAACAAAAAATATTTCGAAAATTTTAGAAAATATATTAATATTTTATAAAAATACCGATAATTTCAGAAAAATCCCACTAACTTAAAACCAATATGAAATATTTTAGAAAATATATTAATATTCTAGAAAGTATTTTAATATTTCAAAAGAATTCAAAAAAATACCCAAAATATGTTTAGGAATATTTCACAAAGTTTCAGAAAAACCCCATAATTTCAAAAAAACATGAAATATTTCATGAAATATATTAATATTTTAAAAAATATTTTAATATTCAAAGAAGTTGGAATGTCTGTGTGTCATACATACAATCTGGACATCCCATAATACCATCGGTACTTCATTCAGACACCATCCTATAAGTGGGTATGTCGTTTACGGTCCACATTAAAGCTGCGTGCATAATAAATGCCTAGTTTGTGGTATTTCGTGCGTTCGAACACCCGCATGCCACAATTGCAACAGCTCCTCGGTCAACGACTCCAAGTGCATCGCTTCAGATTAGAAGGGCTAGGGATCACCATCGTAAAAATATATACTCAGAACACATGCACATACCTAGGAGAGATTATATGGTGTTAGTATAACTGGTCAACATGAATAAGTACGATCATACTTCCCGGGCAAAGGCTCAGTCGAACATTACGCTGCAAAATCGGGATATGTCTAGTCAAAATGCCTCCAAGCCTCTGCATCAGACGGATGACACATGGAGCCCTCCTCTATCTGATGTGTGGCATCCCACGTCATGTGCTTCACAGTTGCTCTCGAAGCATACAACCTCTACAGACGTGGAGTAAGTGGTAGCTACCTAAGAATGGCATATGAGAACTACTTATGGCAGGGGTTTCGCTCCTTAGTCGGTGTGTACCTAGTGTCTCCATAAAAATTGCAATATCCCATTCGCTGTCGTCCTTCTAGTACAACATGCAACCATTTTTACATGCATCAATCTTTTCAACATGTAAACCCAAATCCTTTATCAACTTCTTCGTACTGTAGTAATCTCTTGGCAGGATGTGATCACAGGACAATATATTATTAGCCTACTGGGAGATCATATGTTCGCTCGAAAAAATTGGCCTCGGCCTTGATTGTCACTAAATCAATAACTGACGCCAACTGAGATTGTGCACAACTACTTCACAATAAGTGGTCAGCAGAGTGCATTATATCGTAAAACTAGTCTGACAATCCTGGCACATAATCATAGGATCTCCCGTCACACCACGATCTAGGACTGATATCAACAGAACAGGACCTTGTATCAACATTAGTCACACCCTCGTGGTAAGAAAAAAAAATAACATGGCCCGGTTGCATAAAAATAATCCTTTGCACCCAATCCACTTGGTGTTCATTACCTCAATGCAAAGTACCCTCCTCTTGAGAAGTTGGGGTTTGCTTCTCCTGCATTGAAGAGTCGGTCACAGAATCAAAGTATTTTTGCATTCTCTCCTTGCCATGAAAGTCCAATTATAATATTCTGGCATAAACCCTCGCATACACAAGTGAAAATTGACATCGTTGAGCATTTTGAACCTTTGTTTCTGCACTTCCCACACAGACACCTAATTTTGTCTCCATCCATATGTCCACGTTGAAACTTGACCCATTCTATAAAAGTCTTAACACCATTCTCAAACTCCGGCATAAGACTTGCCCTCTCGAGGAGGCTCCCATCATACATACATCTCCGCATTGTTTTAACATGATGATCATTACATATTCACACGCATATATATAATTATATTTCGACTTAGAATAGATATTACTTTTCACTAATAATACATAACATACAAGATCAAAAAATTAGAAATTTAAAATAATTAAACTATAATTTAATCAACAAAAAGGGTTCAAGTTCTTACTTGGCGAACTAACTTAAGAGATCAACAATAACCGGTCAAAATTAGGCAATTCTAGTTGATCAAGTGTATATGCACATAAAGTAGAAAGAGATTGAGAGTGTGTTTGGTTAATAATCAATTCTAGACGACATGAAATGAAGACAACATACAATACACATATATATAAGCTAATTGTATTGACTGTTGGAATGGCCAGGATATAACCATTTAAAAATAGTCGTTAAACTCATCTATCATTGGATTGACCTTTGTAACAATAATAACACACCAAGTCGTTCCTATGGTACGGCGTTTGTATCGTTCCATTGTAATACACCTTGTAATTACCTTTTATTTTATACTTGAAAAGTTTACTTTGAAAGCTTTTAGATATTAAAAAGTACCATATTATAAAATTTAATTTTTAAATTATAAATTGGTATAATAAAAAAATAAAGTTATATAGAATTATATTTTTTATCACGATAAATATTATTTTGATACCTCTCTGTCATTTAATAATTACTTTTATAAAAAAATTATATTAAAATTGGACCAATCGATAGGTACATTTTTCAATTGTCATGGGTTCTTTTTCCCTCATCATTTTTCAGGCCGGAAAAGGGAATGGGAGTGTTGATGTAATAATATTGACGTTTCTAATGAAAAATATGAAGGAAATCATATTAGCTTAAGATGATCGAATTCATGATTTTTGTAAACCATATTGGAAAAAATGCCAGCAACCATTGTGATATTGCAAATGGAGAAAAAAATAGCAATTATTTTTCTGTATTTTTTAGAATGTAGCAGTTTATCCCCTTATATTTTTTATGATGAAGCAATTTACCTTCTTAGATAGGGATATAATTTGTTCCATTTTAAAAAGCACAACTGGGGTAAATTAATATTTTTTTCAATAAAAAAAAATTTGCTCATTTAAAATATTATATGAGGTAAATTGCATTAAACCCAAATAATTGTATATGTTCAAGTGATTCAAGGAAATAATACATATTTCAATTCAGGTAATAAATCTGGTCAACTTTTCTTCACTAAGGTTAAAACACATGATTAACTATTTATATTACTATCAATTTTTATTTCAATTTTTAGATCCAAAAGTAAATATTTAGAGTATATAGGACCGGAGTTCGAAAAGAAAACTTTGAAACGCCGGTGAGTTGTGGCAGTTGGTCTCACACGCCTCTGAGAGAAGGGGATTGACAGCAGATCAGACATAAGTGTTCTTGTCCTACTTATATTTACATGTATTATTATATAAACAAAAAAACAAAAAAAAAAAGAAAAAGAATCCATCCCTTTTTCACCTTTCTAAGGAACGATAGATTCTTTGGAACTTTATATGTGTGATGGTTGCTTGGAGGGGAAGGGGAGTAGAGACAGCATGATCACGGCACGCCAGTCTGGTTTGGGAGATTAAAAAACATTTACCATGTAGTGGAGTTGGTGCTGTTTAATTCTTTATCGGATTTGTCGACTACGGCTAGCTCAATTGGTAAATTTGATACCTCATAATTTTAAAGTTATGGGCTCGAACTCCACCTATCTATGGTATGTTGTTCTATTCTAATAATAGATGTTGATTAGATTTAATTTATCTAGTATTAACGATAAATATGTAATTATTGTAGTTGTCGTTGTTAGATATAGATATTTGATATGAATGATTGTAATTAAATTATTTCAAATAATAATAATAATAGTTCATCACTCTCACTTAAAAAAAATCGATGCTGAATTTAATTGTCCTACCTCTTACATGTGAGATCGTTGGAAAATGGTGTAATTTAGAAATAGTATGTGTTTACATCAAAATACTTTTAAATAAATTGTAAATTAAAAATTGAAATATATTGGTTAATAATTGGTTTTAAAATTCAAAATAAGTTGAGTTACTTCTATCTGTTCAAGATAATAAATTCACAACAGCGCTATTACTTTTGGACTTTATACCCTTTAAAAAGAAATTGGACTTTATATGTTTTTATGTATCGATTCAGAATAAATAATTTTTTTCTCTTTATTTTGAATTGGTTAATTGGGCTAAAACATGTTCAAATACGATCCATTAGGATGGATTCACACCAACGTCTTGAAAGGAAGTAGATCGGCCCAGAAAGCGCAGCTGAAGCACGAAAAATAGAAAATGTAAGCAAAAACACCAATAATATCTGGATCAAGGGGTGTACCATTGATCCATTCTAGACGTCTGGTGTATAACAATATGAAAAAAAAGGCCATGAATCAAGGGTGGGGAGGGGGGGAAGAAGAAGAAGTAGTATTTAAAATGACGCTTACCCTTGTTTTCTTCAATCGACTTCAATCTTTAATCCCCTTCTCCAAGTGAGATTTTTAATTTGAAATTCTCTAAAAATATCCATGCTATCACTGAAAACACGTCTTCTCTTCGTACTAGCAAGATAGAAAATGAAAAAGTAAAGGCCAATGTCACGTTATGAGGTTAACAAATTGATCTTCTATGCTCTTTCTTTGATTAAAGAACTAAGAAAGAAGTAGGAGATTTCTATGGAGAACTTAGGTTTAGAGGGAATAGAGAAAAGGTTGTGTTTCTTGGGAGGGAGAGAGAGGGAAAAAATGTGTAGTGTAGGATGTGTACAATGACCTAGTCAATACATACACTAGGAGTTAGCCTAGCTTATCGAAAACATGCTATTCCCTTAACCAAAATCTTCTGGCCGAGTGGGAACTGTCAAAGAGCCCCACTCCACCAACATACTCTCCCCAAAAGGAGACTAACTCCTCCTTAACCGAGTTTAGGTCAAAGAGAGTCATGGCTTAGGATTTAATGCACCGGGCTCCACTTAAATTAAATTAAACAAAGTTATTGTCCAATGGAGTCAAATTAAATCTAATTTAATTATAAGCTCATAATAAATTCATGTCTTTTAATTCAATTAAAAGACCCAAGCTCACTCTACTTTAATTTATAAATTCAATCCATAAATTAAATCGAACCCAATTACATTGATCCAATCAATTTAAAACGTTTTAAAGTAAAATAATCTAATTAATTAAACTTTGGGAAATCAAACCCATGGATTATTTTGCATAAATTAATTTAATTCAATTAAATTAATCCCTTTCTTTTAAAATTAATTACAGTGATCATAGTGTGACTTTTTAGGTTCGCCTTCAGTTGGACTCGGACCTGTTGCAATGGGCCATCTAGTAGCAGTCCATACCACTAGAGAGTAGGTGAATAAATGACAAACATTTAGCTTCCCGAATTTCCTACTAAGATACTCCTCCTATCAACCATCTCTCAGCCTTAGTTTAGGGTATAGAATTAGGTAACGATTTCCATCATGGACTAGACATCTGTACTTATTATTCGAGACCTTATTTACCCTACTGATTAGCATGGGAGAACCTATCCCATTCAATCACTTACTGTGGCCACGGATGAAGGAAGTGGATCAGCCTAGAAAGCGCAATGGAAGCATGAAAAATTAAAATCAAATAAAAAAAACATTAAATATTCCAATCAAGAGGTGAACCCTTGATCTATCTCGAACGTTCGGTGTATAATAATAAAACATATCGTCAAGAATAAAAGAAATAACCAAGGGTGCAAGAAATTGAACCAAGTTCTACCCTTGTAGTTTCCTTCGGTTGGAGATCCAATTCTCAAATCTATTCACGAATAGATCTCAACAGAGAGATCCTCTAAATCGTCCACACTACCATTAAAATTTGTTTCCTCCTCGTGCTAGCAAGAAAGGGAACGTGAAGAAAGAAAATCAACTCCACATCAAATTAACATATTGATCTTCTATGTTCTTTTTTTTATTATTATTCAAAAATCGAGAAAAAACAAGGAAAATTTTCTTGGGGAATTTGGCTATGGTGAGAGAGATCAAAAATTGTGGTAGAGAGAAGGGGTAGAAGACCTAGTTTTTGTGTGCACTTGATTTTATCCAAGGTGGTTACCTAAACCACCTACTCACCCATACCTCAATCATGGCCGAATTATTGAACTCCTAGAAAGCAAGAATTCAGTTGTTTCTTTCCACAGGAGAAGTCATATGTTCTTTCGGCCTAAACTAGGTCAAACCAGGTCCAATGAACTAAGTCTTAATTTAAATAAGTCAAGGCAATGTCCAATAGACTCAAATTAAATCTAATTTAATTATAAGCCCAACAATTTCTTTTTAATTCAATTAAAAGACCAAATCCCACTCACTCTCTTAATTTATAAATGAAATTGTGCCCAATTAAATTAAATCAAGTAAGTTAAAAGGCCTAACTCAAAATTTAGTTAATCTTTAAAAAAATCCAACCCATGAATTTTTACATAAATGATCCAATTATTTATGCTCTTAAAGAAATTAATTTAATCTAATTAAATTAATCCCTTTCTTTAAAAAAGATTCATAGACATTCACACAAGGCCACAACTCATAGAACATCATCAATGTCATCCATAGACATACTCAAACATCAAAGAATCTGCTCCTCTTGGGCCTAATCATATTTCTCTCCCCATGCGTATACAAGAAAGAATACCCATGAAAGCGCCAGTACAATATCACCAACTAGCTGCCTCGGCCAATCGTGGGCCAAATCCTCCAATCTTCTCTCAAAGTAGACCCTCCAGAGGGCCATTGAGAAATGAAGGAGAACGCAGCCCTTAGCAAAGAAGCCTTGGAACTCCCTGTCCTTAACGAAAGCCACCATGAACAACAAACACCCAATCAGAACCAATAGCAACCCAACAAATGAATTTGATGTCCGAATTAACAGCTGATCATGAGGAGTTGATCCCAACAGCATCCTTGCCGTCTCGACTCCGTGCCCAAGAACTGAGATTTCTTTAAGATAAAACATAATCAGACCTCCACAAGCTATGGATATCAACGAGTGTAGCATGCAGACCACAAAGAAACCAGATGACCCCATTTCACAGAATTTAAACCGAAATCACAGATTTGATTCTTGACAATAACCATGTAGCAGGGATTGAATCACAGCCCGAGTTGAGGGAGCCTTCTCTTTAAGTTTATAGCACCAAAACTCGGAGTTGAGGTGTTGTCATCCGACGCTTAGAGATCGAATATTCTAACTTTTTATCGGCGGAATCATGAAACGCAAGCAAGAACAAGTGAAAATGTAGCCTTTTTTCCGAACATCTTGATCCCAAATTGGGAATTGAGACGAGCAAGAATTTATGTATCTTCTTGATCATCCACTCTCTCACATCTTATCAAATAAAGAATATATAAGGCGACCCTTATGCGTGAATTGACAGAATCCTATGTTGATTGGGATTATCGATGCAAAAATAGAGTTGTAAGATTTGGGGATTTTGAAACCCTAATCCCAATCCCACGGGAAAGAAGGCCGGTGGCAGCTGGCACTGTGTTTATTGGTAGAAGTGTGGGTTTTTGTTGGCAGTATTGGTTACTTGGACACTGTCGCTGAGGATTACTATGTAATGGTAGGGATGTTCAATCAAATCGATAAAATCGTTCTGATTTATTAGTTTGAAAATTCTACTTCATTTTTTATTCTTCAAATTCGAACTAATTATATAACAGCAGTAAACTATACTTATAATGTAATTAATATACAGTTACAAAAATAATTAATTACGTATCCTGTGATTAATTTAATTTGATCAAACTTGACAAGGACAAAAATTCTTCCCATCAATCTAATCCAAATTGTATCCTGATGAGTGAGTGAGTTTGCGAGTCAATAAACGAAGACCGTAAAATAAATAGTGATTTACCTTTTTATGTTTTTTAAAATGAAAAAACCGGCAAACTGTTGATTGAATAAAAAAATTGACTGGTACAAAAATTATTGGTTCGACCTCCAAGTGAACTATGGTCGAACTAGTAATGTCATAAGAATATATAAAAATAATAAAAAAATAAAAAATATATATATACAATTTTTTTATGTTACCGTAGGAATTAAAAGTATTTCAAAAATTTGATAATTTAATCAATATGTTAAAATTTTTATATCACGAATAAAAATATAAAAAATGTATAGATAACAAAAATAATAAGTTAAATTATGCCAATAAATAATTATCATCTCCCATTAATAAAATATGCACGTCTTATGATCTATTAATTATGAATCTAATTAGCAACTTATATTATTTTAATTAAATTATAAGTAGCAGTAAATAAGAAATACTAGTATGTAATGAATAAGTGTCAAATTTAATGCGTTAAAATAATTTAAATTAATGGGTAAACATAACGTACTATATAAATTATTTAATTTATATGATAGGGTGGGGGGGGGGGGAATCTTAATCGAGGAGAAAGAATCTGTATGGTCTAGAAAATTGACGAAAGTGTAAAATTAAAATGATTTTAAATGTTCACTTTGGAATTTCGGGCCTCTTGTATCTACAAATACATCATTACAAAAAACAAAAGATGTTTGCACAAGTGGGTAGAGGAAAAAACAAAACGTACGTACATTATTTTATATCGAATCATGACCTATTTGTTTCGTAGCACAGGACCAAGAGTTGCTCCCTTTTTGTTCATTTTTCGTTCTCTTTAAAATTCAAATTAAAAACCCTTTAATTTGTCTACACCACACTGTTGAATGTAGTCTAACTCTATCGCTAAATAGACTAAAACAAGAAAAGACACAAATTCAGATCAAACAGTATTGATTAGTGTATGTGGGATTGTTTTGATTCTATATTTGAACGTAGCTCAAAATAGAACACATTAAGGAGAATGGAGAATGATTTTCCTCTTTCGAAGAGGGTGCTGGTCATGAGTGATAAGAGGAGGGAGCGGTGTGGTTTTGTGCAATGTGTAATTGTAAGTAGTTTCTAAAACCACCAACACACTGATGCATAATATGTACTCAAACTCCGACCATATTAGCACAATATGTGGACTACCTAGCGATAATGGCTAGCTACCTTATTGCTCACATAATAAAGTCTTTCTATCACTCTAACATTACTAATCATTCTCCTCCAGGTAGGAATATGGAAAATAGATTTAAGTTCTATGCTTTCTGTAATTCTTACTATCATTCTCAAAATAGGTGATAAACTATCATAGGCAATTCTGATTTTTTCATCAGTGGAGCTATATGAATACATATAAAACAAGCATTGATTTTTTTACTTATTTCTTGTTCTCTGAACATGTCGGGATTCGACATTTAAGATTGCGTCATCTCTACAATGGCGTCATTTATGGCTCGTTTGCATGTAGGTGAGCTGGGGTTGACGAATTCATATTCGCGCAATAAATATTTTTCTTCTATTGCTTGGCACAAACTATTGAACAGTTACAAAATGTGCTCATCATCCTGAACTCATAGTGCCCAGATACGATGAGAATGAACGAATATTTGATATTAAGGTTATGAAATTCAAAAAGAGTATGATATGGAAAAATTAATGACGTGCAATGACTTGTGAGAGGAAACAATTTTTATAATTTTGATCTATCGTGAGAGAATGGCACTTGGACTCCATATGCAATTTCTCCACTATCTTGGGCGGGTTTGAGAAATATCTGTACATAGATTAGATATTGGGTTGTTTTCATGGGCTTGTACTTATAATTTTATACATATCTATTACACAATTCATCATGTAATACTGTTCCCGCAATATATCTTTGCATATAAAGGATGACACCATTTTGAGTGATTTAAAATTAAAACTTGTGTTGTTTTTTTAAGAGCCTAGTAAAATATGCCTTCATTGTGCGTGAGGCATAATTTTTAATTTTTTAATCTTGATTTTTTGTATTTCTCCATCTCTTAGATAATGTATTAATGTAATATATGTATATATGTTTATTTATTTAGAATTAAAATATTCATGTATCACAATAATGAGATCTCAAGAAAGAGAAGGAACAAACAAGTAAAAGATTTTAATGAGAAAATCTTGATTGAAAATTTAATATCGAAACAAGTTTATTGAAAATGTACTCCATTCTAATATTTATACATTGGTCTCCTCAAGTGAACGGTGATGATTAATCTTAATGTTGTGGTGAGAAGTTCTCAAAAATTTTTTAGAAAATATTTTTAATTATTATTATAAAAGCTTCTAGACTTATATATAGAACTTTCTTAAAATTTATCTCAACTATTATATTTGTCTAAAACCTCCTGACCATAATCTTTCATATTTGTGTAAAATATTCTAAAATATTTTAAAATTATTAAATTTATGTTGAATTCAATGCTTTCTATAATGTACTTTAATATTAACATCTATACTTATATAGACCCCGTTAAAATAGGTAATCTTGAGAGTTGTTCTCGTATGCTAATCTTTCTTAATTGTTTTTTACATAAACAAAACGAGAGATTTTAAATACGTTATCATCTCACAAAGTTTAAAACTCACCACATTGCCAATCTACAAAGAAAGGGAGATGGCATATATTGTTAAATGAGTCACGTATAGGATTAATTACTCATGATAGTAAGATCATGAGTTCAATTCTTATCCAAATTTGCGAGTATATTTGTTGGTATTTGCCGTAGTTTTTATTGAAAAATAATATTATTAAGTATTAAAATACATAAAAGAAATTTTTTATTTTTTCTACCCCAAATCAACATAATAATAATGATGCAATAAGTAGTAATCAAGTTTATCAATCTAACTTTCAGTTATTTTAAAGTTATAAAATTAATTTGACAAAGCCCACTATATATATGTAGAAAATATGAATATTCTTTTTATGAAATTTTATTTATATTAACTATATATATATATATATATATATATATTATTTGAGCTTGCATTTTGATGAGAATTACACTTGGCAGGATTCGAACCCTCGTCACTTTACTGCCTTCTGCTTCATTTGTATATGAGTCGTGTTTTCAGCTTGCACTTTTATATGTAGTTTAGCACTTTAGCATGTTTACAAGAAGTTAGGATGTTTGTTTTTCTGTTTTCCCTCCTGTGCTTTGTACAGAGCTATTTAAGAGCTTTACCAGCTCCGAATCAATACAACGAAGATGATAACCATCTCCACAAAACTCTATTGCATCTACTGTATTTTCATGATTTGTCTCTCTAGATTCAACACGGTATCAGAGCTGTCATCTGGATGGTCTCTGCATACCCAAAGTTTTGATACTGATCCACTGCGCACAAAGATATCTGTGATGGCTAGCTTTTCGAACACAATTCCAGGTGGTGGTATTGGTTCAGGAAACAAGACGATAAACTCAATGATTCAGGTACGTTGAACGGCAGCAATTGGTTGTCATGGAGTAGATCGGTAAGAATAGCACTCGAGGCAAAGATAAACTTGGTTACATAGATGGTTCATGTGTGAATGTAGTAGAGGGTTCTGCGGACTTGCGACAATGGAGGATCACAGATTCAATGGTCCGAACTTGGATCTTAAATACGATATCCAAGGATATTGTGAACGCATACTGGTACGCTACATCAACTTGACCTTTACTCTACATGATCTAATGCAAAATTAACTCAACAAGGTAATTTGAGTGTCACTGCTTTTTACACCAATATAAAACAATTATGGGACGAATTGGTGTGCTTGATGCCACCGGCCATGTGCACTTGTGGGAAATGTACATGCGGTAGTAACAAAACAAAAATAGAATAGGCTGAAGGGAGCCAATTGATTCAGTTCCTCACTGGCTTAAATTATTGCTACGATAATATCCGTAATCAGATATTCGCCTTAGATCCACTGCCCCATGTGAATAAGGCCTATTCAATGGTGTTGCGAGTTGAGAGGCAAAGGCAGGTGAACATGAGTTTCATTGATACTGGAGATAGTTGATAACTCTGCAATTATAATGATTTTATAGCAATTTAATCTTCCTTTTTAAGCCAAAATATTCCTAATTATGTGATTTTATTGCATATTCAGCAAAAAGGAAGATTACAAGGACGTTTCTGCAAAATTGACAAAGTGCGCCCACGCTTAATGGAGTATTCAACTCGGGATAAGGATAAGCACGAATGATTTCCCCAAGAGATAAAGGAATCAAGTGTTTAGATTTAGAAAGGATTCTTTTAAGCTTATCTTTTGTAATCTATTTACCTTTTTAGAGTTTATCATGTATCTATCCCCCCACTACGTCTAGATTCGTAAGGGACTTTTATTATAAATAGGGGGGATCTCTTCATTAGAAATCGTTCAGTTTTTATCTTAGAACTCTATAGAATTCTCTGTTCATCTCTTCTCTTTTATTTTATTTTACTACCGGAATTAATGGAATTCCACTTTATAGTGTGTTCTTCCATTAATATGTCCGGCTAAATTCCCTATTTTCTGGTTAAGGTATGGTGATTGCTTGATTCCTATTATGTTGTGAGATCTAATCTGCGTTCTACACTTGTCAAACAAATATTCATGTTATTCTCTGTGCTTTAATTACAAACATCTGATTTATGAATGATTCGGCCGGTTGTTCATTATCAAGAAGGTTTGCTTAGCTAATTGAACTTTATAAATCCGTGTAATTGTTTATTTAGTTCAATACTTAGTGGCAACGTAGCATGATTAGTTATGTCACAGTATTTAATTATGTTATGGGGAATGCATGATCTAGTTTAAACGAATTGTCCTCGTAGGAGTTTGTTGATTAGAATCAGGCCTTTCTAATTCTTAATGCTGTTAATAGATTAAATCTTGTGGACGTTCCCAAGGTTGTCTGTTAATTAGGAATCTAGCCAACGGTCGTACCTTGGCTAACGAAAAGGTAAGGAAAGGTGAGGTTGTTAGGTCGTACCAACGACCATAACTGGTTTATTTGTCCATACATGTGTTATTCTTGCATCAATGATCAACTCACGAGAATCAAGCATAATCCTAGCCTTAACCGGAAAATCTCCCTCATATATCTCCACCAGGTATTTTTAATTATTTATTTAGTTTTCAATCGCTTCTTTTTATCATCAATCTCCCCCCATTATTTTCTATTTTTCTCAAAGAAATCAACTTAAAGCCAATCTCTGTGGATCGACCCTACTCCCACTTTCACAAGTGTAGTAGGAATTATTTTTGGTGACTTCGACACTCATCAAATTTTGGCGCCGTTGCCGGGGATTGGCATTTTTAAGTATATTTCTTTATTTTCAGTTACTTGATTTTTTATCACCATTGATGCCAAGGTCTTCTCGTACAGGTAAATTGGTATACGACCCCGAAATCGAAAAGACCGCACGAAGACTTCGTCAGGAGACTAAGCAACAATTGGAAGGAACATCCACTCCATACGAAGACAAAGAAGATCCAACTTTTGAGTTTGAAGAATCCGTAAGCGAATCCGAAGAAGAGACAATGGCTTTGATCCCTGAAAGATCGATCAATGACATGACGTCACCCGATCTAAACCAGCAGCCACTGTGCATTGAATACCCCGACTTAGAGGTAGATTTTGAACTGAAATCTGGATTAATTCATTTACTTCCTACCTTCCGTGGTCTCGCAGGTGAAGATCCACATAAGCATCTGAAGGAATTCCATGTGGTGTGTTCCGGAATGCGACCACAAGGCATAAGCGAGGAACAAGTCAAATTGAGAGCATTCCCCTTCTCTCTCGCCGATCAAGCGAAAGATTGGTTGTATCTCCTACCTTCAGGATCCATTACAAGATGGAACGATCTCAAAAAACAGTTCCTTGAGAAATACTTCCCTGCCTCAAGAGCCACAACAATCCGGAAGGAGATCAGCGGAATTCGACAATTCGCGGGAGAAAGTCTTTTCGAATATTGGGAAAGATTCAATCGACTAGTGGAGAGTTTTCCCCATCATCAAATCCCGAACCACCTGTTGATCCAGTATTTCTATGAAGGTCTGTCAAATATGGATAGAAAACTGATAGATGCGGCAAGTGGTGGAGCATTGTTCGACAAAACCCCCACCGAGGCGCGTAAACTAATCTCGACTATGGCGTCCAACACGCAACAATTTGGGGTTAGACATGATGATCCACCTAGGAAGCGCAACGAGGTAAGTAATCTTGAAGAACGTTTAAGTCAACTAACAACTGTTGTTGAAAAAGTTGTTGCAGATATTTATCAACAAGTCAAAGCATGTGGTATCTGCACCTTAACGGGACACGCCACCGACATGTGCCCAACTCTTCAAGAATCAACTACCGAACATGCCAACGCCGTAGGAGGATTCGCCGGACAACAACATAGAAGATATGATCCTTTCTCCAACACATACAACCCCGGATGGAGGGACCACCCGAATCTGAATTACGGCAACCAACACTTTCAAACACCCCAATACCGACCACCTCCACAGCCTAACCCCACGCCAAACACATCTCTCGAAGACATGATGAAAGCGCTAGTGACCAACACACAACAATTTCAGCAACAGACCCAGGCGAACTTCCAACAATTCCAACAACAGACACAACAATTTCAACAACAAACTCAGACGAGCATTCAAAATCTAGAATCTCAAATCAGTCAATTGGCGTCGTCTGTTGGTAAGCTAGAGTCTCAAGGTAAGCTACCTCAATCTGTCATTAACCCTAGACAAAATGTTAGTGCTATTACGCTTTGTAGTGGAAAAGAATTGCAGGAATATGTGAACGAAGATGACATCAAACGTGGGCTCGGTGTGAAAAGAAAGCCAGAAAAAGAAATTGAGGTCCAACAAGAACAAACCAAACACGAAGTGTTCCATCCGCAGCCTTTGGTAACTAGACCACCATTCCCAGAAAGATTCACCAAAGCGAAGAAGGAAGAGGAGGAAAAAGAGATCCTTGAAATGTTCCGCAAAGTGGAGGTAAACATCCCGCTGCTCGATTCCATCAAGCAAATACCCCGATACGCGAAATTTCTCAAAGAATTGTGCACTAGCAAGGGTAAACTCAAGGGAAACGAACGAGTAAGTATGGGGGAGAACGTCTCCGCAATTCTCCAACGAAAATTACCCCCAAAATGCAATGATCCAGGTACGTTTTCTATCCCTTGCAAAATTGGAAAGATTGGAATAGAAAAAGCAATGTGTGATTTAGGTGCCTCTATCAATATTATGCCTCTTACTATATATGAATCTTTGAATGTTGGCCCATTGAAAAAAACGGGGGTTATTCTTCAACTTGCCGATCGTTCTGTAGTTTACCCCGAAGGAGTTCTTGAGGATGTACTTGTGCAAGTTAATGAATTGGTTTTTCCTGCTGATTTTTATGTGCTTGATATGAGGGGGGATATTTCTCCCAAATCTACATCCATCTTGCTAGGAAGACCATTCCTTAAAACCTCAAAAACCAAAATTGATGTTGATGCCGGAATTCTCTCTATGGAATTTGATAATGAGGTTATGAGTTTTAAAATTGATGGTGCCATGAAATATTCTAACGATGTGCATTCTATTTTTTTCATTGATTCTATTGATCCTTTATCGCAAAAAAATGCTATGTTCAATGGTAGAGGAGCATTCAAGACAACAATTGTCAAAAGATCGAGTCGAAGAACTTACAAGAAAAAAGTCTTTCATGACAAAATAAGTTCAAGGAAGAAGTCATCCATGGACTACCAAGTTCCCCTAAATCCACACCATCACCGGGTGCATTACATAGAAGAAGTGGATTTAGAGTGTCCAACTTATTCAAGTTGAGGCACAACAATGTCTAGCCAAAGACATTAAAGAAAGGCGCTGTATGGGAGGCAACCCATGAAATCTCTATCCTTTCCTTTCATCTTTCGTTTAATTTTAATTTTTGCAAATTTTACTCAATTCTGTTTGGATGGCTGAATTGGACAGGTTTGGAGATCCCACTAAGCGTGCCCACGCATAGTCGATCTTTCAAAACTGTTTCAACTCACCTCACAAAAACAGATTTGGAGATCCCACTAAGCGTGCCCACGCTTAGTCGATCTTTCAAAACTGTTTCACCTCACCTCACAAAAACAGATTTGGAGATGCCACTAAGCGTGCCCACGCTTAGTCGCACTTCGTAGGCTGTTATTTACGTTCATCTATCTTCTTCTATTTATTTATTTTTATTTCTTGATTTCCATTAAAAAAAAAAATTAGAAAATCGAAAAAAATCAAAAGAAAATCTTTCCACTTTTATTCATATATTTTACCAAGATTTTCTTTGACTTCATCTTTATCTTCATTAACTCTCTCTCTCACTTTCTCTCAGAGCAACTTCACCTACCACCAAGATCTCTCTCCCTCATATCCACCGGAAGTTGCCGCCATCATCTGCCACCAGCCCAACCACGCCATGAACTCTTCGCGGCATGCACTCAGGGACGCTTCCTTAAACTCTCTCTCATTTTAATTTTTCCTTGAGTTGCATGTCAATGTCCACATTGAGGACAATGTGAATTTTAAGTGTGGGGGTGTGGTTGTTGAGCTTATATATGATAATTCTTGGCATGATAAAACCCTTTCAATTTTGGACTGATCTTGACTTGATAATGTTATGTGTAAAAAGAATACATGTTTTATATTTGAGGATAATTCACTAGTTGAAAGCTTATTTCTACTAAAATGACTTGAGTTAAAATCTTCTGATATAGGATTAGTGGACTAAAACATACCTCGTGAGATTTTGAGCTTGATATATCCATAAAAATCTTCATTCTTTCTTGAGAGAGTAACACTTTTATGGCTTTGTCTTCCTAGAATTTGCCTTGAACCACATCGAGGCCACACAAATGTGCATTTATTTGGATATGATAAAGGCATTAGAAACCACTTTCGACCTTCTTTAACCACCTAACACATTTTTAACATTAGAGAACTTCTTTGAGCCTTTTGACCTATTTTGTTGAATAAACCGTCATATACAAACCTATCCCGTCGCTTGATTAAAATCTTGATTTTGATCCCTCTAAGAACTACTAGAGCATCAAGGGAAATGGGTTTAGAAGAACAAGTTCTCAAAATAGGAGATCGTCAAAATCTTTGTGACTCACATGCTTAAAAGATGTACCTCAAAATGAGTGTGGGGGTTCCAAAATTATATTCTGCTTTACTTTGTGGGAACCGACATCAATTTCCTTGGTCTATGCCTATCACAAAAATTGGAGAGGAGAAAAAGAAAAAGAAAAAAAAAACAACAAAAGAAAAGAAAGAAAAAAAAAATGTATGAACTCTCCAAAAGGAATAAGAAAGGCATAGTTCAAGGAATTGTCAAAAGATCTTGAAGGGAGATAAGTAAACTTTGAGAGCTTCGAATTATTGTTCACTCAAATTCTTTTGGTGCTCTAATTAGTTTCTTGGAATTTAACCTCATTATCCTTTTATCCTACCCCAAACCAAAGCCCCATTACAACCAAAATAAAAGACCTTTTGATCCATATATGTGCATATTTCAAAAGTGGTGGAGATGTGGTGTATAGGCAAGCCTATGGTGAAGCACTGCCGTAGTAAGCGTCGAGAGATACACTTGAGCCATATATACACTTGAGAGAATGGAAAGTGGAGAGAAAATAGTCCACTAGTTTTATGCGATTGATTTTGATAATGGTCATCACGTGAAAACTTGTTTGATACATGTTGAATTATCTCCTTCATAAAGTATGTCATTTACTTTGCACATGATTACAAACTGCTTTGAATAGTTTAAAATTTGGAGGGATTTTTGAATGCATCTTGGTTTTGCTTGAGGACAAGCAAATGGCTAAGTGTGGGGGTATTTGATAACTCTGCAATTATAATGATTTTATAGCAATTTAATCTTCCTTTTTAAGCCAAAATATTCCTAATTATGTGATTTTATTGCATATTCAGCAAAAAGGAAGATTACAAGGACGTTTCTGCAAAATTGACAAAGTGCGCCCACGCTTAATGGAGTATTCAACTCGGGATAAGGATAAGCACGAATGATTTCCCCAAGAGATAAAGGAATCAAGTGTTTAGATTTAGAAAGGATTCTTTTAAGCTTATCTTTTGTAATCTATTTACCTTTTTAGAGTTTATCATGTATCTATCCCCCCACTACGTCTAGATTCGTAAGGGACTTTTATTATAAATAGGGGGGATCTCTTCATTAGAAATCGTTCAGTTTTTATCTTAGAACTCTATAGAATTCTCTGTTCATCTCTTCTCTTTTATTTTATTTTACTACCGGAATTAATGGAATTCCACTTTATAGTGTGTTCTTCCATTAATATGTCCGGCTAAATTCCCTATTTTCTGGTTAAGGTATGGTGATTGCTTGATTCCTATTATGTTGTGAGATCTAATCTGCGTTCTACACTTGTCAAACAAATATTCATGTTATTCTCTGTGCTTTAATTACAAACATCTGATTTATGAATGATTCGGCCGGTTGTTCATTATCAAGAAGATTTGCTTAGCTAATTGAACTTTATAAATCCGTGTAATTGTTTATTTAGTTCAATACTTAGTGGCAACGTAGCATGATTAGTTATGTCACAGTATTTAATTATGTTATGGGGAATGCATGATCTAGTTTAAACGAATTGTCCTCGTAGGAGTTTGTTGATTAGAATCAGGCCTTTCTAATTCTTAATGCTGTTAATAGATTAAATCTTGTGGACGTTCCCAAGGTTGTCTGTTAATTAGGAATCTAGCCAACGGTCGTACCTTGGCTAACGAAAAGGTAAGGAAAGGTGAGGTTGTTAGGTCGTACCAACGACCATAACTGGTTTATTTGTCCATACATGTGTTATTCTTGCATCAATGATCAACTCACGAGAATCAAGCATAATCCTAGCCTTAACCGGAAAATCTCCCTCATATATCTCCACCAGGTATTTTTAATTATTTATTTAGTTTTCAATCGCTTCTTTTTATCATCAATCTCCCCCCATTATTTTCTATTTTTCTCAAAGAAATCAACTTAAAGCCAATCTCTGTGGATCGACCCTACTCCCACTTTCACAAGTGTAGTAGGAATTATTTTTGGTGACTTCGACACTCATCAATAGTTCTGCCTTCTTTGGCTTAGCACAGGAACAAAGAGGGAATCCAAGGGGTTTTAATGGGAAAGAAAGGTGCAATTGACAAGAGAAATTTGTTTTGTGAGATGTGTGATAAATCAGGGCATAGCAAGGATACTTACTTCAAGGTTCATGGCGTAGCCGACTGGTATAAGGATCTTGTTGAACAGAGAAAGAAGAGTGGCACTGGAGCCAAAGGTTATACTGCTAATGAAGTCAAAACTATGGATAAACCAGAGGTACTAGAGACTAATTTCGCGGCAGACTTGATGGAGGCATTAAAAATTGTTCAAGGACAAGTACCTCAAGAACCTGTAAAAGTCCATTACGCACAGATTGATGAAATGGGCAGGTACAGTCTCACAACATAATTCTGGAGATGCTTATTTAGGTTCTTGGATTGTAGACACAGGAGCCTCGAATCACAATCTTTAAACCCTTATATTACCATTCACTTACCAAACAATAGCTAAGTTCAAGCAACAATGTGTGGTGACATCAAGTTATCTCCTCATCTAACCTTGAAAAACGTTTTGTTTGTTCCCAGCTTCACACAAAACTTGTTGTCAGTCTCCCGATTATCATTCTCATCTCTATGAGATCCCAAGAATTTAGCCTCACTTTTCTCAATCCCAAGGACTCCAAGTGAGTTGTAGTACTCTATGTTAGGCCCAACGCATCAACTAAAGAATTGTTTCAAACTAGTGCCCCTAGTACTTTAAATATGCCACAACTCGTGAGACAATAAAATAGAAGGTAGTAGCCTCTCACAGTGACAACTTTATGCACCTCTTTTTGTTACTGATTCGTATTATTTTATTTTACAAAATAATAATCACTATTATTGTCAATAATTTATTATTGTGATAAAACAAAAATTCATGTTATAATTAATAACATTAAAATTATCATTTTTTTTCCATTATTTGTCTCTCTTTCTTCTTTTTTGGTTTGGTGGGGGGGGGGGGGTGGGGGGGGGGCGTGGGTGGGTTAGGACACAGGACGCAATTTATAATTCACCTCACCTCATTTATGTCCTACACGGACTTGAAACTAAATCAGGCTTCTGTTCCACGATGCAACATTGTGGAAATCCTATAATAATATGAATTTTGTCGGAACCCTTTCAGGAAAAAAAAAAAAAAAAAACCTTATTCATAACTAATAGTATGTTTGTAATTTATCCCACCATGTGAAAATTAAAGGCATCTTTTTTTTTCTAAAAGCAAAATTTATGAGTTTTTTTTTTTTTATTGAGCTTTAAATTGGAGTTCAATCTTCTGAAAATCTCTATGACATGGGGCTATCTCAAGTTATTAGGGAATTTATACAAACACTTCCAACCTTTTTATTAATTATGAAACATATCAAGTTCACACCTCTTCAATTCGGATTGTATTGGATCCCACTTAAATTTGGGTATATATAGAGCCATGATAACTACACAATCATCTCTCAATTAATGATTCATGTAAAATTGTACAATTCAAAATATCTATAAAATGCTAATTTGTCTATTTCTCGAGCAGGACTTTTAACACTTTGAATACTCTTGCAAACTTTGCATTCATTCTCTTGTGATCTAGCTTACTTAAAAATCAAAAGGTTATAATGAAATCTTTCTTACGTGGTCTTGTTGATCTCATCTTGTACATCGAGTAGCAACATTTCCAAACTTACCCGAAATATATTCAGACATTTCTATATTTGGATTGAACCTTTTATAAAAATTTTAAATTTGAATACACATAATTGTATAAGATAGAATTAGATGTAAAATTTGAGAAGGTTAAAGAGATGTTGTCCTTGAAAAGTAGTTCATAATTCATTAGTGAATGTCTTGAAGACACGAGGTTGTTGGTATAATTTGCATTTTGGGACGAAAATAGGACACAGTCTTGTTTTTCTTAAGAGAAGATGTTGGGACTTGGGAGGCTTTAATGTAGTGCCTCTGAATATACTTATATGAATCCATTTCTCTTCAATAACACTTAGATTTTGCAGTACAAGTTTCAGATAAGTCAATGATTTGTGTGAGTATATGTGACGCGAATGAAATTGGCTTTAACAAGGAGTTTTATATGGATACTTTTTTCCTGAAAAATACAATTTATTGTATCGTGTTAAGAAAAAAGAATAATTACCCGCTTTAGAAAATAAAACAATAATTTATTCTCCTGAATTATAAAATATAGAGCAAAAATACTTTCTTAGACCACTACACACGCCTCTGGTGCATGTGGACATAATTTTTTTAACAAATAAAAATATTATTTTGTTTATATACTTAATTTAATATATTAATACATACATATTTATAAAAATAATATTAAATATAATAAATATTAGTTATATAAAAATAATATATATGTTTCCTTTCTTCTTCATCTCCTTATCATCGGATCGCCTCCTCTGCCCTGCCGCCACCATCTCCCTCCCCTCGTGCCTTTGCCTCTGCCTCCCCCACCCCCACCCCCACCCCTAGCTCCCAAATCCGTCCTGCCCTTGGCCACCGCCTTCTCCTGCCCTCCCCCTCCTGAGCCCATCCCACCCGAATTCCCTACCCTAGCCACCTCCTCCACCCAGATCCACCTTCTTCCCTGTCGACATCCACTCACCGGCGGTCTCCCTCTCCCTCTCTCTCTCTATATATATAAATATAAATATATAAATAGCTTTTATTATAAAAGTATAAATATATATAATATCTATTCAAATTCAATTATATATAATTTTAATTTTAGTTATTAAATTTAAGTTTTATATATAAAAAGAAAAAGGCGCATGTAATTAAGGTAACGCATGATTATACCTAAAAAATTATATTCTAAAATAATACACTTAACGTATGATAATTGTACAATTTAAAAAAACTCACCGATCACACGACAAAAATTTTACACTTTTGCGTCATTGATTGGATTCAACAAATTTCAAGAATTTTCCTACTTTTCACATTTTGTCCTTTCTTTTTTTTTTTTTTTTTTCTTTCTCTGTCATTGATGATGTTCCTCTGCACCATCCCTTTTCTGCTTCAAGGACTCAAACCACATACATACACACACACACACAGATCTTGAAACCGGAAATGTGACATGCAATCAGCAAAATCAAGAAACGAAAGGAATATATATATAGACGTATATATGTAGAAGCAAGCTATATATTAACCATAACACTCTTGAAATTATCCTTTCCCAGAAAATGGGCATACTTGGATAGAGTGTTACCAATAGTTGATGAGTAATCAGGATCAAGAAAATGGGATTGAAGAAGTGCTGGAGTCATCATCAGGCTTTCCACTTCCACCCTTCTTCTTCTTCTTGTAAGGGATCCCTCTTGCCTTAGCCTGACTCTCCTTTACTTCCCTCAAGTAAATCCTTATTGCACTACTCGCAAAAGGGTTCGTCTCCTGTGGCCCCCCGTTCTCCTCATAGGCTGCGCGCAGCCGCCCAATGAGAGCATCAAGGCTGCCCCACGCCTGCCTCAGCGGGCAGGTACAAGGTGCCGGCGGCTCTGGCTGCCCGTAAAAGATGCAGCCTTGCAAGTGCACCTTGGTCTTCCCAAACTGATCCAAGTACCTCAGAAACTCCAGCACGTGCCCGCTGCTGCACTGAGACAGCGCCACTGGCGGCCGTTGGTTCCTCAAGAACTGCCCGAAAGTGTTCCAATCCCTCCTCTTCTGCGACTCGTAGCGGCTGGGCGTCGTCGCAGCTGCCGGATCGCCACCGCAGGATGACCCTTCTGCCAAATCTTTCCCTCTATCCATCTAAATTCAATAAAGACACCATGAAATTGGTCTAGTTTTCTTCGTGCTCTGGCTAAATAAGGTAATATTAGATGAATAATTATGAGATGAAGACGATCCCATCATAGAGGCTAATGGAGATGACATGCAATGGGCCACATGCAGTTGCTTTCTGTTTTTTTCCTCGTTATTTTTTCCCTTTTTCCCATTCTTTTTATTGCAATTACTTATTTATTTATTACAATATTTCCAACACTATCATTATTAACTATATAAGTTTTTCTGAGTTTATGTAATTGCAATAATTGTGTGTGGAATATTAATTTGTCCCACCCCCACTAGTTTTGTACGACTAAACGTAAAGAAAATATTATGTCCCACAAGTTGACAAAATGTGATCTCCATTAGTATCTCTAGGGCAGTGACTGCCAATAGCTTGCTAGAAATATTCATGGATACGTAAGTTATGTTTGCATATATAGATCGATCATCACTATTCACTACCATCGGTCTTGATTTTGAGTCATGTCACCTAATATTTATATTAATTACGTATAGCGATGTTTTATTTTATTTTACTTTGTTTTTTATAGAAATTATGATTTTTAAATAAAGTAGTTGGACTCGACGTTGAAGACCCGATAAAGCCTGAATATGTATATCTATATTATATATAAAAGTGTAAGTCGTAAATATTTGTTTCTCGTGAAAGTTTTAATAAAAGTTACTATCTAATAGTTTTAATACCTCTAAATTACTTAGACAATGACAAATATATTCAATCAAAAAAATAAAAATAAACAAATAATATTTCTACATGATTCGTTTGTAGAAGAGACTCTCGAATATTTAAAGAGAAATTTCATTTACTGAGGCACTATAAAATTTCAAATGAAATAGCGTTTGAGTAATATATAAGACACTAATTTAAATTTTAGAAAATAAAGAAAACGTATCATGAAATTTTAAGCAAAATTTATCAATGAGTGCTATGGAAAATTTTAATATGAGCTCCTAACTAATAGATTTTTTATTTTATTATTAAAATTAGAAAATTATTTTTAGATTGTACTTCACGTACTTTTATTTCTTACTATAATATACCGTATATAAAATATTACTAATTAGTAAGTGCAACTTATTATTACAAATCGATTATAATTAAAAGTGAAATTATTTTATGTGTTTAATTACTTCAATAGTGAAATGACATTCATATCCTTTTTTAAGTACTCTTACTAATAATAAATAAGAATAAGTTATATAAAGGGTAAATATCATAATTGGTCTTTTAATTTAATTTGTATTTAAAATTACTTTAATCCTTCAGATTCATTTCTTAATATTAACATCCTTAAACTCTAATATTTATTAAAGATCGGTCCTCTGACCATTTTCTGATGAAAATGTAGTAGGAAAATGATTTTGTGTTTGGCACACATAGTGTTTAGTGGTTGTTTTGACATTACGTATTTCTTTTGAATAAAGATATATTAAACATGACTTACACGTACTCTGCGACACGAGATGTTCTCCAAACGATCACATTATCCATTCAAACTAAAAGTTACACGCTAAGATCATGCTGTGGAACACGATCGTGTTCTTCAATGCAGAATTTTAATGCACAAATAGACCGAAACACACCTAGGATGTCTTCCACCACTAAGGCCGTTTTTCATCACAAAGTCACGTTTTTACCAAACTTATAGTCATGCTCTGTGACATTGATGTGTTCCCTAACAAACCAGAAAACGCCTAGGATGCATTCCACCTTTAAAGCCATGTTTTTGTCACACAAGCCCATTTTTACCCGAATTCTTCTCTCATTATGATTTTACAAATTTTTCAACTATCTAATGGACGAGTTCAGACTGCTTAAGGGAGAAAAAATATTTTTACTAAAACAGTTCATCTCGTCGCAGCACATGAATTATTTGCTCCAACAGTTATTTCTAGCCATCTTATTATATTACATCATAAACACAAATACACAAACCAGTACATAAATTAAAGCATCTTCATACATTTGTGTTTTTTAAAGTTTCTGTACATTACTTTTTAAATTTCTTACCTTCCGCAATAGGCGAAGACTTTACCAATACAAAAAAGAATTAATTTGATAATTTTAAAATTTTAAGGAACTACACTGAGAAAAATAAACTTAAATTGACCATTTTACCCTTAATTATTAATATGGTCTAACTACAAAAAAAATGCGGAATTTAGCACGGATATATAACACGATCGTTCCAAGAACCTTTCCTAATTGGATTGGTCATTGGAACTCTTGAGGAACAGAATCAGGTCGTTGATATCACGGTACTCTTATATTTCACCGTTTAGTTTTGAAAAGGCCTGAACATTACGAAAATCATTCCAGATTTAGTATTGCAAGGATCTTACGATCGTGCCAACTTTGGAACGATAAAATATCATACTACAGTTTGGAACGATTTGGTAAACATTGGTACGACCCACCAATTGCATATAAGTACTGTTCCAAAATAAGGTCCAAAGTCCGTCGAGAAAACGACATTTGAAAAAATCATTATAAAATAAGGTACAATTAGAAACGGTTAAAGTACTTAGGAAAGCTTGTATTACATCTTGTTCCTAAATATGGCATATGTGGGAAATTATATGTGTTCTTCGTGCCATTCCAAAGTGAGTTACAATTAGGACCCATCTTAGTGGATAGAAGATGTTGTACAATACCCGTTCCGACTGTGTCACAATGGATAAATTTTAACAGCTACTTTGTCGTTTTTATCCGTCTTTCAGTACCCGTTCGTAAATATGCTGCAACGGCTATATTATAACGACTATATTATAATAGCTATTTTTGGAGTTCCAAACACCATTTCAGTATCCGTTCCAAATTTTTCTGTATATATGTTGCTTTCATTTCATTTACTCTTACTACCTTCTTCCAATCTCATACTCTTACTCTCTCTCTCTCTCTCTCTCTCTCTCTCTCTCTCTAATTTTTGTTGATCTTCAAAGTTATTTTGATCAGGTAACAACTTGAACCCTTTTTTGTCAATTAAATGCATGTAGTACTTATTAATTAGTTATATTTGTTCTACTTTTGTTGATTAAATTTAACATCTATGCCGATATATATTCATATATGTGTAGGACTCATTATGTTAAAAAAGTTGAGGAGATAGATACATGAGAAGTATCTGTCGAGGAGGGCGACTCTTACGTTGTAGTTTGAGGGTGGTCTTACTGCATTTATAGGACGGGCAAAAGTCTCCACGTACATATATGGATGGTAAGAAGATTAAGTATCCGTGTCAAAAGTGAAAAAACGATGTTTTTAAAGCCCCCGATGATGTAAATTGGGATTGTATATGAAAGGATTTATGCCAGAGCATTAGAATTGAACTTTTCATGGTGATGAGGGGATATAGGAGTACTTTGATGCCTTCACCACATTGCATGTGTAGAAGGAGCAAACTCCAGCTGCTTAAGAGAAGGGTATTAGTACACACTAAGGTGATGCAATGAAAATAGATCGGCGCAGAGGATTGTTTTTTATAGCCCCCGGTCGGCTTTCTGATTTTCTAATTATAACCAACAGGGTGCGCCTATGATGGAACGAGGTCCTATCATTGCTGGCCCCTCAGCCGCCGCAAATGGTCCAGATGATGCTACATCGACCATAGATGAGGCTGATAGTATACTACCCCCAAGAGGCAGATGTTGCCAGTTTGTGGGCTGTTGAACCACATGAACCACTAGCTGTCCTCCACCATCAGCGTGCCAGTATATCAGCTTCGATGATATGAGGTAATTTATTTTGTTTTTTTTTTGGCATTATTTTATTTTAAAAATGACTAATTAACGTGTTATTTCAGGTCTGATCGCAAATTTCACGAGCACATGAACGCATTGGCGCGAGGGCACTATCCCCATCCTTGGGGATGTTTACAACAAATGGCACTAGAGCACCAATAGTTTTGGTTCGAGAGTTTGAAGGTAATTGTTGGAAGGAGAGCCCATAACATTATTGCAAAAAATAATACACAAAGATATACAAAATATTAACATCAATATAAAGCAGCGGAAATAATCGATCAAACGAAGGCTCAGAGAGCCAGATCCATTTTTTAAGTTTTATTCACGATCACTAAGATCGGCAGTCTTAAGATAAAATCCACGGTTGCACACGGTTTTGACACAAAGCCCTTGCCACAAAGGTTATAATCCTCGATCACATAGATCTTCTTAGCATACGGTCACTGAGACCTTCAATCTCTCTATTTCACAAAGATTTGCACTGAGCTTATCGGAATAGTTTTCTCTTATAAGATAGGAGAAGGAGTCTCCTATTTATAGGGCCGAGAGAAGAGATGGAGATGGAAGATAGGGATCACCTTCCATAAACCATCAGCTTGGTTTTGGAAGGAAAATCGTTGCAAGAGGAAAGTGAATCACAGAGAGGGAATAGAGAGATGTGAGATATGAGAGAATAAGTAACCAATCCGGGTCGGGTCGGGTCGGTTTGTGGGTCGTGGGCTTGGGCCAAACCGTAGCCATCCAAGTGTGTGTTGGGCCTCCCTATTTTCGGTCCTGGGCCATAAATTTTCCAACAGTAATTTTTTGTGAAATTTTTATATTATCGTGTAATTTAAATTTTTTAATATTGTACTAATTTTTTTTCTTATTTTGTGATATTGCAGATGACTTACTGATGAGACTATGATGATGAGTCTATATTCTGAGTCTTCCATATGTGGGCAAGCAAGTTCATCTAGAAATGGTTTGACATCGCCAAGAGTCAGTTGAACAAACCAGTTTGGCTGGCCAACGAGGTTTGGCACAAGCTGCAGTTATACTAGGCCAACATGGACTTCAAAAGATGAGTCCGCCAAGAACAAGGTCAATCGATCGGCTAACTCTGCTGCGGAATCTACCGTTTACCGGGGTGGATCTTCCTCTATTGCATACGCAAGAGGAAGATGCTAAGTAATTTTAATTTTTTAAAATCTTTTACCAATAGTTTATAAATATTTTGTTAATTGTTCTTTTCTTGTACATGAGGATGAGCTCGGTTGCCCTGTAAAGCAGATGTAGTTATTCGCTAGATGCTACCAAAAGAAGAACTACGACGGTTAGAGCGGCCCAAGCGCAGCGGAGATAGCAGAAAGTAATAATTATTTAAAATATATTGTTTGTTTAAATTTGTAGAATAATATTAATATATACTTTTTTTTGTTGGAAATATTCCAAAAATTATTGGAAGACCACCAGCCTCATCCGACTGGCGATGCCCAGGATACGCCGCCTGAAGCAGAGGGTTCGGTGGCGATGACCAAGCAATAGCTGTAGCTGGCAACGATTAGGAGCAAGAACAAGGGTCGTGTATTCGGCCTTGGTTCCGAGGCCTATGCCTCGAGTCGAACCTACACATCACCATTGCCACTGCCACTGCCACTGCCACTGCCACCACCGCCGCCGCCGCCGCCGCTACGCACTGACCAGAGGATCGGATGGTCCGGCTCGAAATGATGATGGTAGACATGATGGGCATGGTGAAGTCAATCCAGGCGAATGCCTCGACTTTCAGCTTTTCACAGCCCAACGCCTCGTGTAATGGCCGATCACAGCCTCCGACACCCCGTGCCCCAGACAATGATGACATAGATTAGGCTGATGAGGAGGGTGGGATGTAGGTTAGATTTTTTTTTTAATATTTGTAAGTAAAGAAATTTTATATTGATATAATATTTTTTTTGTAATTACAAATGTTCTAATGCAATCCATTATTCAATATTTATTTAATTAATAATATTAAAAATAAAATAATTAATTTTACTAATTAACTATAATTAAAATTATTTTAGAATTAAAATTTTAAATATATAATTATGAACGGTATTTTGAACAAAATTTTGTGAATGTGTTTAAACAAAATTTTATTCTAAATGTAATGATTAAATATCATCGCTATAGTTCCAAAATAAACTTTTGCAATCGTTCCAACAATGTCTTCTAAATAAAGGACACAACCGTTCCAAATGTATTCCAATCATGAGAGGTTCAAGTAATGCTCAACAACTGTTAACATTTCCAAATAAATGTCTTTCCAAATTTAATAACTAAATATCATCGTAAGCAGCGGCGCTGGTGGTGGGGGTGGCGATGGTGCATCTCACGATCGGTTCAGGCCAATGAACTACTGTATCCCGCCACATCTAACCCCACTGAAACGGAGTCAGCGGTAATCGGCAGGGGCTTGGACACAGCCTCCTATGATGGGGTTGTTGGTGTAGCCTTAGCTGGCTCATCCCCGGGAGGGCTGTGAGAGCCACTGCTGCGGGCGCAATCAGGCCTCAGTCACGTCCTTGTCCCGGGGGAGGCGGAACACCAATTGTCATTATCTAATTTTAAAATTTTAAAATTTCATTATTGATAAAATTTCAAAAAATCTTACTACAATGTTAATATTCCAAAAAAAATTAACTTAAAAAAAACACATAATTGCATTGTAGTCCATAATTTTGCAATAATTTTATTAAAATTCTTATTTTGAAAAAATTACATTAAGGTCTTCTAATTTTCTAAAATGAGACTAAAACCCAACAATAATTTCTGAAAATAATTTTAAAAAACAGAAATTAGCTATTATAAATAGTTATTTACAATTGTCAGAAATTTAAAAATAATAAGAGAAAAAAAAGAAAAACAGAAAACTTTCCCAAATTTTCACATAATTTCACATATTGAACATAAATTAGACAAACTAATTGCACAAATTACACAAATTTATTACATAAATTACACTAACTACACAAATTTAACATATTTTTCAAAAAAAAAATTCTAAAATTATAGAAATTTCAGAAAAAAATTTCAATTTATGAAAATCGGCCATGGAGGAGGGGGGTTTCGGCGGCTGAGAGAGAGAGAGAAAAGAGGAAAGAGGGAAGAAACAAAATTTGTTCCAAAAGCCTTTTTAAAGAGTGTTACAAAATTCAAAAAATTGGTTACCAAAGCCGTTACAATTTATATAGTGTAACATATCCATTTAAAAAGTCGTTACAGATTATTTAGTTTAAGATATCTGTTTAAAAAATCGTTAAAAAATCCATTACACTGTAATGATGCAACGTCGTTTTGGTAAATTCCATTGCAAAAATCGTTACAAAAGCTGTTACAATTAATTAATTATTTTATAAAAAATCATTTAAAAAACGATGTCATTTTCGACAATTTAATGTTGTTTAAACATATCATTGTACTAGAACAATATAATTAAAATATACTAAAAATACCAAAAAATTTATTTGCCATTGATACATGTAACTGTCATCTTACGGTATATTTATAAATATTAGTATTACATTGATGTAACTGTCATCTTACGGTGTTGAACTGCATGGGTTAATTAGGCCGTCAAAATTAAGATAAAACCTTCAAATATGATCATACTTAGCAAAAAAATTCATTCGGCCAAGTTGTAGCCTTATTGTAGGGGTGTCCATTTCGGTTAACCAAACCGAACCGAACCGAATTTTCGGTTAACCGAAAATTCGGTTCGGCATTTTTGAAAACCGAAAACCGAACCGAATGTCTTCGGTTCGGTTCGGTTAAAACCGAACTAAGTTCGGTTTTTTCGGTTTTAAAACCGAAAAAAACCATTTTTTTTTTTAAGCAATTTCTAAGCACAAGTTTACTTAGGCATTTCATCAAACACGTTCAAAGCAAAATTGTAAGTTCAATTTTTTTCATTTTCTTGTAAGAGTCTAAGATACCAAAATACCAAATTAACTAAACCAGAAATCTTACCTGTCGTGACTCGTTGTGTGAGATTGGTTTTCTACTTTTTCTGACCCAATTCGTAGATGGTCGCTGCCGGAGCCGGTGCCTAGGTGATTTCTGTTTCAGAGTTCAGACTTTCAGTTTTTTGTTCGCACTTCTCGCCGGCGAATCGCGGCTCACCGACAGAATTTCTGTTTTGCAGCTTTTGCTTTCGTTCTCACTTCTGTGCCAAGGTGAACGTGAATCTCTCTTTTCTTTCTTCCTCTTTAGTCTTTTCTGTTGCTGCGTTGCAGTTGTTCTCTTGAGTCTTCAGTTCTTCTCCTTTTTAGTTTTCTCTCTTTACTTTACTAAATACTAATATAAATTATATCATATAATAATATTAATATTATAATATATATGTAATTATATAATTTTTATATGTATAAATTTTTTTTTTATTATTTATAGAATTTCGGTTTTCGGTTCGGTTCGGTCACTGAATTGGTGACCGAAAAACCGAACCGAAAACCGAACCGAAATTTTCGGTTCGGTTTCGGTTCGAACCGAATTTTCAGTTCGGTTTCGGTTCGAACCGAATTTTCAGTTTCGGTTCGAACCGAATTTTCGATTTCGGTTCGGTTCGGCCGGTTTTCGGTTTTTTTGCACACCCCTACCTTATTGGGTATATCGATTTCGTCATATCTTTCCTGAAATGTAATAGTAATCATTCAATATATTATATTTCTAAATCAGGTCATGTGATTTAAAAGCATACCGTTTGATGTGATCTAATGGACACATACTTGTATATGATTAAATTTGGTATGAATCGGGTGCCCGAATGTAAAGATAATATATTTTAATCTGAATTTATGAGATGGCTCAATTTTTCTAACGGTTTTTTTGCAATTGGTATAATTTTCAATTGTAGCGACATTTGTAACGGTTTTTGCAATGACAAATCAAATAGAAAATTTTCCCCTGTTTTTTTATTTTGATTTCAAAAGTCTTTGTTTGTAACGGCCTTTCGTGATTTTGTTGTACAAAATTTCATTTCTCGCCTGTTGACAAAAATTAACCGCCTTATTTTGTAATGGCCTTTATAATGGTTTTTGAATAAATTGGCCATTCCAAAATAATAATTTTTTTAAAAAAATAAAAAATATTGATATTTTTTTTTATTTTACAACATTGCAACAAAACATATTTTATTTAAAAATATACATTATGTAGCCTGGTATTCATCATCATCATCAGTCTCGTAGTCCTCGAAGTTGTCCTCATCATCCTCTTCATCTTCATTATTAATTTGACCAGCTTCAGTTTGTGAAGTACCTGAAACCTGTTGATGTGTAATCGAAAGATCGACCATCAATCTGTAAAAAAATGGGATCACGTATATCGTACGACTGATTGTCCGTAGCAACTTCAGGGACTAGTACGACTTCCTCTAGCTGATATGCATTCTCAGTCCATTCGGACTCCTCAAAACACTCCGAGCCTTGGTTTTGTAGACAGTACAATTGTACTACTTGTTGTGCAAGTATGAATGACTCATCCTTTTGGTACACTTTTATTAAGTTTACATCAACGAGGTGATAGCATTGATGTACCTTCATGCCTCTTACTGGATTGACCGAACGAAACTTGGACAGAATAATGTGCAAGTTCGAAATAAGTGGATATATCAATGAATGATCTCTTCGATAATTCCACAGAAGTCATTGCCCTCGTCTGTATATGATGAACTTTTAACACACATCCAACAATTCATTGTTCACTTGCCATGGTTGTGACGTTATGTCTGGAAGTTGTACTTATTCACAAAGTGGCAAGGCTTCGACGTCACTTCTGCACTTAGACCCCAATAATAACACTTTAGGAGCTCGTTGTTAGTGTAGTTCAACTCGGGATGAACCTGCACGTTCATATATTAATCAGATACTTTGAACTTGGAGGCAACATAATCTTAAAATATTAAAAAATGGATTAACTTACACATCGTTTGAACCAATCCTTGAACTCAATTGATACAAATCGATCAATAATTGGGTCGGCCGGATGGTGTTGCTGGTATAGTTTGTTCACGTATGACCTGTAGATATATTAATTAAATTTATGATATGTACATACATGAATACACAAATTAAAATCAAGCGCATATTGAAAATAACATCTTATTCATAATATGGAGTGAGTACTTTACAGTTGGTCAAAATGTACGTCTCAATGATGTATCGTTCTGGTCTATTGATGTGTAGACCAATATGGAAGATCCCAAAATATGTTTTTCTTCTTCCATTTGTGGTTGCTATCATAGCCGGACGGGAGTGTCAACGGCATTTCAACGGCAAGACTGATGTTTGCAACCCAATCCAGGATCTGATCTCCTGTTAGCATTGGACGTGCAATCTTATGTTCAACGCGATTCTTCATGAAGGCTTTCTTAATCATTCAGTAGGGATGGTGCTTAGAAAGAAACTGTCTGTGGCAGTAAAAGTAGCATGTTTTCCTACCATGCTGCAGATGGAATGCCCGTGCGTCATCCATACAAATCGAGCAACTCATAATACCAACGGTACTCCACCCAAATGCCATCCCATAGGCGGGTAGGTCGTTCACCGTCCACATCAACACCGTCCGTATGATGAATGCATTGTCCATGGCATTGTTGTTCATCCGAACACCCACATGCCATAATTGCAGCAGCTCTTCAATCAACAGTTCCAAGTACATATTGATTAGACGCTACGCATTAGAAGGGCCAGGGATCACCATCATCAGGAACATGTACTCAAAACTCATGCACATACCATGGTGGAGATTGTATGGTGTAATGATAACGGGCTAACATGAATAAGTATGACCGCACTGACCGTGAGGTGCAAAACCATCTGTGCAAAGGCCCAACTGAACATTACACAGCTATTCTGCAAAATTGGGATACATCCGATCAAAATGCTTCTAGGCCTCGGAATCGGATGGATGACATATTGACCCCTCATCCGTCTAATGTGTAGCATGCCACATCATGTGCTCCGCAGTTATCCTCGAAGAATACAACCTCTGCAGATAGGTAGTAAAAGGTAGGTACCTAAGAACGGTATATGGGGACTTCTTGCAGCTTGGGTCTCATTCTTTGGTCGGCTTATACCTAGCGTCCTCACAAAACTTGCAGTATTCCAAATCAACGTTGTCCTTTTAGTACAGTATGCAGTCATTCTTACACGCATTGATCTTTTTAACCGATAAACCCAAATCCTTTATCAACTTCTTCGTGCCGTAGTAATCTCTTGGCAGGGTGTGACCCAGGGGCCATATTTTATCAGCCCACTGGGATATTCGATCATATGATCGCTTATAAATATGACCGTCCACCTTGATATCCACCTACTTAGCAATAGTTGACAATTGAGATTAGCTGCAACCGTTCCACAATTGCTGGTCGGCAATATGCACTACATTGTAAAAACAGTTTGTCAACCCTGACTCATAATCATAGGGGTCATCGCCATAATAATATGAAGAAGGACCAGCGTCAACAAAGCAGGACCTCGTACTATAATCAAGCACAATATCATTAGAAGAAGAAAAATAACTCGCCTCGACAGCATAAAAAACCATCCGCTGGGCCCAATCCATATGTTGTTCATCACCCCAATGTGAATAATTACCCTCGACATGGGCAGCTAGGGTTTGCTCCTCAGGCACTGGAGGGACAATCACAGCGTTAACATACTCCTGCACCCTATCTTGTCTATGAGAAGTCTAATTATAATATTCTAGCATAAATGCTCGCATACAAAAGTGATAACTGATATCGTCAGCTGTTTTGAACTTTGTGTTTTTGCATTTTCGGCAAGGACACCTAATTTTTTTTCCATCCATATGTCCACGCTGACCCTTTTCTCACTCTATGAAAGTCGTACACACATTCTCAAACTTCAGTGCCAGACCTGCCCTCCCTGGGAGGTTCTTATTATACATCCATCTTCTCAATTCTCGTAACATGATGATATATATATATATATATATATATATCACTGTACTCACACATAAAAATATATATCTGATTAATTTTTAGTTTGACGACCTACATATTTATAAATATTATGGTACTACGTACACTATTTAGGAGAATACATATAATTAACATGATATAAGATTATATAAAATCATAATATTTAAATAAGTAAATATAGTAAAATTAATTTAATTAAACACAATAAGTATTAAATTAGTCTTTGTTACCTGGTCAGCCAACTTTAGTGATGATCAACACTAGTTGACGGTCCTAAATTCGAGTAATAATCTGCAAACGAAAGTGTTTGTGGTTAGTATAAGAATTTTTATAACAAATGAAATAAAATGAATATTTATAAGTTTTTTTGTAACGGTCTTCGGAACGTCAAAAATAGCCGTTACAAAGGCCATGCGTTACAAATTCCATCTTTTTTTATAGTATGTGGTCCATGACAAATATAAAGAAGGTTTCATCTTGCCCTCCTTCTATTCCAGCAAGTTTCAGCCTGCTGATCTCTCTCTCTTGTCCAATCTAGGCTTGCCGCATCTCCATCCAGCCTCAACGTGTGGAGGGGGGGGTGTCAAGATTGGTTAAATACGCACGCTGCTCGAGTTGAACGGGTTGAAAGTTCAATCTGATGGGTGAAGACGCCAACCTCTCACCCTCACGCTTCTTCAAGTTTTTTTTTCTTTTCCTCTTACATTTGTACATAAGTTGTATTCTATAGTTTTAGCACATTTATTAATAGACTAGCGTTTCTTTTCTTTTGTACTGGTGTGGCAGCTTAGTTGACATCCAGGTGGGTGGCTAGTTAGAAGTTAGTTACAGACTTCCCGTCTGAACCCCGTATTTCTACACTGGTCTCTCTCATTTTCGAGTGTGAGACACATACATCAATAAAAAAATAATTTTTTATGCCAATGGAGATGTGCTGTTCGACTTCTCAGCAACAGAGGCCATTAGATTCTTGGCATCTTTCACCCTACAAAAGATGGGTTTTTTCATCAAACGACCCCAATTTAGTACCTGTCTATTGCATGTCAGCTTTCCATTTTGCTAGACATCTTTTCCCGATATACAATTAAATTTTATTTTTATTTTTCTGATCAATAATAGTGGTGGGGATGCTTTTGCATTTTTTTATATCTGTATTGGACAAAATATTCAATTATTTTGTTTCACTTTTTGCGATAACAACAATCAATCAAGTTGTATACTTTGTCGATCCTACCTATATATATATATTTAATATTCTTGTGCTTTAAATATGGCTATTAATATAAAATTTTAGTATTTATTTTTTTTGTCTCAAAATGAAACTTCACTTGATGGGTTTTTTTTTTTTTTTGAACTTATAAACTTTTAAAATATTTTACGAAATACATATCTTAAAATTAAAAAAGAAAAGTGAGCTACTTATCTTGAAATGAGAAAATTAAAATCTTATAATTGCTCTTTTATGAAGGTAAATAGATTAAAACTTAATTTAAAATTTGAACAGATTCTTTATTTTGATGTTATTAATGAATAAATTCTCATGATTGGTCTTATATAAATCTTGTGGCCTTTATTCAAACACATGAGATTAAGGAACAAAACTTATAAAATCTTATATGGATTTAACATAAAATGACTTACCAGTTTTACTATTTAAATGGAGTTAAATCCAAGCTATCCCATGTGAAAATTGAAATTAGTAAAAAAATCCCCTTAATTCCTAGAAAAAGTCAAAATCTTACCATTTAAAAAAAAAATCAGGCATTTAATCCTCTTCTACCTTACTATGTTCTTCAATTGCGTAATGCGAAAAATACAAGTAATATTCTTGTGATATTATAAATACGTAAAATTATTCCTTATGAAAGAAAATAAGCAGTTTATCTTTCTATATTTTCTAAAATGCAACAATTTACTCTCTTATATTTTTTAAAATTACACAATTTACCTTCCTAAATAGAAAAATAAATTGTTTCATTTTAAGAAATTCAGGGGATTAAATTGCTATTTTTTTTCCATAAAGGATTAAATTGCTTTCATGTTTTAGCTTATTTAATATCGCTGTCGCTCACTTTTACTAACTATAAAATCTCAAATATTTAAATAAACTTTACTTTTTACTCCCCCCAACATGTCAAATTTAGAATTAGGTGTTTTGAGGTGGGAGAGGAAACAAAATTAAATGCTACTTTAATATTTAAGCTTTTATAGTTCGTAAATATGAGAAAAATTACAATATTCAAGACAAAAAAATCAATTGCAAACTGCGCAAGTTGAGAATAAGAGAAGATAAAGAATAGTATTGTAGTCCCATGCATATCTTAGTGATATTTAATATTGAAATGTCATAATTGTTTATTAACACTCACACCTTATCTATACACACACTCGGTTGAAACATAATATTTTTTATAAATTTTCTTGTCTCTAAACTCTATATTTTAGCTCGGATTTGATTCAATCGAATTTGAACCAATTATATGACAAGTATATTGTGATTGGTATACAATTTAAGAAAAGTGACTGATCACATAAATTAATTGGTTCGACCAAATTCGATTCGGAGAAAAAAATTTCGTGTCTAAATTAGACTTGTTACAAATAAAGAAAAAAGTCCTAGACCCAATTCATGTATAGGGTGTAAACCGAGTCCAGACACAAAGTTTATATTAAGTTTGGGTTAGATTTCTACAAATTGATACCCATGAATCTTTATATTCAATTTGGACCGTTTTCTTTCAAAATTTATGCGTTGTAAATATTTATCATAATTCTTTAACTATGTACAATTTTTATTCAATAAATAATTGAATAATTTATTATATAAATATATTAATTATATTAGGTATGTTTGTCAACAGGTGATAAACAATAGTGTTTTATTGAAATTATAAAACTGAAGTTTAAAAATTGGTAATTTAAAATTAATTTCCTTTCAGTATGTTAACTTGATAGTTCTATATCAAAACATTTTTAAATGATATAATAAATTATATATTCTTTAAAAACATTCAAAATTGAAAAGAGATTATTTGTGATTTGAACCTCAAAAATCATAATTTGTTGATAATTATTGATAAAAGTATAAGATACTGATCTAGTATGGAAAAAACCTAAAGTTGGTTCTTATCATATTGAGTATGTCATGATCTGGATTTCAATTTATAGTCGCCAAATAAAAAAATAAAAAGTAAAAAAATTAAGAAATATTGTACAGAATTTATATTTTTGAAAATAATTTTATTGATACCTAAATACAAGTAGTTTATTTATTGGGTTCATTTTGGTAATTTGGATTTAAGTAATGTTTGTATAATATGTATCTCTAACATGTTTTACGTATTTTGCTTTAATTTATATTTTTTTAGTTTTTTTATTTATTTTATATTGACTAAAAAGATCAAATATCACCTACGAAAAGAATAAAAAAAAAAAGAGAAATGAGTACTAGTCTTACGCGATCCATAAGGATTCGTTTGGTGTGAGGAAAAGAAAGTGAAAGGGGGAGAGGGAAGAAAAGAATAATAGTTTTCCTTCAAGTTGTTTAGTATGATTGGAAGGGGAGTAAATCTCAAATACTTCCCCTTATTTGATACATACAATAAAAAACTAATTTTTATAATTTTACTGAATAATCCTTCTCTTCGTTATATATTAGAAAATAAAGGAATTAATATATACTAATACAATTTTAGTATATTAAAAATTTAAAACCATTATCAATGAAAAAGTTTATCAAATAAGAACAAGAATATTTTTTAAAAATAAAACTATTTGTCAAAATGAGTATTGTTCATTTATTCTAAACTGTTTAACTTAAATAAAATAAAAAATACTAAAAATTATTTTCCCTAACGAATTAGAATTCGCACATCAACGCCTCTATTGGTACCAAAAATAACTTTGTACATCCTCTTCAGACACGTTGAAGTAGACAATGCAAAGAAGGAATGCATCTCCAGCGATTTTGTTATAATTTTTATGGTAATTCTGTATAGTATTAGTGGGAAAGTGAAAAGAATTGGAAAAAATTATATATATATATATATATGAGTATAGAGTAAATAAAAATAAAAACTACAATTTTCTATCTTTTTTGCCTTATACTTCCACTTTTTCACCTAATGTGGATGGAAAGAAAATTAGACTCCAGAGGGGTTTCATATACATCGAGTTTTACTTCATCTCTATCCCTTCCTCCTAAACAAACACAAAACTATATCTTATACATTTATTTTTACTTCCAATTATCTTATACTTCCACGTTTCACCCCAACCAAACATACTTTTAGAGTCTAATACAACAACTTTAGATTTAAAGACCCGTTGGATATTTAGAAATACAGAGCATATGGGTATAAATAAAAAAAAATCCTACCCATTAACATTTCTAGCCGAAATCATTGAGGTACAAAAATATAAGTAATTACTAAAAATAAGAAATGCAATATTTAGTTAAGTTGGCGTTGAGCAAATAAAAGCCCCAATTGCATTAATTCATAGTCCCATTAGCAATAGTTTTCCCCACTAATTCAACATATGATCTTTGTTAGGGGCACATAATACTTAATTGTATCTTTACTAGATCGCCTTCTTCTGTTCAGATTTTGTGGGACATCATAATTATTCAATTTTGTTCTTCTTTATTTGGCTAAGTTACATTTTTGCTCCATATATTTCCTTATTTTTGTTAACCTAATTGCATAGAAAACTCTCTCAGTAAGAAAATTAATGGAGAGTGAACAACACGAAATCTATGTACTTTGACCTATTTTTGAATTGAATTTGATTAAAATACTCTTCTATTGTGAACAAAAAGACCCATCTTTTTTTTTCCTTTTATCTATTTTACTTTTTCCTTTTCTTTTTATTTGCATTTTTGGTATCTACATTGTCTTTTTAACTCGCCAACTAAATATAGTTTAAAATATAATATAGCTTCTTTTATAATTTACTAAAAAGTAAAATATAGTTCATATTGAATAAAATATGAAATTTAAAAATATTTTTAAACCCATAATATAAAGATAAAATACTAAAAAAATTAAATAATATTTTCTTAAATTTTTATTAAATAACAAAATACAAAAAAAAAATATCTTTAAGGCTTAACTACATTTACTACCCTATATATTAGAGGGGCGGCACAAACTACCCTGAAGTTAACAATTTTCGGCGATTGTAGGATTCTGGCCAAAATTTTTAAAAGTGACTGGAATTTGCTTATATGGACAAAATTAGGTCTTTTTTTTGGGCATTTGCTGACTGAGCACTTTTTTTATTTTTTATATTGCCACATAAGCACTTACATAGGAAAAAAAGTAGAATTATGTAAAATTAATTTGAAATTTCGTATAATGTCTATAATTATAAAAATAAAAATTATTATTTTATATAATATAAATTAAAATAAAAAATTAAACACCTGGCCAACCCCCCTTCCCAATCCCTCTTGCGCTCTGCCCTCGATGCTACAGCCGTCCCCTCACTGAAGCCGGCTACGACATCACTTACCCTAGAAGAGGGGGTTGATGGCAATGTGGGCGACGTCGAGATCTGTAATTCGGTTGCCCAGATGTGCACTGGGCGATGGCAACGTCTCTCAGGCTAGGGACACCTCGCCCCCCTCAGGGGTAGCGACGTGGAGGCTGGGATCGGGGGCAGGGCATGGTGGTGGGGGTGGGGAGCAGATAGGTTGTAGGAGGTAAGTTTTTTTAATTAAAATTGTATTATATAAACTAATAATTTTAAGTTTTATGACTTCAAATTATCTATAGTATTTTAATCTATTATTTAATAATTTTAAGTATTTATATTTTATGTATACATATCTTTAAATTTATGATATATTTTAAAGTGTGTGTAATAATTTATACACACAAAAATTAAATTTTTTATATACATAAAAGGCCAAATTAGTGAAAAATTCAAATAAAAAAGTGTTTTATTTTTTTCCCATATCATTCCCTCTGTGGCAGGATTTTATTCTATTTAAACACTTAGATGGCAGTTGATTTAAAAAAATAAATGCTCAGTCAGCAAAAGCCCCAAAAAAAGCCCTAATTTTTGTCCACATAAGCAAATTCCGACAACTTTTAAAAATTCGGTGGCTGGAGTCCTACAATTGCCAAAAAAAAAAAAAGAATTTTGAGTTACTTTTGGCCACTCCTATATTTAGGGTCTTTGTTTTGCCACCCTCCTTAATATATGGGGCAATAAATCCAATTAAGTCATATCTTTCATATAATAATTACATATTAACAAAGATGTAGAACAATATATAAATATAAAAACATTCTTAAGTCGGAATAAATTAGTGTTCATATTAAAAAAATATAAAGAAATAATATAAATAATATATATTATTATTCACACAAAATTTTGTATTTGCAAAAATAATTATGAGACAAGAAAAATATGAACAAATGAATTTTATTGATTTAAAAGAAAAGTGGATAGAATCTCTAATTTGAAGATAATCCCTTGAATCTTTGCACCGAATATGGATTCAAAAGCTTGAAGCTTATTTTTTAATGTGGATGCGTAATCTCCTCGAATTGATAGAGCAAACTACGTGTCACCTTGAAATTTGGTATAAAGACTTGAAGATTTGATATCGAGAAAGACGTGGAACCTTCCCGGTTGCAACACTTCGTTATGGTGGAGAGTTTCGGACTTGGGTCCCTTTAGTGTTGTATGGAGTAACTTGTGTAGAATGTGTCTTTTCTTTGTTGTGTGGATGTTCTCTTTTTAACTTGATTGGTGGAGGCCCTATTTATAGGAATGGGTACGGCTACAATAGCTTGGACTCACATTAGTTGGGCTTGTACACTATGGATCCATTAACTATTGGGTTGTACTTGAACATGCTTTGATGCAATTAGCTAATTCAAAATAAAAGATAACTCGTATTTATCTTGGATCAATCCACCAAAATACATAAGACCTAAATTTAGTATGGTCACTTATGCCAATTTGTTATCTTGAAGACATGAAAGTCCAAATTTATTATGTATTTTGATTTGAAACCCAATTATTAGCCACTTTATTTTAAACTTTAATTTGGTTTTGGTGTCAACATATGCCCTATTTTCAAGGCTGGACGAATAACATGCCAATTGTTGTCGAAAGCGGGACTTGAAGTAGTTAAGTTTCTTTCTCCATTTTTTCCTTCTTTTTTTTTTTTTTTTTTTCATCTCAATGTACCACCACACTTGACTTCACCAACTTGTTGTAAAAAAATGCATGTAGCCTTTGAAGCTCAAGTAGGACGGCTTATTTGCCTATTCAAAATTCTCTTCACACAAACACACACATGCACAAGAATTTCTCTTCACGATTTTTGGCTTCTAATTTCTTTGTGCAAATTTTTTTGTTTGAAAGAGGTGGACTTTGAGGATCACAACAAACCCCACCCATCCTCATTTCAAGTGGCAAGGACAACGTCAAGGTCAAGGACACCACCTTGTACGTCTATGTTTGACTGACATCGTCCCACTTTCCTAGGTTCAATCTTTGTACAAGTCATGCACATCCATTGGTGGTCCAAAGAGATGAAGAGAGAGGTGTTTGACTCCCGCTCCAGTGTTTTGTCTCAATCCAAAGCCTTACGACATCGAAGCTAAAATTGAATTAGCACTTTCAAGTCGTCACCTCATCATTGACGGGGCTCATGAAAGATTCTGCAGTCCAAGTTCTCGAGACATTCCTTTACACTGGTTATCGAGGTTGGATGGATGACGTCTTGAGCAGCTATGCAAGCATAGTTCACGCCACCAAGATTTTTGCAGTCGTTCATGCATTTCGTTCCCCGTGTGAAAAACCAACAAGAACTTCATCCATAGACGAAGCGCTAGGTCATCATGTGAGAATCCCTCATGAATCCAAGATTCATGCCACCACTCAACGCATTTCTTTCAACATGCGTCAACAAAAAGAACCTCGTCCATAGATTGCGTCAACAACAAGAACCTCATCCATAGACAAAGCTCTAGGTTATCATTCAAGCATCCTTCACGAAGTCAAGATTCATGCCACCGGTCACGCATTTCTTTCTGCACCCGCGACAGGAGCCCTCGTCCAAGCTTTCCTCGAGCTAAGGTGCCTTTCCACAAATGTCTTTCATGACGTTGTTAGAGAATCTCCGATCTTCTTAATGGATGTTCATGACTGCTTGTACACGAGGAGTTCAATGATGAGGTCAACGTATTTCTTTCAACATGCGTCAACAACAAGAACCTCGTCCATAGGCAAAGCTCTAGGTTATCATGCAAGCATCCTTCATGAAGCCCAGATTCATGCCACCGCTGAAGCATTTATTTCCACATGCGTCAACAACAAGAACCTCATCCATAGGCGAAGTTCTAGGTTATCATTCAAGCATCCTTCACGAAGTCAAGATTCATGCCACCGCTCATGCATTTCTTTCTGCGCCCGCGACAAGAGCCCTCGTCCAAGATTTCCTCGAGCTAAGGTGCCTTTCCACAAACGTCTTTCATGACGTTGTTAGAGAATCTCCGATCTTCTTGTTGGATGTTCATGGCTGCTTGTACACGAGGAATTCAATGACGAGGTCATCGCTTTTCTGAGAATTTGCTAGGCCATGATGCTTGTAAGCCCTCCATGCCCAGAACTCACAAGTATTTGCTTTTGGCTTGCCACTTGCTTCCTACTTATTCAAACAATGTTCTCACCTCCGACCAAATTATTTTTCATTGATACAACACCTTCTTCATGCATCTCTTGAGCAGAAGCCGCTTTTCTATTCTTGAATGACCTTGACTAGTTCTTCTTGTCAAAGCTCTTAATGTTTGCCCATAAACCGTGAATCATTTAATGAGAAGTCTTTTCTGCTTTGGCAAAGACACTCTTTGCATGATGATAAAGAGAGTTTGTTCAACTTCAACAGACATGGTTGTGAAGAGGAATAAGATTCTGACGCTTGAAGGTACTTTATGTTTGCCTGCCGCTTGAAGGTACTTCATGTTTGCCTGCCGCTTGAAGGTACTTCATGTTTGCCTGGAAATGACAGAAGCTTTGAAGATGGAAGTGTTTCTTAAAAACTCGAGAGGAGACTTGACAACTTTCGAAGTGGCCGCCCACATGTTTAACACTTAGAATTTTTTTTCGTTACTTTATTTCTTTTTTCTGATGTAAAAGAATATTTGAGCAATAATGCTCTCTTCTAATGTAAAAGAATATTTGAGCAATAAAGATGTTCTTTCTAAAACTTCTATGCGTATTTCTTCGGGACTTCCCTTTTTAATTTTTTTTGTGTTGATGTTGGTCACGACAATTGCAACAGGTGTCACGTGATAAATTAATCATCTCTTCGAAAATCATTTGCTTTGAAGGCAAAACAAGCTTAATATGCATCGCCTTTTTTCCCTTTGAAGAAGAATGTTTTCCTTTTTAACATGATCGAGAGGAACAGGGTCATGTCAGAGAGCACGACCAAGGAGTGTTCCTACGCCCCTCTGTAATCTCCTTCAATTACCCTAACAAATTCAAATTTATCCCGATAAGACAACTTATATAATCAACAATTGAAATATTCCTCAAGCGAATTAAATACTTCATCAAATTCTTGGTAATATTATTCTTCACCATAACATATGAAATTGACGATATGGAGTTTCTAGCTATTACAAAATAATAGACACCAACTCAGTCACAATTTATATTCTTGTATTTATATACTAGAACTTCCTACTTAAGCTGGCACTGTTAATCCATCTACACGGTTGACAACTAGCTTATGATCTATCTCCTAAAAAAACTATAGAAAATTTTATGAGTTGCCAACTGGCTCATCTTTCCACTATCTTGCATTGGTGAGATCAACTATGCTCACCATTCGATGTGTGCCAATGAAGCAGCTTAGGAACTTCTTTTCCATTTCGTCCAAACCGTCTAGTGACACTATTTCTAGATTGATGTACCAATTGAAAGCATTCCTTTGAGCGATCGAATGAATTGCTTTACCAAAATATCACCATTAGTACTGACGTTGTTGCATGTCTCCATGAAGTGGGCGATGTGTTGTCTTGGGTTGTCTTTTTCATTGAATTGTTGCAGTTCCGGAGGCTAATATCCCATCGGCATCCTCAAAGGCGTCGATCCACTTGCTATATGGCATTGAATACACAGACGATCTTTGGGTTGTTTCGCCATCGTGGGTTTTGATAGTATTTGTGATGTGTAGACTTTTGCACAAAGTCATGCATCGGTGGTGTTTTATCCTCTTGCTCTCATTTTCAACATCGTTTGAGAAGGAGGCATGCTTGTGGTTGTCATGAGGTTCTTCAACGATCGTATGCCCTTGGTTGCTCACCAATTGTGCGATCTGGAGGTTTTTGTCCTTGATGATCTTTTGGACATTAGTTATGGTTTGGGTCATTTGTGCTAATTGTTCCACCATTTAGGTCGTGTTGGTCATCATGGTGTATAGGATAGAACGCATGGATTTTGAGTTGATCTTGGTAGGACTGGCTAAGTTTGAACCATCCGAGGAAGTAGTATCTACAATCTTGCCCCTGGTGGAGGATTGACAGGTGGTGTTGACAACATTATTTTTGTTCATGGCGACTTGATAGTTATTGGATGCCATTGAGCAATTAGAAGTGATGCCTTGAACTTCAATGTAAGAGGAAGGGATGCGGGGTAGAGGTTGTCCCACTGGACATGCCAGAAATTTGTTTACACAAAATTTCATGTTTGCAAAAATAATTATGAGACAAGAAAATATGGACAAATGAATTTTGTTAATTTAAATGAAAAGTTGATACAATCTCTTATTTGAACATAATCCCATGATTATTCGCCCCGAATATGGATCCAAGGGCTTGAAGCTTGATCCTGGATGTGGATGCGTAATCTCTCCAACTTTATAGAGCAAATTACATGTAACCATAAAATTTGGTATCAAGATTTGAAGATTTAATGTCAAGCAAAGCATGAACCTTCGCGGTTGCAGCATTTCGTTGTTGTTGAGAGTTTTGGACCTAGGTCCCTTTGGATTTGTTATGTTGTATGGAGTGACTTATATAGAATGTGCCTTTTTTTTATTATGCTGGTGTTCTCCTTTTGACTTGAGTCGGGAGACCTTTATTTATAGGCATGAGCAGGTTTTTAGTAGTTTGTACTCACACCTGTTGGGTTATACACTATGAATTTAATTTGGATCCATTAACTACTGGGTTGTACTTGAACATTCTTTAACCTAATTACCTAATTCAAAATAAAAGATGACTTGTATTTATCTTGGATCAATCCAGTAAAATACATAAGACCCAAATTTAGTATGGTCTCTTATGCCAATCTGTCCTCTTGAGGGCATTAAAGCTCAAATTTATTATGGACTTTAATTTGAAATTCAATTATTAGTCATTTTATTTTAGGCTTTTAATTGCTAATTTATTTCAAATTTTTTTGGTGTCAATAATTATATATATGTATTGTGTTATTTTTATATAATAAAAAAATAATTTTTAAGATATAATTACTTTTATTTTAAAAAAATAAGCCAATCTTTTTAAATAAAATAATAATAATATATATTTTATTTTTATTTTTATTTTTTATTTTTTCTCTTCCTATTTCGTTAGCCACCAAGGGCGATGATGACGATGGGGCTACACTAAGTAACGGCAACATAGCCCAGATCTGCCCCAAATTAAGGGTGGCGATGTTGCCGCCTCCTTCTAAAGCAGGCTGGGTACAGGTGAGGGGTTTTATGGGGTTGGGACTAGTGATGCTAGGGTGGTTTTAAAGGGGTGGAGTAGATGACGACAGAGGTGGTGGAGTAAGCGGCGACGAAGGTTGTGCAACGAGTGGATTTCAAAGGTGGAGCGGGGATTAGAGACTGGCGGTGCGGGGGTGGTTCAAGGGGTGAGGCAGGCAACGCCAATGTGTGGGAAAGGGATTTTAGGGGGTGGTTTTCAGGGATCGATTGACCGTCGGTGGGGGTTGGGAAGGCGTTTGAAGAATTAATCATTAGTCTTTTAAATTCATTTTTAATGATAAAAATTATAGTGATATATTTTATATTATATATAATATATGTCTTCAAATTTATAAAATGCATATCCTTAATCTGGTAATAAGTTAAATCTAATGGTTGAGCATAGTTGATTAAATCTTATAACATTTATATATTCAAAAGAGATCCCATAGTTATTGAAATATGGAACAATGTATATTAATAAGGGTATAATGGTAAATTAATATAAAATATAACGTGTTGTGTATATTTTATAGAGAGCGGCAAGTAAGGAACATTTATGAAAACATATGGGGATTTTGCTTATATTTCTACTGTAGGGGCTTTTTAGATGAATTTTCAAAACGCATAGGGTTCAATGCAATTTAGCCTCATTTTTTATTCTTTTTAATTTTTTTTTTCATTTAATACATTAATCAATAAGGCTTTGTTAATTAGGTTGGATTTGGATGGATATTAAACCCACCCCAACCCTAGCATTCACTTAAAAAAATTATCAACTCGACTCTATAAAAAAAAATATTTTAACAGCGATTAAAATTTCTGACAGCCAAAAAATATAGATGGGATTTTCAATGATTTTAGACAAATTTTCAATGGACATCAATTTCTAGCCTGACAACCATACCAATTTTATTAGAAAAATCGTATGAAATTTGACATGAATTTGTTGTGTTAAAGTTTTCAAACAATTTTTTCGAAAAATATGTTTTGCATAGAATTGTCTACTGCTTTTTTGATGTCTTTATTTATTTTTGTGATGGTTGACACATGAGGCACAACACAGTCAAAAATGCGTAGTAAAGATTAAAGGAAGCAGATCAGCTTAGGAAGCATGGTGGAAGCACAAAAAAATTAAAAATTGATAATCAAATAATATATATCTTGATCAAGGGTGTACCATTAATCTATTTCACGTGTTCGGTGTATAAAGATAGAATCTAAGGTTAAAGAATTTTAAAGAAAAATCTAGGGTGCATTAATATAAATGAAACCCTTACCCTCGTTTTTTTCTTCAATTCGCTTCAAGCGTTGTTCCTCTCCAACTAGGTCGTCCTCCTCAAGATTCGAACTTTGAAACCCTCCGAAGAAGTCCGGTACAATCAATGGGGATCACTTGTTTTGTCGTGCTAGCAAGACAAGAGGCGGGAAGGTGAGAATCAAACACATGTTATCAAATTAACGGTTTTGATTTCTCTTTTGTTCCTCCTTTGATTCCAAAGGAAACAGAAAGAACAAGATAGAGAGTGTGTGGAGAGAGAGAAAATCGAGTGGTGAGGGTGAGAGGACGGGTGCGTATCTTGTTAGGAGACAATGAGAGTGGAGAGTAGATATGTGTTGTGATGTAGTCTCAACGCACTACAAAAACCTAGCTTATTTAAACTCTCCTATGTTAAGAAAAGCAATCATCTCTTTGATCCAAGCTAGGTCAAAATCGGACGATGAGCTTGGATTTAAATGGACTAGGTTTTGAAAGATCAAGCACCCACATCCAATGAACCTATATATATTGAATTCAATTTAATAATAACTCCATCATTTTAAGGTCCATACCTTTTAATCTAATTAAAAGACCCAAGCTCATTATCTCTTTTTTAATTTATAACTCAATTCATAAATTAAGCCAAGCATAATAAAATCAATCTAATTAATTTTTAAAAGTCCTAAACCCTAATCAACTAATCCAATTAATTATTTTTTTAAAAAATTTGAACTATGAATTTTTATACAATTGATCCAATCATTTATTCTTTCTAAAAAATTAATTCGATCTAATTCAATTAATCCCTTCCTTTCAGAATTAATACTAAATTAATTCCATCACATTTTGGTGATTAAAGTGTGACTCTTTAAGTTCACCTCAACTAAACTTGAGCGTGTGTGACCAACACAATTAATTAAAATTAATTCAATCAATTATTTTCGATTAACTAATAACTATAAATAGTCTGTTATCATAGGCGATCATCTAGAAACAGTACATGGCACTGGAAACTAGGTAAATAGTGGATTGAACATTTAATTTTCGAGTTCCATACCGGTATGTTCCTTGAATAAACCGTCTCCTGGCCTTAGTCTAAGGTATGGAATTGAGAGTCGGTTCCTATCTTAGACTAGACATCTGCTCTTATAACACGAGTCCTCATTTACCCTACTAATTGACATGAAAAATCCTATCTCATTCATTCAATCACTGTAGCCACAGATTCGAAGGGTTTAAATGGGTCCTAGAGCGTATAGGAGATACTGATGTGACAACACTGACGGGAGAAGGATTTTATTTGGAATCCACCATCCTCACTACATACTCCGACTGTATTGGATAAGGCTTATGATAACCATGTCTCACGACATGCACATCTTATCATATCCAAGATATAGTTTTCGTATGCACGTGACTGCCATGATTCCTCAAATCCAATTACCAATCCCAGTCATATCGTCCAAGCCCTCAAGGCTTTCATATGACGAAACCCGCGAGTCAGTTCAATTAGTCAGCTTCCTTACCAACTAACCTACTAAAATTGAATAGACGGCCCACGTGCCCTGCTGATGACACACGGCTGCAATATTTAGTCTCTATAGGACACTCAATGCCCCGTTTCGAAGTTCTCGACTTAGAACATTTCAAGCCGATCCTTAGAAGGTGGTTTCTTAGCTGCCAAACCTATGAGCAGCCTACTGCTTCCTTGGTGTATTCCCATTATCCTATATGTCATGCTCAAAGCATACACAACATCAGGTCCAATATATCGAACAACACAAAGACATAGGGGATGTCAAAATATCTAGGCTTTCTCATCAGTTTGCCACGACTAAGTCATGAACAACTTATCCATTTATTTAGAAATCCAATTCCTCTTTATGAAGAATTTTGTGAACAATATTTGTATCCTTGTACTTCTTAACATCTTAACCTCATATTAGATGAATAAAATGTTACACACTAAACACTTTGAAATACAACCCAACTCCCATTAACTTTTGAACTCACTTTATTGAATAATATTTAATATGATTTTAACAAATCGAATAATTCTAGTTTCCAGTTGAACATTGGCTAGACAGGAAAATCCGGACCAGCTAGAATGTAGCAGGACAAAAATTATTTGACCACATGCACGTCGGCCATTGGATTATGTAAATGAGATGGTCATTGGTGTATATACAGATACATCATGTGACGATTCATGTTGATTAAGATATCTCATTTGTCTGTTTTTTCAATAAAATAGAAACTCGCAGCCTCAATTGTCATCTCACGACCAAAACCACTTTTTATTTTAAAGCTGTCACATTTACTGTAATTATTATAAATTTATCTCACAACCATTTACAGTTCTCACAAATAATATCTCATTCCAATGAAATCAATTTGATCTCACTTTTTTTTTTTTTTATTGCGAACACAAATACAAGCAAGCAATCTCAATCGTCACTGTTGTATCTTTCTTCCAATCAAACCATTCCGACATTCAATTGTCACAGTTGTATCTTGGTACAAGTTGAAAGGCTTACCTGGGAACGACAATATCTGCACAAGTTTGTCAACATTAATTTGGTCAACCCTTCTTTTGTACAACTCTCTACACAAAACAATTATTTTCAACCTACTGATGTGCTCATATTAAACCACATATATGATTCCAAATTCAGTCAATGTAGCAATTTGTGGTATCTCAAAATCGATTATAATACCCCAAATAAGGTAGAACGTATAGACTACGATATAGAATACGAATAAATTATTAAAATGGGGTGCGGTTTAAGTCAATTCAGGGTTTTGATATATATGCAATATGAGTATAATTAAAACTAAATTAAAATATTCGTTACTCAAGTGTAATTGATCAAAAAAAATTTGTTCGTATGCGATTTGTTAACTTTACGAATTTGTTTGATAAATTTTCAAGATGGTTCAATTTGAACTCGTTGATAATATATTTAAAAATATCAAGTTATTGAAACTTGTATTACGAAAAAAATAATTTTTCGCAATACTATAAATGACGATAATATAAAAATCATTATAAATCCACACTATAAATCGCAGTCAAATAAAATCAATGCAAGAATTTAAATTTTTACCACAGCTAATCAACAGTTACGTTGCCATAGTTTCAGCTATAGCCAAAACATTTGGCAAGATTTTAGCTACAACCAATATTTTGGACTCACTTCTAAAAATAATGATTAATAGCAGTTGTGGAGCTATGGTTAATTTGTATTCACCACGTGATGTAGGCATGCATCCTATCATTGTTGCAAACGAGGAGTTTGAGTGGTTTATAAGCTCCAAGGCCTCCTCTACCTAGCAAGGTGCTTTTTCCGGATAAAATCATGAGACCCATACAGAGCCACAACGGACAATACCGACGGGACATCGATCGAGTTGCAAATTGCATCAATTGTCTCCGTTTGTGGGAACGGAGCCATGTGCCCCTTCTAAACCCCATCTGGGGGGCTAATGATGTAGGCAGATGTCCCACATTGATTGCAGATGGGAGTTTGAGTGGCTTATAAGCGCCAAAGCCTTCTCTCCATAGTGAGGTGCTTTTGTAGGAAAAAACTGTGAGGCTCAAAAGAATCCAGGGCGGACAATACCTCGCGCAATAAGGAACAAAATATATTTCTTCTAGTGTTGAATTAGCATTTGATCCAATAAAAGTTCGTTTTAGCTCGATTAGATCAATAACCAAACCTAATTCAAACACAAATTTTTACGCTCGATAATAACTGATACAAATTTGAATAATTATATATTCAATTCAACTCAAATCATAACCTAATTAATATAATCCCTCAAAAAATTATAAAATTAATGTATCAAAGAAGAAAAAGAATTATGTATTTGTATCATAAGCTTGAGTAGTATGGAAGATTTAAATTATATCCCTATGCGAAACTGGGGTGTCATATAATCAATTAAATTATTGTTTGTTGCATATTCAACGATGCATGTAACTATGTATGTATATAAGAAGAAGAAACTCATTTGACGTAGAATATCCCTGTGTGGTTAAACTTTCTAGGCCAAACATTAGGATTTCACAAATTTTTGTGGAGTTCCCAGAAAAAAAAAAAAAAAGAAGAGAGAGAGAGAGAGAGAGAGAGAGAGACAGCTCTGCAAATATTTCCTTATACAATTTAATAGAGTTGATAAATATCAGGTATATTTGTTTGTTCTTGTGGATTTGACTATCTTATTCACTGAGTAATCGAAATGGAAGCTGAAACGCCTGATCAAGTCAACAAAACTTCAAGAAACTCGAAAAGAACCAAAGTTTCAGAAGCTATGAATTGGGCTGATGAGGCTGCCGGCGGAGAAAAAGACGTGGAGGAAGGAAAGAAGGCACTGGAGGGCGACTTCGTCGTTGACGTATCAAGAAACAGTGGAAACTCAAAAGAGGCAGAAAAAGTGTGCAGAATTTGTCATTTGTCCGAGGACTCGGAACTCGTCCTGCTTGGCTGTGATTGCAGAGGCGAGTTGGGTGTTGTGCATCGCGATTGTGCTGAGGCCTGGTTTCTGCAGAAAGGAAACAGGTAATTTTCTTGTATAATAGAACAGTAATACTCACGTCCCAAGTTACTATGGATGAATGATGAACAACCCATCAAAAGATTGGGTATATTGCTATCATCTCTCGGAAATGCTCACTAAAAAATAAAATATCCTTTTATCCACTGTGTTTTTTTAAAAAGGAGCCATTGCCTCTTCAGTGAGGAGTAATTTGCTCCTTTTCAAAAAACATAGCAAGATAAAATAGTATTTATTTTTTATAAAAATTTCTGCGAATATTTCGAATCATACAGGAAGATAACTTGTAATTTACCCTCAAAGATTTGTTGACTTGTCTACTATTGCATACTTTTTGTGAGGTGTATGTGAATCTTGTTATAGTGTTTACGAGATGCAACATATGTAGGTTGTATTACTTCATTTTAAAAGATATACGGAAATAAATTACTTGTTTCTTTTTTTCTATCGGAGTTAATTTGCTCATTTACAATATCACACTTGTTAAATTATATTTAACCCTAATACTTAAAAATATAGAACTTGAAAATAAACTAAGGCCATATTTGGATTCATAAATTTCGATTTGAGAAAAAAATTTGAAAAAAGGATTTTAAATAACTACTTATATCAATAAAACTGGCCGAAAAATTAAAAATCTTCAAATTAAACAAATGCTAATTTTCGGACTAAATGTGCTAATTTTTTATTTTTATTATAATTGTCAATGCAAATTCTAAAATCGGAGAAGACCAAAAGTGCCGCATCTATAGTTATAAGATCAAAAATATATTTATCCCAACCTCCAAAGGTCCCTGTCCAATTTGCTTATGTATAATCATGTTCCCTACTCTGACAGATTGTGTGAAATTTGTGGAAAGATGGCTAAGAACGTCAGAAGCAACAATAGGGAGGACGCTACAGCATTGGAGATAGAGTCGAATGAGATGAGACTGGTGGCAGCCACTCTCGATACTGCCGACGAGAGCTCGCGACGTTGCAAACGATCTTTCTGCAATTTGCTGCTAGGATGTCTGCTTCTAGCTTTTGTGCTGCCGTGGTTGTTGCGGGGCATCGACATGTTGTAGTGATGGATGGATATAAGCTGAAAATCTGCCGAGGGTTTCTGGATCAATTTGCACCATGAATGTGTGTTAGAGGTGTTGGTTTCTTTTCCCAATACGATAATCTTCTAACACCGGAGTCATAATTAATCCACTAGAAATATAAGAGGTTTAATGCAATTTACTCCTGTGATATTTTGAATTAGTAAATTATCCTTTAATGAAAAACAATAGCAACTTGTCTCCCTGTGTTTTTTATAATGAAGTAATTTACCTTCTTAAAAAAAAAAAGGGAGTAAATTGCTACATTTCGAAAAATATAGAGAGATAAATTACAGGGGTTGCATGCATTTTTCCAGAAATACAAGGCCAAAGGAATTAAATTGCATAAAGTCCTTTTAATTTAATGAAACGAAGATGTGGAAAAGAGGGAATGCATGTTATTATTAGGGTTTAATGCAATTTACCTTCATGTGATATTGCAAATGAACAAATTATCCTTCTATTATATAAAAAGAATAGCAATTTACCTTTTTATACTTTTTAAAATGAAGCAATTTACCTCTCTGTCTGAGGTAAATGGCTTCATTTTTAAAAACACAAAAGGATAAATTATTATATTTTAAAACATATAAATAAATAAATTAATATTTTTTCAATAAAAAAGTAATTTATTTATCTACAATATTACATGGGATAAATTGCATTTTTCCTGTTATTATTATACTATCATCGCCTTACAGTAGTGGTTTTAGTGGTGTGGTATTTGGGTAAAACGATAGAGTGATTTCGTCCCTTATTTCTGCCTTATAATTTTCTCTTCAATTGCAAGTGTAGAGGCCCATGAGAATGCATTGAACTTGCTGGTTTTGAATATATTAATCAATGAGGGTAAATTACTCTATTTTCTTTGATTGCTTTTTTTGTAGTTATAAAAAATTTCTTGCAAGATCAAATGTTATATTTATATTTATTGAAATTTGTTCCATCTTATATTTACTTTCTAGCATTAGGGTTTCCACCAAAATTCTTATGAATTAACTTTTTATATGTCCATCTATTGGGACAAAATTTTGTTGACCCAGATTTGAAGGGCTTTTAGTTGGTGGGACTGTTTTAAAGAGTCCACTCCACCATACCTTTTTTGGGAAAGCATGTTCTACATTGATTTTATTTAAGTTTGGATAGGGTTTGAATATTTGGATCCGATTTGATTTAAATCCAACAAATTAAATCAAGTTCCATAATATTAAGTTTATTATTTAATTCAATTAAATAAAATAATCAATAAAAAATTCATGTGAATATTTTAATCCAATTAAATATATACGGTCCAGATATGCTCAATTAATAAATTCAATTTATTAATCAAGACCAAACAATCAATTAGTCCGACTAATAAATTTAAGCTCATCTTCACTAATTAATGAATCCAATCCATTAAATAGACAAGCCCATCTACTAATTAATTAGTCGAAGCCTCTTTTAAACTAATTCAATTAACTTAAAAGGATAAACCCACAATTTTAATTAATCCAATTATTTAAATTCTTGGATTAATCCCAAATAAATGATACAAGCTTTTACTTTTCTCCATGAATTAATTTAATTTAACTAATTTAGTCCATTTCTTCCAAATTTAATTTTAAAGTGATTCTATCACTCACACTATAATTTGTATGCGACTTTTAGGTTCATCCTCAACTATACTTAGGTATGTTACCAACAAATTTAATGTTGGCGTGAATATTTGGGCTCCAAGTTCCATATAAGTACAGTCCTTTTGTCTGTCATCTCTCGACTTTATTCTAAAACATGGAGTTGGATGTCGTTTTTCATCCTTGACTGGGCAACTATGATTCATACTCGAGATATATTTATTCTATTGATCCGACCTAGGGAATCTATCTCTAATCGATCAATGGCTTTGGCTAAATACTTTGACAATCTAAACTATCTCAGAGCGCAAGAAGAGTTACTGTCAAAAATCAATAGGGGATAGATTTTCTCTTCGAATCCACTGTCCGAGGACTAATCCCATACTATCGAAATTGAAAATTCCAATCGTATCAATCAAGCATGAAAAAAATACAATTTGGTCCAGCTTCTTAGAGGTGGTGGCACTTGTGGTCCAGGTCTTTTCCAAAATAGCATATGAGCATTGTAATTATAAAAAGTGGTAATTTAAGCATAATTTGCCCTAATTTCTCCATATTTGGTCACGTGGACTGCACATGACATGTTAAATTTGGGACTTTCACACCTGTCCGGGACATATTACCTGCGTGGAATTTAAAAGAAAAAATTATGGTGCAATGAAATAGCAGCATTTAACTTCAAGCTTTCTTATTTTCATTTTTCCCAAATTTTTTTGTTGAAGAGCCCTAATTAGAAGATGGACGAGCTCTTACAATCTCTAATGAAGGCGAAATTGGGCAAGATTTTGAAGATGTCTATTGTTACTAGTTTGGTCGAGTGCTATTATGGAAGGAGGGCAGTGATTCGCACTTTGTGGACTGACATGAACCCTAGAAGAAGGTTCATTCTTGTAGAGATTATAATGTAAGAAAATATTCTCCTTGCTTCTTTTTTTTATGTTATAATATCATGATTTTGAGGTATATCGTTCGTTTCTTTTTTTCCTTGTTGTAGTGGGTGGGTGTCAATTTTTATTTTAGGAGGACCCTCTAATGTATAGGAGGGTACAAGCAGTTATTCCTGATTTTTTGAGGAAGAAGAATGAATTGGAACTAGAGACTTTGAAGTTGAAAACCAACAACAAAAGATTATTGAAGTTGTTTTGTTTTGTCATATTTGGCTTGTTTCATCTGCATTTGGCTATGCTTTGGATTCTGTACGAGGAAGGATGAAGGGTGCACTAGCTTGAAGATGAAGATGGTTGCTGGCAATGTGGAGTTGCAATTGTAGCTTATGTTTGTGTATGTTAGGTAGGCCATAAAATTGTAGCTTAAGTTATGAAGTTGTAATTGTTGGTTGAGCCAAATGCTGCTATTTTAGATTAATGTAATACCAATGTACTGTAATGAATTGTTGTTTTCAGCAATGTTAATCTTTTGAGGTAATTGTGTTTTTTATTTTAGCCTGTTATATCTAAGTAGTTTCAGCACATAAACGAGACATTGCAAACATACATACAATGAGATTCCATTAACTGTAATGAAATCCAGCAATAAGAGTGTCATTCGCAATCCATGTGCCAAAAAAAGTTGTCATTTTCATTCATCCCATTAAGCGTGGCAAGTAACAGGGATGTATGTGCCAAAACTAATCACTATAATAAAAACCATATCCATAAAGAGCAACAACTATGTCAAAAAGTTGTTTTCAAGTTTGTCCATATAAAAAAATTGCATACAAAAACCAACCATGTTCAGCTATTTTTAATCTGTACTGGTAGGTCGATTTGAGAGATCCACAAAACTTTGTCCATGTTCCTTTATGACAGTCTTAGAGACTAGGATTGCTGGTCTATTTGAGACACAAGTCATGAATGTATGAGCAGTCATTGGGGAAGGTGCCCTAATATTCAGTCTTGGCTGCAATGTGGTTTATTATTGGAAGGACATTGTGTTGTGAGCCATCTTCAATTGTTCATACATTGATGGCCCCTGCAAAGACACTTGAGTCATAGTAGGGCTTGGTTCTGTCAAAATTGTCTGGCTTATGTTCTGTGTTATAGCTTCAGTTTGATTGGCCTCTTCTTGTGAAATGACTGGAGGAAAAATAGGTGGATGGACATTGGTCTCCATTTCTGAAACACTCTCATTCACCTAAAAAAAATGAGCAGTAAAAATATGGAGTAATAAATATAAAACCAATACATGACCAAAAATTTAGTAGTAAGTTATTGTTCACTTATTCTATTTGGATCTACATATATGCAATGTTTTCTAGGCCTTCGGTTGCTTGAAGTTGAAGCTCTTTTCTGTCCATAAAAGCATAAAACAATTAGAAAACATATCCTTAAACAATGAAAAAATAGTAAATATGGAGTCATTACTAACCTTCTAATTATGTATTAGAGTGGGGTCTGAAGTTATTCCATGGTTGTTGCATATCCTTCCAAATTGCACATCCCTTAGCATTGTGTCCAGTCTCACCACATATTGTGCAATGTTGACTACAGCGTTGCTTTTTAAGAAGCTTATATGGCTTGGTAGGTCTCTTACCTTTCTGCTTATCAGACATAAAGGTGAATTCAGCATCGCTTTGAATGTTCAAATATTGTTTTAAGACTGTTAAAAACAACTCCCATGTATCTTTGGATTCTCTCTGCATCACTGCATATGGAACTGGGTATAGATTGTTATTTGGGTCTACCCCAACAGGAGTTAGCAATATTCTCCCATGTGGGCCTTTCAAGTGACAACCATCTACCCTTAAAATGGGTCTGCACCCTGCCAAAAGACCTTGTTTCATAGCACTAAAGCATACATATAATTTCTCAAATCTGTTTTCCCCATTTTCATCATTCACCCCTAAAATGACTGTGGAACCTAGATTTGCTCTCTTCGACTCTTTTGCATAATTCCAAAGTTTACTAAATTGATGTTCTGGACTCCCTTCAAAAAATTTCAATGCCTGCCTTTTAGCTCTATATGCCTAATCTCTGGATGCGTGACATCTAAGCTTATTCATAATGTCTACCTTCCACCCCTTGACATTTCTTTTAAGATCGAATTTGAAGTTTTGAAGAAACCTTTCACTTAGCCAAGTAGTTTTCATATTTTTGACATTAAACACTTGTAGGCAAGTATGTTCATCCTTATACAAATTAATCTAAAAGGTTTGTTCATTCTTTAGCTTGTTTGCATGAATTCTCCATTGATAACCCTCCCCCAAGACACACCGCATATATCCTGAATGTGTCATTTTTTGTAAACCTCACACTTCTTTTGTTTTTTATTTTTTTGTAAACCTCACACTTCTTTTGTTTTTTATTGCATGAGACTGAACTGCTTTTTTGAAAAAAAAAATTGAGCTAAATATCATCCCCAATTCCAGTGAAAAATCATACATCTCAATTGAATTGAATACAGCATAGATAGGCTCATTTCCCTCCTCATCTGATATCCTATGTTCATCCATGTCATTGTCAATAACCACTACATCATCTGAATCCCATTCTGAGTTAGATTCATCATCATTCCCAAAGTTAACACTATGTTCATCTACATACTTCCCATACAGTTCATCATCATCAAAACTACTATCAATCTCCATATCAAATTCATTTTCTAAAAATCACCATCAAACCCACCTCCCTCCAAATCCCTCACAGCCCCTGCACCTACATCTATGTCATCAGATATTCTACTTTTACTTGTTTCATTTACATTGATATTTGTTTCCCCATAAATTCAAAGTCATCATCAGCAAGAACCTCTTTCTTTTTTCTTTTCCATACCCAAACTCCTACCTATACTGCTTTTCCCACCACATTCCACGCCCACCTCCTCGGGTTGTGGAGGATCATGCTCTATATACATAGAAAATTCCCTACCTTTCAAATGATTCAAAGCATGTTCTAATATATTCTTATCACTAAACAACAACTTAAACCAATCATTTTTTATTATGTAATATCTTATCCCTTCCCAGATATTTCACATTTTTCAGCCAACAAGTCCAAATTGTTCTTGTTCATATGAGTTGCATTAACATAATCAATTTTTTTAACTGTGCCGCCAATACAAGTTGCTATAGGCAAATTCCTAAGCTAACCACCATAGTAGAATGATATTGTTATGCTTTGAGTGTCAGGGTCTGTAAATTGAAAAAACAAAAGCCAAAAAAAATAAAACAAAACCAACTAAGTAACACAGCAACAAATTAGTAACACAACCAATACATTAAAGTAGTATATTATGTGGGGTAGTAAATATTGTAGGGCACATAAGGGGACCATGAATACATTATTCAAAAAAGCCTCATCTTTTAAAAAAATAGAGACAATGAAACAAATATATTAAACCATTGGAGCTTTCACCCAAAAGTAGAACATAAAGCTTGGGAGAAGGCAATTACAATATGCTAATGGCAGCATTTTCATATGCCTCTCAGCACGAATCATCACCATCCTCACAAATCACGACTTCAGCTCTTAAAGAGTAGACCCTCTCCAAAGCGTACGCACTTTACAAAAGTCTTTTGTAGATCCTCTTGTGACTCTAGGGATTTCGAGAGCAATTTGGGTTTCTTCTTTTTGGGAGAAGACAACACATCTTTATCATGTGTCGTTAATTTCCCTCAAAAGATATTACTTAGGTGCTACTATTTCACTGAGGTGGCAAGGCCACATGGTTTTTTAACCATGTCAACCTTGCCACATAATTTTTTTAAAAAAGTTTCACGCAGGAAATATGGGTTGGACATATGTGAAAGCCACAAATTTAACAAGTCACGTGCAGCCCACGTGATCAAACATGGCAAAATTAGGGCTATTAGGCTTAAATTGCCACTTCTTTATAATTACAGTCCTCATATGCTATTTTGGAAAAGACCTAGACCAAAAGTGCTACCACCCCTAAGAAACTTGACCAAAATTTCATTTTTCCCATCAAGCCTTGAGGGCTTCCATATGAGGATTCCCGTGAATCAATTCAATCAACTGACTAACTTGTCAATAACCTACTAAAATTGCATAAACGATCTATGTCTCCCGCCGATGAAACACGACACTGCAATACTTAGTGCAAGTCTCAAATAGGACTCTCAATGCCCTGTCTCGAGGTCCTTGCCCTAAAACGTTTCAAATCGATCCTTAGAAGCTGGTCTCATAGCTGTCTAGCTATACGCAGTTCAAATCCACAGGTTTAACCTTTCAATTTGTGGGCATTTATTTTTACATTAAAACAGCATTCAATGTAAGTAGTAAGCACAACAAGCACATGAGTCAATTATAAATACTTACTCTATTCATCTGAATAATATTAGTTTTATAAAAATTGATTAATAGTCCCAATCAACTAATCTAATTGGTTTTCTATACACCTATTCTAACAATCTTCTACTTGACCACTAAGCTAATTATCCATGTCGGTCAAAACCTTGTGAGCATGTGCAATCTAGATACTGGCTCGGCTTCGTGGGTCTACTATAGCACCAAAAACTCTCGATCTAATCAAATGGTAACAATCAGTTCGGTTCACCACTTTAAATCTAATTCCTCGAACCTCCCAAAGATTATTAGATTTGTGAGCCCTATATTGATCCTGTGTATTTAGTCACCTACAGATGTCACACTAGATTTAATCCAATGAACTACTGGCAAACCCACTTTGTCCCACGAAATAGCTTTACAATCTTTCTCCTTCTCAAAAAGGATTTGCAAGCGAATAAACCCAAATTGTCTATTACTAAAATTGGCCTACCATAACTATAAGTTTTGTCTTGATTATCTATTTTGTAATCCTTTGTTTGAGTATTTATAATTTAATTATGAGATAGTGTTTAATTTATGTATCAACCTAGCAAACAGGAATATACATTTTATGCAAAAAAAAAATAAAATAAAATAACTTTTTTGATCAAAAAAATGTATTTCAAAATATTATCCAACAATAAATGAGACATACTATAATCTTGCTAGGTTACATAAATTCTATAAACACTATCCTAATATTATCACTGCTAAACCTAACTAGTCCCAAGTCTTTGCAGCAACAGCCTTGTTAGCTAAGCCTTAGGACCGTTTGTTTTGGTTTTCTACTCCTTATCACTACGTGCAAATCATTCGCAAATTTATGAATGATTGGTATCTAATACCAAAGGGTAGAATAATGTGAGGATTGATCATCATTCACTAATTCGTGAGAAGATACTGAACTTTTATATTTGAAAAAGGTTTCAGTAGGGATCTCTGAAATAGATGACGGTTGATAGAGGAATCTTTAATATCATAATTTCCAATATTCATACTGCGTCCAACAAAAAACTTATGTTGGTCGTAAAACACCGATTTGCTTGTTGAGACCTAATTCTACCTTCATAGATTTCTCGAGATATTTTTTTACGAAGTTTTGTTATAACATCTATAATTGCTTCTGATTTAGGGGGACAACCTGGCAAAATAGACATCCACAGGAATTAGCTTACCGATCATATATATATATGTTCAATCATTTACGTGTAACACTAGGTTTTTAGCAATAGTAAGTCAGCTACCATGACTGACACATGTCGTTGGCACAACCCCCCTTGGCAGATTTATGAAATGTCATCTGTTTTCTCATTCTGTCTCTCTCTCTATAGATATATACCTATTCTTCATACTCATTCCCTCTCTGTACTAAATTGACAAACTTCACTTGCAAAACTGGAACTGACATATATATACGCATTAAAATCAAAATAAACTTAATTACTTACAGATTAACTTCTCATTTTGGTGGTCATCAATTTGACAGCAAGAATACCATGGGAAACTGGAATCAGTCAGTCCTGAATTCTAGTCAATCGAATGTATCTTGTATTGCAAATGAATATTTACTACTGCATGTTTCCATACGAGTTAACTTACATAATTACCCTCAGAACTAGTATTATCTTAAAAGACATTCTAGTCGAACAAAAAAGTGATACACGCTTTTTATATTTGTAGATAGAGACATAGATACAGATAGATTCCGGTGCAAAAAGGCTCCACATAAAGAATATACCAGTGAACCATGGTTTACATGTTGAAATCAGAAGATGTTTGAACGCTTCACCATTAAGAAGGATGGCTATCTCCACATTTCGAAAAATGCAATGGATTATCATAAAGTGCCAATTCAATTGAACACCTGAGAGTGGAGATGGAGCAATTAGGCGTTGGGTTTCTCTCTGGCTTTTCTGTTGTTACCAGACACCACAGAAGTTCTACTCATGCAAACCCACAGAAAAGTTGTAATACGAAGCTGATTGTGATGCCAAGACCTATTAAAAGTTGCACACTAAAATGTGGAGTTTCTGATCAAGCAATTGTTACCAGGCTGAGAAACTCTACTCTTCATTTTATTGGCAAATGGAACTGGATAACATCTAAGCATCGTGTATAGAAGATCAATGAGTTGCTACAGAAGAAGGCTTCAGTTTGTGAATAAATGAATGAGGATATCACTCCTGACGTATAAAATTTAGTATACAGACAGTAAGAATAGCAATTTTGACCAACTTCTGAAGCTACTGAAGCTGACGAAAGTGTAGAATCCTGCCAAGAAGGGGACTGCCAGATCCAAGAGCTCGAGAGAAAGCCCAAATGATATTACTGTGTTTGCAGATTTTCACCAAAAGCCAAGTTGTATATTTGAGCATAGTCGTCTACAAAATGTACCTCAAGGCCCTCCTTGACATTAGGTGCCAGCTCGTCAAAATCTCTCCGGTTAGCTGAAGGAAATATGATGGTCTTCACATCACTGCGCCTCGCAGCAATCGTCTTTTCCTTAACCTGATTTTACAGAAAGAGCATTTCATGATGAATTAGGAAAGCCAGGCAACATGAAAAGATAAAATAATATGGCATGTCTCATGATTTTAACTACTTTATTTGATGTACAGACACTCCAGATAATGACGGCGAACAATTTGTTTGCTCGGTGTGGCAAACATGGAAAATGCGGTCTTACACCGAAGCATAGATGACAAGTAAATCTTGAACCACACTCAATCAACTTGATTTTAAGGGAATGTGCACAAAACGGCCCGTGATGAGCAAATGTAGGGGCAGAACAAGCGTTTTTAGCAATACTTTGACAGAAGATAAAGATTGCTTTACATACCCCACCAATAGGAAGAATTTTTCTCGTTAACGTGACTTCTCCGGTCATTGCAAGGTCCTTCTTGACAGGTTTATTCATGGCAAGAGATAGCAAGGATGTTATCATGGTGCATCCCGCACTTGGGCCATCCTTAGGGGTAGCACCAGCAGGAACATGAAGATGAAGCTTTGTATTGCCAAAAAATGGGTTCTCAGGATCCTTCTCAAGCAATATGGCCCTGGCAACGGTGTACGCAATCTGGGCACTTTCCTTCATGACATCACCAAGTTGTCCGGTGAGATTGAGAGCCCCTTTACCTTCACCTTGCTCAACTGGGGTCGTTTCTATGTAGAGTGTAGAGCCACCCATTGCGGTCCAAGCAAGACCCATAACAACTCCTACTGGAGTTTGATCGTATATTCGCTCAGCATGGAAAACAGGCTTGCCAACAAAATCAACAAGGTTAGATGAGTCAACTAAAACCTTTTCCAACTTTTCAGCAGCTGGAGTTTCCTTTGTCTTCTCAGCTTCCAAAGTATCCTGCCAGGATGACATCCACAGTACGAACGAGTCAGCACCAGTATTAATCGGGACAATACAAATGGAAGAATGCATAGCTCATGTTCAGGAATTAAACCTTCACACAGAACATGTAAGAACATTAGAACTAGCAAGCGATTTCTACCAAGAAACATATTTTCCGTCTCTAGTTAGTTGAATACCATATAAAGCTAATGCTAATTTAATTAACATCATTTAGAGAGACTTAGAAACAAATATCCCATTAGTCTATAATATAAAAGTGGACATATTTGAGATACCTCTAGAGTGCCAGATTGATCCAGAGAAGTTGGAATTTGGTCAGCTGGGGAGTCCACTATTTCAGCTTCAACCGCATTTCCAGAATCCTTTTTATCAATACTACGATCTACTGTTTCCGCTTCTACCCGTTCAACTGCAGTTTCATTAGACACAGAACCAGATTGAGCCTTTACCTCATCAGGTTGGACCTGAGCTCCTTGACGCACAAGTTGTAGAGCAATCTGAAAAGTAATTAATGAACCGAATTGTGAGAAAAAGCACAAATAATATGAGTTACCACGTATCTCAAACATGATAAATTCAAATCATCAAGACTTATGAACCAATGATGAATGATGCATGTGTAACTCTGAAACTTGATGCTCCAACCAATAAACAGAAAGTTATAGCAAAAACCTTTCGGTATATCTTCTCAATTTGCTTTTGGAGATTCCGGACCCCTGCCTCTCTGCAATAATTTTCGATCAAAGCAAGAAGTGCTGAATCTGTGACTTCAACCTGGTCCAGAAAAGAGAATGGAAAACTAAGTGATCTACGTAAGAGAAGAGACATGTATATACAAGCATCAACAATATTTCAACGATGGGCATATCATTACTTGTTATTGAAAATCAGTTGAAAACAGATGAAAGCTCAAAGTATAATGTACCCTCAACAGTAGGTAAGCCAGATAATAGAATTCAAGATCACAGCCAACAGTTCATACAGCACGTCGATAAACGCCAACCACAACAATATCGCTTAGCATCATAGCTCATAACCTTTTCAGCTTACCTCTGTATAGTCATACAGTACCAGCCCCAAATTCATTTTAAGCCAAATTAGAGCTTCCATAACTAGGTTAACTAGAAATAAGTGCAAGATATATCCATACCAGAAAGTCAAGGCAGTGAATTTGGAAGCAAAATACGATCATTGTTCTGTGCTGGTGACAAATTTCATCAAACCATGTTTTGAAATGAAACATTTGTTTGACGAAAATCATATACACAGAAGGGCAAATAATATGAGGAAATTTATGAAGATCCTCCGGCCAGAGCATCCAAAGTCATCTCCCAATTATTGAATCTTAATTTTAACATTTATATGGGACCAGAGTTCTTTCAGCCTCTGTTTTGCTTAGCAGCAGCCACTTTCAGTGGAGTGGTCTCAATAGAACTTTTCATGCATCACCTATCAGCTTAAACTTCACGCTCCCTATGCAGTGTCAATTAGAACTGTGCATTCATCCACATTAGAAGAACCATCAAAAAACAGAGACATACAGAAACAGAAAATCCATCCCCAAGCTTGATGGTCTGGACTCCCAGACACCATCCTGTGAATTACAAACAATTTTCTAGCATGTCTTGTCCAGTATAGAAGTTTTGGGAACATCAATGACATTCAGGCATGAGAACTAGGAGGTGGTAAGTTCCACCTGCCGCTCATCTTCAAAGTGTGTTTGTTTTTGTGTGTGTGTCTGTGAGAGAGAGAGAGAGAGAGAGAGAGTATAGGGAGGCAGAGGAATACCTGTTCAGGTTTGATACCACATGCTTCCCGAGTGGTTTTCTCCAAGTAATCCCTCGCAATGTGCATTTTCTCATCAGTTATATACCCGGCAATGGAGATTACCTCCATTCTATCCAAAAGGGGGTTAGGTATCATTTCAACGACATTTGCTGTGCAGACAAACAAAACCTGCACCAAATGTTAGAACGTAAAACACATTTATAACACATTAAGCAGGTTAAGAAGAGAATCACAGCAAAAAATCCAAAGTAAAACATAATCAAGAACTATGTATATGGAGTAAGTCACTATTGCTTATAAACAATTCAATACTTGCACTTGCAAAAGACAATATGATAGACAGCTAGAGTATGAGACACTTTCTTTTCCGGCAATTCCAACAAAATATTACCATAATAAAGTTTTGTACCATTTTCACTCCATGTACCCTATCAAATGTCCTTGGTTAGATTGTATTAAGCCTCAAGAGACAACCACTGCCCATACCACAGGTTATGCAGCATAGACACACCACAAATAATGAAGCATATAGACACAAGAATGGGAAGCTTAAGCAAAAGGGAGCAGTTAAGTCATGTTACCCACAATTATATGCCAACCTAACAATCTTAAAGCTTCAGTATGGACCAGTACAAGAATCCTTAATCAGAAGTCTACATTAAGATGTTAGCAATCTCAAATAGGTTAGTATCTCAATCTAAAGCTTTCTTTGGGATATTCAGAATATTAAATTTCAAAAATCAGATCTAAAATGTCTTACCATGCACATCAGATAGATCACTATGCAGCAAACAGATACACCACATCATCCAAAGATCAAAAGTTTATAGTGGAAAGGAACACCAAAGTGTATGCCCAACCACAGTACATCCAGTAACATCATTTTTAGGTTTCCAATGTGTAATAACGAATTTTTCTGAACTTGCATAACATGCTAACCGCATTGGTTATTGGGAAGGAAAAATAATACTATTTTGCCCCATTTGTCAAAATATTCTAAAGAGGATCTTGAAACCAAAATTCTAAAGATCATCAAACTTCTAAAGATGATCTTGGAAACCAAATTCTTCACCAGTCTAAATCACCCGGTTGGACTATTGAAAAATCACCATCCTGTGTGAGAAATATAATTACGAATTACTTGTTTAAAAAAAAATGATGAGCTCTATGTAAGAAAATAGAAAAGATTTGAGTAAAATATCATATCCATTCTTAATCATACTCAAGACGAGAAAGTATTTATACAAGATGGTGCCTTGACAGAATGTTTGTACAATTCCAAAAACACAAATTAGACCTCTCGCAGGAAAAGACACAGGGAATATCCGGCGATAAACATGCTGCCTATTCCCCATCGTGAGCATATAAGTAGAGAGAGACAGAAAATATATTTCACTCTCCAAACTGGTACTTTTGAAAAAATTGCTAAAGGAATGTCAACAAAGAGGCATAGGCAACTCGTCTCTGCTACAAAACATTAAATAGCATTGTGTTTACAGAAAACGAGAATGCTATGGGCATGATTTCAACCAATACTTAGATATGAATACTAGCGAAAACCTATAACTATATCGACCTAACCAACCAAATCTAACGGGTAATTCTCTTCTCACATGCCGCAAAATGATTTTGCAGTTAAAGTATGAAGCAGTGCCAGAATGGTCGTGGATTTTAACATTCCATCTCACACTGAGCACCAGGAATAACCATGCAATGTGAGATTTCAAGAAAGTCTTACTTCATACCTATCCTTTCCTATCAACTTCAACAAGGTCAAGCTTGTATGCATTACAGGCAGTCATAAATATGAAAAGAATATAACCAAAGTGTTTCATAGTAGATCAAGAGTTCCTCTCTGTGCTAATTATGAGTATAATTTTACATTCTGTCCATCAAAATCAAATCCATCAACCCCAATAAGAAAAATGCCCCCGTAAAGAAAGTCAAAAGGACATCTCATGATTCTGATCCACATAAAACTAAGTCTGAATCACACTAACCTTGGACAAATCAATCGGAACATCAAGATAGTGATCTAGAAAGTTTGCATTCTGCTCAGGGTCAAGGAGTTCCAGCATTGCACTTGCAGGATCACCTGCATGTCCTCTCCCCAACTGCCAAAAGATACATGAAATCAAGAATGTTATAAAATCTGATAATGAAGGGCACGTAAGGCAAAAAGATAGAATAAAAAAAGCAATGGAGCTGTTCATCATGGACACAACTGATAAGGAGGAAATACCTTATCTATCTCATCAATTAGAACAAGAGGGTTAGCTGTTCCCACACTTTTTAGACATTGCACCATCTTGCCTGGCATGGCGCCAATATAGGTTCGGCGATGCCCCTGACGTGCATCTCAGAGTTACTAAAGTATATCATGATGTGAAGTTTTATCTTCAACTTAAGTGTTCCAAGCATCACCTACCTTGATTTCGGCAACATCAGATAAACCTCCGACTGAGAACCGGTAAAATTTTCGGTTCAAGGCCCGGGCAATGGAACGACCAATGCTCGTCTTTCCCACTCCAGGAGGTCCAGAGAGGCATACTATTTTACCTATAAATAATTGAAGAAAGAACAAGCAATAGGTTCAGTACTCTATGTCCTAGATTTATTTGTTGCAGGGATGCAGCAGAGTTAACCAAATTCACGGAGGCAGAGGAAGAGAGAGAAATGGAAGAGTAAAAGCAACCTTAAACGTGCTAACTACATCTGCTGTTTCCAAACTTTTATTTACTAGTCAAACAAGCGGCAGCTCAAGCACCAAACCTTGCCTAATGAAAACCTGAATTGAACCAACAGCAAAAAGCCAACAAGCTGGCTAAAGTAGACTTTTCTAGTCCAGAATCCAAGGTCAAACATGAAAGTGAAATCAAGACAAATTCTTTTATTTTTCCAACTTGGTACAGACCGGCAAACAAAACCAAAAACTTGAAACCCTACAATTGTCCTTGTTCTGTTTAATTAGCCCCCGCCCCCGCCCCCTCCACCCCCCAATAAAAACAAGAAGCATATCTATAAAACCCAAGGACAAGACACATTGTCTACTCTATCAAGCGCGTTCTTTCATCAACTCGTGTCTGTGCATGAAACCACATGCACGCTAATATAAAGATATGTGACGGAAACTATAAAGATGGCTAGTGCAATGGAATGCACTCAATGTATAAAAAACTTCAGTAAGACAGTTGAAAGCACATTATTCAAAAGTGCCAACCTTATTCGAGAAAATTATAAGAGATAAAATTTAACAAACTGGCAAACCTTGTGAGGTTCCTCTCAGTTTCCCCACTGCTATGAACTCCAATATCCTCTCCTTAACATCTGTTAATCCATAATGGTCTTCATCCAGAATTTTTTGTGCTTGAATTACGTCGAAGTTCTCATCGCTGAACAATAGGAAAGAAATTATAAGCAGCATAATTAAACTGTCAGGTATTTGTAGCAAAGAAAAATTGAAAAAGTAGCAACTATGAAGTATTTTACAAGTCTGACAAATTTATATCAATGGGAAGCATACAAAATGAAAAGGTCCACCTACTCAAGTCAATTATCATATTTGCATCGGTTCTAAAGCCAAGAAGAGATTTCCAAAATTACAAAATGAAAACAAGCATCAGCTAGCAACTACTTCGTCTAAATTCCAATGAGCAGGAGTATTCCCTCGAACCTTATGCTCCTAAAGAACCTGACCTTTAAGGCATTTTTGTGTAGTAAGCTCGGTCATTCCAAATGACAGTCTTTGCCTCCATCATTATCTTTCTTTTCAGGGAAACTAATGTCTTCTTTCCTCCACCAACTTCCAGAAGATGGTAAATCACTGTGTTTTTTCACAAGATTAAGAGTGACATTGCCCACTTCTCCATCTAGAACCTCACTCTTCTCACCACAATAGCTCCAACTGTTAGTTTCACCATTTCCACCATTCTCCCATCAGGGTGACAATATTTTACTTGGCGCAAACTCTCGCACGGTCGCGCCTACATTGTTGGTGGTGTTCAGTATGTTATTATGCTTTATTTTTCATGACTTGTGTTGTTTGTTTATGCATGCAGCATAGTTGTTAAAGAATGGCGCATATTTGCACAAATAAATTATATGTTCATATCTTAATATGTTTTAACATCAATATTACACAAACAATAAAATACCAACACTAGAAATATATTAATCATCATACCATAAAAGAATATGTAAAACAAGAAGTCGTGGATTTTATGTTCCTGTTTTGTTTTTCTTTTCTATTTTTATGTTACATTTTTCTATTACTTTCTTTATTACAATTAAGTGTTTTTGTTTTTGTTTCCTATTTTTCTGTTACATTTTTCTATTACTTTCTTTAGAGAAAATAAGTTAAAAAGTTGGTTTGAGCAAGCCTGGAAATATATATATTCCTTTTTTATTTTGTTTTCTCCTTTTTTTTTCTCCTTTCAAACAGAAAAAAGAAAGAGAGAGATGAGCCCTTCCTTCCCAAAACAATAGTTCTGCACCGCAGCTGGGAACCCTAGCTCCGGTGCCGCCTTCGCTATCCCCACCCCCTGCCGTTGGACACTCTTTGTCACGGTGCTGAACCCTCGGCCCACCCCCATGCCTCTTTGTTCCTTCAGCTCTTGCAGAATTGGCAATGCCATGGCAAAGCCAGCGAATCCTCTAAGAACGGCGCTGGGCTCTCTCCTCGCGTTCCATTGCCTTTCTGTGCTTTTAACAACTATGGCATGCAGTTTACCAATTCGAATGCCTTTGGCTTCTACAGGTCTGATATTGGTGGTACAGTGGTTTGACAGTCAATAATTTTGTCCACTAAGTGACAAAACACTAAAATCAGTATGGACTGTTGATCAAATTTGTTTTTCTACTGTGAAGAGAGCTTTTAGAGTTATAGCCAAGTCCAAGGGCACACCCGCTAGCCAAAGCTTGCCCCCAACCTTACCCCATACCCGCTCAAGTGGTTTACGTTGAATGGAACTAATGTCATCTACTAAGTCTGTATAGGAATTCCATAAGCCTCATTTCCCATTCTTTTCCCCGACCTCTCTTGTCGCATCAGTGTTTAATGTTATAGTTCTTGTATATCTCTGCACAGCAACTATGTTAAGGTTGAAATTTCTTCCATTGTATGGGAGCTCTTTTAAGCATTTTCCAGTCACCAATATATGGTTAGCAAGATGCTATTTGGAAGAATCTATAATGGGGAAAACCACCAACAAAGTCAACTGAGACCAAAAAATAACATCATGAAAAAAGAGCTATTTGGCACTGTATAAAATGATCACAATCTTGAGATGGAACTATGTAAATTTACAGTAATTAATCTTGAAACGGAACCATGCAGTAATACTAAATTCAGTCCCTTTGGATTTTTTCAGCCCACAGTTGTGGGGGAAAGATGTTCATTAGCAAATTATTGGCCTTCAGATAAAAGTTCAGTACCATAAAGATGGCACAATAGCATCTATGCTAATTTCACAGCTGTAGGTTTTTCCAGTTCTGAATTTACTCGTGTCAATATCAAACTTCATGAACTAATTCAAACTACACAAGGATCCATGACATGATAATTAACTACAAACCTGTATTCTCCCCAAGGCAATGCAGTCAACCAATCAAGATAATTGCGTGTCACGTTAAATTCACTTGAACTCGCTTCTAATAATTGTAATTTTGTTAATTCTTCTTCTATGACTTGCAGAACATGTTGCGGGATTTTCTCCTTCTTCGGGTCAAGCCTTTCTCTGAACTTTGCTGTAGCGACATAGAATGTGAACAACATTAATCAGAAACTATAATATATAATTACATCAGACAGCTAAGGCAATATACACTTTCATATTTTCCTGACTCTGTGTACCAAGAGGATATGTGAATAACAACATATGGAAAAAGACATCACCTGCACGCATCAGCAAAAGTAATCCATCCTAGTACTAATAAAAGTAGGAACACACATGTACAGGGTGAGAAAATAAGAAAATAGTTGATCTTAGGGTGACCAAGTAAGAAAATAGTTGGTTTTAGAGTGGGATTCTTTAACCAGCTATTCTTATATCTATGCTATAACAAGAGAATGCACTATTATCAAGCCTTTTAATCTGCCTATTCCACCTGGTAACCTTCAAGCTTCCCCATATATCGGCTAACGAACCTAAGGATACAAAGCAGCATACACCACATATCTAAAGCTAGCTACATTAAGTGAGCATCATAATTTCTTAAAAAAAAAAAAAAAAAAAAGGAGGCAGTCATGGACATCCTTGACATTATTTTCCCCGAACCAGTGTAGATTATATCACATCTTTTGCGTATATGATTTGCAAGAGGGCTTTACCCTTATGCAAGTTGTCAACTGCTTTAATCTGTATCAAACACCTATTGCAGTTACAATAAAGGCAATACGAAAGAGGACATGTACAAAATATCAGATTCAATAGAAACAAATCCAAGTGAATTCGACGAAAGAGAACGAACCAGAAAGAGCAGTTTTGTCATCTGTCTCCAAACCAAGTTCCTGCACAAAAAAATGCTTTTATAAAACTTACTCCTAGCAATAAATATCCCACATTTAGAAGCCTATTCAAGCAGAAATGTAGTCACAAATCAGAGTTCTTTATGATATTCAAGTAACGTATTAGAAACCACTTAAAATTTTCCACTAAAATAACATGCCTTCTTTATGGCCTTCAGCTGTTCATTCAACAGGTAGCGACGCTGCTCTCCACTTATCTTCTCCTCAATTGCCTTGGCAATAGATTCCTTAGCACAACCAAAAACAGAGAAAATTTGAACAAAGTCAACAAACATAAATGAAAATCTAAAGGTTCCAGTAGCAATTTATTGTCCAGCCAGTCATACCTGGATCTTGCTAATCTCCATCTCTTTCTTCACCAACTCCAATGTGAGCTTTAGCCGTTTATGCACCTGAAAGGTGCAGAGACTTGATAGCATTAGAAATGTGAGAAAACAAATAAATCCCAACATCTCCAAAACAACACCACAACAGCACGGATGAATAGAGTACAGAATAGTAGTTTTTGAGGAAATGGTTTTTTTTCTCCAAGAACCTTGAGCACACATATCAAGATCAAGTTCATATATTTCTTTCCACAGCCAAAATGCTTCAAAGATCTTTCCAGAATTATACACTTTTAAGGCTTGACATGCTTTTGGCTTTTACTATGTTAAACAGGACATCCATAGACCAGGGAACAGGAACGATGATTTGACCCTCTGTGAAATATTCAAAACCCTTCAGGACACCCAAAAAAGCCATGTAAACTAAGACTGGTCTTCGGTTCCTAAAGAAAGCCTGTCACTAAGCAGGCGGAGACTTGATAGTTACTCTGAAAAATCAGTAGACCTAAAAGCAGGACAAAAAGAAAGTTGAAGGCCCAATATTCATTCTCAACAGGGCTGTATGCCGGTTACATTGTACGTCATAACTACTTACATCAAGTTCTTCAAGCACTTGCTGGCACTGTAATTTGTTGGCACCTGATATTGCTGCTCCAAAATCTGCCACTCTTGGATAAGTAAAATCACCTATATGCTGCAGATATTACAGGTTAGGAGACAACACATAGCCAGAAACATAGAAAGACTGGTTCCCCTTCTTCTAAGAATGACCTTTGCAACAGTCCTTACTTCTATTTTAAGTATATTGTGGTTAAATCAAGCAATAGATTCCACAATTGTCTCAAGCATGCAAAACTCATGTCATTAAAAATGTTAAGTAGTTTTTCCAAAGTATAAAAGACAACTGTTTCTGGACATAAATCTCGAGAAAATTGAATATTTTAAGACAAAATATATTTCATGAGCATATAACATTAAAACAGATATCTTACAACCATAATGTCAATTCAAATTATTAAGAAGAAATCAGCATGCATGTTTCATAAGCATATGGGCAAGAGAACTTCCCCTTTATCAGGAAACAGATGGACAAACCCATCTAACTGCTCACTGATAGCCTTTCAAACACAGTCACCCCCACCCTCCACAATATGGTACAAGGTTGGATCCTTAGACAGCTTTTACCAGTCACCAAAACAGCATCAATAGATGCAACACCTAACAACGGCGTTCTACATATGCAAGGTGACACTGACATCTCAGAGGGAGGTGGTGCCGAAGACATTCGTACCTGAGTATAAGTTTGTGCATGATCTCGCCAAAGGGGGCTTGTTTTCAGAACATCTCTCAAAGTTGATATAACTTCAAAGGATGTGGCCTTGAGAATGTCATCATCCTTATCATATGGTTTTTCCTGAAACACACATAAAAGATATAGTGGAGAAGGCGTCAGATAATGTGGACTTCTAGTTCTATCTAAGAACTCAAGTTATACACACTGTACAAGTTTTGCATACCTTGAGATGATCAACTTTAACTGTGAGAGGATCTTCACTGACCTGCATAAGGAAAATACCTTAGTTGAGTAAAGTTTGCACCAGTAAGATAGACATAAAAAGCACAAATAGTACAACAAATCCTTTTTCTCAACTGTACGCATATGTGAAACAAATGAAAACTTGGTGGGGGGCAAAACAAGATGAGGTTAGTTAATATATAGAGAGTGAGTTAATAAACATGACATATGTATAATCTACAGAAGAAACAAAAATGTGAAGAAAGAGCTCTACTCACCATCTCTGTGATCCGAAGTCGTCTGTGACCGATGAGAACAACCTGATCTCCTTGGATGCTTGTAATCTATATCATTAAACCAGCTTGATCAATCTAAAGCATTTCTCATTTAGATATGAATTCATGGCATGGATAAAAAAGTAGGAGGAGACATTACCTGAGCAAGTGTACCAACTTCATGAAGGCGATTGAGCAGATCCTTTCCTTTGAGGTCATATATGTTCTTTTCTGCATCTGAACCCTCAGTACCTTCCTCGTCTTTAAGAAGGAAGGCTCCTGTATAAGGGGCTTGTCTTTTTCTACTCTCTACTAAAGCTGCTAACAATTTTGGATCCTTGGAAAAAAATCTAATATTCAGATCTCTGCTAACAAGAAGACAAGAGTATGTTTTACCTTTACCTAATAGCAAACTGAAACAAGTTCACAAGGGTAATGGTATATATATAAAGATTATTGTTTAAACTTCTTCACATATGGTACCAAAGAAATTCAAGCTGGGTAGTTACCATTTCTTAATCAAAGCACTGCAAGCTCAAGAAGTAGGATATACAAGACAAAAAACAGCACCAACAAATGATCAATGTTGAATTCAGAATTCACAATGTAATTCATACATTAATGTTATTTTTTTTCGATGGAATAAAATTAATACGAATTTTAATTATGATTTATCAATATTTGTTATGATTTTATTTATAGTTAAAATAGCTGCAATAATATTTAATCATGGTAAATATTTTGGGATCTTACTTGTAGAAATGACGATATACAAATATATTCACTACGAATTTTCTACTGTTAATTATGACAAATTAATCAGATTGAAATCCATATTTCTTCTAATGGATATAATTGACTCGAATATACTAAAATATAATTAATCATATTAAAAATATTATATTTCTTTCTAAAAAATATAATGATACATATAAATGTTATATACAGTTAATTTAAATTTGGAATAACTGGCATATGCGCCTTCACTTATTTGGTACATTTATCAGTCGAGAAGATGGAAAACAGACAAACATCATAAAAGGATAAGTAAAGACATCCAATAATACTATGGCTGTTTATAATACTCCAGGAAGAAATGTAAGAGACTGTAACAGTATAAATATAGTTATACAGAAAGTACACAACCAGAACCAACCATACCTTGACATATATTGGCATATAAAATCCAGGAAACAATGGTCTGTGTGGCAGTGGCAATGCTATAACCTGAACAAGAACAAAGATTAACGAAAATAATACAAACAGAACCCAGAATATAATGATCTATCTTGCAGTGGCAATGCTATAACTTGAAAAAAGAGAAAAAACCATATACTTGTATAACTATGAGAATAACTTGGAACAAACAACTAGAATCCAAAATTTTTTTTCTTCAAAGTAGTCCAATGACGCTTCTTAAAACTCAATGTAGGAAACAGAATATCCAGAACAGAACAAAGCTACTGATAGAGATTAAATTCAAAGGAGAAACAAAGACGATAAGAAAATTTAAGTTTGCCAGCAAGAAAAAACTTGAGCAAGATCACAGGCATTATAACAAGCATATATGTAATTGCATTTGCTGCAATGCATCTAAGGAGCACTATACAGTGCAAAGGATCAGCCGACTCCACTACGTAATCATTTAAAAATAGCAACTGGGAATACATGCTCCAATTTTTACACTGGTAGCTCTTGCACACTAATTCAATTAATTAAATCACAAGATCACCATAGGTCCATAGCAGTGATCTTTTATGCTTTTCAGAAACTCCTGCCCTGGTAGAGTACATTTTACTGGTGGTCACTAGGAAGACACCAAATGATCCTGGCAAAAGAGCATGGACAACTGTGGGGCTGAATTTTTGGAACTGGACAGAGTTCTCCCTGGAGAGAATGCATCTGTTTACCATATGACCTTTCAAGAACCAACTCCAATTAGAAAACAGACCTATTAAAACAGATTAGAGAAGTAGTAATAGCGAAGCACAATAGACTTGCTTCCCAAAACTACAAACTGGCAATGAGCAACATCAAGCCTGTGTTCCTGCACTAACTACTAAACCCCAACCCGAAGAAGGGAAATTAAAGAAAATGGTGACCAGGTCCTTTTTACAATCACTCATTCAAAACTTGGTCCAAGAAAAATTTACAACCTCATGGTGCCAAAGACTACCATCTTGGTGAGGGCAAGGATAAGCATCCTTCTTACCAAACAACTGAAAAAACCCATGCCTCAGGCACCATCTTCTAGCCCTCATTAAAGACAAATTTGGGTTCCTGCTTTCTTGTGTCTAGTCTAAGTATGGAAGAGAGAGAGAGAAGGATGTTAAATTCTGTTTTTAAATACCAGCTTCTAGAAGTAACTCCTTATAACAAAACAGTTCTTTTACATTGCACCATATAGCCAAATTACCTACGTGAGGGATAACTATGTTCTTCTCAGTAACTAAGAACTCTTATAATAAATAGCACCGCAAGGGGGGCGAATTAGTGGACAAATCAGCACCAAGAGAGGCAAAGTTCAGCAATGAATTTCTTGATATGCTTTATGTCGTAAAACAATTCAGAAACTTCTAGCATTAACCTGAAAACAAGCTATTCCTATAAAGTCCTCCTGCAACCAATTCCACTTGTTTCATTGCTAAAAATACAATCACATACGAGAAGATTAAAACTGAAGAACGACTGCAACATCCTAATCCAATAAATAAATTAACTCATACTACATTCCTCAATTGAATAATTAAATCAAATATTCACGTCTCACTCAAAACTATATCAGTGATTTGTAACATAAAATGCAAAAGACAAATTTGAAGAAATAATTACATTCCATTACAATCACTGTGGTGCAAGTTCGTATATATGAATATATATAAACAACTTCTTCCTATCCTGATCATAAAATTAACGCCAAACACATTTTTTTCATATGACATCAGATAATACCAATCCAAATACATAAAGCAACGTCAATCCTGAAAGCTTACCGTTAAACAATCTTCCGGTTTAACTACAGTAGGTACAATAGCAGATGAAGACTTGGACTCTGGTGTCTCTTCGCCCGCCTCGACCCGTTTCATATCTGACCCGGCCGGGTCAACCGGGTCGGACCCATCGGTCGAGTCAGAGCAAAAGAACCTCCGGAAAAGATGCGGACTTCTATTGTGCCCTCGAGGCACCCGCAGCAATGTTGATACGGGCTCTCTAGCGGGCACGTAACCGTGGAGGTGAGCCCCTAAGGGGACCCGAGAACTGCACCTGGTTAAGGCCTTCAACATGTGGAATTATTCAGATGCGGAGGGTTTTGGAGAAACTAGGGTTTGGAATTTATGCCAGGACTTTGTATTAAAGTTGGGTAGGATCCCGAACCGCCATTGCAGATTGATGTGAAGTTGTCTTATGCTTGGGGAAGAAGTAGCAGACTTTTATGAGTTTTCCTCTTTTCTGGTATAAGCCCTGCATAAACCCTTCCCTTGCTCTCTAGTGTCCTAGTACCATCTTTGGTTGCCCCTTAAGAAATGATGGGAAATTAGTTAAATTAAAAAACAATATAGAAATATATTACATATACTTAGTGTGTAAAAGCAAATAATTGGGTGATAATAACAAAATTAACCTTTTTATATATTCATTATATTTCAGTTATAATATGTTCTTATATATATAATTGACAAATATGTCTTATTATATTGATTAAAAATATATATTTTCCCGACATTGAAAGTCTAATGTGACAAAATTAATTCAAAAAAAAATCTTTTAAATTACTTTAAAATGACTTGAGAGATATATTATATTTTTCAATAAACTTCTCAAAAACATTTGCGGCGTGTTTGGATCTAAGGGCGAAACAGGATATATGTTGGGTTGAAAATAACTTGACCCATTTTTGTGTATTTTTTAGTGTTTTAGCACAGTGTATTCATTGTTAGGTTTTTATTTTTGTTGTTTTTGGTGGTGGTCCCATTGTCATTATGTAGAGGTAAGAGTTGGCTTTGGTGCAGAATTGAGAACAACCCTTAAAATCTATGCCCCTTCGCCAACCACCCTCACCGGTGTCAAAACCAATTTCTCCATTGCATGAGATGCGATCAACAAGGCAGAGCGAGCCACCTCGTGATTGTGGTTTGTCTAGATCCACTGCAATGGACAGTTGCGCCGCCGTCTGACCCAAAAGTCGCAGGTCTGTTAAGTTGCTTCAGCCCAGAGGAAACATTACCAGCCATCGCAGGTTGGTTCCCCCTTAAGGATATGCTTCTTTCGGCCCAAAAGACCCAATGATGCTACCCATGGTCGTACTCTCCCGTTGATTTTGACCCAATGATGTCAAGACCCTCACCGGTGATGATGTCAAGACCCTGTGGTGACTGTCATATGACCCTCACCAATAATTTTGAATGAACTTCACAGGATAAAATCAACTTGTCTCCCTTCCCAATGATGCTACCCATGGATAAAATTGTGTGGAGACAAGTTGATTTTATCCTGTGAAGTTCATTCAAAGTTATTGGTGTTTGATGCTTTTGGCATTTTTTTCCTTATGTGTGTGTCGATATTGTTAATTTTCTTACTCTGGGAGTTGTACGGTGTCTGTATAATGTCAATTAAATGTGCTAACAATGCCTTGTATGAGAGTGATTTGGTGTGTAATAAGAAATCTACATGTTACAAGGAGAGTTGAGTTTCACAAATGGGGGATATACTCTACTTCATTGTTTGAATTGACTTAAAACTTGAAACTATAATTTATGAAAAGTCGATCTATCAAACATGACTGTCATATATTTATAGTTGCAATCTTGAGAATCCTTCTATGTCCTTGTGAGGCAGCAAAAAATTAGTTTACTGACAAATTAATGCAATATGGTTAGTATATTTTAATATTATTTAATATAGGATTAAATACACTTTGCCTCCTTCAACTATACTCTAGGTTGCATTTACACCCCAAATTGTATAAAAATTCAACACTCACCCCCTTAAATTAATTAGTTGAACAAAATTGCCTTATGTTATATATAGTTATAGTGCTCTTAATTAAAATATAAATTATATAAGTTACTTAGTTGGAATATATTTTTTCTCATTATGAAATATTTGAATTTTTATATAAATATTACACTTATTAGTTTGAGGGGGTAAATAATATGTGTGATATAGTTGAAGGAGGTAAAGTGTATTTAACCCTATACTCATGTATAGGTTTGACTTACTACTTGCAAATTATGTAGTAATACATTTAGTATGTATTAATATACACTTAAATTAATATGATTTAGTATTGAGTACATAAAAAATGAGGGTTATGCATGGCTAATGAAACATTTAACTTATTTGGGGTTCCATATAGATGCATCGACCAAACGACATAGGGTCATCAGAGAGCTCTCGTGCAGACAAAATTGTTTGGACAGTAGATGCAGAGCGATTGTTCAACAAGTTTATGCACGAGGAGTATGTCAACCACCATCTTAAATCACCAACTTTTTCACCTTCGGTGGGGGCTCGTATAACCAAAAGGACGAATTCGGTGTCAAGCTATATGTTTAACCATGACCAACTAAAGGGAAGACTCAACAGAATGCGTTGTGCATGGCTCCTAATGAATGACATTCTTAATCGGGGGACTGGTTTAGGATGGGGCTCTAAATGGAACAGTACAACTAACAAGTCTGGACGTTTGTAGGAGTTGTGTCGGGTATAAATCCTTTGCCTTTAATTTACATGTAATGTGCAGCAATGTTTCACATATATAAATCCCCTACAAATGGTCTAATGTAGGAAAATCCCAAGTATAAGAAAATAATTAAACACGGACTATCACACTTTGGCCTATGTACCCAAATGTTCGCACAAAACATCACAACAAGGGGCATTGCAAGATGCTCCGGATCTGCCTACCCACCCCATGCATTCCAAAATGCATAGGCCGGAGATGATAAATAAGCGATGGTACTAATTCAGGCAACGACAATCAAGAGAAGACTATGAAGATACGGATTTCTCTCAGTCACCTCCATCCCATCGCATGATGAGTACTTTTTCGGTCCCCCTACACCATCATTAACCTCCCCATCTAGTAGCAAGCATCGGACATTATGTGGGATAAGAAGTATGAGATCATGGATAGGCTGGATGAGTCACTACATGGAAAGATTACCAGAAGTGGCTCTAAAGCCATGGAGTCTATCGTATGGTGTGTAGATGAGTCAACAAAGTTTAAGGATCTGTCGAACGTCATCTTCACCAGCACATCGGAGCATTTTCATAGTCACAACACTTAAACAATCTTCCTCCATTTAGATGATGAGAACAAACTGCATGGTTGCATTCCCTAGGCAAGTGATTGTGTAATACATAGTCATTGCACCAGTTTGCACGGATTTGTGTTAAGTATTTTCAATAGATGTATTATAGTTATCCTATAGAGATTGTAACCCTGTTATGTATTTTTACGTATTATTTATTATATTTTCTAGTGTCATGCTTGTTGTTCTCCTCTCCCTTTTAACTTTATATCTAACTTTGGTATGCCTAGCACAGAACTATTGCAAGCACTAGTGAAGGAACTAACAATGACACGAACAATGGGAGCGGTAGTCTGGGTTCACCAAGAACCCCAAGGAGCAATGAATCTAATGTCCCAAAGAATTCTACACTTTTAGAGATCTTTTTTTTTTTTTTTTTAGAGTCATTTTCGGAGATCTAATATACCCAGAGTTGTTTAGAAAAAATGTGCTAGGAAACACTTCTGTAATACAGGGTGAAGGTTGGTTAGCAGAGATAATGACAACCCCATACGTGGACAGGTTTTATGACAACATTCAAATGACAAAGCCATGTTTATATACATTAGTTGAAGCGTTCACTTCAAGGGGGTTGCTGCTCTCATGGACATTCCTTGAGAGTCAACTCCACAAAGGAGGTTGTACTGTTTATGTATACGGTTGGCATGTACAAAAGGCAACACGATAATGTGTAGCTCTTTCAACACTTGAGACTATTCATCACATATTCCACTAAGTGGTTTCTGCATTGTGCGCTATGGTGCTTGAATTAATCACTCGCCCAAATGTTACAAACAGACATCTGAGGGTGGCTAATAATGCATATTCTTCCCATACTTTAAGTTACATTCAATCGTGTACATCTGTCTGTACAGGCAGATTGAGTAATATTTTTTGGGATAATTATTTTGTTCATGCTCCTTTTTCTCACATATATTTCTATGATGTAGGATTGCATCGAAGTGATGGACATTACATTTCCACCAACATGGATCCCAAGTGTGGATCAAAATTGATACCAATCTCGTAAAGGCAGCCTAGCATAGAACGCAATAGCAATATGTGATTTCGATATGAATTTCACTTATGTGTATGCTAGATAGGAGGGTAGTGTAGCCGATGCTCGTGTCTTGCACCATGTGATATCACAAGACCCATCGTTCCCTTTCCCTCCAATCGGCGAGTAATTGATGTTATGCTTTTTCCAACACATAAGAACCCAATGTAATTGATCTTTCTGTCTATGCATTATAAAGGTATGTGGGACAAGAAATATAGGCAAGTATTATCTTGTGGATGCTGGTTTCACAAACTACCATTACTTCTTAGTGCCATATCGAGGTACTATGTACCACCTAGCTTAGTACAGGGGACATAGTTGTCGATATCGTACCTCATAGGATTTGTGTAACCATGCCCATTCTAGGTTGCAGAATGTAATTGAACATTGCTTCGGTGTGCTGAAGACGCAATTTCCAATATTGCAGTGCGAGATGTTGAGCTACTTTGTTCAACGCTAGGTCGACATAGTCATTTCATGTTGCACACATCACAACTTCATTTGCTTATTAGTTTATTATTTTTTAAAATTTTTAATTTTTCTTTTCTAAATATTCATTATGTCCCTCTTTTTATTTTTATATATAATTTGCTCCCAAAATATTTTATAAAACTCTAATTTACTTCGTTCAAGTTTTAATACAATCAAAATTTGAATCTATAATTTATTTACTAATTAGTTAAATTTTGTAAATATTTACCTATTAATCTCATAATTATGTATCACATCCATATTCTCACCTAAATATTTTTTTACTAATAATTTGTGACACATTCTAAATATGTGCGTAATTCTTTAATATTATTTAAAATAAAATATGTATTATTTAATAAATTATATATAAAATAATATGTTATTACTAGATTTATAAGGAAGTGACAACAAAAAAAAAAGATAGTGATATAATATTAGAGAGGAAAAAGATGCATATATATGGAAATTTAAAAAAAAAAACTACCTAAAAGATAGTAGGAGAGTGGTAAGTCAAATAAATAAATTAAATAAAATATTAAAATAATATAAAATAACAGATATAAAGGATGAGATACTAAAAATATATTCTTAAATTCCACTCCCATTTTCTGAGATTTGGTGTAATTACATGTAAACACCTTGTTGTTTGAAAAATTATTTTTGGTACTCCTGATATTAGAATCAGTTCAACAAATAGGTTTTTTCATTAGTCAAAATTCACTGAAAATTTTTTTGTTAAGAAAATTAAATAAAAATTTATATTTACTCTGAATTGATTTATTGCTGGCTTATTGCAAGTCAAACAAATCTTTTGTGTCTAAACTACTCTTATAACGGTGAAAACATATCTCCTCATATGCATTAATATATGAACATGTATAAGAATAATTTGGTTATAAAAAAAATTATTTGACCTACAATATATTATTAATAAGTCAATCGTGAATAAATATGATTTTTTCATTCAATTTTTTTTATTAATATCATCAAATTCGATGAATTTTGACTAATAGAGAGACTTATTTATGAGACATAAACAAACCTCAGAATAACTAAATTTAATTTTTCAAACCACACAAAAATTATATATAATTACACTAAATTTTAAAAGAAAAAAGTCTAATTATTCCTAATAATAAAATACAAATAATGAGAACCTTGGCCAATGCTTTTTTGTGGACGATGCCACAAAAGATCCTCAATGGAATACAACCTTCAATGCAAAAAAAAGTCATGACACCCATACCCTACCTGCCAAAGACCTTGAAAATAATACTTCCAAGAGATAGGATGAATACGTACTACTCGCTTCACACTGTATGGAAAAAAAAAAATATAAACAATTCTTGTGATATTATAAATTATTTTTTTACAAAAAATAAAATAGTAATTTAATTTTTTGTATTTTAAAAAATATAGTAATTTTTCGTTCTGTATTTTTTTAAAATGAAATAATTTAACTCCTTAAATAGAAAGGTAAATTGCTTTATTTTGACAAATACAGAATGGTAAATTGCTATTATTTCTTTATAAAAGAGTAATTTACTCATTTACAATATTCAAGAGAGATAAAAATTAAACCCGTATATATATTATATATGCTATTTAAAATAGTATATGTTTGCTTATTCAAAGTCTTGGCACCATAATGATAAATTTCTTGTAGCTGAATCATTCCAGTGATGTCCAACAAGAATGCATAAACACATCAGGACATATATTATATTGTCATTTCCCTTCCAGTAAGCAATAGTTATATTTTATTACAATATGCTGGCTCATGATCTCACGAAATCTGGTCCGAGATTTTGGGGGTCTTCCAAGTCAATTGAGGGGTTCTTGAATTTATGATTGTTACATAATGGGATAATTACATTCCATTTTTTTAAAATTTTGTATAATTATATATAAATTTTTTGTAATTTGAAAAATTACATCTGAAACTCTTGAAGTTTGCTTCCGTTAAATAATTAAATCCCTTCGTTACTCAAGATTTACTGAAGTCGTTGATATTAACAAAATTAATAAATAAATAAACGAAAATTGACATCATTCCTTGATTGATTTGTTTCTAACTCATTGCAGGTAAAATATACCTCATCAGATGCATTTACGTGTGAAGACGTATAAGGGTGATTGGGCTATAGAAAAATTATTTGACCTGCAATAAATTAGTAATAAGTCAATTGCGAATCAATATAGATTTTTTTCTAACTTTTTTTGTTAATATCGACAAATTCGATGAATTTTAAGTAACCAAAGTACTTTTATATGTTAGGCGAAAGCAAACATTAGGGGTGCTAGACGTAATTTTTCAAATCACAAAAAATCTACGTGTAATTACATTAAACCTTAGGGGAGGGGAGTATAATTATCCCTTATATAATTGTTAGACATTTTGAAATTATTAGTGGTAAACCCTGCATGGGCTAGAACTTTTGGAACTCTGTATATCCCATTGTTTTCAAGATAAATTATATCGACATTCCTTAAGAGTACATCTAATTACAAAACATTTTAAATCATTTACAATTATAATTATATTTTTTGAGATTGTACGTAATTGTAATTTATGTTCATTAGAAATAAATTTACTAGTTATGGAATAAAATTATGGTAATAATAATTATTATTAACTATGGTTACACAAAAATTAATGTAAAAACATAATTATCTACCTTTCGAAACTATTTTTGCCATGACTATGAGCTATTACAAATGTTTTTATACATGGCTCTTAGGATGCAGTCTCTCTAGCTCTTTACTTCAATGGTTGGATTACGCAGTGTTGAATTATGCTTCTGTTGTTAACTTCAAAATATTGCTTTTAATTTGTCCATTTTTGTAGGAAAAGATTCAAGCAATTCCCTTTAATAAAAAAAAAAATTATAATATCACAAATAAGTAAATTATCTCCTATGAAAAAACATATCAATTTTATCTCCTATGTTTTTAGATGCAACAATTTATCTCTTTATGTTAGATAAATAAAGCAATTTACCTCGTTCGATAAAAAGATAAATTTAATATGTCAGAGTTTCAACCTATTAGTTTATGCAGTGGCATACATAAGGTAGTCTCTAAAGCTATAACCAACAGCCTCAAGCCTATTCTTAGTACACTCATTTATGATACACAACCGGCTTTTGTCCCCGGTCGCTTGATCGCTAATAATGTGCTTCTTGCCTATAAGCTTAACCACTTTCTCCTTCCTAAACTGGGGGCAAGCTGGCCATGTGTCTTTAAAGCTTGATATCAAAAAGGCGTACGACCAAGTGGAATGGGTTTTGCTTCAGAGTATATTAATCAGACAAGGTTTCCACCTGAAAATTGTTAAATTAATTATGCTTTGTGTTAGCACATTGACTTACTCTTTTTTGCTTAATGGTGAACAGTTTGGATTTGTGCGACCTAATCGGGGTATCCAATAAGGGAACCCTCTATCCCCATATTTGTTCTTATTTTTAGTGCATCAAACTAAGAAGCAGGGGGAGCTCCAAGGTGTGGCGGTCACATGGCATGCGCCCAATATTTTTCACTTGTTGTTTGCAGATGATACATTATTCTTCTATCAAGCTAGTAAGGAGGCACTCGGGTGCATAAAGATGATTCTCGGGCAGTTAGAGCAAGCTTCTGAGCTGAAGATCAACTTAGACAAGTCGACGATGGTGTCAGTAGAAATGTGCCGCAGGCTCACCATACATCCCTTGCTACTATTCTTGGTATCCAGGTGGTGGCTAAACAAGCAAGTACCTAGGGTTTCCAACAACGATGGGGAGATCTAAATGAGAGGTGTTTGAGGAGATGAAGGAGCGAATGTCGAAACGTCTGCAGAGTTGGGTGACAAAGCAGTTATCCAAAGCCGGGTGGATGGTCCTCATCAAGACAGTCCTGCAAGCGCTACCAACCGATATGATGGGTTGTTTTGAGCTACCCAATTCCCTCATTAAAGAGATGGAAGGGATGATGGCCAATTTCGGTCCTCTGGATCACGTGGGATCGTTTGTGTAATAGGATGAAGGAGAGTGGTTTGGGCTTCAGGCGGATAAGGGAGTATAACATCGTGATGGTAGCTAAGCTTTCTTGGTGTGTTGCGACACAACCGGATAGCATCCTGCATCAAGTGCTTAGGCAGAGGTACTTCCCAAATGCAACTTTCTTTTAGACGAGACTAGGGGGCTCCCCTTCTTTTACTTGGTGATCCTTACTCCGACCAAGGGATCTACTGGTTGTAGGGACCCGCTGGAGAGTCCCAGATGGGAAATCTGTTTCGATCTTCGGAGTTCCTTGGCTGCCTCGGCCTGATACGTTCCAACTTATCTACCCACCACGATCGCTCTCAGGTAATACTAAGGTCGCAAATCTTATGGGTGGGGGCTAGAATGAGGCTCTGATCAATGAGGAATTCAGAGAAGCTGATGCCTCTTGTATTCTGTCTATCCCATTACCCGAACAACCTGGTAGGGATTGTAAGGAGTGGATCGATTTCCGGCCAAGTACAAAATCAGAGATTTACAGAAACTTAACAATATTAGAGGCTTTCCTATAACAAATTACAAGTATTCTAAGGAATATAAAAACTGATACAAGAAATAAACCAGAAAATAATACAAGTACAGTAGAAGGGGGAATAAGATACTTTAAACGGCTCAGGAGCCTAAGACCCAAGGCCTACAGAGGCCAAAGGCCACAACCCTCACACGGTTGCACAAACAACTTAAAGCCATAGAAGGCTTTCTGAACCACTAAGGTTCACCCACAGAATCCACAGAGGAATGCCACAAAGGCTTTATCAAAAGAACCACAGAGATTGAGCCACAAAGGCTTTTGGTCGTATTTCAGAGAATAAGAGAAGAGGAAGAATATTGATTATCGCTTAACCCTTGAGCCATAATAGACCAACCATTTAAAGGGGTCGTCTATTAATGGCGGATTAACGGCCATTGATTGGGAAGACAAGAACACAGAACCCCAAAGAGGGTTATGGGAAGAGCCCTAGGAGACAGAAAAGGAGAAGAGACAAGAGAAGGCAGAAAATGGTTTAGGATTAGATAGATTAGGGTATTTATATTTAGGGTAGGTGGGTCAAACCTTTGCGGATCGGGTCAGGTGGATAGGTGGCCCAGTGGGCCTTAAGTTGTTTGGCCGTCCAGTGCAGGGCCCAGACTTTGGTTTGGGCCATAATTTCTTAACAGGGATGAGACCATTTGGCACTATGAGTGTACAGGGAGGTTTTCGGTGAGTAGCGCATACAATCTGGCGTGTAACCAAACTGGTGTCTCTAGCTCAAGTTTAATTGTCCAGGACTGGTCTTTCCTTTGGGACGGGTTCCTTGGAAGGTCCAACTATTTCCTTGGTAGGTCTGTAAAAATGCACTCCCTACGGTGTTCAATTTGAGGAAACGAGGGGTGGGGGTTCAAGGATGGTTGTGCATTGTGTGTCCCGGAAGAGGAGACCGTGCTACATGCTTTGGTTTTGTGTCTGTTTGCTAGACTAGTGTGTGGTCATTTCTATACGCGAGTGTGGGCTTGAGGAATGGATGCGGGTTGTGCGCCATGAGCTGGAACGTGAGGATTTCGAACTCTTCCTGCTCATTTGTTGGAGCTTATTGCACAATCGCAGTAAACCGATCTTTTGAGGGCAGGAGAATGCGTCAAGTTCTGAGTATGGCCAAACAACATTTTCTGGTGAGGAGAGATCGTCTTATTTTGGAGCAAGGATGAGCAGATTAGTTGGTTGGGAATTGAATCTTTGTGCTCCTTTTGTATTTGTGTTTTCTTTTCCTTAATTGGTTTTTTGGCTGTTTTGTTAGTCCGGGGTTGGATTGTTTTGTTTGATTTTTTTGATTGAATACAATATCCCCGCTTTCACTCAAAAAAATAAAAAATAGAGAGGTAAATTATTTTATTTTAAAAAGTATATGGGTAAATCACTATTTTTTTATTTTAAAAAAATAATTTACTCATTTACAATATTATAGGGGTAAGCCCAATTTTGTAATTAGTTCTTCGTCAGTTCGTCTGCAAGATTAGATAGAAAAACAAAATCTTGACTGAAGCTCTTGAAGATGCATGAAGGACCAGAATTTACACTTAATCCGCATTCATTTCCAACCATATTTCTTTGTCATTATCATTCAACACGAAACAAAACAACAGAAACTGGCAATCAAAACTGTTCAAACTTGAACCTCAACACCTCGTAAACATATGTACAATGATAAATTCTTGAACCAAGACAACAACATATGAGTGCAAAACACCAAAAAAAAAAAAAAATTATAGAAAAAAATTCAAGCAACCCCTGTCAAATATTACAAATCAACAAATTATTCGTATGAAAAAGAAATAGTAATTTATCTCTATTTATTTTAAAAAATAATTTAATTGCTTCGTTTTAAAAAATATAAAAATAAATTACTATTCTTTTATAATATTACAGGGAGGTAAATTGCACTAAATCAAAAAAGTATAACCAAAATGAGAAGTAAATTACTCTCATCGAAATGACTGATATCAATATGTTATCTAACAAATGATGCAACAGTTTGAGCCCAAACTTTGAGATGCTTTTTCATTCTGATTTCATTCTCTGAAGATGGGATTCTCCAGTTCATCAAATGGTTGTTGCTTCCCATTCTCTGATTCGGAACACCCCACCCTTCAGACAAATAAGGCCTGGAAACTCGATCATTTTCCTCAACTTTTTCACGATCCTCAGCCATTTTGCCACATTTCTGCAGCCCCGGAATGATCGAAACCAGGCCTGAACTCTTGTCCTCTTCAGTGAAAACAAATCCCAAGTCAATGAACCCTTTTACCTCCTCAAACTCGAGAGCTGATGAGCTTCTCCTCATCCCTTTTCTCTCCTGATTTCCGGTTCTACACTGTTTCTTCCCATTCGATTTCTCAACCCTGTCTTGTTCGGCAGCTTCCCTGGAGAAGTCAACCTCTTCTTTCCCGGATAAAATCTTCTGCAGCTTCGGTTTGATGATAACTGATCTTGAGGAAGTTGAGTTCCCGGCAGCGTCTTTGAAATAGCTGCGCGTGTCGACGCCTAAACACCGAGCACTGAAGGATCGGACTTGAAGATTTGCCACCCGGAAAGTGTTTGGTTCTTCACTTTGATCCCTCTTCTGATCATGCACCATCATGGCTGCCGGAGACGGACGGCTGTGTTTACTCGCAAATATTGGACGTTCGAACCAGCAGGAATCGAGGAGCTTTAGAACTTCCTCGGCTTCCATTTCGCCTCTTCTCTTCTGATCACGAAAGATTTTGGTGTAGAACAACAAAGGTCTTGCAGGGCAATCAGTACATGCCTGAACTTGGAACAATGGGAAAAAATTATATTTTTGGTCTGAAATTTTATATTATTATTATTTTTGGTCCTATAACTTATTTTATTTATATATTTAGTCATTCTTATAACGAATTTAGTCCTTACAACTCATATCTGGTCCTTTTTTCCGGTAAATTTGGCCTCAAATAGACAATTTTGATGCCAACGGCTTATATTATACGACTAAAAGTGAGATCTACTACATTGCGAAGGGGACCAGAAATGTAAACACATCACTAAATCTGTTAAAAAATAACCAGACATGAAATATTCAGAACTAAATCAGACAAAATAAAAACTAAATATATGAATAAAGTAAATTACAGAACTAAAAATAATAAAAACATAAAATTACAGAATTAAAAATATAATTTTGTATAGAATAATAGTTGTGATTTGATGCGCATATTATAAGAATCTTGTCATTAGATGGCTAATATTTTATAGTATATGATCATATCACTCTACTGTTTATTTAAATTTTTAATGCAAGTACCCATTTCTTTAGTTCAATCATTGTGCAGTTAGTCGGCAGCTCAAGTCATCCGCACGAAGTTGAAAACCGTGAGCAGATACAGAAACTATACTATATATGTTTGACTGTTCTAAAATTTAGTCTGTTAGAGATCTTTGGCAACATCTAGGCAAAATTCAGCTTCTTCTACTTTGTAAACCACGTGGGTTACACATAATGCTTATTGCTTTGACAATATTTAGAGATAATTATATTTACACCTCGTATCTATTGTCTTTTTATGTAAATTATTCCTATCTTTTGAAAAATTACAAAAATCATCCTGACAGTCTTTAAAAAATCCAAAAATGCTCCTGTTGATTAGGTCAATCTTTAAAATATTTCTTTAAGAATAGAAATGCCCTTTTAGGGTGTTTTTGTAATTATCAAAAGGTAGAAGGGGTGTCAAAGTAATATTTATGAAAATGAGTAATATGACCCCATATTTTTTTCTTTTATTTATACCTTTTTAGTTTTATTAACTTTTTTTAGTGAATCTCTATATAAATTTGCAACTTTCAATAATTAAAATGTACGATTATTCAATTAATATATAAATAAAGTTAGTTAATAGATTATAAGTTTAAATTTAAAAATTATCACACTTGTATAAATTATTTAAAATTAAAAAAATTAGTTCTCCTCTATTTTTATTTATAACTAAGTTTTTTTACTAAAATAAGAATTAAAAATAATTTATGTATTTTATATAAATCTAATTGGAATTAATAAAATAAATTTATTTATTTATTAAAAAGATATTTTAATAATACGGGGGTTAGGGTAGGGTGAGCATTGCGGAGTGGTTGGGGAAGAAGGGGTAATTTTTTAAAATAAATAATTTAATAATTTAAAATATCTTTTTACTAAATACATTATTTATTTTATCAATTCTAATATGATTTATATGAAATACATAAATTATTTTTAATTTCAATTTTAGTAAAGTTTATAATAAAAATAGAGATAAATAATATTTTAATTTTAATAATTTTACTATGGGATAATTTATATATTAATTGAATAATTTAATATTTTAATTATTAAAAAGTTTAATTTTATATAAAAATTCAATCTAATAATTAATATTTAAATTAAAACTGTATAAATAATAAAAAAATATATTGGGTGATATTACTCATCTTCATAAATATTACTTTGACACCTCTTTTACCTTTTGATAATTACATAAATACCACTAAGGGCATTTCCGTATTTGAAAAATTATTTTAAAGGTTGACCTAGTCAATAGGGGCATTTTTGAATTTAAAGGCTGTCAGGGTGGTTTCTGTAATTTTTCAAAAGGTAGGGGTGATTTGTGTAAAAAGACAATAGATGAGAGGTGTAAATATAATTATCTTTAATATTAAAAATTTAATTAAATAAAAATATAAGGTATATCATAAATTGAAAAGCATTACTTCAGAATTTGATAAGTACTTTATAAGTGAAAAGATTTTATTGATTAAGTTTAGGGTAAATTACATTTTGCCATACGAACTATGTTTCTTTTATTACTTTGTAATCGATTTTTTTTTGTGTTAACTTACCATCTCAACTTTGCGAAGTTTGCACTTTATATGATTGTTTTTTGTTGATTGCTTGTCAGAAATATATCACATGTTGTGCATATGTGAAAAATATGATACATAATCTTTAAAATATCACATGTGTATTGTATGTAATATTTTCTCGACAAAAAATTTGGTTGAAAAATAGTTATAAATAGCAAAGTGTAAAATTTCGTAAAGTTGGATGGTAAGTTGACAAAAAAAAAAGTTTAGATGCCAAAGTATAAAAACCATTGTAGTTTGGATGGCAAAATATAATTAAGGGATAATTGCATTTTTCTCCCCTAAAATTTGGTGTAATTATACATAGATCCCTTGTGGTTTGAAAAATTATATCTAGCATTCCTAAAGTTTTCATCTAATTGAAAAAAAAAATCTATCTTTACCTCCGATTGACTTATTACTGATTTATTGCAAGTCAAATAAATATATTTATGATCAAATTATTGACATACGTCTTCACGCATTGATGCATGTGAGGAGGTATATCCTCACAATTTTAAGGGTAGTCTAGTCGGAAAAAAATTATTTGACCAGCAATAAGTTAGTAATAAGTCAATCGATTCTAAATATCAATTTTTCATTCTGAATTTTTATTAATATTAGTAAAGTTGGTGTATTTTGACTAACGAGGAACTTATTTAGTAGACAATTGAGAAAAATATTGAAATTTTTTGTTGACTAAATATTGGTGATTAAATCCCTCACGTGACAAAAACGTATGTGTAGTAGAGAAAGAAACAGGGGTGTTGCATATTTAGTAAAGTTAGGGTAATTAAAAAGTAAAAAAAATGTAATTTACCCTCTTCTAATATAAAAAATTCTTTGTAAAAAATAGATAAATAGTAAATTATCTCTTATGTTTTGATAAATATAACAAGCTATTTTCCTTTTAGACCATTGATAGGAAGTAATTTGCTTCATTTTTCAAAAATACTGGGGATAATATGTTAATCTTTTTTTATAAGGGTTTTTTTTTTTTTTTTGGCTCATTTAAGCCTGAATGAAAATATAAAGATTGTGACATAAACTTTAATTTTGTACTGAAATATTAAGGCACTGTATTTATTAAAATATTCTTTATAGAAAATTCACACACTTCTACTAGAATAAACCTATTCGTAATTTTAATACATGTGCTGGAGTAGCTCAGTTGGTTAGAGCGTGTGGCTGTTAACCACAAGGTCGAAGGTTCAAGCCCTTCTTCTAGCGATGTTAACTTTGCTGTTTCGTACTTTTTCCTCTGTTAGGAATAAAGTTAAAGTGTATTTCCTCAATATTTAACTTAATGTTCGAAAAGTTTTGGACTCGTTTGCAATTTCTAAAAAAATAAACGATAAAAATATCAAATCGAGATGAATATATATTATATTTTGAGAGCTTTTGCAAAATTTGATACCGAAAGAATCAAAATCGTGAAATGTAAAAAAATTACAGCACTATTTTGTAATTCTAAAAGAATAAAAGGATAAAAATAGCAAAATATTAAAATTATAGGATCAAAAATATATTTAAGTTTATTTTATTAATTAGTATATTAAAATCAGTAATGCAAAAATGAATAAAGGGGAAAGAAAGAAAAAAAAAAAGAAAAGGGAGAATGCACATGTCCTCGTATATATTACCTTTATACAATTGAAAAGCACTTTTTTTGTATTTTTAATTATTTGATCTGTGAATTTATTTTAATTATTTTACTTTTTTTTATAAAAAAAAATCCACATCCTTTTTTCTTCTTTATTTTATTTCAATAATTTTTCATGACTTTCATAGATTTTTTGATGTTTTTTTTTTATTAATTAATATATATTTTTAAAATTCTAATAATTTTTTTAAAAACTATAAAATATTATGCACACACGTTTGAGTGTATCACATTTACTAGCATCGATAAACAGCTTTATAAGAAGGCCTGAAAAGAAGGGTAAATTACAACCACTTCTTTTGAGATTTGACATAATTACAAATACTTTCTCATTGTTGGAAAGGTTATAAATACCCCCTTGGTTTTACTGTCCATCTAACAACGAGCCCATTCTGTCGTATTTTCATACAACTTTTATGGTGAATTGACAAAAATGCCCTTTTTTATTATAAATTATAATTTGATACATATCTTATAATTTTCTAAAATATTTTTCTGAACTAATATTCCATTTATATTATTTATTTTACACAATCTCAATTTTTTTTTTATTTTTTAAAAAAATTCAACAAGGGTAAAATAGTAATGTCCACTTTACCGTCGGCTACATAATGATTTTTCATTTTAGGGAGATATTTGTAATTTTTCAAATAATGAGGGAACATTTATAATTATATCAAATTTTAGCGGATGAAGTTGTAATTTATTTAAAAAGAAAGAAAGAAAAAGAGTTTTGCTAGATGGCCTTATATGCTACAAGTTAGTGACCTCTCATGGCCTATGGGTTCTCATTGTGGGGGGAAGATTGATTTGAGAGGAGTGTCTGGTTGGTAGTCTCCTGTGCATCTACACCTGCAAGTATATACAACATCAGAATAAGTTGCCAAGTACAAATTCATCTCAACAAGATTATATTTGTTTGGAATAATTACATTTACACCCCATACTTTATGCTTCATTTAAACAAATCATCATATTTTATAAAAAATTACATATATGTAGTCTTCAGAAAACGTGACTATAATTTACAAAATCATCCTTGTTTTTCATAACACATACATCTCTCAGAAACGTCAATATCATTACACAAACTATCCTTGTGTTTTGATTATCATGATAAAACTTTGTTCGAACTTGATTTATCAAACTTAACAAATCAAATCTCATTTATCAAACTGAGTCGTGCTTAATCCAATTAATCTCGTTTGAGTTTGATTAGACAAAACATCAAATCAAATTGAAAAGTAATTTTTTTATGTTCAATAATTCAAATAAACTTAAATAAATGTGTTCCGTTTGATTCAAACCATTTAACTAGTTTTGAGTTGAGTCGGATAACTTCAAATTTTGTCGGACTTAAATCAAATTGTATTACATTGGATTTAAAATGAATTGATTACAATTTTAATATAGGTTGACCTTATTTGGATTTACTACGTGAAATAAAAGTAAGATCTATTCTAATTGTATTTCTCCCTTGATTAATATAGAAACCTCTTTCCTATTTGATGGTTAGTGAAGCCCACAGGCTCAATAGAGTTTAACACACTTTACAGAACATAGAAAATTGCCATCATTACATGATGGGCGATGAATTTTATCTTGGAACACACCATTCCCCATACGTGTTTTGTTGTGCTAGATCAGGGCTTTTGGCGACCAAGATAAAATAGTCATGTTTTCCGAAACTCAAATATAGTCTCCCCAAATACAAGGTTACTGTGGCTCCTCAAGTTTAAGGATTAAATCCTGTACTATCACATCTAAGAAATTTAAGATATACCGGTCATGTCTCATGGACTTCCATATGACAACTTCTATGAGTCAGTTCAGTGAACTTGACAACCTCTGGTCAAGCAACCATTAAAAATCATAGACGTCATATGTCTGTCGTTAATGAAACTTGACACCTAACATATGGATACATTATTTACTGTGAGTCTCTATAGAACCCTAGACGCCCTATTTCGAGGGCTCTCGACTTTCAATATTTCAAATCAACCATCGAAAGTGGATTTTATAGTTGCCATAATATCCGCAACCAAAATTATTAGTTTATGTATAGCAAGAGAAATAAGCAAACGCGACAAAGGAGGCCGAATAAGCTTTATTTTATTCATGATTTTCAATATTACATTTTAAAGAAATTGTAGAGATAGACTACCAAAACAAACATTCTAATTGACTTCCTGATCAGTTACACTAAAAGTTTCCTCATACGGAGGAGGGCAGAAAACTTGGAGTCGGCTTGGGAAAGTCGCCTAGTCGACTACATGAAATTCCCCAAATACAAGGAGGAGCTAGCTCGCAAGGTCCGCACGTATAATATGTGATGCTAGCAAAAAGTTGCTTGTGTGGATAGGTACGACTCAGTCTTTGGACCTTGGTTCCTACCAATTCTTTTATTGCGCCAAATAAACTGTACAAGTTGAATTTTACTATGAATTTTATCATGTAGCAATACTTTTAAAGAAAATAACGTTGTTTAATGTTTTTACTACGATATTATTTTGTTGCAAAAGAATTATATTTTATTATCATTATCATATCAATAATCATTATTTTTTAATATATTTACATACATAATTGATCTTCAAAGAGTGTATATATATATATATTGACAAGGGCACTTCGCCCTTTTAATTGATTATAAATTGGAGTATTTTTCCTCATGACCAACTTTCCGACAAGTTATACAGCACTTTACATCTAGGAATTTTAATTCTGTAACTACAATCAATGGTAATTTTGATCTTGTTTAAATTAAGTTTCATAATTTAATTCTATTATAAAAAAAATAGTAATTTTAAGACAATTCTGGCTATTTTTTTCAGAAAATTTCATGTGACTTGCACATGATCAATTAAATCATAAATTTCGGTAAAATCGATCGAAATTGTCCTAAAATTGCAAATTTATTTTAAGTATAGGATCAAATTACAATATTTGATTTCAACAAGATTAAAATCACCAAACCCAATAATTACATGACTATGTCGTCTATGCCAATAAATTATACGAAATATTGAATGAGGGATAAAATAAAAAATTTATACAATTTTTTTTATCAAGATTAATATTTTTCGTCCAAATCAATGAAGAAACGTAAAGTTGTAAATTGAGAATTTTTGCCAGAATCAAATTCCTTTCTTCATAACCGCAAGTGAATCTTTTTATCCTACACCAACACCACCAGCCATGCCAAAAGCATCTTTACATTAACAAAGATGTCAAATTCAGCCACTATAGAAAATGATAAGTTGATTGATTGGTTTGTATCTTCTATCACATTTTGCTATTAGAAATTGAAATAATATTAATAATTAATTGATACGTGTTCTTTTTCACGTTAGAATATATTATAATTCTGAGTAAATTACAAAAATCTCTCATGACGTTTGACATAAATATGGATATCCTTTCGTTGTTTGAAAAATTACGTAATATTCTTTCTGATTTTAACAATGGTCTGATAATTAGCCCATTCCGTTAATTTTTATTAGATTTTCATCCACTTTTTGTAGTGAATTGATCGAAATGCGCTTGTAGACTAAGACTTATAGTTTTATTTATTTTTTGAAATTTTTCGAATTTTCTTTATAATTTTTGAAAATTTTCCATCCACATCATTTGATTTTTTTTACAAATTAATATATTTTAAAAAAAATGTAAAAAAAAATACAATAAGTGCAAAGTTCATCATTTCGTACCCCCGTCCAATGATTATATAATTTAATCAAACATCGAGGGATATTCATAATTTTTCAAATAACGAGCAGTAGTCGTAATTTAGACAAATTTTATGGGGGTCATTGTAATGTACCCTGTAATACATTTACATTAGAAAATTTGACGAAAGGAACTATATACAATATACGTGTGGATGTGAACACGAAAATGTAATAGAAGATACTTGGCGCGTTTCCGACATGGTAAAGCAAAAAAAATTCCACTACGTAGGCAAAGTTGATGAATAAAATTCCTCACCCTGAAGCCTTCATTCCATGTCTTAAACACCATGAGTGGAGGCTCCCGGAGCAGTCGGCCCTCCGAGAATTGGCAGCCTGGACCTGACTACTGGATTTATCTGCCTACTAATCTATCAGACTTTCTTCCCCCACGAAGAACTCCGGTTTGCTGCCTCAGTCTCTCTCTCCCTCTCTCTCTCTCTCTCTATATATATATATATATATATATATATATAAACATGAAAACTAGACATCTTTGTCTATTGATGTTGAAGCTAGATCATACGTTTCATTGCATCTTTTTCTGGTTTGTCTTGTTTTCAGAGTCAGAGAGGAAGAACGAGAGATCCGCGGTGGTTTCTTGAGGAGAGATCCATACGAGGTCCTAATAATGGCTTAGTCAGGTAATTTCATTAGAAGCAATTTACACATATCATATCGTAAACGAGCAAATTATTCTTTTATTGAAAAAAAAGTAGCAATTTATTTCTTTGATTTTTTAAAAATGAAATAATTTACCTCCTTAGATCGCTTTATTTTATTTACCCACTCACACACGTGGTTAATGAGTTATACGAGATTCCTAAATTATTTTATTTTAAAAAATATAAAGAGATAAATTGCTATTTTTGTAATAAGTAATAATTTGCTTATTTACATAAAGAATTTGATTGCATTTTTCCTTAATTAGAATGATTTGTTGTGGTTAATATACGACAGTGCATCTCCATCATGTATATAATCATCCATGAGAATGCGAAAGACTCTTATTTTTATAGGTTCGAAATTTTGGTTTTGATTTGATTCGTATAAAATTTAAGTCAATTATAGGGTATGCAGACTCACGCTTTTCATGTAATTATTGAGCGCTAATTACATTATTTTCTTTTGAGATTTAGTGTAATTATATATAATTTTTTTATAATTAATTAAAAAATTATATTTAATATCTATAAGCTTTGCTTTTTCTTATATGAAAGCAAACATTAAGGGTACTAAATATAATTTTTCAAACCAAAGAATATCCATATGTAATTATACAAAGGCTTAAAGAGTGTAATTATCCCACATAAGTTTTCAATCAAAACTCAAAATTTTTTTGCAATTTTTACCCTATTTTCAGAAGGATACTTATAAAGCATCTTCATTTTTAATTTTTTATTTTATATGAATCGATGAACTATTATTAATTGAAATAGCTCGATTATAATCATTCCTGTCAAATATCAATACCTAACAAAAATAATTATAGCAATCATACCCCAATTAATAATATCAAATACCTACTATGAAGTATAACATGATCCCACGGATAAGTATTTATGCACTACAAACAAGGTAAAATTTGAAATTCACACTTGATATATGCAGCTATCCATCAACAGTGAACCGTCGCCCTTCAGTCCGACTACTGCTCATAGACGACTATGATACATATCTTGGAACTCAAACCCCAGTGCCTGAGACGCCTCCGGCGTTTCAAGAACCAAGGTACACTCAAGAGGAGGAATCCATGCTGACTCCACAACAACAAAAACAGGCAATCAATAAGCTGAGGAAACAACTCTATAGCCCACATATGAGTAATATAATCAGGAGGCTGAGCATCAAGTCTAGTGGGAGCAACGTTGAAAGCTTTCAACAAGACGATGATGGGAAAAGATGTGCAGTTTGCTTGGAAGATTTCGAGACTAGACAGTTTGTGACATTGACGCCTTGCAACCATATGTTTCATGAAGATTGCATTGTGCCTTGGGTGAAACGACAAGGCAAATGCCCTATTTGTAGATTCGTGATTGCTGAATAGATGTGCCTCAACGAAGAAATAATGACACCCGACCGACTCCAGGGCTGGTGGGGCTGAGAGGGATCCAATCTCAATTATGACGCTGGCGTTCTATTTCAATTATGTACTCATTCAACTGTTAGAAAAGGGAATACCAAGTAAATGTCGAGAGATGAGGGAAATCACAATGTGCCTTGTAATATAGACTTTACCTTGTGTATTTCCAAGCAGGATAAGCAAGAATATAGTTTCAATAATTTGATCGATCATGCAAACACATAATCAATCTGTTTACTACTTATATTGATTATTTATGAAAATTACTGGATATTGAAATAATGGCAAAATAAGTTAAAGTTGGACTCGAGCATGAGAGTTTGGAGTCTCTTTTCTGAAAGTTTCTTGTCTCCCTTTTGTGAGAGTCTTGGTCCTTTCCGGTGTCCAGTACACATTCCACTCCAGCAAGCACTTTCCTCTTTAGAGGGAACGCAACACGAGATGGTTCGAGCATACCGCCTACGTTATTAGCTTAATCATAGAGGACGTCAGACTACGGATTCTTAGCAAAAATCTTCTTAGCTTTGTTAGCTCTAGTGTACTTTATAGAGTATGACGTATCTCTTAGCCTATCGAGAGATAATATATCATATGAGCACTGTTGTATTATACCTTCTTTTTTTATTTATGAAATTTACCTTTTCCAAAAAAAAAAAAAGAAATTGAGGATGAAGGCCGTAGTTGGCCGTCTATTAGCCCCTAAGTCAGACCGTTTTGGGCCGTCAATATGAGGCCACATTAATGTACTTTATGCTTTTTGATAGAAGATAAATTATATAATACAAACAATATATTTAAGTAATTTTTTATTCTTTTATACTTTTATATAAGGTTGGATATATGTAAAAAGTGATCTAAATATTTAGAAGAATGTCATAATCATTTTGAAATTAATTATCATATAAATATAAACTCTGGTAAGTAGAAAAACATATCAATTTTACTAATAATTAAAATATAGTAAAAATTCAAAATTCTTATGCTTTATCTATTTTATCTAAAAAAAAAATACAAACAGCACAATATATTATAAAAAGTTATTTGATTTAATTTATACAAATATACATATAAGTTAGGAAGAAGCAAAAATGAAAGGTTAGACCAATCAATCACTAGCAAAATGCCACGTACACTATTTACAAACCACATCCATTCCCTCTACATTATTTCCTCCATTTCTCTTCTTCCTTCGGAACTCCATCACCTTCCTCCCTGGCTCTCCGCAGTCACCTTCTCTCAGGTAGTTGTTTTATTTTGAAGAATTCTTGGAGAAAAGAAGCGTATGAAGTTCTTTTATCTTCATAATTTGGTGGGTTTTGTTATAAGCATTATTTCAATCTTGTTTAGCTCAGTCTGTGGTTGAATTTGTAGTACTGGATTACATATTTTTGGTGGGTTTTGAGTAATTTGATTGAAAACTTTTGATTATGCTTGGGACAGTGGATTCATATGTGTTAATAAGCTTTTTGTTATGTTATTTTTCCTATTTTTGGGCGACAAGGCGAGTGTGAAATTGAAATGGCCGATGATACTTGGAATAATCCTGATTGGTTTAGTTAAATGGTTTTCAGTTTTCACATGTGTTCGATTCTTTAGTTATGATTTAATTATTTTGAGCCCCATCACAAATTCTTGTCCATGTGTGCGCAATGTTAATGTTTCTGCTAAGTTGAAAATGAGAATTCTACTTTGCTGTTAGAAAATTCCTCTCATTTTTAACAATTTAGTTTTGACATTGCAAGTTATGACATAGGCTACTGCTTGACTAAATGAAATTGATTTCATTTTTTTGCCGTATACTCCTTTTTCCATGGTTTGGGATTTGCAAATATTGTTAAGCATCTGTTCCTGATGTTTTAATATGTGCCTTGGATTAAGATAATTAGTCTTGTTAAACTCCAGAGGAACGAAGATGGTGGCTTCATCGGCAATGGCGTCTGTAGTGGGAAATGGTTTGTCCAGTAGTAAAACCAGAACAAGTGTTTCCAAGGAAATTTATGGGGGGCAGTTTGTCCAATCCTCATGCCTTTCATCAATGAATAACATGTGTAAAGTAGTATATATTAGAGCATCACTAGATCAAAGGAGAAATGATGGAAGAAGAGGTTTTCTTAAATTGTTGCTTGGTAACTCTGGACTTGCTGTACCTGCATTATTAGGCAATGGAAAAGCTATTGCTGATGAGCAAGGTGTATCCAATTCAAGGATGTCCTATTCTAGATTTTTGGAGTATCTAGATAAGGATAGAGTGACAAGAGTTGATTTGTTTGAAAATGGAACTATTGCTATTGTTGAGGCTATATCTCCAGAATTGGGTAACCAAGTCCAGAGAGTGCGTGTACAACTCCCAGGCCTCAGCCAGGAGCTCCTTCAAAAGCTTAGGGAGAAGAATATCGACTTTGCTGCCCATAATGCACAAGAGGACTCTGGTTCTCTTTTGTTTAATTTAATTGGAAACTTGGCCTTCCCTTTAATTTTGATAGGGGGTCTATTCCTTCTCTCACGACGGTCTTCTGGGGGAATGGGTGGGCCTGGAGGGCCTGGTTTCCCTCTTGCCTTTGGTCAATCAAAGGCTAAGTTCCAAATGGAACCAAACACTGGTGTCACGTTTGATGACGTTGCTGGCGTGGATGAAGCAAAGCAAGATTTTATGGAGGTGGTGGAATTCCTGAAGAAGCCTGAGAGATTCACTGCTGTGGGCGCTCGTATTCCTAAGGGAGTTCTTCTTGTTGGTCCTCCAGGTACTGGAAAGACATTGCTAGCAAAGGCAATCGCTGGTGAAGCAGGTGTTCCATTTTTCTCGATTTCAGGTTCTGAGTTTGTTGAGATGTTTGTTGGAGTCGGTGCCTCAAGAGTCCGTGATCTTTTCAAGAAGGCCAAGGAAAATGCTCCCTGCATTGTGTTTGTTGATGAAATTGATGCTGTTGGCCGTCAAAGAGGAACTGGTATTGGTGGAGGCAATGATGAAAGGGAGCAAACGCTAAACCAGCTCTTGACAGAAATGGATGGTTTTGAAGGGAATACTGGTATAATTGTTATTGCAGCTACTAACCGTGCTGATATTCTCGACTCTGCCTTATTGAGGCCAGGAAGGTTTGATAGACAGGTCAGTAAGCAATATCTGTCTTTTCTATTTTGATACTTAAATAAAAAATGTGTTCAATTTGAATGTTTGTGCAGGTCACTGTTGATGTCCCAGATATTCGTGGAAGAACAGAGATCCTAAAGGTTCATGCAAGTAATAAAAAGTTTGACTCAGATGTATCACTTGAAGTGATAGCTATGAGGACACCTGGTTTCAGTGGAGCAGATCTTGCTAATCTCTTAAATGAGGCAGCTATTCTGGCTGGTCGGCGTGGAAAGACAGCCATCTCATCAAAAGAAATCGATGATTCAATTGACAGGATAGTTGCTGGAATGGAAGGAACAGTCATGACAGATGGCAAGAGCAAAAGTCTTGTGGCATACCATGAAGTGGGTCATGCCATCTGCGGGTAAGTGCATATTTATTAATACCTGCACTGAAGAGGGAATGATGACTTAATCTCCTGCATATTGATGTTGAAGAGCAGAACTTTTGCAGTATAATTGTCATCCTAATTTTAAAATTTAAACTTTGGGCAGGATTAATCATGGGCTGCCAATTGTCTTAAACTAATTCTTAGGCATTACTTCTTATGCTTCTTCTTACAAAACTACTTTCTCTACCTGATTTTGGAGAGTCGTAATTGTCTAGTCTACTGTGTTTCCATTGATATTTGGCTTAGTTTAAACATATTTTTCTATACTTTTAAGCTTGTTCCATGTGCCAGTTTAGCTTTTATGTTAAAGTACGTGCGATACTCCTTTAAATTGGACAAAGTGTACAAAGAAAATAGTTGGGTTTAATCATGTTGACAAGGCTGTTTGTGACAATTCTGCAATTGTAACTAGCAACCTACCTGCTGACTCTTCTTGTTATATTGTCCTTTCCTTTCTTTCCTTTAATTAGTTTTTCTTCTTAGCTTACTATGTATGATCAATCATGTTTTCCACTCATTGATTTCTCACTTCTTTGCTGATACCAAGTTGTTTACAAGATTTAAATTTATTTCTGAACATTTGAAACAATTCAAATTGTTGCTTGCTTTATCATGCAGAACTTTGACCCCTGGGCATGATGCTGTTCAGAAGGTCACCTTAGTTCCACGTGGTCAAGCACGCGGTTTGACGTGGTTCATCCCTGCAGATGATCCAACCTTGATATCAAAGCAGCAACTTTTTGCCAGAATTGTTGGTGGGCTCGGTGGAAGAGCTGCTGAGGAGGTTATATTTGGTGAGCCGGAGGTGACAACTGGCGCAGTCGGTGATTTGCAACAGATCACTGGCTTGGCCAAGCAGGTAAACGTTCTCCTCTTATGCTGCTTCAATCGTTTGAATGCATCATTTTTGTCATAGATAGATTATTAATTCACCACTTCATGTGGAAGCAATTCCTGAAATCAACCATTACTCTATGGAGTTTCCTTTATTCTTTATTTGTTATTTTCTTTTTCTTTTCGCCTGAGTGCTAGGTGGTGGGAATTTTACGATCACAGTAAAAACACCAGTTAACTCAGACCAACTGGCTGAAAATGCCAAGGCATCGTTCCAATTGAATCATGGCCTTGCTTATTTGAACTTTCTTCATTCTTTCGTAATGTCAGGGTTAATACTATCACATTCTGAGGCATAGAGTAGTTATGAACTATATCTCCCTCACTGTTAGAAAAATATTTGCTCGGAGTTTTGGTATTAAAAGAAAAAGGAAAAAATCTTACGATTACCTTCCTTTCGGAATTTAATTCAGAATAATTATACTTCTATATCTTTGGAAATAAAATATCAGCATTAGATTTCTAAAATTTTATTAGTTGGGCAAAAGAAATGGGTGGTATGTAAATGTTGTAAACTTGGAAGCGAGGATTCAGTAATTTGAAAAGGGGGTCAGAATGCAATTAATTAGTAATTATACAAACTATTGGGGGAGATCATTTTATTAATCTGGCTGTTGTTGCTGACATGTTGCGTTTTCTTTGTAGATGGTTGTTACTTTTGGCATGTCCGACATAGGTCCGTGGTCACTGATGGACGCATCTGCCCAAAGTGCTGACGTGATCATGAGAATGATGGCAAGGAATTCCATGTCCGAAAAGCTTGCTGAAGATATTGATGCTGCAGTCAAGAGGATTTCAGATGAGGCTTATGTGATTGCATTAAGCCACATCCGGAACAACCGTGAAGCAATTGATAAGATCGTGGAAGTCCTTCTTGAGAAGGAGACTATGACAGGAGATGAATTTCGGGCTATTCTTTCGGAGTTTGTGGAGATTCCAGCTGAAAATAGAGTTCCTCCTACACCAGCTCCAGTAACTGCACAATAGCATACCATATTCTTTAAAATCCTATTGATAGAAATGCAATTATTGTTTCTTGTATAAGTTCCTAGTCGCACTGGTGTAGTAACAGAAGTGAAACAGATGAGCTGTTGCCCCCTGTGTCTTGTGCAGAGATTGGTATAGTCAGTGCAGAAGCGAGCAAAGAACGGTAACCATTTTTTCTGCCGCTTCATTTCCAGTTGGCTCTTGAACCTATTTTTCCAGAAATATGCAGCACAATACTCCCCTGTGAAGAAAACAAAAAAAGAAAAGAAGAGCAATTTACTTTCTTACATTTTTTAAAAGGGTTAAATACAATTTACCCCCTGTGACATGGGAAATTAGCAAATATTCGCCTATAAAAAAAAATAGTAAATTATCCCCCTATCATTGACTTAGACGTGGGTTAATTTGCTTTATTTATAAAAAATATAGGTGGTAATTTGTTATTTTATTTTTTATAGAGTTTTTTTGCATGTTTTTTATATCACAAAGGTAAATTGCATTTTTTTCTATTTAAAAATGGAGCACAAACCCCCTGTATGCCACTTGTACACTTTTTTACACTAGTTTTTGACAAGTTTTCCCTCCCTTATGCAGTTAGCCCTTCCCTTTTGTTTCAACACATTTTTTCCTCAAAAAGAAGAAAAAAATGTGTACCTGATTTCGCAAGAGTAGAGGAATTCTGCCATAAGTTTGAGGAGCATTGTGGCCCAGGCAATGAACTAGAGGAATTTTTTGAGGTTGTTTCAAGGGTGTCTAAAGGTAGGGGTTGTTTTTTATAATGCACTCTTCTCACTATTCGTGTGTCTAAAAGTATAAAGAAGAAAAAAAGGACGTGTTCGACACATTTTGAAGGTGTGTTTGATACGTTTTGAACATATTTTGTTTTTTTTTTTTTTAAAAAAAAAAGAAAAGAGTTTTGGCTTAGAAAAAAAAGAAAAAGAATTAATTCACTCTTCTCAGACAAAAAGTTTTTAGGTGAAATTACTAAAATTTTGAGAGATGAACATGATGATTTAACTAATTAAGTACGTATTTTTTAAAATAAATTAATTATGTATATTTTTAAGGTAAATTTGATTAAGAATTTAGATGTAAGATATTCTTATTTTATGTTTTATTTGATATTTTCTATAGGTTAAATTGCATTTGCTGCCCCGTATATTGGGGGGTAGCATTTCAGGGACTGTAGTTAAGGGTGTAGCAAATAGAATCCCAAAATTAATTCTTTTTTTGCTATTGAAGGATTCCGGCAACCGAATTTTGCAAATTCGCCGAAAACTGCTTACCTGGACACAAATTAGGGTTCCAATTTGGGGCTTTTGTTGATGTGGTTGTGCCCTAATATATGGGGTAGTAAATAATTTTAAATTTCTAATCATTTCTTTAAATAATTTTTTAACATGAGGTACAACTCGAACACCCTGTCAAGCAATTTGATGTGTTTGAGAAGTGCTACAAAATGAAGAAGAACGACCAATGGAGCGACTCGAGGGCAGCAGAGGCGCGGTAAGTATAAAACATATTTTAATTTTGAAATTTAAAATTATTTTTTTTAAATCTAATCATTTCATATGTTCACAGGAGCTATTCCAGCAGATGACGGAGGAACGCCAAAACCAGCAAAACAGTAATCAAGGCTCGATGGCCTCGAACGAGCAATAGATGTGGTTGTCAATAGCAAGCGGCCGAATAGGGGTCGAGTATTCGATCTCGGTTGCGAGGTCCACCATACTATTGCTGGACCATCACAACCCAATGGGTCCACTGCTCCATCACCCTCGCCACCACAATTGCCATGCCTCGACCTTGATGATCGGGTAGCAAAGCTTGAGAAGTGGATGCGGCGGATGGATTCCACCTAGCCCGATCCTCCAGCGGCTCAGCCTCTAGCTAATCCCCCGATACTCGACGACGATGATAAAAAATCCACGGTTGAAGGGAGTGTTGATTTAGATTAGGTTTGTTTTTTATTTGTATAAATAAAATTTTTAAACAATACTTTTATCTTGTTATTAAATTATTTTTATGTTCTTGTTATATTATATATTTTTTATATAATATTGCGCATTTAAGAATTTAAAAACTACCTAGATATAATAAAAAATTTAATAATTTATTTTTATGAAAATAAATATTAAAATAGATTAAATATAATTAAATATTATAAAAAGTAATTTTTGTCATTGCTTTTGTAACGACTTTGGGTGTAAAAATTGCTAAGCATGCTGTTACAAATATCTTATAACAGCTACCAAGCATGCCGTTACACCCAAAAAAGTCGCGGTAGGGCAGCCGCGTTACAAAAATCGTTATAACTTTCAAAAGTTGTTACAAGTTAATAACTTGGCCGTTATAAAAACCGTTACTATAAAATAATTATTTGTAATGAAGTTTTGAAATATTCTTGCCTAAATTTTATTTTTTCTTGCAATTTTTAATTCCAGATTTTTAGCTTGATTTCTTGATATTGTATATTCATATGCATCCAATTTATTTAATCTATTCCTTAATTCAATGACTTTTAAGTTTTTTTTTTTTTTAAATTTATTCCTAGAAATATATATTTTCATTCTGTTGTTTATTTATCATCTTTAATTTCTAGTTCATAATTAACTCATTTTCTATATATTATTTTATTGTCCTAAGTTGATTCTCAACACTTGTTAACATACTCAAAATTGAAATTTTGTTTATAACTAATGTGTTAGCATAGAATTATTCTAAAGTCTTATACTTTTAGTTGTTACTATTTTAATGTTTATTCACCATTTAACTTTCCTTATTTTCATAATATAATTTCGGATCGATATATACCAATTGTTAGTTATATTTAAAAAAAATAATAATTAAAGTGGAATAAACCCTTAGTATATATCAAAATAATTGTGCTTTACAATAACTAGAGGCTCAATACTTATGTTAATTATATTTTAATAGCAAGTTATTTAAATTTAGTTATTTATTCTCATGTTGTTTAGACTATTCTTCTATCTCTACCTGTTTTTTATTGTTTTTATGTTATTTTACTTCTGGGTGAATAGCAATTTATCCTCCTGTGATATTAAAAATGAGCAAATTACCCTCCTATGAAAAAAATATAGCAATTTACCCTTCTATGCTTTTTAAAATGAAGCAATTTACCTCCCTATATAAGGAGGTAAATTGCTTCATTTTAAAAATTATAAGGGGGTAAATTATTATATTTTAAAAAATACATAGAGGTAATTAAATCGCTATTTATTTTTTTATAAAGAGATAATTTGCTCATTTGTAATATCACAAGAGGATTGCTTGCATTTTTTCGTCTTACTTGTATGATGTTGCGGAGATAAACAAAATAATTTATAGTTTCATCTTTATTAAATTATGCTCTATCCATTAGTTCCATTTGAAATAGAAAAGCTAATTTATGCTAAATTTGATTTTGATATATAATTACATTTATTATATATTCTAAAACACTTAAGAAAATTATTAGATTGTGATTCAATTTGTTTTTATAATAAGTCAATATTAAAAATGTAAATAGATAACAATGATGTAAACAAATTTAGAAAAAATCTATAAATATATCATATTCTATGAAGATTATAACAAATGAAAAAACAATTACTTGTGAAGACTAAACTATACAATTGAAATTTAATCTGCAACTAACATGTCAATGTGCTATTCTTTTAACATTATACTTTTAATTTTTTTTTTTTAATATTTGATAGCTTGTTTATCAACATATTGCTTATTTTTTGCAATATATTGTACAACACTGCATATATACATATATATATATATATATTTATACTAACGTATAACCCGTGTTATGCACGGACTTAATTTAATCGTAATTAAAATTACATTCAATTGAAATTTCAAATATGTGAAGTGAATCATTTTTGTCAAATAAATTACTTTTTTTTTTTCTAAGAAATAGTTATAGCGCATTAACGTCAATACAATTCGTAAAAATTACAATTATAAAAAAATATATATGCAAAAGATATGGTTAAATTAAAACTATGTTTTATTTAAATAAATTAAATGAAAACCGTCTTCATTATTTGAGAAAGTAAGAAGCTCCACTATGGCTTCAGATAAATGTTGAATTTAGAAAATAAATGACAAATATAATTTATAGGGATAAAATCAATGAATTTTCAATAAATAAAACTTATCATTTTCACTCCATTTAATAAGTAAAATGATTTCATAATAAGAAAAAACCGGAAAATATATATATATATATATATATATATATGTATACTGTACATAATTCACAAAAAAATTAAGATTTATTGCATGAGATATAGCAAGAGAATATTATAAATATATGCATATGGAGCTCATGAAAAGAAAATAATAAAAATAAAAAAAATGTAAATATTGCCAAATACTAAAAGGAATTAAGAAAATTAGTGGAAAAATCACAAAATGATATCCAATTGGAATTTAATGAAAGATAAGTAACGCTTTTAAGAAATACAACAAAATTATTTATTAAGCATCCGAATTTACCATAAATATTTTAAAAATGCACAAATTTTGGAAAAATAAATAAGACAAGTTTGAAAATAATAAAGGTGGAGTTTGAAAAATAAGAAAGGTTGCTAGTCTTAATATTCACCATTAGTATACATATTAATTAAGTATTTTTACAATAAAAAAATTAAATTCTAAATTTTAAGAATTGATCATTTGGTCAAAATTGAAGGGTTTGGGTCAAAAAATGATTTACCCAATTACTCAACCTCAACTAAAAGAATGATGTTATCTTGGCTCAAACCATTAAAATACATATATAATACTCAAATTTGATATGACTTTTGCAAATTTATTATTTTAAAAATATGTAAAATCCATAATCTGTTTTGGATTTTAAATTTTTGACCAATTTGTTGGGACTTTTTGCTTTATTTCAAATTCAATGAAATATTGCATATAATAAGACAATTAATGCTTAGATCAAGCATTAAATTCTTGATTTTGAGAAGAAAATATAATTGGAAAAGAATTTAATTACCCAAAGAAATGAGATTCAAGTAATTACATGGGTAATTTGTATACCAAATAAGATTACAAACCCCATCATCACAAAAGCTGGTCTCAGTCTACTATAAAAGTCCACACTTGTGCACTGTCTTTTGCATCATCACAATTCACAAAACTATAACATTGTCAAAAAAACCATGTCTTGTAGTAGTTTATCAGTGTTGTTTATTGGGCTGTCAGTGTTGGCCATTCCCTCAATTGCTGATTTTACAAATGAATTCTCCAGTGGAATTCAACATGTTCCAAATCGAAAGTTTTCCCATCAGCATCGATCAATGCCGGTGCTTTCTCCTCCTAGGCGTCGCCCTCCACTCCCTCCAGTGTCTCTTGATGGAACTCAAGAAGATACGAACCGAAAATCTTTCCATCAGCATCGATCTATGCCGATACTTTCTCCGCCTAAGAAGAATAGGATAATTATTCCTCCACTCCCTCCAGTGTCTCTTGATGGAACTGAAGAAGGTACAAACCAAAAGTCTTTCCACCATCGACATTCGCCCGCACCTGCTCCGAAACATGATAGGAGAATACCTCTTCCGCCATTGCCCTCACTATCTCAAGATGGAAATGAACAAGACACGAACCAACTTGTCCCTCCTCAGCCTCAGGTTGTTGCACCTGGTCCGAGGCACCGCAGGGTCGTACCTGTTCCCAACCCGTCGCCAACAAAATTAGATGATTAAACAAAGTCCGCGCCCATCCGTCCACTGCCGAAGCAATATATAAGAAAATAAAGTACTTCTGGAACATAGATTTTGTTTCCAGTTACTGTCTTCTTAATGCTTTTGTACTTGTTCAACTTAATAAGTGTTGAGCTCATGTTATGTTGATGAAATATTGTTGAGCCTTATGTTTCAAATCAGAAGATGACTAATTTTCTTGAATATTGATATGTTTTAGCTATGTATTTCCATTGAAAGAAAAAGACAATGTGAAAAAACAAATAATCTAGACGAGGTACATCCTAAATGAATCGGACCACCTAAGCGTTACTAATATTCACCAAAAAAAAAAAAATATATTGGCATTACACCATATCATGATGGACATTCAAGTGCATCGATTTGTCACTAGAGAAATTAACACTTTATATTATTTATAAATATCATTTTACGATGATCTAATATAATCTCAATCAAATAACTTTGAGTAACTATTGAGGTTCAATAAGTGAATACATCCAATAAATGAGTTGTGACAGAAAAATATAGAAATGAAGTAATCATGGGCTTACTGCACTTAAAAAAACTAGAAAGAATTCAAATACTTTCTAACATTGAGTCGTAGGAATAAAGTGAGAGAAGTTAATCCATGAACTTTGTTTAATCATCTAATTTTGTCAGTGACTGGTTGGGAAGAGGTACAGTCCTATGGTGGCTCGATCCAGGTGTAACCTGAGATTGAGGAGGAAGAAGATCAGTTTGGTAGCTCGGTCCTAGTATAACTTGAGGTTGAGGGGCGAAAAAATCATTTTGGTAGCTCGGTCCAAGTATAACTTATGGTTGACGAGGAAAAAGATCATTTTGGTAGCTTGGTCCCAGTATAACCTGAGGTTGAGGAGGGAAAAGATCGTTTTGGTAGCTCGGTTCGAGTATAACCTGAGGTTGAGGGGGTAAAAGATCATTTTGGTAGCTCGGTCCCGGTATAACCAGAGGTTGGCGGGGGGGAGGAATTATTTTTGTAGCTCGATCTAGGTGTAACCTGAGGTTCAGGGGGAGAAAGATAATTTTGGTAGTTCAGTCCCGGTATAACCTAAGGTTGAGGAGGGAAAAGATCGTTTTGGTAGCTTGCTCTGGGTATAACCTGAGGTTGAGAGGGGAAAAGATCATTCTGGTAGCTCGTCCAAGTATAACTTGAGGTTGAGGAGGGAAAAGATAACTTTGGTAGCTCGGTCCAGTATAACCTGAGGTTGAGGGGGAAAAAGATCACTTTGGTAGCTCGATCTCAATATAACCTGAGGTTGAGGAGGGAAAAAGATCATTTTGATAGCTTGAGGTTGAGGAGGAAAAATATCAATTTGGTAACTCGTTCCCGGTATAACTTAAGGTTGCGGGGAAAAAATATCACTTTGGTAGCTCGGTCCCGACATAACCTGAGGTTGAGGGGGGAAAAGATCATTTTGGAAGATCAATCTTAGTATAACTTACGATTGAAGGGGATAAGATCATTTTAGTAGATCGGTCCGGGTATAACCGCAGGCAAAGGTCAATAATGATGGAATAACTTCCGGTTTGGAACTTGTTGAATTCCATTGTACAATTCATTTGTGAAATCAGCAATTGAGGGAATGGCCAACTCGCCCAATAAACAACGCTAACAAAGTTCTAGACATGTCTTTTCAACAATTTTATATTAGGATAATTATATTTCTTTTTCTTGACATTTAGTAAAATTATACATAAATTCTTTGTAGTTTGAAAAATTACATTTAAAACCTCTGAAGTTTGCTTATGTCTAACAAATAAATTCTATCATCAGTAAAAAAAAATTACTAAATTTGCTGTTATTAACAAAAAAATTGAATGAATATTGATATTTACCCTTAATTGATTTAAAAAATTGAATTATTGCAGTTCAAACAATATTTTTCAGACAAAATTACTTTATAGCAATGAAGATATATCTCATCACATACAATAACGCGTGAAGATACATGAAGATAATTTGGTCATAAAAAATTTTATTTTACCTACTATAAATTAATAATAAATCAATTGAAAGTAAATATAGATTTATTTTCCTAAATATTTTGTTAATATCAATAAAAGGTGTAGCATAATTATACCAATTTTCAGAAGAGAAAAGTAATCATCCCTTTTATATTTTTGTGAATTGTGATGATGCAAAAGACAGGGCAGAAGTGTGGGCTTTTATAGTAGACCGAGACCAATTATTTGAATACATCTGTCCAGGTAATAATAAGCCAATTTTGAATACTAGTAATTGGTCATGTTGGCATTTTTAATCTTATTTGGTATTATAAACTACACATAATTAACATATTATTTGAATCTCATTTGTTTTGATAGGTAGCGAAATCTGAATTAGAAAATGAAATATATTTTTCTCAAAATCAAGCATAATGTTTGGTTTTGTTTTTAACTTGTTTTGGGGTGTTTTGTGAAGATAGAGAGAGAAAAACAAAGATAAATAAAAATAAGTTAGAGATAGTGTGTATTTTTGGATTTGTTTTTGGAGATAATATAAAATAAGTATGGTATATTTGATATTGGGTAGTGGGAAGACAAAAAATACTGTTCATTGTCAAATCATGTCTCTTTTATATATATTTATATATATGTATGTGTAAATATATATATAATTTATTTAGTTGTGAGTGATTAAAATAAATATTATTTTTTAATTAATTATATTTTTTAGACAAAAAGTAATTAAAACTGTTTTAAAATAATCAAAAATATATTCAAAACTTACAAAACTAAGCAAGACAAACATACACTATATTTTGGCCCATCTCAAAGATGGGCCAAAATCGAAACCAAACATACTGAAGAATTTTATGCTTGAAATCTAAGCACCAATGTTTTATTATCAATATGATACTGGATATTTGTTTTGTGGTGAATGAATCAAAATATCATTGTGAACTGAGAATTATAATTTTATTTATTTTTTAATTTTTTATGGACTAAGTAAATAATTTTTAAAATTTTTTCGTCCACCCCATTCTATTGTTTTTACAAAATTTATTTTTTTTCAAAACTTATAAAAATACAACAAGAGCAGAATTGATGAATTCTAAGTTTAAAATTTAATTAAAAACTTAGTGCCCATACCAAAATTTTAGAATAAATTAATTACCAATTAAAAGTTCAAATATTTGGTCAAAATTAGGTTCTAAATTAAAATTCACAATAAATTTATTTTATATATTTTCAAAATAATGAATCTGCAATAAGCTATATATCAAATTTGAGCTTTATGCTTTTTAATAGTTTGACCCAAGATAAAATCTTTCTTTTAATTTGGATTGACTAATTTACCTATAAATAATATAAGTATTTTGATAACTTAAAAGGGTTTAGTCAATATAACTTATTTTTTTTACTAAAAATAACTAATAATTAGTAGAACATCACTAATCATTTAGAAACAAAAACAAAAATAAAAGATATTAATAAAAAGTAACAAAAGAAAAAAATATAGTGTTGCATAATATATTACATAAAATATGCAATACGTTGATAAATTGGAAAATAAATATTAAAAAATAAATTTTAGAAGTAAAATTTAAAAAAAAAAAATTGCACATCAACATGTCAATTGCAATTGAAATATAATTAACATAATTTTGGGCCTCTTAAATGTAAAATATAATTATTTTGATACTAAGGATTTATTCAACTTGAATTATTATTATTTTTTTAAAGATAACTAACAATTGGTATATCAATTAGTTTAAAAAACATTGAGAAACAAAAAGATATTCATGGAAAACAAAATATACATATCTATGATGTATAATTATATTACAAAAATAAGTCAAATAGTGAATAAACATTAAGACAGTCACAGCTGAAACTAAAATTTTAAAATAATTGTATGCTAACACATTAGTTATAAATTAAATTCCAATTGTATAGTTATATTTTCATATTAACTAAATTAATAAATTTTGAGAATCAACTTAGAACGATAAATAATAAATAGAAATGAGTTAATTATTTTCATCTAGAGATTAAAGATGACAAATAAATAAAAGAAAGATAAATATATTTTTTTAGGAATAAATTTATAAAAATAATAACTTAAAAGTTATTGAATAAGAAATATATTAATCCAATTAGATGTATATGAATTCTGAACGCTGCATCTGTTGAATGAAAGTGGTGCTTAGCACGATCAAGCTAGTAGTTGGTTTGGAGGCGGACAAATAAATCAAGAAAGGATTTTTAGGCTCGATATCTCATCACAAATCTACGAAAATTTTTTAGATAACTACCATTTGCAGGTAGCGAAGGTAAGAAGAGGTGACGAACGGTTGGACCATGTTACTTCACCAAACAAATATGGTAGACCCACAAGACCGAGCCAGTATCACATTGCTCATACTCAAAAGGTTTTGAGTAATATGAGTAATTGGGTTTGAGGCCAAGTGAAAAATTATTAGAACAGATGACCAAGAAGCTAATTAAATTGGCTTCTTTTTTTTTTTTTCCATCGACCTTTATAAATGTAATATTATCTTTATAAATGACACAAGTGTGTGCTATACTTGTTACTTATATTTGATGGTGTTTCAATATCACAATAAACGTCCACTGATCGAAAAGTTAAACTCGTGGAGTTGGGCTGTAGATAGGTTTGCAACTATGAGACTAACTTCTTAGGTCAGTCTCAAACGTTCCAAGTCGAGAACTTTGAGAGGCATCCATAGTCCTATACAGACTTTACTAAGTATTGCAGTATCGTGCTTCATCGGCGGGAGATGTACGTCGTCTATATAATTTTAGTGGATTAGTTTGTAAGGTAATCGACTGACTGAATTGATTCATAAGAATTGTCATATAGAAACCTTACAAGCATGGTCGGTATGACTTGAATTCTCGATTATAATAGTACGAGATTATTCCTCGTACTTGAGTAGTCATGTCAATCGAGCACATATGAATAATGTTTCCTAGATCTAGCAAGCTGTGACTATGTCATGAGATATAGTCATTATAAGCCGTGCCCGGTACACTCGGAGTATGTAGCAAGGATGGTGGATTTCAAGAAGGAATCTGTCCCCTATTAGTATTATGCCAGCAATATAAGATGGTTTATACTTTGAAATTCTACGGTCGTAGCGATTGGTTAAGTAGGAAGGGATTTTCTATGTCGATCAGTGGAGTAAACATATCTCGAGTATGAAGCATAGATGTTTAGTCAAAGATGGGAACCAACATTCAATTCTTTGTCCTAGACTAAGGCCGGGAGACGGCTAATAGTAGGACCATACCCTTATAGGACTCGAAACCTAAATGTTCACACCACCATTAACTTAGTCTCCAGTTTCATAGAACATTGTTAGATGGTCATCAATAATAATCGGCATTTCATAAAAAGTAATGAAATCAATTTAGATTTAATTTCGAAAGAGGAGAACTAATTTGATTGCATTAAAATATTTTATTTAAATCAAACAATTAAAAAAAATCAATAAGATTTAAAAATTGATCAAATTTTGATTTGCCATATCATCAGTTTCATTGCCTGGGTAGAAATTCCCGACGGACAAATACCAAATTCCTGCAAAAACATGTAAATTATTAGCAAACTACACTGTGTGAAAAATACAAAATAGTGATATCTTTCTTTCTGTTACAGACAACATTTCCAAAATATAAGGTGCCTTTTAGATAGTTTTTTTTTGGTTTAGGAGGGTTTTATATCATTTCGAATTTCACATGGGGTAATGGGGTATACCCTCTCCTTCCGTAACGTGATTTATCTCCTGTAATATTATTAATGAGTAAGTTCTTCCTTTTAAAAAGATAATGAAATGGTCATTTTAGAAAATATAGGGGAATAAACTGCTGCACTTTAAAAAGGGACAAAATGCATAAAACCTTCCTGTATTTTCAAAAGTCTGTAAAAAATACCTTCTTGTTGTGAGAATAGGCTAAAAATCCCTCTGTGTTTTATAAAACTCAGCTCAATTGCCCCCTCTCCGTTAAATCCAACTAAGGTGTTAATTTTTTAGAAAATAACTGTTATACCCTTACTTAATATGTAATGTTTCTTATTTTAATGACCGTTGGATCTTCTTTGATCAAATATTCATCGTTAGATCTAATTAATTAATCTTAACCGTTAGATTCTAAAAAAGTAAAAGGTCTAGATTTAACAAATTATTTAACTTACATTATATATAAATAATTTAAAATTTAAAATTATATTATTATTAATATATATATATATATATATATATATATATATATAAACTAACTACCACCACTGCCACCCCTTTCCCCACTGTCACTGGCCGGCCACCGGAGGACTGCGCCAGCGCGTCTCCCGTCACGATCACCACAGGTCAACTCGCCGTCGCACGATTGGTCCAGCCATAGTGCGCGTGTCATGAAATTCCCCCGGACGCACCACCACGGCACCTTTGAAATTCGTTGGTTCTCCCAACATTTTGCCGCCACCTTCTCTCTAAAATTCCGATGCACGGTGAGTCATTGCCGCACAACATACCATTCGACTCCCCTTAATGAGGCGAACATTTTTCCTCAAACAATTTCAGATTTCATCGACCGTAGACGCTGGGCCACCACCACGACCACCGAAACTTTCCGCTGTCGATTCGCCGTTATCGGAGCGATCCACGGTCGCGGACCACCACCAATCGCTTCGCTTCCTCCTTACAAATCGAATGAGCCCCCTCCCACCGATTTTCATCAACTCTATGCATAGATCTCAATTTTTTGGTTGTGGACCACCACCAATCGCTTCGTCTTCTGAAATTTTTTTTTAATTTTTTAATTAATTTTAATTATATTAATTAAAATATATTTTAGTTAATTAAGAATATTTTAAATAATTACAATAAATTAAATATTTTAACTAATTAAGAATAATTATAATGATAATTATTGTAATTAAATATATATTTTAATTAATTAAGAATAATTTTAGATTTAACAATTAACAAATATAAAATTATTTGAATTTAAATATAATTTAATTTAATATTTAATATTAAATAAATTAAATTAATTTAATATTTTAATTTAAATTTAATATGAAAAAAATTAATACCTATTTTTGAGGGGGAGAAATAACAAAAAGAAGACACAACAAGCGAAAAAATTCTTTGTATTTATATAAACCCATAAAGAAATATTTTAGTCAAAAGTGTCATTAAATATGGATTTAAACCGCAGAAAATGACTACCAAACGCATCATACGGGCGTATCTTTCACTTGCCGTTAGTTGTTAACAGAACGTGAGTTTTTTGCTGACTAAAACAAAATAGGAGGAGGCTTTTAGCCTATTCTTATAACAAGATGGTACTTTTTGCAAATTTTTTAAAACACAAGGGGGTTTTATGCATTTTAGCTATTTAAAAAGTAGAGGGGATGAATTATTATTTTTTCTTTTATAAAAAAATAATTTACTCATTTACAATATCATATTAGCATTACTTGTATCTTTCCTTTTCTTTTTCTTTTTGGCACCTTCAAATTTTCACCTCCTTTCCAAGACATACTGAAAGGAGAAAATAGATTCCTATAATCCTAATAAGAGCATCTGATTTCACATTTCAAATTCGAACTCTTATAAATTTGCCAGAACAGAAACCCACCAGCCATTCTGTCTTCTTCCCACCAGCTCCCTCATTTATACCCTCTTCTCCTCCACCTCTAACTCCATTCCCAAGATCTTCAAAAACTGAAAACAAATCTCTTCATCCCGTCTTAACAATGTCTGATTATTTACCTCAAGAAGTATTGATCAAGATCCTGGCAAGGCTGCCTCCAGTATCTCTTATCAAGTTCAGATGCGTCTCGAAATCATGGAATTTACTCATCTCCAGCCCTTTCTTCATCTCAATGCAAACAGAACAAGCCATTATCTCCAAGCCCGTCGACGCCGGGACGGAGCAGATCATCGTTAGGCGCTATTCGAAGGCCCAAAACAGCGAACTGTACACAGTGCACATCGACAATGAAGAGTTCCCTGATGACAAAAACATCAAAATCGAATACCCTTTTCGAGATTCGACACGATTCTATTACCGTATTGTGGGTTCTTGCAACGGGGTGCTCTGCCTCTCCGATGACCTATTCGGGCAGGCTGATTCCACTCTGCTGTGGAATCCCGTGATCAAGCGAAAAGTCACGTTGCCTGTGCCACAAGCAACTTTTGACACCATGGGGCCTTACATGTTTGTGCTCGGGTTCGGATTTGATGTCGAAAATAATGACTACAAGCTTGTAAGAATGGCTTATGTTCAAGGGGATTATGGATATTTGGTGCCTCCAAAAGTTGAGGTTTATGCACTAAGTATAGGGAATTGGCGCGAGTTTAGTGGGGAAGTTCCTGTGAATTGTGTTGTGGAGTATTTCTGGTCAGAGGTTCTTATTAGTGGGAAAGTGCATTGGGTTGCTTACCGGAATATGGGCATGCAGGAGAAAGTAGAGAACTTGATTATGGTATTCAACTTGAGCAGTGAGGTGTTTGATGAAATGCAGCTACCCTCTGCCTTAGAAAATGAGCTGCCGATTAATTTGAACGCTGCGGTTCTTGCACGTTCACTAGCTGTCGTTCAGTACGACGAACGTGTATGGAGCAAGAGTTGCTGCATTTGGGTTATGAAGAACTATGGTGATAGGGAGTCATGGAGTAAACAGTACAACATTGAAGTTGATGGAGGACTTGGGACGATTCTTGGTTTTAGATCAAACGGCGATGTCCTATTGACTGCAAGAAATCGGGGATTAGTGTCGTATAATCCGGTTACAGGACAAATCAGGGATCTTGGTATATTCGGGACGAAAGACTCATTTTACGTGGGCACTTACGTTGAGTCCCTTTCGTTGCTTGTTGAGGGGAAAGAAGCGCGAGAAAGGATCCCTAGTGATACCGAAACTGAGAGTGAGAGTGAGAGCGAATGTGAATCTTCGGTTGAAGATGATGAAGATCGATATGGTGATGTTGAGAAGAGTGAGTTTTGGATGCAATCTAGCATGTGCCAGTATCTTACTGTGTTGCTTAAGCGTACATTTATGTGATTCTTCGTTTCAGAAAAGTGTTTTAAGGCCGAATAGGCAGATATTTCTACCAGATAATGTTAACTTTCTTCATCTTATCTTCATTTCATGTCAGAGTTTTGCTAGTTCTAATGAATAGAAAATGTGCAAAAGGGGGTGTGTGGAAATTTAATCAATCACAGTCAATTTTCAACTTGAGAGTAGAAGTTAAAATTGGATTGAACATGGAGAGCTTGTAGGTTCACCTTACTTGGAGAAGAGCTTGTCCAAAATTATATCTAGCCCCTCTTTAGTTGAATGTTTTGACGGGCTGTGAGAAACTATATTTTTAGTCTCATAAAATAAGGGTTCGACACTTTTAGTTTTATTCTATGTTATATATAAAAGTGTGATGAGCTTCTATGTGTTTGTTCCCCATAATGAAAAGACACCCATATCTTAAGTAATCTTCTTAATAATAAATCAGAATTAGTTATAAAAGAATAAATTTTATTAAAAAAAAAGAAGCAAAAAGAGAGTAGTCAAATACCTCTAAACTAATGAGACAATGATAAAGATATCTAAGAGTTGAGATGAAGTAAAACTACTAAACAGTTTTTTCTTTTCTTTTTTTGTTAGAACTTTGTCTTTTTACTATTAATGTTAAACGATAACTTAAGTAAGGCTAATGTCTTTCTTACAAACTTCTTCCATATATATAAATTTCTTTCAATTATATATGACGTGTATCATATTTTCGGCCTCACCAAAAAATTGAAGGATTTTTAAGAAAAAATCGAAAATTAATGGGGATTGACCCTACAAAACAAAAGTTACCACTTTGATGCTTAAATTAGTAACGGTTTTACTGAAAAATAATAAAGAAAAATTGGATTAAAGTAGGAATAATACTATCAAATAATGATAAAGTATATATATTCGTGTAGAGTGCAAAATAGGCTCAAAACAACCTAAAAACAGAGAGAGAAATAAGAGTTAAGTGCGAGTTTGAGAGTGAGGTATGATAATAACAAATGAATGTATAAGTGTCTAAAGAGTGGGATATGGGAGATATTGCTGACAATTGTACACCATTTGAAAGCCTTTTGAATCAGCTAACTGATTGAGATACATCATGCCAATTGAGTTTTGTTAGGTCTGCCTGAAAATTCGAGAATCCGTTACTCATGGATTCCCAGCTCATTTGGCATCAATCTACTAGAAGCCACCAGAATATATTTTAAGATGACGTGTCCTGATTTGTTGGAAATCTATATGACGTATTTGTCCAGCTATATGACGACGTGTCCAGCTGGAATTAGCTTATTTCTTGAGTCTACCAATTTAGTAAGTTTGTGGATCTTTCCTCCCTACTGATAGACCAGCTGGGCTGGTCTGCCTTGTTTGTGGGCTTAAGAAACCTTTCATGCTCATCAAAAACATGACTCTAGCTGGGATTCTTGAGTACTGTTTATCGACTAAAGGATTGCAACTAGAGAGTCCTTCCACCCGAAAGAACTAGAGCATTCAGATATAAGTGATCTTTTTTAATTGACTTAGCTGCTTGAATTTTCTGCTATACTTTGTTGTTCCTGCAGATTAGTATAAGTATACCTAATTTATATACTACGTAAGAATGTTCCCTGCAAATGCTAGAGTAATACTAAGTAAGATAAGATTGGGAGGTTTCTCTATCTCCTGTTAATATAGGTTACCCAAGCAGTAAAAAATGATGCTTTATCACACAAGTTTAGCTAGAAAACTAGGTAAAATAGGTAAGATGATTATTAATCCAAGTAGACAGGCCTTAGTTGCAAAAAGCCTTTAGGTTTAGGCAACCTGTTCTAGGGCAATAAATATTGACCTGCTTTGTGCAGCTGATGCATGCGTACTTGTTCCAGCTGCTCCTCCCATTAGCCAGGAAGATGTGATTTTTTTTAGTAGGAGAGATTATATCTCACAGTAAATGAATAAGGTATAACTCAAGTAGTGAGTTAGTTTAAGCAAGTTTTATTAGCATTATGCTTAAATGGAGGTGCCAACAGAAGGCAATTGGAAACTAAAGTGAGTGTGTCAGCTGGTAGTTACTTGTATGATGTATGTGTTAGTTGGTGATGGTTGAGTTGGATGCGTGCACCAGCTAGTGGCGGCTCATGTCACTGCGTGCACCAGCTGGTGGCAACTCATGTAAGTGTATGCACCAATCGGGGCGACTTATTGAAAGTGTGCGCCAGCTAAGGGCGATTTATGTGTGAGCTTGTGCTAGTTAAGGGTGACTTATGTAGAAGCATGCGCTAGGTAGGGGTGACTTATTACGAGGGTGCGCCGGCTGGTGGTGACTTACGTAAGTGCATATGCTAGCTAGGGAACAACTTATGTAAAAACATGCTCCAGGTGGTCGTGGAGTCTTATTTAAAATCTGCTAGGAGCTGAAATAACACAGGATGAGAAGCAAGAATTGCCTTTATTCATGTAAGATAATGCTTGATTACAAGGATAGCAAGCGATAATAGAGAATGGAATTTTAGGAATAAAACTTCCTAAGGTTATAAGCGTTCCATAGTCGAGAAATCCTCCTACCAGCAGTACACCAATGTAGCAAGGCTGCATTTTCAAACCTACAGATATGCTCAACTAGATCAGTGTACCACTGTAACCAGGTAGGTGCAAAGGTGCTCGAAAATGAGTAGGGAACTCCTCTACCATGATGTCCTAGCTGAATGGGATGTGACCTCTAGCGGGTATAGTCTCTTTTGTTACCAACTGGTGAAGCTCCACCATCTCTTTCCTTAGTGTTTGTTAGATGTTAGGGGGCTGAAGGTGGCTACTTCTTGACTTGCAAAGTCAGTATAGAAATTCCTCTGTCGATGTCTTAGCTTCCTGGTCTTCTGCATCTTTCCAACTGGACAGAGTGTCCTATTCCGCTAGCCTAAGAATTATGGAGGGTGAAATTGATGGTTTCAATGATGAACTGATGAAGCTGTTCATAGAAGAGCTGGATCATAGCTACAATTCCAACAATTTGATTGAGACTTGGAGCTATAGCCTTGGTGGCTCCAAAGGTTGGATCTGAAGCTGGAGCGCTGGTAGCTCCTGTAGTTGGATCTGGATGTAGAATGGTAGAGCTAACTACAGTAGGGAGAGAAGAGTTCCCTCATAGGTACTATTGTCACCTCCATTGTGTAAATTCATCATTTCTCACATCAAAGGTCAAGTGTTCTTACAATCAGCGCCAATGATGCGTACCAGATTTTTTGCCACACCATAAGGGATTGACCATTCCCTCCTCTAAACATGGTATTAGCTATTCCCGTCATGTAGGGAATGAAAGTTTTTTTTCTTTTTTCTTGTATTAATTTAATATTTAACTTTAATTTTTATTAACTTTGGTATTTAATATGAAGAAATCACTATGTATGCATAATAATAAAAAGTGATATTAATTTAATCTTTAGTTATTTTATTAATTCAGATTCTTTTTACTGAGTACTAAATAAATAATGGTGCATGCACAAACTAAAGGTTTATTTGGTTCAAGTGGAAGAAAAAGGGAAGAGCAAGGGGGAGGAGGAGGAGATGAATAATAGTTTCCTTCAAATTATTTGGTATGATTGGAAAATGTGCAAATCTAAAATACTTTCCTTTGTTTTGGTACGAGAAAAACAAATTGAGAAAAAAAGATTAATTTTTATAATTTACTGAATAACCTTTCTCTTCATTTTGTATTAAAACAAAAAATAAATTAATGTTATACTAGTATAATCTTAGTATATAAAAAATTTAAAACTTTTATCGATAAAAATATTTATCAAATAAGAATAAAAATATTGTTTCTTAATAAAAATATTTATCAAAATGGGTATTTTTCATTTATTCTAAACTATTTAGTTTAAATAAATAAAAATTACTAACAAGATTGTTTACCTGATCGTTGACTTCGATACAGTAGCTTTTTAACAATTTTGTTATATTTTCTTTAGCAGTTATGTACGGCGTTATCAATAGGAAGGAGAAAAGAATTAGAAAGAAATTATATATATGTGTAATAGAGTAAATAAAATAAAAACTTCATCTTTTTTTGAGGGGTCTTATACTTTTACTTTTTCACCCAATTTTGGACGAAAATAAAATTAGACTCCTAATAAATTTCATATACATCAAATTTTTTATTTTACTATTTATTTTTTCATAAGGTTAATTTGATCATTTGCAACGAGGACCGCCTGCACTTTTCCGCAATTATATATATAGAGTGAGAGAGTCGACGGTGAAGGAGAAAACTACTGAACTACAGCTCAGGTAATTTATTTTCTAAGTTAAAATTCCTACTAATCCAATGCTTTCTTCAAACCGAGTTAAATTTTTCTACGATAATGATTTGTGTTAAAGTTTTCAGGAGGGTAATTATAAAGCAAGCGGATCTGGAGCTGAGTTTGGTTAACAGTGACTTAAGATCTTAAGGATTGCTATTCAAATTACTTCCGCTGGGGGAATGAGCAATCAAAATTGTTGATAATTTATTTAGAAGAATTTCCGCAGATTTCATTCGCAGGTACGGGATTCCTAGTTATATTCCACGTATTTCCTTGATTAATTTCACATATGTGGAAATAGTTCTTCCAATTTTTCCTGAATGTACGGGTCATAAGTTGGATTATATCTTGTAATGTTCTCAGCTTATTACCTTCATTCTATCCCATTGCATTTTTCTGTAATTTGTTTCTTAATTTTGGGAGGTATATATGTTTAAACTTGATTTTTGTTTTCTGCAAAAAAGAGGATTCAAAATGGGGCAGAACTGTTATGTTAACCTTATGTTGAAATTCAATAACTTAGTTTGTTGTAAGGGCTAGTGTAGTCTTAAAGAGCATATTATGTAGAGCTGCAGAGTGAATAGTCTTAAAGAGCATATTATGTAGAGGTGCAGAGTGAATAGTCTTAAATGGCATATTATGTAGAGGTGCAGAGTGAATAGTCTTAAAGAGCATATTATGTAGAGGTGTAGAGTGACTTATGAAAAGGAATTATTGATTTGAATCAAGATAGCTTGTTAATTGTTGTCATAATAATGGTAGCATGAAAAAATGATACTTGGTCATCGTTCTCAACTGCCCCAGGTCATGTTTATGTAATCCAGTTTAAATTTTAAAGATGTGGCACTATTGTTTCTTATTGCTCTAATTTACTCTGTTGATGCTCGTGAGTGGAGTTTCCATGGACCAATTTGGTTCTGTGAAGGACATAATATTTGAGCATAGGGCATGAAGGCGGATGGAAGACATGGTTTTACTGGTGAAATTTTGATTGCTTGTCAAATTATTTTGGATATTAGTTGAGTTCAAGTTTCTGGACTTAGTTCTCCTTATACATAATCTGGGAGTTGGTGATGGCCATGAAGAGTAGTTGCGGATATTAGAAACTGGAGAGAGCTGTTTCTGGTGCTGATTCTACCTTTAGGTGTCATCATCAGCAAGTGTGATTTGAGAATAGCTTTATTAATGAGGAATTCACTTTGGAGGAACCTCCCAAACCTGAATATTAGTTGAAATCAGTGCTTTACTCTGCATTGTGATGAACACTGTATATAAATCTCTGTTAGTTATGCAATATCAGCTGTTAATAGGGGTTTTCCTGTCAATCAGACAATAAACATTTGTTAAATAATTCAAAGAATGAGATCAGGCATTCTTTCACATTTTTTAAGTTTTGGCAGCTTTAAGTCGTGGCTTATCAATGATGTTCATTTCCATATAGTGGCCATGCTGCCGGAGATTGAGAATTAAACACAACACGCCCTGCATTTTTATTGTTTGTTATATTTCTTTTACACAAAAAAGAAAATGGGAATGCAGGGAGTTTTTGTGCAATGGAGAGTTCTGAAGATGAAAAAGATGGAAACATTGAAGGTTCTACACCAAAGGAGCTAGCTCGCCCTTCAGAATTTAAGGGTACAAAATTTGTAGATGATGTTCTCAAAGGACCAAATGAGAGTTGCTTGGAGAACTTTCGGATGGATAAACATGTATTTTATAAATTATGTGATATGCTACATACGAAAGGCCTACTACGACACACAAATCGAATCAAGATTGAGGAGCAATTAGCAATATTTATGTTTATAGTTGGACATAATCTACGAACTCGAGCAGTTCAGGAGCTATTTAGATACTCAGGTGAAACCATCAGCCGTCATTTCAACAATGTTCTCAGTGCAATTATGACTGTTTCATTAGATTTCTTCCAGCCTCCAAAATCTGATGTCCCGCCTGAAATTCGAGAAGATCCAAGATTTTACCCTTATTTTCTGGTAAGGCAATGATAGAACTTCAAAATCTATGAATCTGTTTTCTGAAACACATCATTGCTTATACGCTATGATTTTCAATAAGAATTGTGTTGGAGCAGTTGATAGCATACATTTCCCAGTGACAGTCGGTGTGGATGAACAAGGGCCTTTCCGAAATAAGAATGGTTTTCTTTCGCAAAATGTTTTGGCAGCATGCTCATTCGACATGAAATTTCATTATGTTCTTGCTGGTTGGGAAGGCTCCGCACCAGATATGCGAGTTCTAAATTCAGCTCTGACTAGGCATCGCAAACTTGAAGTACCTGATGGTATGTTCATTTTCAGAATGAAAGTTAATGGATCATGGGTTCATATAAACTCTGAAAATGAAGTGCAAGTATTAACTTTTCTTTCAAGAGCATGTTTACTGTATTTGTAGAACTTCTTCAAAGCTGATAACCCGCTACTTGGATCAAAAGTTCACTTACATGATTCACATGTCATCCAAGTTCCTAAAACGATTTCTGGTTATTTATTCAAATACTTGTTTGTTGTTTCAGGTAAATACTATCTCGTGGATCCAAAATATGCAAATATTCCTGGATTCATTGCTCCATATCCTGGAGTATCTTATATTCAACAACTTGAATTTGGTGGTGGCTTCCACCCACAAGATGCTAGAGAGCTCTTCAATCAGCGTCATTCAATTTTGCACAACGTCGCAGATCGCACTTTTGCTGCCTTGAAGGAACGTTTTCCTATTCTCATGTCGGCTCCTTCTTATCCTTTGGCAACACAAGTGAAGCTCGTCGTTGCAGCCTGTGCCCTACACAATTACATCCGTTCTGAGAAGCCCGATGACTTGATCTTTAAAATGTACGAACAAGAACTTTTGTTACAAGCAGAAGACCCAATGCCTCCTTTAGAGATTGAACAACCACTGGGACCTGCTGAAACACAAGTTTTGGACATGCCTATCGGAACACAAGAGTTAGAACATGCTTCCCAAATTCGAGATGCTATTGCTACTGAGATATGGAATGATTATATCAGAGATTATGCTGCTACTGATGATGTTATATAGTTCTGAGATCATCTTCTGAACTCAATTTTTGTTGAGAGTTTTTGGCATTAGAAGCCATGCAAAGCTTATTGCCCGTGAGATATGTCAACGAATTTTGCTTTCCACTCCTCCCCTTGTAAAGCACGACTACTTTAATGCCCAGCAGTTGTATATGAGTTATAAAACATGAGATGCATAATGTACCTTTAGTTTCTCAGTCGCAAACGAATTGAATTTTTTGTTATAAATTGAATTTTCATCTCCTACCCATTTAATGTGCACATGCTATGAATATAAAGACGACATTATTCCTATGTCTGGATTTGTGTTTTGGCCCATATGTGAGATGGGCCAAAACTAAATCCATATTTCATTTAGTATTTTCTACATGTTGATTAGGTCTGTATGTATTTTGCTTAGGTTTTGAGCCCAAACAAAATATTTTGCAGCAGGTTTTTTTTTTAAATATTTTTCTTCTCTTTTTTCTTCTTTTCTTCTCCTTCTTTCTTCTTCTCTTTCTTCTTTTCGCCTTTTCTTCTCTTTTTTTCTTCTTTCCTTCTCTGTTCTTCGATCGAAATGTTCTTTTTCTTCTCTTTTCTTGTTTCCTCTCTCTTTTTTTATATTAAATTGTAGCAACTATTGCGCCCTCTTCTCTGTCGTTCGCGTTGCCGCCGCCACCGGTGTCAACATCGTCGTTGTCGTCTGCCGTGCTTGAGGCCTCAAATCTGTTGCCAGTCGTTGTTAGTTGTTGTCATTGATTTGGAGGTTCAGTCCGTGAGAAGAGAACGTCTGTTGCATTTACGAGTGAAGGTCGTGTCTCCGTCGTTTGTCATCGCAAGTTGCCGTTAGGAACGTGCCGCACGCGCCCCTTTCAAATCGGTCAGTCGCTGGATTTTGTTTATTGGTGAATGTTTTTCATTCTTCAAATTTATGACCTTGTTTTGAATTATCAAGTAATTCTATGGATTCCTACATATTGCTCAACAATATAATGGTGATTGAGAAAAATTAGCACTTATTTCTGCCTTGCATTTTTTTTTACATATTTTTAAAAATTGATTTTGTTGTGTTGTATTATACTGTTTTGGCGCACTGTAGATAGGATAATAATTGAGGATTTCTTGCAGATGAGTGTTGAAATGTATATCAAATGTAGTGACTATACACTGCAATATCGTACAATTACAAATTTTTTGATTTAACATTGCATTGATAGTAGTTGCAATATTTTTACTGATGCTAGTCAGTGTGGCAGTATTGAGTTTTTAACCTTTTCTACCTATGTGCTTTGCATCGCATGCTGTCTGTACATTGCATTTCACATGCCTCACAGTTCCAACTTTGGTACATTTCAAACTATAACATAGATGTTACATCTTGCCTATATATATAGCATACATACAGTGCGCTATAAAAATTACTCCATCTAAACTTCAAAGTTCAAACACTGGTATGGTTATTGAGTATTGGGACGGGGTTGTCCTTCGGAACTTCGTATTATATTTTTTATACGTATTCGAATAAAGTGTTGCAGTCGGGAATCGGTAGCTTGCATTCCACTTTTTGTTTGTGTTGTTCTACTTTTGAATTGTTTCATCTATTGTGTAAATTAAATAACGGTCTTTATATTTTGCAAAGGTCTAATTAGATTGTGACTGCTCAAAACAAAAATTAGACAATCTTGGAAATGCATAGATTTGACATGTAAGGCTAGGACACATCTCTGAAAATAGGATAAGAAAGTTGGTGGATTCAAAGAGTTTAGAAATAAATAATTTGGACAACCTATCAGCCTGCGGAATCCTGTCTGAAAGGAAAAATGACCAAGAAGCCCTTTGTTGGACAAAGCACGCTTGCTAATGGTTTGTTGGATTTTATCCATTCAAACGTCTATCAGCCTCTAAATTTGAATTCAAACGTCTATCAGCCAGAGTGGGGTTCTCGTACTTCATAACTTTTACTCGCGGTATGGTTATGTTTACCTGATGAGATACAAGTCTGAGGCTTTTGTGACGTTAAAAAAAATTCAGACTTGAAGTTGAAAATCAAACTAGTTGCAAAATTAAAACCCTTCGATTAGACTTAGGTGGCGAGTATTTAAGTGGTGAGTTTTAGATTATCTAAAGAAAACAGCATAGTCTCTCAGTGGAGACCTCTCAGGACGCCTTAGTTGAACGACGTGTCTGAGAGGAGGAGTCAGGCCCTATTGGACATAGTTCGGTCCATGAGGAGTTTTACTGAACTCTCTATGTCTTTCTAGGGGTTATACACTTGAGACATTGGCGAGTTTACTTAACATAGTATCATCTAAAGCAGTGACCCAGATACCAAATCAGATATGGCACGACAAGTGTGCATCCTACAAATACTTGAGAGTTTAGGGTAGTGTACATACATCAAGAGACTAGTAGGGGACAAACTGAATTTGAGATTTAATTTGTACAGATTCATCAGTTATCCCAAAGGAACTACAAGATACTACTTTTATGACCCCTATGAGTAAAAGGTGTTTGTCTCAAAGACTGCAGTATTCTTAAAAGGAGGTTTTCCAACGAATATCAGATACAATGAGTTGCTCCTTGAGGAATCAAGTGAGGCACCTTAGTCGAATGTAGGTACATCGTCTGTGCCTGATGTTCCTACTAATAATGTTCCACTCCTCCGTAGGTCAGCTAGAGGCTAGAGCACCTCATCCTCCCGAAAGGTATGGTTTTCTATGCATGACATGTCGGTTGGATTATAATCTAAAGATATACGGAGAAGCGATGTCTTAGACCGACTCAGAATAGTGACTTGAAGCCATGAGATTCAAAATGGACTCCATGAGTTCGAATCAAGTTTGAACGTTGGTGGACCGACCTAAAGGTGCAAATGGATCTATAGATGTAAAAATGAGGCTAATGGGGAGGTGACAGCCTTCAAGGCCAAGCTTGTACCAAAAGGATACACTCAGCGACCAGGGGTCGACTTTGAGGAAACCTTTTTGCTTGTGGCCATGGCTAATTCCATTTGAATTATGCTTGCCATATCATCACGATATGACTATGATATATGAAGATGGACGTGAAAACAACCTTCTTTAACAGTTTTGTTGAGGAAGAGATCTATATTGATCAGCCGGAGGGTTTCACATAGTAGGAGAAGAGCATATGGTCTGCCATCTCGAAAGATCATCTATGGCTTGAAACAAGCCTCCTGAAGCGGAGCATATGTTTTGATGAAGTTATACGGGGTTATGATTTCATCAAGAATGACTTTTGCCTTGTATATACAAGAAGGTTAGTGGGAGTTCTGTTCCATTCCTTGTGCTTTACGTGGACAACATCTTACTTAATGAAAATGATACTAAGATGTTAGGAGACACTAAAGCATGGTTATCTATTCAATTCTCTGTGAAAATTTGGGTGAGGCTTCCTACATCCTTTAGACCAAGATATTTATGGATAGATCTAAAATGATGTTGGGAATGACCCAAAACTCATATGTTGAGAAAGTTTTGAGTGGGCCTGGTTATTTATTGAGTGGGCCTGGTTATTTATTGAGTGGGCCACAAATTCCACCCTTCACTTTTGTTCGGCGATGCATATTTGCAACCAATCTTGACCAAGAACCAACAATGATTTTCAAGTTCGAATATGTGTATACATGATCACTCTTCAATAGAGAAGGGAAGAAAGTTTGGATTCTGGAGAGAATGAAGAAACTTTGATCATGGCTTAATTATTTTTTTATTATAAAAAAATTATAAAAATAACATTTTTATAAATATGTTAACAAATTTATGTCCAGTCGTGGTTGACATCCACGACACAACATAAAAAATAATTTTTTTTAAAAATAAAGGGCATCCACGACTCGACTTGTTTTTTTTAAAATAAAGGTAGAGTCATGTATAGCATCCACAATTGACCTCGTGGTTGCTGTGCACGGCCTCAAGTCGTGGATGTTGTCCACGCCTCGATTTTTTTAAGTTAGTATATATTATATTAAAATTATTAATTATAAATTTAAACATTATAATTAGAACCAATTTGTTACAAATATTACAATAAAAATACAAAATATTAAAAATATCCACCCGTTCCACAATTGCGTATGTGGCGTGACGTCTAGATCTTCTTATTTCCTCGCCCACATTTTGTATTGACTCATTTTGTTCATCATTATCATCACCACTAAAATTAATGTGCAACCGACTTGATGATATTACAAAACTGGACTCCACATTATCACGATATGCACTAAATGATGAAAATAGAATTGGTGAAATGTTATATTTTGGTGCATCTAGTTGATTAATGCCAAGGCCAAGGTCAAGATCTACATGTGAAGAATAAGCTTTTGCATAGCTTGGCATATGTGAAGCAGATTGAAATCAATCATCTTATGGCAGTTGAAGCACATAGTAATCTTGAGACAATTGAGGCACGTAGTAATCTTGAGGCGTATATACTGTAGAAAAATGAGCTATATCCACCTCAACATCACCACGCTCAATTGAACCAATAAACATTCGGTTAGACTTTGCCTATAGGATGTGATGGGAATATTATCGGATGATGTTGCAATTTATTGTGTCTGATGTCTTAGGGCTTTCTTGATAATTTGTATTCCATGTGCGAGTCGGTCCAGCAATTAGCGGTACCCTCAATATCTAGTGACGTAGATTAACAAAGTGCTTCAAGGGTATTTACCTCTTCTGTCTGAAGAATATAGGAAAATAATGAATTTTTAATGTAAAAAAAAAAAGTATTTAATATAAGTATGTGATATTATATAACATTCCACAATTTGCAACATAGGTGCATCTCCAAGTTGGTATTCCTTTTCCACACATCTATCAGTAGATGGTGACACGAAATGACGTGTTATGTTGTTGTAACATTCTTAATACCCTCGTTCTGTATCTCTTCTGTTGGAAATGGATGGTCTTTGCACAATCATGTCATATCGTCTTTGTCATCTTGTGATGTATTGTATGTATTATAGGTTCAATTTGTGCCCGTATGATTTTACGAGAGATTTGATGCAGGCTCATGTCCGAATATCTGCCGCTTTCCAAATATTTTGCCTCATCCAAAATTGGTGAAAGACCCCTTCGAGATGATGTATTTCCACTATTGCATATAATATTAAAGGACAAGTTAATCTCCACAGCTGGGGGGTTAAAATCAACTGCATAGATCATAATGACATCTAAGTCCATGTCATACGGTTGCCAAATAAACTATAATAAATGAAATGATTTAAGTTAAAGCGCATTTATTATTCGTACATATGTATGTAATGTTTTTTATTATAAGATACTTGATCAAACTACATCTAATCCAATATATCTCTTATGACCTAGAGAGTTGTTCGTACTGTTGGGGTGAAGTTGTGCTCATAGATCCATATCGCACCATATGGTACTGTTGGGTACAAACAATTATTATCTGTTTGGACTTGGTCTATATATACACGTTCTACACTAAGTGCGGAGTAAAGTGGAATAATATGTGACCAGCCCCAAATCTGCAAAAATAATATAAACTTGTGTTACTACTTTAAAAAGATATTTGTCTACAAATTTAATAATTCAATGTTACCGATAACAACTGCAACGCGCCACCAATTGCAACTTTGCTTTTGGTGTTGGTATTACATAATTCACGGTATAAAAATATGAGTACAACACTACCCTATCTGTAGTTCCTAGCTTCTATTATATTCTAATTCTAAAAGATGGTACAGTTTGAAAATGGCCCGTGAAATTATTTATGACACATAAGAGAGCTTAGTTCGAAAGCTAACTAAATACATGGGAGCTCTCCGAAAATATAATGCAGGATCTATTATTGAATGAAAATACAAAGTCTTCCAACAATCAACTGGTGCATATGTGATAGGATACATCTTTTGGGCATTCAAACCGTATATCGAAAGGTTCCAATTATGTCGTAAACTTATTAGTATGGGTGGGACCCATTTATACACAAAATACAAGCACAAAATGTTAATTGCAATTGCCATGAATGAAAATCAACAAATACCCCCTCTCACATTTGCAATTGTCGATGAAGAATCCTATCCATCTTGGAAGTGGTTTTTTCAACAATTGAGCAAACATGTTATAAAAGAACGACGTGAGGTGTGCCTTATTTATGACCGTCATCCCGGTGTCGTTAAAGTAGAACCCGAAGGTTCGAATTTTGTGCCACGTCACAGAGTGTACCATTATTGCTTGAGGTATATGTGTTCTAATTGCAACAGTCGTTACAAAAATGTTGTATTAAAGGATCTTTTTTGAAGAGTTGGCTCTGAATATCAAATCATAAAGTTTAATCGAATTATGAAAGAGATAAAGAGCCAAAAACTAAATGCATTTGAATTCTTAGACTAGATTTAGAAGAAAAAATGGACGGATTCTCATGATGGTTGATGACAATGCGGTATTTTGGCGACCAACATGTCAGAATGCATCAATGGAGTTCTGGAAGGGAGTCGTCGCCTGCTAGTGGCAGCAATAGTTGAAATAACGCTTGTTCTGTTCATTATTTTCATAAGGGAGAGGCGAAGAGTCATGTAATGTTGAACAACATCCAATTATGGACAAATTCTGCATACAAGTTGTTCACAAGTTGGCAACAAAAATCTGTTGAGCATACGATCACTAAATACCATCACTTTCGACAATCCGCCTTGATCGTTACAAAACACCAGTATGGACATGGATTCAACACTCATGTTGTCAAATTTGCCAACCAAAAATATTCATTCAGCAAATGCACTCAATTTGGCACCCCTTGCTCTAATGCTCAAAAAGTACTCACTGCATACAGTATTAATGTTGCATCAATGGTTAAGAATTATTATGATCTAATGGTTTACAAAAGTCGGAACATTATTTGAATGTCCTAGAATTTGAGTTAGCACTATTATTCTTATCTCTACACGTTCTGGTCGAAACCAAACACCACGTATTCAGAACGAGATGAATTGGCAGTAAACGCGAGAAAGGCAACAAGCCCAACGAAAAGGAGATTTTTCAATACAATCAAATGTGTCAGTGTAGGGTTGTCCACAATAATTGCATTTTTCTATATTTGTATAAAAAATTGTATACTATTACATTTGTATAGATGATTATATTTTTTTAATTAATACAATTTTAACATTATGATTTATTGCAATTGTACATTTTTTATTAATTATTATTTATTATTAAATATAATTTTTTAAAAAAAACCTGAGCCGTGGATGGAGATCACAACTCGAAGTCGTGGTTGCCATCGACGACTCGAGCATTATTTTTTTAGAAAAAATATTTTTCGTCTCCAGCCGTGGATGCCAACCACGACTCTACACAAATTTGTTAACGTCTTTAAAAAAAATATTATCTTTATAATTCTTTTTTTTGAAAATAAATAAATAATTAAGCCTTTGAATCATAGTATGTAGAGAATATAGATCTGCCAAAGAGAACTTTTTGCACATTCACATTGCCACCATTCCTTCAGAAAAACCGTTTTCTTTTTCCTTCTTGATTGTTTTCAGAACACCAACTCATATAAACTTAAAGCATGATTTCATTAGCCAATCCTATAAAGATCAATTCTTAATTTATTTGACACTGGAAAAGATAAATCCCATCCAGTATCGTATGTAATACCCGACCATGATTTATGAAGACCATGCTAGGCGTGCTAAGGCCGATAGCCAGATATAGCAATAGAAAGTGCTCTATCCTTCTGCTTCTCCAGGGACTTGCGTGGCATTTGGGAAGAGCTTAGGTAATGGCTTCATTCTGATGGTTGAAACTGACTCAGCTTGTCCCCTGGAGCCTGGTTCAAAATCAGCAAGAATATGATACCAACATATTGAGTCAAACTCTCAATTAAGAAGACTCGATCGAATGGTGTCCATACAGACTATTGCTCGTTCTTACGTGTTTGTAAGTGCCACTGATCCCTTTGATTTTCACATGCTCTGTATGCCTGCAGGATATGCTATATGCTCCGTATTAGTCATCATATGCACGATACATACATCATTGCATCCAAGATTGCTTAATAAGCTATTAATGCTCTTTGCAGCAAGGAAATTTGCCGGAAACAAATCCTCTTACCAAGTCAAAAATTACTTTTTGCTTTAATGAGCAGGCACATTCCATGATATCAAATTCAATGCTGGTTTACAAGATCTGAGTGAAGTTCTGAGTGATGCCAGCAAAGCTTGGAAATCTCCTGACAACCAAATAAAAATACATATATTTAAGCATTTAAGACACAAGTACAAAGAAGCAATAAAACAAAAGTGAACGAACACCAATCAAAATGGGATTGAGCAATTAAATAAATTAGCATAACACTCGAAGAAGAGAAACTTTAAGATGCTGCATACAAATTAAAAAAGAGATGAGGAAAAGGACAATAGAGGGACATTCCTTTATCAACCAAGAATAGCAAGGCGCATAGGAGGATATACAACATTCTACAATATTAAACGGGTGTTAAATATGACATCTTTCAAGTTTCAACCTCTTTCCCAATTAGCAGAACGCAGAGTAAGAAAGTAATTTAAGATTGAAAAACAGTTACCCTGATTATGTTGCATAGCAAATTCCTGCATCCTCAAGGTTAACTGCATCTAGGGGCCCCAGCAAAGGCTATGTATCTGTAAGTAATCATGTCTGTCTTCACCAGAAATCCCCACAGCTGCATATTCCATTCCTAAAATGATGAAACCGACTGGTGTCTCTAACAGTTATTTCTCTCTTGGCAATAATTGTGATGTATTTTAGAGCAGTATGGCAGTCTCCACAAACCCTCAAATTCTTTGTAACCAGAATAGGCTTGTCGGCTTGAAGGCTAATAATTCCATATGCAACAGCTAGCTTCTCGCTGTGATAGAGAAGAATCTTTTCCTTTTCCTCCTCCTCAACATCGTGGTAAACAAAATCAGCCTCTGCAGTATAGCCTAATCTTTTCATTTCAGCAACAAGTTCCTCCAGCTTCATATATATTTCAGGCGATTGTTGGTGAGACCAATCTCCACCAACAAATGCGTGAACAATCCCATGTACTTCTATCCAACTACATCCGGGCTTTTTCTTAAAGCCCAATTCCTTCTGTTGGATTCTCAAATTTGCAGCATCATCCCATCTTTGAGCAGTTGTGTACAAATTAAATAAGAGAACGAAGTTACCAGTGCTTGCAGGCCCCAAGGTTTGAATTTTATGAGAAACTTCCTCCCCGAGTTCAATGTTTTTGTGGATCCTACAAGCAGCCAGTAACGCATTCCATAGATGAGCATCAGGCTCATATGGCATCATGCTAATGAGTTTGTATGCCTCATCCAAAAGACCAGCACGGCCCAACAGATCCACCATGCAAAAATAGTGATCCATCTTTGGGACAATATCAAATTCTTGACTCATGACAAGAAACAAATGTTTTCCTTGAGTAACAAGCCCTGAATGGCTACAAGCCGACAGGAGAGCGATGAAAGTTACTTCATCCGGTTTGTGACCTACATTCTGCATTTCGTGGAACAGCAAAATTGCTTCCTTCCCGAGTCCATGAATTCCATAACCAACAATCATTGCATTCCACGAGACCACATCCTTCTTATACATCTTATCAAAGACCTGCCTAGCAGCGTCCACCTTACCGCACTTACTATACATATCAATCAGAGCATTACAAATCGAGACATCTGCTGTGAATCCACGCATCACTGAATATCCATGCCCACAGATCCCGTGTTGCAATGCAGCTAAATAAGAACAGGCTGGCAAGAAACCCATCATGGTTGCCATTTCAGGTACAATACCTACAAGTTGCATTTTGTGGAACAATTGCAGAGCTTCCTCTGCATAACCATTTTGCACAGACCCAGAGATTATAGCGCTATAAGAAACAGAATCTTTAACATGCATTTCTTCAAAGAATCTGACTGCATCATTTATTGACCCACATTTTGCATACATTGAAAGCACTGTATTTGCCACCATTAGCTCAAAATTAAAGCCCAACTTAATCGTGTTACAGTGTAGTTGCCTCCCCATGCTCAAATCATTCAGCTTAGCACAACCACGAATGATAGTCGCAAGCATCACAGGTGAGGGGCTTTCTCCAACCTCCATCCTCATTCTCCCAAACAATTCCATGCCTTCTCTAGTAGAATTACAAATAACACAAGCTCCAACCATAGCACTCCAGGTAACCTCATTTTTTAATCCCATTGCAGCAAATATCTTCTTTGCATAAACCAACTGCCCACATTTGCCATACATATCCACAAGCCCAGTTCCAACCACTACATCATCATTGAAACACCTTCGCAAGCAAAAGCCATGAACGGTCTTTCCTTCCCTCAACCTACCTGCCTCCCCAATTACAGGCATAATAGACAGAATGGTTGTTGAATTTGGTTCCACACCTTTTTGTTGCATCTCCAAAACCAGTCCAATCGCACTCCACCACATTCCATATAATGAAAACCCCGTGACCATCGCATTCCACGCTACAATATCTCTTTCCGGCATTCCATCAAACACTTCTCTCGCCTCTACCAAACATCCACACTTGACATAGAAATCAACCAAGGCGGTACGCACATAAAGATCATTGTCAAGATTAAGTCTTCTCACTTGCCCATGAATCTTTACACCAGTTTCTATATCCTGCAAAGCAGAACAAGCCTTAAGCACAAAAGGGTAGGTGTACTTTGTGGGTGTGACTCCAGAATCCACCATTTCATTATATAAATCCACGGCTTTTTCAAAAGGTCCATCCCATGCATAACCTCTAATCATTTGGTTCCATAATATAGTCTTCTTTTTCCTTTCTCGGCTTGGGATTGAGTTAAAGACTCGGTGTGCAAGTTGAGGCCTTTTGCATGAAATGTAGAGGCGGGTGAGCTTATCTAAGACTAATGAATGCGTATTGTAATTTGTATCATAAAATTTGAGAAGATACTGATGAATTATTTTGCCTTGTATGAGTGATTTTGAGCTAATGCATGATTCAAGAAGCTCCCGGACATGGAGCAATGAGTCCTGGAATATTTGCTTATTTTGCATCCACGAGATAGTATTTAGCCTGAAACAAAAAATACATATTCCAATAAATATGTGGTAGAGTTTAGGAACTTGAATGACAAGTGCATCGCAGAAGGGAACTTTTGATACAAGCAGATCTTATCGATTTTGAAGAAGTTCAACAATCACATTAAACATGCTCATGAAAAGAAAAGGTGATACCTACACTTCATTTTAAGAGTTTCTATGTATAATGTTGGTTGTAAATGACCTATGATCCATTAACTTTTGTGAAAATGGACATACCATCAAGTAATTCAAGTTTGTTATGCCTAGTCAGAGCAGAATTTAGAACTCACATATTGGCTTAGGGTTCTAACCAGAAAGATATTAAGTTTAAAAACGAGCATGCTGACAAAACATTTTACGAAAGAAAACCATTCTTATTTCAGAAATGGCCCAAGCTCGTCCATGTAACACTCCCGCCTCAAAACTCTTCTCATAAGAAATTCACAATCACATTTATAAGATAACTTCTACTTGTATTAATACGTTAATAAATCTCAAGCAATTAAGATTTCATTAAGTTCGGCAATTAGTACAACTATAAGATTTATTGACATGAGAAATAGAGAAAAGTGAAACTTTAAGCTAAATAAAATTTCGGTAAATATGTTTTAGAATTTTTAGCTCAATATGCCTCACTTGGTACCGATAACCAAGCTTACAATGAATTGTTGTGATCTATCGCCTAAGAAAAGATAGGGTTAAGGGAGAGTTCCCTACTAAGTTACATACATGCATATAATACTAGGAAATTTTATAGAATAACACAAACAAAAAAATTATTCATCATGTAACAGTCATAAAGTCGTCTATTAACCAATGCCATCATACATCAAACCACAATATAATACGTTCCAAATTATTGTCTGTTTCTTTAGGACTCTGGTAATTGGTTAGCCTAGTTGAAGTATATTTAATGGTTTCATCGACTAACATTATCATAGTCCCAGTAATATAATAGCATAGGGGCCTTATCGAGTGTGGTATCCCAACACCACCCCAATATCTGGCAAATAGCAATTAATACCTAAGGAACAAGGTACTCCAACACCACCTCAATGAATAGCAAAATTGCAGAGGATATTTTCTGCAGTAAAAAAATATACCAACAACCTCACGCTGTGGTACCTAGCAAATCCTTTATTTTTCCACAAATGACATATCATCATGTACCACAATATTATAAATATTTGAAACAAGCCCCAACTTAAGTAAGCCACCTCTCAACTCAATTTACCATTACAAAATCAATCACTTCAACATTCATCGAATCAACAATTAAATAAGAGCATTTAATAACCATTCACTAGTCCATGTTACATTCATAAACATAGTCATATTGCACGGGTATAGGGAGCACTTGGAATAATGCATGCTCTAAGGCCTTTGGCCAAGAAAGCACAAAAGGGACTTGAATCTGGGATATAGATTGCTTGCTCCTTTTCTTGGTGTCTATGTTATGAATTATAAAAAGTGCGATGATATGAAGTAATCACCCAAACTATGTGGCTATTGTTTCCCACTTTTCATGTATGCTAAGTTCTTCCTGAAATGGCAAGATGAACTTTATTGAGTTATTATTCTCTTTAATTCATTTACGTCGTCATTGTGTTTTACTAAATTTTCTGATAATTCCTCAAGAGTACTTGATATGCTACCTTCATAGATCCAAGATGCTGCAGTTTTATTCAACTATGACGACATTCATAATAGTGATAGTTACACTATCCTGCCGCTAGATTTTGGGCAATTACACATAGACCACATGTGGTTTGAAAAATTGCATCTAGCACCCCTGACGTTTGTTTCTGTTTAACAAATAGATTTATTGGTTAGTGAAAATTCACAGAATACATTGATAGCTGTAGAAAAATTGAATGGAAATTCATATTTGCCCCTGTTAACAGCTGATATTGCAGAATTAACAGAGACTCATATACAAATTTTTCATCAGAATGTAGAGTAAAGCACTGATTTCAACTAAAATTCAGGTACAGGAGGTTCCTCAAATCCAAAGTCAACTCATCAATAAAACTATTCCTGAATGTTGTTCAACTTTCAGAGCCTCCTGATGACACTTAAAGGAAGAATCAGCACCTGAAACAGCTCTTTCCAGCTTCTAATATCTGCAACTACTCTTTATGGCCATCACCAACTCCCATATTAGGTATAAGGAGATCCGACTAACTTAAAAAACTTCAATCTCAAATACTATCCAACATAATTCGACAAGCAATCAAAAGTTCACCAGTCAAACCATGTCTCCCACTCCGTTTCACATTCTATGCTCAAACCCTTATGTCCATTACAGAACCAAATTGGTCCATGGAAACTCTACCTACGAGCACCGACAGAGTAAATTCGAGCAATAAAAACAACAGCACCACACCTTTAAACACCTGAACTGGATTGCATAAACAAGACCTAGGGGCAGTTGAGGAGATGATGACCAAGTATCATTATTTCATATCATCATTATTATGATAACAAATAACAAGCTGTCTTGATTCAAATCAACAATACCTTTTCATAAGTTACTCTACACCTCTACACAAAATGCTTTTTAAGACCATACCTCAAGGTACATTAGCCCTTACAATAAACTAAATATTGAATTTCAACATAAAGTTAACAAAACAGTTCTGCTCCATTTTGAATCCTATTTTCCGCATAAAAACAAAACCAACCATAAAGCAACAAGGTTCAAACATATATCTCTCAGAATTAAGAAACAAATTACAGAAGAATGGAAAAGGATCAAATAAAATCAATAAGCTGAAACATTACAAGATTAATAATCTAGTTTATGACCCCGTACATTTCGGGAAAATTGGAAGAACAATTTCCAAATATGAGAAATTAATCAACGTAATAAATGTAACTAAGAACCGCGTACCTTGGAGAGGAAATCTGCGGAAATCCTTCTAAAGAAATTATCAACAATTTCTTATTGTTCACTCCCCCAGCGAAAGAAACAGTGACTGAAGAGAAAGCTGAACTTGAGATTGTATGTGGGCGAGAAGTTTGGTTTTGTGTTCTACTGAAGTCGCTATTCTGGAATGGATTGTCAAAACAATATAAGAAGCGACTTTAAGTTAAATTTATATTTGCTGAGATTTTTTTCTTCTCCTTTTCTTTTTTCAGAATTTAGTTTAAATCAATTTAATCTCTATAGTTTTCTTCTTTTAAATCAAAATTAGTTGTTATACCATGCACTCTCCGCAAGCATATAAAAAAAAGGTAAATTATAATAACTTCCCTTGAAATTTGACATAATTACAAATAGTCCTTGTTATCTGAAAAATACAAATACACCCTAATGTTTGATTTTTTAATAATGTATGAAATTGTCAGTTTTGCCCTTACTGTATTTTTTTCCTTAAAAAAATTGGACACGGTAGATGGAAAAAATTTGAGAAAATATACACTTAGTCCATAAGAAAATTAAAAAAATTTTAAAAAATAAATAAAATTATAATTCTTAGTCCACAATGCATTTTGGTCAGTTCACCACAAAAATTGATAAAACCTAACGGAGAATTGAGCTAATTGTTAGACGACCATTAAAATCGGGGGATATTATTGTATTTTACCCTATAAAAAAAGTCATGTACGAGGAAAAAAAAATATGAATGGACACAAATATAATATGAGGTGAGGAAAAGTAAATAAGCATGTGATAAGAAAGAAATGTGGGGTAAAGTGAAAAATAAATAAATTATAATTGTGGGTTTATTAAAAATATAGAAGTTTGTGAGGAAAAATGGAGAAAGTCAGAGAGAAAAAATAAATTGTAATTGTGAGTTTATTAAAAATATAGAAGTTTGTGAGAGAAAAAAAAAGAGGAAGTAGTGGATTAGGAGAAAAAAAAATTGTAATTATACAATTATTAAAAAGTATTAAATTACTATTCGGACTAATTTTTTTCAAGAGATCTTTTCTAAAAGAAGAAATGAATTAAAGGATAATTGTGGGCATTCAAAAATTGATACGATAAATGAATTTTCTTTTATAATAGTGTAGATGAAGGGGCGGGGAACCTTCAATTTAATTTCATCGTTACTTGTTTCTATTTCTTCATCTTCCTGATCTCTAAGTTCAACCGTGTTATTATGTATAGACTCAGTAGTAAGACTTCTAGTCCTAGAAGAAAATGTTGAGTTGTGTGTAGTCTAGAAGTGAAGGAAAACCATAGGCAGCCATTGCAGCGCAAAATCAAGCTCTATTTTCTGTATATATTGCAAAAAAAATTTCACTTGTGAAGAAATACAAAGGGTATATATATACAGTGAGGCATAACCTCCTCTAACAAACTAACAAATATTGTTACAGAAAAGACAAGACGGTTGTGTTGTATCTATCCTGTATCTAATAAGAATGTAACAGAATTGTTGGCGACCTCACAATGTGCGACCTCGCGATGAGTGGGAGCTAGTGCGACTTCAAGACCAGCGACCCGATGTTGTACTTCACTGTGACCGGTTGGTGAGGTAGCGACCTCACGACCCGCGACCTTTGGGTGATTGGAGGTCGAGTTCTCAACAGTCCCCCCACAAGTTAGACGTGGTTCGATAGAGAATAAGCCCAACTTAGAGATCATAGTGGAAAAGGAAGAAAGGGGCAGAATCTTGGTGAACAGATCAGCCAGCTGCAATGAACTCCGCACAAAAGGAGTGATGAAACCTTCTTTGTAGGCATCACGAACCAAGTGGCAGTCAAGTTCTATGTGTTTGGTTCGTTTGTGAAAGATGGTATTGGTCAGGATATGTAGAGTCGCCTTATTATCACAAAATAGATTGATGAGTATAGAAGTGGAAGCACCAAGATTAGTTAAAATATATGTGAGCCAACGTAGTTCGCAGAAGGTGGCAGTTAGGCTGCGATACTCTGCCTCAGCGGTTGACCTGGATACGATAGGTTACTTCTTAGTCTTCCAAGATAGTAAGGCAGGTCCAAGGAATATACAACAACTTGTAAGCGAGCGTCTGGAATCCGGGCAGGTCGCCCAATCTGCATCGCAGTTGGCTTTCAGTGCTAGAGAGTTGTGTAAGGGAAAGAATAGCCCCTTAGATAGACAGCTTTTGAGATAGCGAACTACGTGGAGAGCTGCACGCCAATGGGAGTCACAGGGATTTGTGAGAAACTGACTAAGTTGTTGAACAGAATGAGAGATGTCTGGACAAGTGAATCCAAGATATAACAAGCGACCCAGAAGGCGACGATATGAGTCTGGGTTAGAAAGCGAATCATCTGAGGTCGAGTGAAGCCTTAAACCTTGTGGAAGAGGTGCAGGGGGCTGATTTTGACTGACATAGACCTGTATCTCGAATGATATCCATAATATATTTGATTTGTGAAACATAGAAACCATCACTGCTTCGAGCAATTTCCAGTCCAAGGAAATAGCAAGCATAGTTGTTGTTCGTCTTCTTCTTCTTGTTCTTATTTTTTCTTCTTTTATCATTACGGTTGAGCACGGTTTATGCAATCCACATAACCATAAATTCAAACTCAATTGCTAAAATATTATATTTTTTTACTAACTCAAAATCAACCCAACCACCCTTTGCTCGCGATTGGGGCTGCTCAACAATTTTATTGAACATTTTGTGTTAGAGAATATTTTTAAAACAAGAAGTGAAATCATGTTTAAAGCTTTACAAAACGGAAATAAAAAGTAATAAATTATGCAAAAATAGAAGTAATTTGGGAATCAAGTCAAGAATTAACTCATATATATCTACATCTATCTATACTATATAAAAATGAAAAGCTTTCCACACTGATAAACGGTGACTGGTGACACCATTGCACTATTTTTCTATAAAGCCAAAAATACTCTTCAAATGATAAAATAATTAATTTATTTAACTTTTTAAATTTTACATTAATTGATACATTATTTATTTTCTTTTTTATTTTTTAATATAATGTATTGATTTATATATTTTATTTTTAATTATAATATTATTTCTAATATATTTTAAAGTATGTAAAAGATTTATTCATTATATGCAGGAACGGTATACCACAACGACTAGTACTAATAAAAAGAAAATCTTATTTTTACTCACAAAGAGCGGTTGCTTACACTGTGTCAGAAATTTTTTAAATTACAAAAAATGTACCTTATGTACTTTTCAACCACCACTACTCAAATTCTTATTCCCATCTATATATCTATACGATTTATCTATACTAATATAGAAAAGAACAATCCTTTTCACTCATAAACAACAATTTGTGAAACCAAATTTTTTGTATTGATAATATCCCTTAGTTAATTTTATTTATTTATTTTTAAATATGATATATTGATTTATATATTTTATTATATGTATAATATATTTTAAAGCATAAAAAAGTTATATATTATATGCACATAAGAACAACGTACCATAACGGCTAGTAGTAGTAAAAAAAAGTTCCGCTTCTATTCACAAAGAGCGGTTACACCATCATACCAAATTTTGAATTATTAAATATTTTTTATATATTTTTCTACCATCCCTAGTCAAATTCTTCTTGTCATCTATATATCTATACAAATATATATATATATATATATAATTTTTTTTTCACTCAGAACTGCAGTTTGTGACACCGCGACACTATTTTTTTTTTTTTTTGTGTTAATATCCCTAAGTTATTTTTTTATTTATTATTAAAATATGATATGTTGGTTTATATATTTTTTCTTATGTATAATATATTATAAAGTATAAAAATTTATTTATTATATGCACGTAAAAACAACGTGTCATAAGAACTAATTTTAAAATTACCAACAAATTGTTGCTGTAATGGTCAAATTCTAAGGTAAACTCATATCAATGAGTAGAACTTGAAAGTTTAGAGTCATGCTAGTCGAAAGGGGTTTAAATTTTTTTTCTCTCACCCCAATAACAAAGTTTCGTCTGCAGTGTAGATAATGACACATATGGTGAACTTTAGGAATATTTGCATAAAATTCACCTGTGTTTTAAATTTTTTACAGAAAACCTCTTATATTAATAAAATAAGCCAAAAAAAGGCTGTATTTTTTAAAATATAGCTTATTTTCCACTTTCGTTAGTCAATGTTGACACATTAGTGTCTGAAATACAATCCCCTTTTGCCCTTATTGCATAACATTTTGGTAAAAAAATAATTTTCTCTTTTAATTTTCACAAAGTTAGAGAAACACTAAAATTTTGGGAATAGGGTTCTTTTCACCTTCACATCTTACTGCTAGGCAAAATTTCAATTGAAAATCGAGTGAAAATGAAAGAATAAAAGAATTTTTTTCTATTCACAAGTTCTCGTTTAAAGGCGATTTGGAGGCAATTCGTCGATGTTGTCAAGCTCAAAGAGAAGGAGGTGTTAGGGTATTGGTAATTTCAAAGGGTATATTATAATTTTTTAAATAATAAAAAAGTATTTATAATTATGATAAATTTGAAGAAAGTCTTTGATTCATTTAAATTTCATGGAAAGAATTGCCAACGAGATCAGAGTGGCGCAGCGGAAGCGTGGTGGGCCCATAACCCACAGGTCCCAGGATCGAAACCTGGCTCTGATAAATGAGAGTGGCTTCCCAACTGATTGTTTCTCTTTTGTGACACTCAACAACAAGAACAAGTTGTTCTTTCAAATTTCTGTATTTGGTGTCCTCCATTTTTTGCCTGCTTCATCAATACTTGAACATAATCTCACATGAACCTTCCATTTTTCTTAATTTTAAGATTCTACGTACTGACTCGATTACGATCAGCTGTATATTAATATGTGCTCTCTTAACTAATACTTTCAAACGAAAAAAATGAAATGAAAAAAAACAAGAGATGTGATGGTATTGCAATTGTATACTCTGCAATACATCAACAGTATAGAACTGTTCTTTCTCTTTTGGTAGTCGATCCTACATCTCTAGAGAACGGTAAACATGTGTAGACAATTCGTGTAGAACGCCTCTTCAATACCTACCAGATATGCATTGTATGTCGAGCATGCAGACGCACAAACGGCTCCCATAAAGAGAGAATTGAAGCATAAGGTACTTATTTAGCTACTGTATTCTAGGCAAAAAGTTCCCTACTAACAAAAAGAAACGAAATGGATTCATGTGTGTTTTAGTAGAACACTCGAGCATATGGAATTCTGAGTTGCAACTGTTAAATTTTGATTGTCATCTTGTTGCTCAGACACTTTAGATTGACAGGGGATATGATCATTGTTTCATATGACAAGGGGTTAGCGTAGAGGAACGTTGATTGTCTCTGACGATTGTGAACTGTTATAAGATTATGCTTATAACGTGCCGTGTCTAGATAGTCATAAGAGGAGCACAGACAATCTGGGAGCATCAACTTTTCCTCGTCCTTGCAAAGAAAAGTTGAGGAAGTCCTAAGATTAACAGAAAATCAAGATGATGGTAAAAGGACTGGTTTTGTTCTAGACGGAACAGGGCATCCGACAACGTGAATTATACAAACAAATTTCAAAGGGACGTTGAGCCTTGATCAAACACCTACACGTTATAAGCATAGGCGCGGATGACCAATCTGCCTAATCAGAAAAGCAGCAACCGAATTCGGACATTTCATTACACCATGGTGAGAATATCTAATTGGAAAAATGTTTCTTTTTACAGCCAAGTGAGGTAGTACGTTTCAACACAGCAAAACAAAAGAAGAAAGAGGAAGGTAAACTGTGTTCCAAAGAGCTCTGAATCTAGATTATGAAAGAGAACCTAGTCATTAGTATTATAGCAACCTTCCAATAGAAACTGGTAGGGCAGCTCAGCAGTTAAGAATACCCAGGCAAATGACAGAGTACAGAAAGGAACTTTGAAAGAAAAAACAGAAGCATATTCAATCAAGGACGTATCGAACGGTGCCTAGTTTATGTTAGGGTAGTGCCCGATGTGCCAAATCGTTGATTACCCCCTAAACTATTAAAACCTTGAAAAATTCCCATGATCTTTAATTTTTATGTTTGAAAAGTCCATTTTACCATTACCGAATATTGCTTTGTGAAAAATAAATAGATAATTTTTTTTTTAAATGTCAAAGCAAGGCAAGTAAGCAACTTATTGGATCATGCACATGGAAACAAATGAACAGCAGTAAGAAAACCGTGATCGTATTACCATAAGGAACCTTTCTTTCTGCAAACAATCCTGTTTTCTTGAAGAATCTGGCTTCGATTTTCGACAAAAACATGAAGAATTAGATCAGAGGGCGCTAAGATCACCTCGGCCCTGATAGAACTGAGGGATGTATTGGAGTATCATCTTTACTACTACCTTCCGAAGTTTTGCTAATTGGATACTGAGGAATTGAAAAGTTATTATCAATATTCATATGGACATCTTTAACACCCTCTAGAACCTTGACCACCATGGACATAGAGGGCCTATTAGCATAATCACTCTGCAGGCACCAAGCAGTGATTTGCATCATTTCCACAACTTCGGCTCCTTTCGCCTGCATATCCCCACAGCATTTATCCGTAAGGTCTAGCCATTGTCCGTTCTCGGCTTTTTTCTGGAAAAGACTTAGTAAATGTCTTTCTTCTTCTGGCCTAGATTGCTCAAAGTTCTTCCTACCACATAGAATCTCCAAAAGCACAACTCCAAAGCTATAGACATCTACTTTCTCTGTGATCACTCCGTTAATCCATTCTGGGGCCAGATAACCAGGAGTACCCCTCATGGTGGTCACAACTGCACTTTGGTCCCTACCGATGAGTTTAGCAAGTCCGAAATCAGCAATTTTAGCGTTGTAGTTCTCATCCAGAAGTATGTTTTGAGGCTTTATGTCCAAGTGAATGATCTTTTGCCTGCAATCTTCGTGGAGATAGGCCAATCCCTTCGCCATATCGAGGATAATCTGTCTCCTGTGTGTCCAATCAAGAGACGTCGTTTGGTTTCTATGGTAGATCCATCTGTCTAAAGATCCATTGCACATATACTCATAAACCAAGAGCCTGTGAGATTTCTCTGCACAAAAGCCAACTAGTCTTACCAAGTTGACATGGTGAATGCTGCCAATGGATTCAACCTCTGCCAGAAATGACTTCTTAATGTGGCCTACTCCATCAAGGCATTTCACCGCAATTATGGTGCCATCTTTCAACGAGCCTTCAAAAACAGAGCCAAATCCTCCTTCACCCAGTTTCTTATTGAAGTTGTCAGTTGCTGTCACTAATTCTTGATAAGAAAATCTGGTGGGCATTCCTGGTACGTGATCTAAATAGTCCTCCTCAATTTCTTCACTTCTTTTCTTCCTACGGTACACGAAAACTGCGGTTCCCACGGTAACTGCTGCACAAAGTACTCCTAAAGTTGATCCCAGTACAGGGCCCAAAACGCTCTCCTTCCTGTCACTCCCACCAGGGGATATTCCTGCTTCCGGTCCCGTAATAATTGGAGCAATCTCAACTTTGAGGGATACAGAAGAATTGTAGTGAGTCAGATCCTTATCATTATTCATCAACGAAAAGATCTGGGACGGCAAGTAACAGTCCCCATTAGACGAATTTGAGCCATATCTAAAGATGGCAGCTTTGCATGAACAATTCTTGAAGCAGGCCTCTTTACAGCTCTTCATGTCAGTAGTCCTAATGTCGGGCGTGAAGCTGAAGTAAGTTACGTCCTCAAGGTCCAAAAAACTGTGATTGCTGGAAACATTACAGGTGAGTGGAATTACTTCAGAACAACCAAGATCGGGCTGCCTATCATTTATCTGCCTGAAGGTTTCTCCAGTGGAGCTTGATCTCGGGCAACTGCACTGCCCGTTTGAACAAATTCCATATTCTCCACAAACCAGGGGATAATTGCACAAACCAAGATACCCTGTAAAAACATCAGCTACTTCTGTCCATTGTGTTCCCCACTCAAATACTCTGAGATGCCCGTCAGGCCCCAGTTTTATATACTGAGCTGAGGCAGCCGGAGGAAGATCTATTCTCAAATCAGGCGTACTTGGTTCCACAGAATTTACATATAACTGCAGACTTCCATTCTGATACTTAGCATAACTTGCTTCTTTATTCGTCTTGGGGCTAGCATACAATCTGTCATAGTATACCAACGGAGGATTGGCCGTCCAAGCCACCAAACCTTGGCTAGTCATCGACACCGAAAACACACCTCCTTCACTCCAGTTAGTCGCCGAAACCCCGGCTGTTAGATTCATTCCAGCAACCAACACCTGCCCTGGGACCAACGTATCAGTCGGATGATCAAAAGATTGCCAAACAACAGCATTCTTTTCATCAAACAGAACAAGATTTCCCATTTCCGTCAAATTGAGGCCTGCAACAGACTTCCCAGTAGTGTTCGTCGACCACGCCAACGTCCCATCTGCGTCTCTCAGGACTAAGGCGCCGTCAGGCGTGAGCTGCAGCGTTGCATTGATCCTGACGGGGCTGTTCCGGTTAGCAGACCAAACGACCTGCGGGAATCCTCTAGTGGGAGAAGTGATCCATCCAACGCTGTTCGTCTGGACGATGAATACCGAAAAGAGATACCTCTCGCAGGTGCCGTTGCAGTAGAACCCGCAGGCGTACTTGGGACCAAAAGTCCCTCTGAGAAGAATGGCTGTAACAGTAGAATTGTCGGCAAAGGTCACAGAATGATTTGCGGAGACACTGTTGATCCAAGAAGAGGAGAGGTTTGCGGTGGGGTAGTCGTATGGCTGGGAGCTCACACAAGATAGATAAGAGAAGGAAGCTACGGTGAAGAAGACAGTCCACCATGAGGACATTATCATCATATTTGCAAGCTCTCAGAGAGAGGATTGAAACAGAAACATGTAAATTGATTAACAGTACATACTTTTACTTTAGTGATGTATAGATTTTTCAATGAAGGTGAGAGCAAGACTTGCTCAAAGATTGATGAACTGGAGGAAAAGGGCACTCCGCGTCTGGGGCGGATGCAAGTTGACAACTGTCTGCATTGACCTTTCGATCAGCTCAATAGTAATGCTTCCGGCTTCCGGATGTTCCCTTCTCGGTAAATGAAGGAAAAAAATTGCAAGTAATTCTTATAATATCGTAAATGAATAAATTATTTTTTTATAAAAAAATAAATAATAATTTATTTATTTTTTTTAAATTAGAATAATTTATCTCTTTATATTTTTTAAAATAAAGCAATTTACATCCCTATATAAAGAGGTAAATTATTTTATTTTAAAAGGTATAGGGTAGCAAATTGTTATATTTAGGGAATAATGTGCTCATTTTCAATATTGCAGGGAAATAAATTGCTATTTACCTGTAAATTAAATCTTACGTTTTTAGTAAAATTAGAAGTGTACTTCCTATCCTTCTCAAAAAAAAAAAAAAAAAAAGTACACTTCCTTTCATTTTAAGTATGAGTTATTGCCGCGCATTTTATGTGCATGCATAATTTCTATAAAATATTTAAAATTAAATATTTTTTAAAATATATTATTTATTTTTTAATAGAAATAAAAATTACATAGAATATGTATAAGATAATATATATATATGTAAGATAAAATAGAATAAGAAAAAAGAAAAAAGATAATATATATATATATATGTCATTTTCGAATTAATTAAGACATAATTATCATTCTCAGAGCAATTAAGTAATCATCAATTGTTTTTGTCCTACAGAGATTTAAAAAATTCAGGTGTGAACTGAGAAGAGGTGGTCCCTCCATTCAGACAGCCGCGGCCCACAGCTCACTTCTTCTACGCGTTGTATTGCTGCATCCGATCTTGACCGGCTGTCCTTTCTAAGATTTCCATGTTTTTACAATTACACTTAAGGATTCTTTTTAAAATTGTGAAATTATTTGTTTTTTCTTAAAAAATTTGAAACTATACTTATACCCTCTTCAAAAAATTCTTTTTTTATACCTGATGCCCTTCCGTTACGGTTTGGTAAAATGCTAACGCTAACAAAAAAAAGATACATAAATTTTTAATTTGTCTGTCATTTAATATTTTTATATATATTTTATACTTATAAATGATTAGATATAATATATATATATGGAGTGAGGTTAACGTCATTATAATTTTCTTTTATAAGTATAAAATTACTACATGAAAATAATAAATGAAGGGTAAAATTAAAAATTTATATAATTTTTTTGTTGATTTCAGTATTTTTCCTTCAAATTGTAACGAAAGGGTGTCAGATATAAATAGTGAATTTTTAGAGGGGTATAAACATAATTTTAAAATTTCATCAAGGAAAAATATAATTTTTTATTTTAGAGGAATTTAAGTATAATTAACTCAAATATTTGTGTGGTCAAAGACAGGCCAAATTTCCTACTTCTGACCAAGCATGCACACAGCTTTTCAATAGTCTTCTGGGGTGTCTTTACATGGAAATAAATATTACTCTACTTCACCAAGTGGGGTTCATAGTAAGTGGTTTACATTTTACTTTTTCTTTTTTTTTTTTTAATATTATATGTTTCTATATTAATCTAAGATTTTATATTATTTTGAAATAGGTATTTGATGTGTATTTTGGTAATAAATATTTATTCATAAGGATAAAAAAGTAATTTTTATATTGTATAAGCCACATATTAAATACATACACGCTACCACACTACATAATTTCCAATACCACTATAAATATCCAAAATATTATTTATGGGGGAAACGATTGGACTATTTATAATCCGTCTCCCCAAAAAATACTCTCTAGATTCAACTATTCACCTGGTGTGTCATTGTGTCGAGGGCAAAATTCTTGTCCCATCCATTAATCAAAATTACAACCACGTCAATATTTTTTAGATGATTTTTGGTCGTTTTCTTGGATGTGGTGATGAAAACGTCAATTCATCATTGAAGAGTTGATTATATTTTTCACACCAATGAAACATCTTCATTTTCTAAATATATGAAAGTCCTTTTTTGTAAAATTCTTCACATTGTTGTCAATGTCGAGATACGAATATTCAAGCTAAATAATTGGACAAGATATATGGTTTCAATTCTTGCACATGCTCAACTATTTCCACGAATTGTGAATTTAGTCAATTACCCAAATTTCAATGGAAACATGCATCTCAAAGACCCAAGGAAAAGGGTACTAAAAATGGGATTAATGCAATTTATCTTCTGTGAAGAAAGAATGAAGAAAAAAAACACCTAGTTCAAACTTGGTGTTAGAAGGTACTGATTTTTCGACTATTTTAGTATATTTTTTTTTTCATGCATAATGGTAGATTACCCTTTCTTTTCTCTTCATCCCTCTAAACTCGATTTTAGTTGAAAAATATCCCAAATATCCACTCTAGCTAGCTATATTCTAGAAACACAAAACAATACAAGCATGTGATGAAGCAAACTTGTCGGATATCTATCTCTAGAAAAATAAGCCTAGAAATAATTCCTAACGAATTATTACATAACTGATAATGTGTTTGGAAAACCCTCAAGTACAAACACTTTTCTAATAATAAAAGATCACATATCTATACAAACTAATAGCAGATCTACATAGTAAAATAAAGCAGTTAAAGGATCGAACAGATCAATAGTAAACAAGGATCAGAAAACTAAATTTGAAGATTGGAACCCAAAAGGCCACAAAGGTCAGCAACCTAATCACTCAGTTGCTTGAGAACCCAAGAGCCACAGAGGGTTGCTACTAAGGTTTTTACACTTAGCCACAAAGGCCAGGCCAACCACGGCCACAAAGGCACAAGATCAACCAAAAGACCAAAGAGGCTTATGCCATAAAAGGCTTTTATCTCAAGACCACAAAAGCAGTGCCACAAAGGCTTCTGATACATAAGGTTTTTCAGAAAGGGGGGAAGAAGAAGACTGTAGAAGCTTTTCCCATATGAAGGCCATAGGCCAAAACCAATATTTAAAGTAACATGCCAATAAATGGTCGGAGTAAAAGATCGAGGAAGAAGGTGGTGGGAGAAATACCAAACATCAGAGAGTGGGAGGGAAGGGAGGGGAGAGAGAAACGAGAGACTTTGGAAGAAGGGTTAGTGTTTGACTGAGAGAGATAAGGAGTCAGATAAAATAGGATCAAACTGGGTAATGAAGTAGGTCGGGCAAATGGGTTGGGTCGAGAAAGGGCCTAAGCAATTGTAGACTAGGCCAAGCAGCTAGGGTTCAAGTCCAGCATTCAGGAGGAATGGGCTGGGCCAATTGTGGATTTGGGCCACAAGTCTTTTACAAAACTATTGACTTGTAGTATCCTTTAACACCACAATGTAGCTGCAACGTGAAAGCAGAAATGCAAATGGATTTAAAATTCGTATGAAAACCTTTAAATGGTTAGTCATATTATGATTCTAGATTTCACACATGCAACTTTTTTCACTCGGTAGAGGAAGTAAATTGGAGCTTCAGTTCAACGTTCTTGCAGCTTTGTTTTGGACACTTGTTTTGCCGGAGTAAAGCGCATCTTGGTTGTTGATGTTTTTTCTTGGCTTTGTTACATTCACTACTAAAAAATAGGGCATTCGCTTCAGTCAAGCCATAGTAGATGCTCTTATATATGCCTCTATTGCTATAAAAATGATTGTAGCTATTTCTGAAACCTATGCCTTTATCGCTAATTTTGGCCATGGATACAAACTCAGAATTTTCAGCTTTATAATTAGTGAAAAGTACTTTAAAAGAACTTAAGTGAAAAGTACAACCTGAATCAATCAATCATTCATTTATCTTAAGGGGAGACTGAACAACATTCTCATCACATACCATAAACACTTCACCAGAATTTTCTTCAGTGACAACATTAACATCTTCTTTATTATTGTTATTATTATTCCTATTTTTTCCTTTTGGTTTCCTAAAGTCTTTTATATAGTGACATTTTCCCCAAATTATAGCACCTTCTTTCTTTGGCTTTTTCATCTCTATTTCTGTAATCCCTGACTCTAGACTTAGACTTACTCCTACTTCTGCTTCTACTCCTGCCTCTGCTATATTTTCTGTATTTGAAATCTAAATTTCAGTTTTTAGAACATAGTTTACTTCATTTTGATTTTAACTAGGTTTATTTGTTTTAAGGTACATTTTCTTACTTTTAAGACCATTAATAATTGTATCTAAATTCTCATTATCCCTACCATATTTTATAGCTGCTTTTACATTATTATATAGCATATAATAAAATAATTGGTGAATAATCATCTATATATTTATCAGCAGTTAGTTTTATATCAATTAATTTTGTAAAGTAATCTAAAATTTTCTCAATATTTTTAGACAAATCTAATTTATAATGAAAAAAAAATTCAAGCAGAAACAATTTACTAGTGAAGGAGGTTTCAGTATAGAGTTCCTCTAATTTATTACATAATTTTTTTTGCGAAATCTTGCTTTTCTACTTTTCTTAGAACACTATCAGACAGATTTATAACTATAGAAGAATAGGCATATTCATCATTTTCAAGTTTCTTTTCTTTAGAAACATTTTCAGTATATCTACCATCAATAGCTTTGAAAACCTTTTGTTGAATTAAAATGCCTTTGATTTTTGTTGCCATATAGAAAAATCAAACATACCATCAAAAGGTTGCAAACTATAACTGGCCATATTACAATAATAGAAGCAGAAAAAATATAACAAAAATAAAACATCCAAGAGATATTAACAAAGTAAATAATATGAGTATTTGATACTTTACTTTTTTAAGAAGGTTTTTGAACATTCCCATAACATATGGGGGTCCATGTATTTTTTTCCATATATATATATTGTACATGTAAAATTATTAATATATATTTTTATAAAGTAACTATATATTTATTATACAAAATAAATTAAATCTGAGCCACACATTTACATCAAATAAAATATGGGCAGTAGATTTGTTATGTTGAATCTAAATCGTTGAATTAATTTGATAAATCTAGACCATTGATTTTGTATTTACTTAAATATTGACTGTTGATTTATATTAGTTATATACAGAGGTTGATTGATAAGGTTATTTTTGTCAGTTTATATGCAAAAATGAGCAATACACACACAATGGGCGTGTGTGCCACAAATCTAATTATAGGGGTATTTTTCCTATATATTTTTATCACAAGGGGATTTTTTGCCATTTATTTTTTCACACAGGAATTTTTTGAATATTAAAAATTTCACAGGGAGTAAATACATTTAATCCTTTTTTGAAGTTATAGGATCAAAAGTAAATGCGATAAGTGGAAAGATCCTAAGTTACGGAATGAAAAATAATATTCGGTCTGAACTAGTAATAGGCTAATCACCAAAATTCTACAATCGGTGACTTCATAAATTAGTATGTATGGCAATATGGATGGAAACCCATGGTTCCAACCCCACCCACCTACCTTTGGGTTGGGTTGGGTTTAAACTTTTCTAATATGGATTCAATATGATTTTGTTTAAATAAATTTAAATAATGGGTCATATATGGATTTTAATGGGTCCTAAATGGGTTCTTTATGTTTAATTTTCTATTCATTTTATTACAAGTAATTTTAGTAATATAATAGGATTGATGAAATATATTAGTATAAATTATAATTATGAGTTCACTATGGGTCCTATATGAGTTGGTGATGGATTTGAAGTGGATTGATGATGGGTTCTATATGGATTGGTGATGGATTTTAAATAGATTGGTGATGAATATGAGTTGATGACGGGTCTTAAGTCTATCAGAATTGATTTAATTATACTATATAATACTACTACTTTTACATTTCTAACTTTTCTCATTTTTATGAGAAACAAAGTTTTTAAAATTTATTTAGTAAATTATTATGTTTTAAACTAATGATAAACAAATTAAAAAAATGTGAAGAATTTTATAAAATAACTTACAATTCATCTGTAACCATTTAAAATTCTTTTTTCTTAATAAACTGACAGTATACAATTATATTATAAATTTTAATGAATATATAAAACATCAATATCTAATAACACTACAGAAATGCAACATTTACTATGGTTAAATCCAAAATAACGATAGCAAATAGTTATTGGCCATTGCCATGCAATGGTTGTTGGCCTTGGTATTTACAAGGCGGCTAAAACATTTGCTATGGCTCGTGGCAAATATTTTTACTATGGCTCTTAGCTATAGCAAATAACTTTTTCATGGTAGAAAATCTATATTTTCGCATCGATTTTATTTAACCATGATCAATAAAAATTATTTACCACGATTTAGTCCATAGCTATTAAAATTGTAGCCAAAAGTAATTCTTTTTCTAGTGTAATAATTTATACTGAACTAACATGTACTGTTATTATTGCGCTTGAAAATTCACAATTTAGAAAAAATGATGGAGAAATTAATTGCACAACTATTCATCGCATGATTTGTTTAAAAAAATGCAGTGTTTTTTAATACTTTAGAAGCAATTTATTTTATATTTTACAAATGAATCTTTAATATAACCTGATTACTTTTCATAAACAATGAATAAATCAAATTCAATCGTATTATATTATATTACAAGTTGTATTAAAAATATTGTCATCTTATTATTATTTATCTGAAACTTTAAATTTTGTATATATTAAATATAAAAAAATGAGTACCATCGACCCAACACGACTCATTTGCAAGCCAACCCATTTTTAACCCGTTAATTCAGATCCATTTAAAATCCAACCTATATTGAACCCAGCTCATTTGGACCCGACTCGACCCGCCTATTGCCACTATAAATTAGCATTCCAACAAAAATAATCCCAAAATTGAAGATATATAAAATGCTGGCACAAATGACAATCATCTTCAAGAATGCTTGCTGATGCAGAATTGAATATAAACAAGAAACATCAGAGTATAGTATTTGGAAGAAATGAAACATAAACCTAATGCATGATATGAAAACATAAGAGGCTTGTTCACAATTTCATCTGTCAAATGCAAAATTCAGTTTTGAGTGGCTGCCTTCTTCCACATCTATCTCCTCAAGGGCAACATACTTTGGTGTTGCAGCACCTGTTGGTGATACAAACATTTTCTTGCCTTTCTGCAACTTCTGATATCTAGTAAAAAAAAGGGTTCAAATAGTTAACTTCAGATTCATTCCGAAAGACGATATTAATCGTGGGTTTAATGTAATTCATCTTCATGTGATATTGTAAATGAGCAAATAATTCCCATACGAAAAAATAATAGCAATCCCCCCCCCCCCCCCCTTGTGTTTTTTAAAATGAAGCAATGTACCCCTTTGTCTAAAAAGGTAAATTGCTCTATTATGAAAAAATACAGAGGGGGTAAATTGTTGTATTTTTAAAAATACAAAGAGGTAAATTATAGGAGGGTACTTTACTCATTTACAATATTATAAAAGAGTTGCTTGTATTTTTCTCTATTAATTGCTACAAAAAAATAATTTGTGTATTCAAATGAGTCAAGAAATCTATTGTGAGGATTTTTTCTCTACCCTAAAAGCACACATTATGATTGAAGGTAGAAATTGTAGGAAGAAATGTCAACTTCTAATATGCTCTACGTTAAAGCGTCGGAAAAACTGTAATTTTAGTCCTGTAATTTGAAGTTAGCATTTTTAGCTCTGTTTGAATGATTAGTCATGTAATTCTATAATTTTGACAATTTTAATTCTTTTTCGGCCAATTTGGCTAGAAAATACAATTTTAGTAAATAAATTCATGCAGGATCAAAAATACCAACTTTCCAAAATTATAGGACTAAAAATACCAACACCCTCTAAATTTATAGAGCTATAATTGCAATTTAATAACGTACAAGTCACATGCAATTTTTCGACCAAATGAAAAAAAAATTATTAAATTTTTAAAATTACAGAAGTAAATTACGAAAATCAATTTATGCATGACCAAAAATATCACCCCTAAATTAGAGCACTAAAATTACATTCTTTTCCTTAAAGTGTACTATTAAATCATCAAATTAATAGCTTTGTAAAAATGGAACACTAGTGGAAAGCAAGATTCAAATGGGATTGTCAATATTTCTATACCTTTTGCTTTCCAAAAACCACACTTTCATCTAATGTCTAATCTCATCACATCTATTTTCATCTACTCACAGACATATACAATCAACATGTTATTTGCCATAATGCTAAAATAGGAAGCTCCACTACAATTTGTCTTGCTTTTATTACATACATAATGGAGTTAACGTCCCCCATGTAATATTGAAAATGAGTAAGTTATCTTTTTATTAAGAAAAAATAGTAAATTATTCCTTATAAAAAAAATAGTAATTTACCCCCATATGTTTCTTTATCTAGGGAGGTAAATTGCTTTATTTTAAAAAATACAGGAGGTAAATTACTGCATTGTAAAAAATAAAGGGGTTAAATTGCTAATTTTTTTATAGGGTGATAATTTGCTCATTTATAATATCACTGGGATTGCTTGCATTTTTCCCCATACTATAATATTGAAATTGGCAACATGTATATCACTCAACATTTGATCAAACAATGCAAATAACATTTTAAATTTGAAAAATTAATAAAAATATTGTATTAATTATAAGAAATTATTGCTACATTCAAAGCATTGAATGTCCTTTGATGCTTAGGACTGGGATAGGAATTATGAAACTTAAAGTGTTGGTTAAAAGAGATGGAGATTTGATACTTGGGTAAATTGCAAATTACTTTTGTATATTATTCGAAATATTCACACAAGTTTTTGTGAAAAATAAAATATTAATTTATTCCTCTATATTTTTTTAAAATGGAGCGGAGTGCCCTCCTGGTGAGGGAGGTAATTTGTTTTTTTTTAAAAATATAAGAAAGTAAAATGATATTTTATTTTTTACAGCGACTTATGCAAACATTTTGAATAATACACAGACGTAATTTGTAATTTACCCTTTGATACTTACTTGTACCAGTTAAATAAACTGACGCCAATCATAATAGTAACAAGGCCTAAGCCTTTCAGCCAGGTGAACTCATCATGGAAATAAAAGACAGCAACCTAAAATAAAAATATTAAAGCATCAATGATCAATTCAAAAAATGCGAAAAATACATGCAACCCCTTGTGACATTGTAAATGAGCAAATTATATTTTTATTAAAAAAAAATAGTAATTTACTTCTCTATACTTTTAAAATACAGCAATTTATCCCCCTGTGTTTTTTAAAATGAAGCAATTTACCTCATTAGACAGAAAGGTAAATTGCTTCACTTTAGAGAGCACAGGGATATAAAATACTAATATTTTTATTATTAAAAAATAATTTGCTCATTTACAATATCACAGTAGTTCAAGAAAGGGCTTCCAACACTATCGTTTGAAAATAGGACAAGACTGAAACTGTTATGACCAAGTCAACAGAAACCCTAATTGACATGCTATTAATCAGAGTCATACATATGTTTTAACTCTTAATCTTATTACCATCCATTTTTTTATCCTTTATTTCTTCTTACACGTCCAGTTAATTTGTGTTTTTTTAGCATTAATTATACTTAGACCCCCTACAAATGCAAATTTAGACTTTCTCTAAAAAAAATTCTAAAAATGTAAAACTATACTTTCCTCCAAAAAATTTTGAAATTATACTTACATCCCCTCCGAAAATTCACTGTTTGTACCTGAACCTCTTTTGTTGAATTTGGACGAAAATGCTGACATTAGCAAACATAATTGCATAAATTTCTAATGGGTAAGTACTATATTTGGTCCCTTAAATTTTCATTTAGAATCACTTTAGTCCCACAAATTTATTTCTTGACTTTTGCATCCTTAAACTTTACTTTTTTATCTCAATTTGGTTCCTCTAATAATTTTTCGGTGAAAATGTGGCCAGATTTGGACTCTTTGGAGGGTATAAAGGTGAATAAGTTTGATTTTTATCATTTTAGTCCATTAAGTTTATAAAATTATCAAATTAATCCTTTTTTACATGAAAAAAAAATAACTTTTTTATCTCCTTTTATGTTGATAAGAGTAATATATTGCTTAACTTAAAATAAACAGTTTCTTTTTTTTAGCAGTTAAAAAAACCAAAATTATGAATAATATTTATAAAACTTATCTAATACAAAAATATAATAAAAAATCAATGTCAGTAAATTTTTATTTAAGAGATAGAGATAAGTTTAATAACATTGTTAAGATTTAATTTTAATAGACATAGATTAAAAAACCGACTTAGATTTTATTATTATACTTTTAGATTAGATAAGTTTTATAAAATTTATTTATAATTTTGATTTTTTGTCACTTTAAAAAAAAAAAAAACAAAAGACTATTTTATTTTTAAGTTAAGCAATATGTTAATATTATGTTCACAAGAGTTTAGAGATTTTATTTTCCATAAAATATAATTACATCGTAATCACCATATGAAATATAAAAATGATGCCCTTTCTAATAAAAAATGACTAATTTAATAATTTTAAAATTTTAAGGAACTAAAGTGATAAAATCAAACTTAAATTAATTATTTTACCCTCCAAAAAGTTAAACTCCAGCCACATTTTCACTGAAAAATAGTCAGAGGGACCAAACTGAGACAAAAATTAAAATTTAGGGAGGTTAAAGTCAAGAAATGAACTTTAGGGATTAAAGTGATTTTAAAAGAAAATTTAAAGGACCAAAATATAACATTTACCCGTTTCTTATTTTACCCCTTATTTAACGTTTTCATATAATAATTTTGTAGTTATGAAGGAAACAATATGATGATGTTAACCTCACTCCATATATATATACAAATATTATATTTATCTCTTTATAAATAAAAAAAAATATGTTAAGTTTTTCTATTTTGGGACCATTCAAAATATTCTGTAAAGCAGAGAACTAAATATGTCGAGTTTTTTCAATTTTAAAACCATTTTAGAAATTTCGTAAAGCAAATGACTAATATTGTTGAACCTCTTATTCTATGAGACCATATATAATGCGTAATTTTATCGTAGCAAGTTCGTAATTTTAATGTAATTGTAGTAAAAAGTATTTGGTGTCATACCAAAATAGTTACAGCTTCCTTGACAACGCCCGCTATTGTTACTGTTACTGCACTAGTCACTGAGACCAGAATATATTCAGTTAATACCTACAACAAGACCAACAATTGAAGCTTTTCTTAGAAAATAATGAATCCCAAAGATTGGAGTTGGCAAAACATAGAGAAGTTGAAGTTTAGGGAAAAGTATTATTGTAATTCGCTAAGTATGTCTAATTTTAATTTTAGTTCGATAACTATGTTCATCTTTGTTTAGGTTCAGTGACTTACGAAATTGCTTACTTTTAGCCCTCTGGCAGATTTTCGGACAAGTTTATTCCTATGCAACTTTTGAAAGGCAGTTTTAGTTCATATGCACTCATAGGGGTAAAATTGTCCGAAAATATGCCAAAGAACTAAAAGTAAGCAATTTCGTAAGTTACTGGACCTAAACAAAAATGGATATAGTTATCGGACTAAAATTAAAATTAGATATACTTAGCGGACTAAAATAATACTTCTCCCTTGAAGTTTATGATTGAATTTAATTTCTATCATCATTTTGTTCTTTTACTTTAGAGATGCCGATATGTAGCATATTAAAAACATGCATGCGCATTTCACGGTGACTTTTCAAAATTGGGGCTACTATTCATATTGGCTCATTTTTGTCCGCACTTTTGTTCTTAATCTTTTTAGGGTAGTATTTTGGTGTTGCATCTTTTTAATTTTCTCGACTTCAGTCATTTTTCCTCTCGGAGTTCACGCCACTCACTAGTATGAAAGTGAACTTTGGAGAAAAATGGACAGAAATCACGAAAATTAAAAAAATGTAAAACCAAAATACTATCCTGAAAAAGTTAAAGGACTTAAAAACGCCAAATTATTTAAGTTATGGGACCAAACAACGCATTTAACCCTATTCCATCTTAAAGTCTTTTCATGAATTAAATGATCACATTGCACAAATATGAAACAATGAAATCAGGAATGTTTTTTTACCATGACAAAAGCCAGAGTTCCACCAAAGAACATGAGTGAACAACTTCTTGCGATATTCCATGAGGTGTCGAAGTAATTGCTGGTTTTGAAGTCATGCCATGGATCCAATAACAACGAAAGTAGAGCAGTTGCAATTGCCATAAGCGGAGTCACGTAGCTCATCAAAGTTAGAGGGTTTTTGAAACCTTCAACAAAAAAGTCATTTAATTAGATATTATCGGAAAATGCTACACGGCCGTTAAGTACATGGAATCGAAGTGCCACATTTTAAAAGTTATGGGATCAAAAGTGAGAATTCTATGATTAATGGAACGAAAAGTGTAAAGGCCCTAATGACCGTGTGTCATTTTTCGTTAAAATATTCAAAGGAAAGATGTCCTGAGACCAAAAGTGTTAATTTCTAAAAATTTTGGGACCAAAAGTGATAATTTCGTAATCAATGAACCAAAAAAAATTTTAAGTTATGCGACAAATTAGTCCAGGAGGGGTATTGACTATGGTTCACCATAGACATGGACTGAGTGATGTGTCGGTATAATGGTTGTCGTGTTTAATTGCATCAATTTTACTTCTTTAGTCAAAAAGCATCGAAGTTTTCTGTTAAATGGATTTTACTATTCAAAAAATAATTCACGTTGTTTATGAAACAAGAATCTTTCCTTCAAACAAAATGGCCTTTTTCTACTAGAATTCTTTTCATCCATCGTTGTCCCTCCACACTGCAAAAGATGGGAGTGGTTACGGGATTTTTACTTTTAATTTTTAATTTATAAAAAAATAGCACTTTTGGTTCCATAGATATTTAACAAAAAACACATATTATCGTTAAGTGTATATGATCAAAAGTATTATATTTTGAAAGTTATGAGACCAAAACTGGTAATTCCATAACTAATTAAACCTAAAAACATAAAGGCTGTAATGGACACGTGCTAAGCAAGTGATATTTTTCATTAAATATCGAACAGAAAGGTGCTATGGGACCAAAAGTGCTACTTTTTAAAAATTACAAGATCAAAAATAAAAATTCCCTAACCAATAAAACAAAATATAGAAAGGCCAAAATTAAGGAAGAAAAAGTCTTATACAAATATTTTTGTAATCAATTGGCCACATAAGATTTCATTTCATGTCCGATTGATCGGAAAATTGTAATTTTAATCATGTAAATATGGGTTGACAATTTTAATTTTATACAAAATCAATTTTGGCAATTTTATCATGTAACTTCGAAAATTTCCCATATTGAGGACAAAAATGATCGAAAAAGTGCACACAATTAAGCTGGTCACGTGCATGTCACATGCAATTTTGTTGGCTATATTTGCAAATTTCGATCATTTTTACACGCAATATGAACAATTTTTAAAATTACAAGATCAAATTGCCAAAATAAATATGTATAAAATTGCCACTAAATTCAACAGAATTGACATCATAATTAAATGTTGTGTCAACCTTTTTCCTGGCTACTTAATATATATTCCTTGAAAATGCCGACTAACAATTATACTTTTTTCTTTTCAAATTCAATGTAATTGAGCTAACAATTGTTGCACAGCTGTAGTTAATTAACCGTTACATAGCTGTAATTAATAAAAATTCCTCATAATGTTTTACTTTCTTTAAATATTCTTTTATGCTCAAGTTGGAAGGATTCTTTTCATTCACTATACAAATATGAAAAGTTCACTATGAACTACTTCTTGTTCCGGTTATGACAGTCCATAGTTGCTTATTTATTGTTCCTTAAGGGTGTTAAGCTAGTTTTGTGAAATATTGTCGACATTTTTGGGGGTTATTTATAATTTTTTAAAAAGTAGGGGTGATTTATGTAAGTGATTTGAAACTTTTGGTGGGTTTAATGTTTGAAAAGATATAGATGGTAAATAGTCCATAAATAACTCAGGAGGTAGCTGTAACTTTTCCTAAAATAAAATGAGAGAAAATAGGAAGGTAATGAGAAATTGATATGCATAATTTTTTCAAGATAAGTTGAGAAATTTGATAACCAAGATATCTTCTAATTTCAACAAAAATGAAAAACTTGCTTTCAACAACATATGGAGTCGAGGGGAATTCTAGTCCCGACTCGGCTCGATCAAACTTGAATCAATCATATGGTAAGTGTGATATATTTATTGTGTGATTGGTGTACAGTTTAACAAAAATAAACAATCATATAGAAAGTGTGATACACTTACCATACACTTCTTTCTTCATTTGGTTTGGTATCAGCACACACCACACCAATCAATGAAAGCCGAAACCCAAGAACAAAGACAATTTAGGACATTCGGCAAGAAAAAATAATAAGCACAAAAGCAATTTCACAAACCAAAATTATGAGTTTCGATATATAAAAGATCGGGAAAAATGCAAGCAACCCATGTGGTATTATAAATGAGCAAATTATTCATCTGTGATTTTTTTTAGCAATTTATCCCCTGTATTTCTTAAAATCCAGCAATTTACCTCCCGTTACTTTTTAAAAATGAAGCAATTTATTTCTCTGTCTAGGAAGGTAAATTGCTTTATTTTAAAAACACAGAGGCGTAAATTGCAATTTTTTTTAATAAAAAAATAATTTACTCAGTTATAATATCGATCACTGAAGAATAAATTGCATCCAACTCATAAAAGATCATACCTGGAGAAGAATCTGTGTCATCGTCCATCGGAACCCCGACATGACAGAAGCAAGCATAACAAATATGAAACCCCAAAATTCAAATTTTGTCTCCTTTGCCACTATATCATGTGGAAGTATATATCAGACCAAACAAAATGTAAGAAACTCAATTTGGCTGAGATTAATCTGACTATAGGGATTAATTAATACGCTTCAATATATTTTTGTCCTCTGATTTTGATATTTTTATCTTTTTAAGACAGCAAAAAATTCCTATAATTTTTTAGTATTTCGTAATTTTGGTCCTTTCGATTCTGGATTTTGCAAAAGTCACATGAATAAATCACGTGTGCTTCACGTGGTTCATTTAAATTGGGACTTCTGTTCTGATGAGTTAAGTTTTGCCAACATGGATGAAGAATTTTATAAAAAAACGACGTGGTAGATGATTTATTTTGATAGTTTTTTTGAAAAATCTGCCACCAGAAGGATCAAAATTACGAAACGTAAAAAAGTTTATTTCGACAAAAATGGCAGAATCGGGAAGGGCACATAATTTATTTCGACAGCTTTTGCAAAATTTGACATCAGAAGGACCAAAATTGCAAAATATCAAAAAAATACTAGATTATATTGTACCCAAACAAACTAAAGAATAAAAATATTAAAATATCAAAATTTACCGAATTAAAAATATATTTACAATTACTTACCTGTTAATAGTATCCCAAAGGAAATGATTAAGATGATGCCAAGCAGCTTAGCACTTGGAGATTCCAATCTTTACGAAACATTGTTTGGGTCAGAAGCTAGGTTAAAAAATTAAAAGATATATACATATACAGCTAAATAATAACAAAAGGGATCAAATGTATTTTTTGCCCCGTAATTTAGGTTATTTGCTGTTTCTGGTTCTTTAATTTTCAAGAACCTTTTAAAATTAGGGCTACTTAACCTATTGGCTCATTTTGCAAGTGTTTTTGTCCTTTAACTTTCTGGAGTAGTGTTTTGGTCCTACTTCTTTTTAATTTTCACGATTTCAGCCTTCTCACTTGTGGAGGTGAACTCCAGCTGAAAAAATGAATGAACTCCGGCTCAAAATCAAGATTAAATTCTTTTCATAAAAAGCAACAAGAGGCCAAAATCGTACGATTTGAATTATCTTGTAAGGCAAAATTGCAAAATTAATCCCGTAAGTATAGAGGGTGGCAAAATTGGGATCATAACTATACGACTGGCAATTTTAGTCATGTAAGTATTCATTTTTTGGCAAATTTGGTCCTTCCGACATAAATTGCCCAAAAATGTGGTGGAAAGATTTGAGGCTTAGGGTTTCGACGTCCACATGCGTAACTTAAACACCTAGCAGCTTGCGTGGCTAATGACGTGGCTTAAGCGGGAAAAGAGGCCCTCTTCCCGCTTATTTTCACCCTTATGCAAGCAAAGCTCTTTCTCTCTCATATTTTTGCTGCAAATGAAGTTGCAGGTGAAGGAAAACAGTGAAAATATCTTCATTATCGTCAGGCAATTACTCACATTAGGCTGACACTGAGAATCATTGGGTTCAAACAAGAATGGGTGATGATCATTCTTGTGGTGAAGAAAATTAAGAAACCCAGCCTCGGCCATGGAAACTATTTTTACAAAGAGGTGAAACAATACGCATAGTAAACCAGAAGCTGCAGGAAAATCTTGAAAGAAGAGTACGCTTGGGCGATTGGGTGAGTGGGGTTTCGTCTAATTGATAGAAATTTGTGAAGAAGGGACGCCAAATTCACAGGCTTGCTAAAGAGAATTTTTCAGGAATACTCATGAAATATGTTAGAAATCAAAGAATTTCAAGGAGTGAAGAAAGTGGAATAGTTCTGTAATTCAACTCTCGAATCCATTAATGCAAAATTTGGATATAAGAAATGCTGGAAAGAAATAATGGTGGATGGTGCATGGGGTTATTTGCAGAAGCTCGTCGAGCTGGATGTTGAAGAAAAAGGGGAGTCTTTGTTTGGCCTTTAAGTCCAGTTGGCCTCTTTTTCCGCCTAAGCCATGTTATTAGCCACATCATTAGCCATGCAAGCTGCTAGGTGTTTAAGTTGCGCACGTGGACATCGGAACCCTAAGCCCCAAATCTCTTCGCCGTGGTTTTGGGCCATTTTGAACGGAACTAAAATTGCCAAAAAATCAATACTTGCAGAACTAAAATTGTCAGTCCTGTAGTTACGGTCCCAATTTTGTCACCCTCTATACTTACGGGACTAATTTTGCCTATCTTGTAATTAATAGATTATTGTTACGCTGTAACTAACCCCTACTTTTATTATAAAGGGGGCCTTTGAGAGGAGCAATTGAAAGAAGAGAAATTTTTAGTTCGTGACATTTGAAGTGTGTTTAGATCACGAGCCCCTATCTATTTCCCATCACTTCATTCATCAGTATTTAGGAACTGTGTTTACAAACTCAACCATAATAGACCAACTCTACTCTAACTCTGGACCTCATGTAAGCAAAAGCTAGAGTTAGTACCCTTTATGCAAGGGGATATGTTCACGTTCTACACAAATTGATTTTTGCAATTTAGTTATGTAATTTTAAAATTTTTATTAGTCCTTTTACGATCAGGCTGATTGAAAAATTGCATATGACTTGCACATAACCCAATTAAATTATAAGTTTAGTCCTGTAACTTAGGGGTTGACATTTTTGGTCCTACAAGAGTTGATCTACGGGATTAAAATTGCAATTTAGTTGGGTTAGGCGCAAGTCAAATCAATTTTCAGGTCAAATTTACAGAAAAATGACTAAAATTGCAGGACTAAATTACGAAAATTAATTTGTGCATAAAATACCATTGCCGAAATTACAGAACTAAAATTGTATTTTCCAGGTCTGTATAAAAGGACATCATGAAATTTGGCTTTCCTCTCAGTTTCTTTCATGCCTCACCAACCATACATGTATGCATTTCAATTTAGTGCAAAATAAGATAAGACTGTTGCATTTCAATATATAATTTAGGATAAATTACAATTCGCTTTCTTGAAATTTGTCTTAATTATAAATACTTTTCGTTATTTAAAAAATCACAAATACCCTCTCTGAAATTACGAGTACACCTAACAAATACCTCTCTATAATGAGTTGTTACAAAGAAGTATTTGTAATTTCGAGAGAAGAGTTATTTATAATTTTTCAAACAACGAGAAAATATTTACAATTATGTCAAATTTTAGGGAGTTCATTGTAATTAAACGAGTTATGTGGATAAATACCTGAAAGCAAAGGCAAAAAGAAGGAGAAATATTGGTGATGTTGATTTGCACTGCAACAAAAAGTAAAATAGAATTAGTTATTTAAAAACCTCTTTCTTTTACCAGATAAAACAAAGGATCCAATGCAATAACCCACAGCTTCTTTTAGGTTGAGTTTGTATCGAAGGATTTGAAATTGTTTCAAATTTTTATAATAAATTTTTTATATATGTTTGAATAATTCTAAATGTAAAAAATTTCAATTTTTTTTATTTTAATTTTGAACTAAGTTATGATAAATATGGATAGATTTCAAATTCTTTTTAAATGAAGTCATTTGAAATCCTTGGTTCAAATCCAAATTCATCAGTCCAAATACAATCTTAAGAGACTTAAGCCAGACAACGAACCTATTGGTGTTTCTCTATGTTCTTCAGTCCGCCAATATATGCAACATAAGTTGAATACAAAAAAAAAAAAAAAAGAAAGAAAAATGCACATATATTTTTGGTTCTGTAACTTTGCCCATTTGGCGTTCTCGTGCTTTAACTTTGTAGGGTAGCATTCTGGTTCTCTATCGTTTTAATTTCGCAATTTCAATTCTTCTTTTCAATGAAGTTCGCCCTTCTCGCCGTAAAAATGCATGTGCATATCACTTAACATTTTACAGTTGGGGCTACTGTTCCTATTAACTCATTTTTCCAGCATTTTTGTCCTTCAACTTTCTGAAAAATCATTTTCGTTATATATCTTTGGGAAAAAAGCAAGCAACCCCCTTGTGATATTGAGCAAATTATCCCCTTATAAAAAATAAATAGCGATTTACCTTCATATATTTTTTAAAATACAACAATTTACCTCCTCATATTTTTTAAAATGAAATAATTTACCTCTCTGTATAAGGAAGTCAATTGCTTCGTTTTAAAAAGTACAGGAGGATAAATTGCTATATTTTTTTTCATAGGGGGGTAATATGTTCACTTTCAATATCATAGGAGGGTAAATTGCTATTCACCCTATATCTTTTTAATTTTTACAATTTCAGTCATCTTCACACCACAGTTCAGCCGTCTCGCCGACAAAGGTGAACCCCAACAAAAAACTCACATGAAACTAAAATTCTCACAAGTAACACATATAATCCAACAAAACTAATCATAAATTATTATGCAAGCTTTGAACAAAGAAGAATTACCAACCATAGTGGCAAATGTAACGGAGATGAAGACCAGAGAAGCATTGCTTAGATTAACATCCATTGCGGTGCTGAGAGCCGTCGGTACAACTGTGAAAGGCAAAGGCCATCTGTAGCATTAGTCGTTAGAGATGTTAATGATACAAGCAAATTCATTTCAGTAGGGACAATGAACATGCAATACAAATGCATTTTTCCAAGTAAAAATCCCCAGTCCTCAGGTGCTAGCAGAAATGCAAGCCCAGAAATTTGCTTCTATGCTGGCAGAATTTGACCAACGGAATTAAAAAAGTACATGCAGGGCAGATAGCGAACCCCGGTGACTCAACGGACCAGAATCACGAAAAATTTAAAAGGTGTAGAACTTATTTGCTACTCAAGAAAGATAGAGGGATTAAAACGCTGAAATATAGGACGAAAATTGCATTTAAGCCTTTACTGTTAACTATATTCAAAGAAACTAACCTACAAAAATGGAAAATTCTTGCCTGAAAATATGATAGAACTGAACTAATCACAGAACCAGCGTATCACACTTGTTATGTGATTCGTCACTTTCTTTGAATTGTAGAGTAATTATACGACAAGCATATTGAACTTATCATATAATTAGTTCAGATTTGACCCAACTGAATCCAAATTAGAATTTCCCACTACATAGGCGCTATCGTACTTTTTCATTTTGTCTTCACTGACAGCTAAATCCAATACTTTGGCAGGATAATGAGAAAACAAAGAGCCGTTATGTATCTCCTTTTTGTACGTTTTCAAAGGTGGATTTGATAGACAAAAGTATTGAGAATTTGTATCATAAAATTAATGAGAATTCTCAAAAGATTAAATTCGTTTTTAGTACCACAATTGTTGTAAATGTCGCTTTTGGTACCATAACACAAAACACGTCTTTTTGGTCCTAATTTTAATTTAAAAATTAATTCATTAGTTAATAAAAAAATTATCTAATACTTTTACTCAAAAAATAAATTTTACTTTTTATAGTTTGTACTCAAATATTAATATATTTTTAGATTAAATAATAATTTAATTTCAAAAATAGTAAACTAGATCCTAGAAATTATCTGAAATAAAAATAATCATAATTTTAGAACTATTTATTATATATATTAAAATAAACTTTTCCTAACATTTTTATTTTTTTAAAAAAAAAAAAAAGTTCTTATAGTTTGTGGAGAAAGTTGGTCAAAATATATTTTTTTTCTTATAATGGTACAGAAAAAGAAGTACCATTAAAGAAGACCTTTGAAATAAAAAATTACGTGAACCAATAAGAGTTAACAGCTGTTAACGGCCATGTAACGCACATGGTCTTCGCCGTTAACTTGGGACCGAAAAGACGTATTTTTATGTTTTATGGTACTAAAAACGAAACTCGTAACAACTATGGTACCAAAAATAAAAATGACCAACGGGATTAAAAAAAAAAATTGCCCTCAAAATTACTAGCAAAAAATGTAGTGAAAGAGGCATAAATCTTCTTCTATACCTTTGGCAAAATAATCCCTCCAAGACATAAACGAGGAGTGAAATCTGTCGGGCCAAAACCACGTAATGGCATTTGACAAAGTAGCTTGCATGGAAAAATGGAAGGCGTTCATCAACAGAGGAGCAGGGAATTTCCCCATGTCATCCCCTAACAAGGTCTTGTTATAACTGATCCACCAAACATATTGTAGTTAAAAGGGCATTCAATAGAAATAATACGTGAAAAATATCAGTAACTTTCTCGTGATATTATAAATGAGCAAATTATCTCTTTATTAAAAAAATAAAAACAAATAATTTATCCCATGTGTTTTTAAAATGAAGCAATTTACCTTACCTCCTTCGACATGGAGGTAAATTACTTTATTTCAAAAAATATAAAGGGTAAATTGCTCATTTGCAATAAGGAAAAAATGCAATTTACCCCCATATAAGAAATAAAAAAAAAATATCCTTATGAAAAATAAAATAATAAATCACTCTATGCGCTTTGAAAAATGAAGCAAATTACCCCCTATCTAAATCATTGATAGGGGGGTAATTTGTTTCGTTTTTTGAAACACATGGGGTAATTTGCTAACAAGAAGTATTTGCTCACTTAACATATCACAAGGGGTTAAATTGCATTTAACCCATTTGGGTTTGCAATATCATATGAACGTAAATTATATTAAACCCAAAATAATACACTTACTGCGTAATTAACAACACCAAGAAGAGAATGAATGCACTCACAACGTTAGACATGTACTGAATGTGTACCAGAGTAGTATCAGGAACAACGTTTTCAGCACGTAAACGATTGAAACAAGGCTGTCTGAATCTCTCTTAGACGGGCTTCGATGATTAAGGACAATGCTGTCGCCTGTGTATCTTTTATCAATCATGTGATCTTTCCGGACATCAATAGGTAAGTACCTATCTTTCTGATTTCTCAAACCAGCAACCATATGTATGTCATGATCCGCATCACGACCAAGCTCATCCATCTTATATCTCCTCAAAATTATTTGGAACCAAAATCGCTAAAATTCCATCTTCTCACGACCCTTGTCGCTGAACCCAATGCAACTCAACATCAACGTTTTCTTGAAATAACGCGTCTCCCATTGACCGATCAAGCTGAGCACTGGCTTCTACCCTCATTACGCTAGCCCGTCAACCTAGGATCCCCAACGTATTCCTAATTCCCAATCTCATCTACCATTCGAATGCCACTGCATGAACCTAAGACGAAAGAATTGTTAAACGACAATCTCGTTTAGGTTTAACCTGTTCCTAACACATGGTCCACATACAAACCCTACCTGTGAAACCAAAATGGGTGGAAATGAGATTTGAACACAACACCTCTGGTCTGATCCGACTCTAATACGATGTTAAACAACCACTTTATCTAAAAATCTCGACACAAATGGTACGATGATCAAATTAAGTGAAGAAAGAAACAATTAATCTGAATCAGCTCCGAGAATTTGCAGTTGCTGCGATCTAAACTATATAACTGCACAAAAAATTCCAACATTTTTAGCACACGTCATGTGAAACATATGCCCTTCAAACTTCACTTATTGAATAGACAAAGCAATTCTTGGATTTGAATATAAGACAAAGCACATAGGAAACCATGTAATAAAGACGACAAAGGACGACTTTCAAATATTAATCAATAAATTTAAATTGGATCAAAGCTGCAGAAACAGAGATCAAGAAAGCGTACAGGCAGTGAATGTTTGAGTGAAAATTAATAACTGAAAAAGGGGGAGATCTCGAAACTTACCAGTGATGTTAAATTTTCTGTATGTTTTGCAGAATGTTTTGGATCTTTGTGTTTTGTTGTGCTTAGGTGTTTGGAGTGGTGTGGTCAGAAGATGAATCTGGTCGTTGGAACAGTTGGATGTGTTTTTGTATCATTGATTCAAATCCACCAAACTGAATTGAATAACTTTAATTTCAGTTTGTTTAATTTTACAGAAAATTGCAATTTTAGTCATATAACTTAAGGAGAATGGTACTTCAGTGTTGTATAAATTGATTTTCACAATTTATTTTTATAATTTTATAATTTTGGCAATTTTAATCATTTTTCGACCAATTTGACCGGAAATTGCAATTTTAGTCATCTAAATAAATTCATGCAGCGGACCTGAAATTACAATTTAATTAGATCATGTACAAGTTACATGCAATTTTTCGGCCAAATTGGTCGGGAAATGATGAAAATTGTCAAAATATTTAAAATTATCGGACTAAATTGCAAAAATCAATTCATACAGGATCAAAAATATCTACCCCATAAATTATAGAACTAAAATTGTATTTTTTTCCTTAATTTTACCAGAAAGATATTCCGAAATATTGTATATGTATATGTACTAGTAAACAAAATTTACATTGAACGTGGACAAGTAATTTTGTTTTGTAACATTTGAAATAATGATCAATGTAAAATAAATATATAAATTTTGGTACCTAAAGTTTAATATATTAATGTCAACTTGATATATGAATTTTTATATATAGTCTTATTACTACACCAATTTTACGGTAAATGCCAAGCACGTGCACATCTCTATTTGAAATATTTTATAATGTAAAAATACCGTTTTAATATTAATTTAATTTTAATATCCGATTTCATGTATTGGTAAAAAAAATATTAACCTACAAGGGTAAAAAAGTAATTTAATACATATGAGGCACATGTTAAATAAATGCAACTCACCACACAATATAACTCTCAACACTATTATAAATACCAAAAATATTATTCTTTTAACCTAACTACTATTCATTGATAGTGACCCCTCTTACTAAAAAATTCCCTTGAAAATCGTAAATTCCCTTGAAAATCGTGTTTTCACTTCGTGAGTTATCGTGTCGCGGATAAAATTTTCAGTTTTATTTCTTCGTAAAAACCTCAACCACATCATTGGCGCCGTCTGTAGGAAGATTTACCTTGACACTGAGTATGCAAACCAGGTCTCAAGCTCGTGACGTCCACGATTTGGACGTGATCCAAGAAGCTCAAGTGAACAGGGCGGAACAAGACCCGTCTCGCGAACAGTCACCACTTCAGGAAGTAACCCCGCCACGTCGACAATCTCCGCCCATTTTTCTAGGGAGAGCACTCTCCCCGGAAGCTCCGTCCTAAGAACCGATGATTCAACTAACCCAAGAACCTTTGCTAGCCCTAATACGCGACGCATCTACTCGAGCAGCGGCACAAACCGTGACCTAGTTTGTAGCGCAACAACCTGCGAACCCGTCCCCTCCTTCCCCTTGCAGAAGTCGAGTATTATCCTCGGCTCCCGAGGAGGAGGAGCAGAGGCGGGAAGAAGTAAACAGAGGGATCTCTAGGCCTGAAGTTGCACAAACTCAAGATGAAAATCTCCACAATCGAGAATCAGTTGTCCCCCACTACCTAGGGGAGTCGAGGATTCCTACTTGCCATTGACCGTAGCCCCTCCAAGACGTAGCCCTTTTGCCCCTAACATTCTAGCCGAAGCGCTCCCAGTAGGCCTCATGGTCTCGAATCTATCGGAATATGATGGGACAGGAGACCCACAAGAACCCTTAGACAAATTTTACGCCAAGATTGATTGGATTGGTACGATCTGAGTGACACCGCTTACTGCAAGATTTTCCGCACTACACTCTCAAGACGTGTATTAGCCTGGTTCAAATATTTCCAGCATTGAGAAGTTTTTTCATCATTTTTTATATCACTTCTTCATAAACAAAAAAGTTCCGAAAACCGCTGCATTTCTATTCATCATTCACCAAAGGGAGGGCGAAACTTTGAGAGACTACATCCAAAGATTCGTGGACGTAGTGCATGAAGTTCCCCATGTTAATCATAAGTTGTTAGCTAGTATTATCCAACAGAACCTGCTACTGGGAAGATTCAAAGAATCCATAGCCGGCAAGCCCCCTAGCACTATGGAAGATTTACTCATGCGCTCCTAGAAATATATCCAAATTGAGGAGTCTAATGCTTTGGATCCTTCCCTTGGCTGCAAAAGGAAGGGTCGGGAAGAGGAAAAGGAGCCGAAAAAGAAAGATGAACGCAAGCATGTACCTCCGACGGGGTTCGCTCACTATACCCCTTTGAACGCTCCTAGGGGAGAGATATTAATGGTGGCAGAACAACAAGGGCTAATCAGTCAATAGCAGACATAGATGAAAGATAACCCCAAGAGACTCAAATCCGATAAGTATTGTCGTTTTCATCGAGACAGGGGACACACGACGGAGGAATGCCATCACCTGAAAAATGAGATAGCAAAATTGATCCAGCGGGGACACTTGAAGGAATATATCAACCACTATCCACAAGGACGCCAGTTTGACCGTGGGCTAAATATGCCAACTCCTCATGACGATAATTGTCCCACAGTATGAGTCATCCCATGATCTCAAAATGATCAGCAAGCCACTACGGAGTAACTCTAAGTTCACGTAGCAGGAAAAACTATTTTTTGGCTATTCACTTGTAATAGGAGAAAACTCAAGTAGTAGTACAACATATCCTTCTCCCCTTTTGATTTTCCCTAAAAGATTGTATTCCGAATTTTAAGTAATGAAGTTAGTTTTTTTGTCGTAGTCCCAACAAATCAAATGAATTTAGATGTAGAGATCCTTGAAATTTCAAGAGGACCCTAGAGGCAAAAATCGTCATTGTCATATAAGCAAAAGTCGCCATTGCCCCGGGATCCCCTAAACTGAATTTCATTGAGATCCTCGTCGATAATGTCGCCCCGGAAACTTTACATCTCTTTGAAGTTGGTAAAGACCGACTTCGGGACATGAAGTATCATTTGAGGCAACATCCCCTTATCAAATTCTTGAGGCAATGTCCCCTTATAAAAATATTGGACTCGAAAAATTTTTGCCCCCCCCCCCCTTCCAAAGTTGGTAAAAACCTAATTTTGGGGTATGAGCAAAAACATCCCTTGAGGCAACATCCGACGAATATAAGTGATAAGAGAACAAAAAAACAACTTAATAAGTGCAATGACTACATTTATGAATATGGAATACTATCGAGTTACCTACCAAAATTTTCAACCGTATGGATGGTGAAAAAATCACCCCAAGAGGCAACATCCTTAAAAAAGAAAAAAGATGCGCCGCTTCACCTTCTCCAAGATCTTGGGGGCTCCGTCATTACATGTAAGACTTATTTACGAGGAGTCTCATCTCTTAAAGATGACGTCGAATTCCTCAAAATAAATGAACGAATTCGGCGCAAAAGATGAATAAACTCTGAACAATCTCTACTAATAGAGAATGGGAACAAATATTGTCAAGAAATACTTTATAGTGTAGCGGTTGGAGCCACCACTTTCCATCTTTTCGACATGGGTTCAAAATCATGGGACGCAACAATATACGCCTCTTTCCAACACTTGAAGACTCGAGGTGGGCACCTGGTTCCTCGAGCCCGAGGTGCACCTCGCTCCACCTCAGGGCACTACCTCGAGCCGGGCTTGAGCCCTAGACTCGAGGTGGCTCGAGTAACACCACCAGGTGCCAGCCAGCTCGAGCCGGGCACCAGATACTGTTGGCCAAGTATTCGCACACCCCAAACGAATTGAAAACAATAAATGACTCCTCACCCACCCACTTCCATTTCTTAACTCAATTCAAAAAAGTATTTACTTTCGAACAAATATTGCTCCGGCTAGTGCATATTCCATTTGAGAGTGAGGGGGACTAGTGCATATTCGATCCGAGAGTAGGGGCTATATGATGTACATTGGTAAAAAATATTAACCCACAAGGGTAATAAAAGTAATTTAACATACATGGGGCATATGTTAAATAAATATAACCCACCATACAATATAACTCTCAACACTACCATAAATACCAAAAATATTATTTTTTAACCTAACTACTATTCATTGACAGTGACCACTCTTACTAAAAAACTCTCTCGAAAATCGTGTTTTCACCTAGTTAGTAATGGTGTCGCGGGTAAAATTCTCAATTTTATTCCTTCGTAAAAGCCTTGACCACATCACAGTTATTTCACTAGAATTTTACTCATATAAGAAAATAAATTAGACTACTATAAAAATATAAATTATAATGAGTGATTGAAAATTGCACTAAATAAATTTGATAATTTTGTCCCTAATTTATTTTAGTCCTTTAATTTTGGAGGTATCGAATTTAGTCCTGTATCTTTAAATATTAGCAATTTTGATCCTGTAGCCAACTTAATGATTATTTTGCCCTTTCAATGATAAGAGTCTCATAGTCCATTCTCATGCTCTTAGTAGGCCCAACATGCTTTCGAAATAAAATTAACCCTTCATAAATTTATACATTTATTTGACCGCTTTGCCATCGGGTATTCCAAGGCCTCTTTTGCACGGACTTCCTACCACACTAGCATAATAGATCGTTTGCGTGTAATTGACTCATTCAACAACAAACAATACAACCCTATTTAATTTTCTAATTTAGGGCTTAAAAATACTCCTAAATAGAGATTTAATAAAATTTTAGATAAACATGTTGAGCTAAAATCTATAATTTACCAAAAAAATATTTGAAATATTACATATATGTCCTCTGCCTCAACCAGAGAAGATAATTGTTTAATCTCTCATGGATAAAAAGATTAAACTCTTAGGAGAAATCCCCAAACACTGAAAAACTTGAATCATATATTTCAAGAGTTGGAGAATTTTTCAATGATCCCATTTCTTCATATATTTTTACTTGTAAGAGTCCGCGATTTTAATTACGATCTTCAAACTTGTTTTATATGATGTCATTGCGTTCGTTATTTATTTTCACTTCATGATTCCCAACTATACCCATATGACTTGCAGCCACTTGCATTTTCAACTGTTGCTACTTTCTTTTGAGATTGTGGGCCTCTTTTGTTTGCATCTGTCGACAATTCTTTTCTTAATCTTTTACATTTTGAGGTTCTTACCTCACTCAATAAAATTTTTTTTGATGTCCTTTACCCTTCTCTAATTTGGATTTAGGTTTCTTTTAGGTCAGTCAAATAGTTGTTCCAAACAACGATTTTTCATGTTTTTCACAACAAATCATATATAGTTATGCCATTGCCCAATATGTATCACGTTGTATGTCTTCTTCTCGATTGCCTCTATTGCAAGTAACTTATTCTCATATGAGCATTCTCTTTTTCTCAAATAGGCTCTGCGTAACTAAATAGTCTTTTTTGTCATAGAATTTAATAGAAATGACCCATTTAATGTATTTGAAAAAAATTTAAATAGAAACTTGACTTTGTCCATCTTTATAGGATAGACCTAAAAACCTGAAGCCCTTGTGGTGGAGATTTCATCCTCATTGATAGCTGGAACCAAAGGAGCTTCTCCTGTTGCAGCCTTAATTCGATTGAATGTTGTCATATTGGGTCTATGTAATTTGATTAAATGAAACGCTTGCTGGATGAGAATCCTTACCTGCAATTTCTGTAGTCATTGAAATGAACTTGAGCTCCAAAATATCTCCTCATCTATGGTGGAGATTGTTTTGCCAATAATTAAATCCTATCCAACTAATCCATTTTGGAAGTGGTTCTGCTGAATTGTTTTGCCACGATTTCCAGCAATTGTTGGCCAATACAGTAGAAAGTACTGCATTTTTGGCCCAAATAGGACAAAATATTATAGCATTTTGTATTCCAAATGCTACAAGTTTTTTATATGTGGGATTACATGCGCTAAACCCGTAGAGTGTAGAATAAAAAATGTAGCACTCTCAATCACATGAGACTAAAAGTAAAATTTCACCTATCATCAGCTATACCTACCACCCATTAGCCAAAAAGAAAGTCGTAATAACTACTGCTCGTCATCCAATTCTCCATGAGATTTCCCTCTTGAAAGACAGAAAAAACTTGATAATTACATCTAAGGATGAAATTTAGTATAAATTACAATGATTTTCCCTATGATTTGACATATTCAAGAATACTACTCATTTGAAAAATTATAAATACTTTCTTATGTTTGATGAAGTTATTTAATTATTGGATGGAGGTATGAAATTATCAACTTTGCCCTTGCTACATTTTTTTTCTTCTTTTAAAAAAAATAGGAATATGTAAAACAAAAGTCGGAATTTTAAAATTATAAAAAGAATTATCTACTTAATCCATAAAAAATTCAAAAAATAAATAAAATTATGATTGTTAGTCCATAGGGGCATTTTGATCAGTTTTCACCACAAAAAATGAACGCAAACCTAATAGATTAGGTTAATTGTTAGACGGTTGTTAGAATCAGGTGGTATTTGTTAATTTTATAAACACAAGGACCTATTTATAACTATACCAAATCTTAAGGGAAGTCATTGTAATTTACCCAAAAATTTATTCGTATGCATCTAATATCAAGAAACTCGAAAAGTATTTCAATGTAATGAAATAAATGTGAATGCAAATTCTTTAGGTAACTCTGGGTGAGATGGGCACCACCCAAATCTTTCATCATCAAGAACCAAATAAATCACAAGTTCACAGTGAATGAGAGCTGAGCAACTACTCAAACAAGCAGGGGAATATTTGATAAAAGGGTTGCTCCTGTTTCCGCAAGTTAATGTGTGGAACATCAGCACAGAAGCAAAACCTTAATACTGAGGAACTATGATACATACTATCGCATTTCTGTAATACATATATGTATGTATATGTTTATACACGAATCCCACGATACAGACAGATACAACGCCGGAGTAGACATCGGAGTCTCAGCCTCATACAAACCTGCAAACAGCATTCACATCAAGCTAGATAAAGCCAGAAGCTGACATGCAAACCTCTTTAATCTGGAAAACCCAGCATCAGTTCCAGGAAAGAGCAGTGTGTCGTCTTCCTTGTGAGTTTCTATGTTCGTCTCCTGCCCTTTATGTTGCACATTTGATTGATGGTTGTAGTTTTCTAACTGAGCAGCAGGAAATGAGAAGAATTGCAGCCTCTCCTTTAAAGTTCCTGGGCAAGCAATTGAAATTTCACTTAGTGCAAACAGAGATGATATGAAGTTCTTACTAGTTCAGTTTTGCAGCCAATACGGTACAAAGGGTTTGTTTAGTTTCCATATTCGACTTACTCAAAAACCTGAACTATCCTGATTATGAATGGATTCTATAAGGTATTGTTAGTGATCCCTCGAACTTAAAGCACATGTATAAGCATCATCTTGTTCCTCAGCAGCTCGGCAGAGATAAACTTAACAAGAGAGTTTCGATTAAAACGTTACAGATGCTCTAGAGCAGTGATGAGGAGCTACCTATAGGCATGATGAAGCTAGTAATAACATAAAAATAGAAATCAGGAGAAAATGTAAATCATCTGAAAGTAGAAGACGATGCAGAGTGATTTCTAGCTGTCATTTCAATTTCCTGTTTCTTGTCATATTCACAGCACACAATGACAAGCCGGGCATGAAAGAATACAGTTGAAGGAGATGTAAAAATTAGTGTCTTAGAGTTCAATAATTGCAAAGTTGAAGAAGCTACAGAAGAATTTAAGACGGATAAGAGTGAGTGAGTTCCGAGGTTTGAAGAGAGAGAAAACATAGGCAGAAAGCATGCAAGAGGAACTGGAAGGAGCTGAATGAAAAGAAACAACGGCACTTAAAGAGATGAAGGAGAGATGTAGAAGAATGCAGGGATATGGAACAGCAATCTAACGGATGAGCACTTCTTCAGTAGATTCAAGAACTTGGGGGGAGACTAGTTGCTGGTGCCAGAGATGCTGAGAAAAACTTGCTGGATGAGTGTGGAGACATGATTGTAGAAGGTTAAAATGCATGGATATGGAAGATGAGGTGAGGAATGAGGAATGGGGATACATCACATAACGAAGCGCAGGTGGCGATCAAATTGAGTGTAAGGACAAGTACAGAAGAAATCAATTTAACAGTAGACGTAAAGGAAGGCAAAAGTGTTGCAGAAAGAGGAGAATGCAACCGACTAGGACATGAGGGATATATTCAAACCAGAAGTATAATATCACCACTTACCGCCACTACGGATATATTTAAAACAGAACAGAAAAATTCACCGCTTCTTGCCTCCTAACTAGACAACATAAGCAATATTCTCAGAAGGAATTTCCAAGAATGAGGCTCATGGATCCTCTTTTCCAAAATCGTGAATATACATAGAATGCAACCAACATACTTTCCACTACACAATAGCTTATATAAGTCTCAAGTGAGCTAGAAAGGTCCTCAAAGTAAACATATATACACTGGATCCTTCATGAGCATGATCAGAATAAAGAAATATTAAGAAAATATACACTTCGTAGAAGAAAAGCAATAAAACTCTAAATCAATTCACTGTTAACCCACTAAATTGAGAAAAACGGATGATGAGTGAGATGGAATAGAAACTACATTGGAGTCAGGGTTCATGATAAATGTTGATGAAGAAGTAGTAGGAATTGATGAAAGTAAGCACTGCACTTGACACCAATGAAATACTTAATTACATCTAGAAGACAACAAATGATAATGCTACATATTGTAGTATTAGAATCTCAACTACTTAAAGTGAAATCAGAGTTCCCACTGGTGGAGGGCCAAGAAATATACTATGTGGAATCCAATATATATATATATATATGTAAATTATATTTATATGTGTATATTATATGTATGAATACACACACACACACAGACAAAGAGGATAAGGGTGCTCAATATTTTACACTAAGATGAAAATTACATTAATAATGTTCAAAAACCTGACTTTGCTATCATAGAGATGCAAGAAATAAAAGAGAACAGGTAAAACAAGCAAAATCAAGGTAAAAAAATATGCGTCTAATATTTTACCAGCAGAGGTACTCAGGAACTGAATCTGATGAAATCAAGTGTCTGGTAGTTGGCTTAACCCTTAGCACCACAGACCAGCAAAAAATTTGGCAGGTATCATCCTTTTAACTCGAGTTAGATGTCCCATCCGTTGGGTGCTTAGCTTGTGTATGCACTAGCATCCTTTTATCATCTTTATCCACTTCTCTGTGATTGTGCTTCCTGTGCCACAGAGGAACCAGGAGCCTCTGTCAGAAACTGTTGCCAAAAGACATCATTGGCCCCAACTGGCACAGAAGAAATGGTGGCATCCTGTTCTCGATCTTTTGGCATTTCGACATCAGGAATTTTATTGGGGCTCATATTCACATCAATGCCAGATGGTGCTGGTTTCTCGCTGAAGTCTAGATCAATGCAAATGGAAGATATTGCTGGACTGTCAACATAAGTCGAAGATGCAGCCCGCTCGGGGGAGGAATGACAGTTATGCGGAGGTGACACTGACATATGGTACCCAGGTGAGCGAGGAGGGACATTCAGATCAGAGTCCCCAGATGATGCGGCCATTTCCGTAATAACTGGTGGGGGGGGCAGCCTAAAATCATGCGAATCTTCAGATGGAATTTGGTCAATCACATGCATAAAATTCTCCCAAAATGTTAGGGATGAATCCAATTTTTCAACCTGTTCCACATTTAACAATGGAAGAGACAAATTGCTTAAATTTTCCATGACAGTCAAGCTCTGGTTCTCCCCTAGATTGGCTTTATCCTGCAAAAAATGCAAGGCTAACAACCTTCTCTTCTTACTATAAGATTCTGCATTTTCCATTATGCTTGAGGTGTATCCAGGTTTCTGCAATAACTGAGCCAAGGTGACCATCAACTGCCGCTGCCTCTGATCAATATTTTGCAATGCCTGCCCTAATGACCTGAGTTGATATTCATATCCTCGATTCTCCTGTTCATATCTGTCAACTTCTGACTGAAGCAAAAGCTTTTCCTGTTTCAGCTTTTCAATCTGGTTTTCGAACTCATCTCTTTCTGAATCAGTTAATGGAACTGGATTTCCTTGCCCTGAATGGCTGTGGATTGGCTTTCGCCTGTGTATATTCTTTAAAAGATGTCTCTGTCCTCGGATAAACTCCTCATTTGCAAATTCCCATTGATCGGGATCAACCTTTCTAAACCCCTGCAAATTTGAAGAAGTTAAGTCAAAATAGGAAATACAACAATCTTAAGAATTTAAATTTCCATCAGAGGAAAAACAATCAAAAGCCAATTGAAACAACCACCCCCATCAAGTTCCAACGAGTGTTTTATTCTTGAAGATCTCATTAGTTTCATTTATTAGCTACTTCAACACAATGCCTCATTCTGAACCCCAGACTACCAGGCTAATAGTAAACACACAAGTGAGAAGGCACACTCCATTCTTTCATAAATTTACTTCCACTTAACCAAAAGTAATCTCCAGATGATCACATAGTAAACACATCATACACAACACACACACAGCTCAAAGATAGGAAACAAGAAAAGAGAATGGCTCAACGAAGCCGAACTAACTATTGAGGACAAGAAATTTCAGGGAGCAAAGATCTTACATATGTATTAAGTTGCCTAATGAAGCTGGAGAAGTTGTTGTGCTTGAAGTACTTAGGCAACAAATCTCTGGCAAACTCAGGTGGATTCCAAACAACAAAACTGTGTCCCGTATGACTCCAAGAAACGATAGAATTAGTCAAAGGATCATCCACCATCTCATATGTCTTCAGGAGAAAAGGAGCCGGCGAGTTAGAACTACCATTTGATCCATCCATTACAATGATCAAATTACAGAAAAATATATATAGTTGACTTCGGAGCACCAGGAAGTCCTTGATGAATCCTTCTCTCTCTTGAGATCAACTATCTGATCTTTTGTTCTTATTTTCTCATTCATCCAATATTTCGACGTTCAAATTCAAGACCCTTAACAAGAACAGGAATCATCAATCTGAAGAAAACCGAAAGCCCACTTAGAACTCAGAAGAAACAAAACAATCCCTCAAAATCTCACCAAAGATCAATCTTTCTGGGTCAACGACGAGGAAAAGAGCCAATGAAGTATTGCAAAAACTGCCCAATAAATTGGAACACCACTCGCTCAACACTCGGATAATTTTAAACTGCAAGAAAATCGCGACGAAGAAAACAACTAAAGAGCCCAATTTTATCTTCACCAACCCTCTTGATTATCTCGTATTTTACGTCTATTGCAAGTAAAAATTTTCAAAACAGACCAAGAAAATGGACGAGTTGGAAAACACGAGGTTCTTGGACAGAAAGAAACCCAAACCCGAATGCAGATTTATATATAGAGGAACAGGAAAAGCAAAAATGGCGCACAATCGTCAAACTCTGGGTCTTTGACGATGCGGGCAATTAATGAACAGTGGAACTTGACTTTCAACGGCTCGTGGAGGAAAAACATTTTTTTTCTCAACAGTATTTTGCTTTGCTTCCATTGTTTTTCTTCTCTAATTAAGAAAAAAGTGATCACGGGGGCGGGGTGGAGTTGAATTTTCAAAGATGCTTTTCGTTTCTTTTTCTTGTTTATGTATATTTGAATAGAACGTTGAATTCAGACTTGGACTTGAGAGGTAAACGGTAAACAGAGACTCAGTCGTTCAATTGTCTTTACGGGCAAGACTCCATTGATTGGTGAGAAGAGAGATGGGATGGAAAAAAATAGGAAATGTGTAAGAGAATCTCATGCTATATTTGTGGTTGTTAGACTCTGATTTAGTTCTTCTTACCAATCCACGCATCGGATGGTATGATTAGCGACAGAGTATTGTCTGATCATTTTGTTTTTCACAAAGGAGAGTGGGGTGGCAACTCATAGACTCGTTCGGGATGATTGTGCCTCAAGTATATCGGACAAAATTTTTATAGCCGATTTTGAAACTGTTCGACTGAATTTATTTAAAACATCTTATAAGCTCCTACATTTTATAAAATGTCATACGAACTTATAAAATTTTGATTTTATTTTTAAAGTAAGTTACTAAAACATTTGAATTTTATAAAGGGCAAAAGACAATTTTCGTCCCACAGTTATAGGCCATTTTCGTTTTAGTCCCGTAAGTATCTAGGGTTTCAATTTGGTCCCGTAAAACTGAAAAATTCGCAATTTCAGTCCAAATTTCGCCGGAAAATTTTGTGGGTCGCCGGAAAAAGTCACATGCGATGCATGTGACTTTTAAAATTGGGGGCTCGATCCTGATTGGCTGAAAAAACTGACGTGGCGCATATGTGGCGCATAGGTGTAAATTAAAAAAAAAAAACGACTGACGTGGATTTTTAATCCACGTCAGCTGCTGACTAGGATTTAAATAAAAGATTTTCAGCCTAATTCAGCTGCTGACTAGGATTAAACACAACATCTGGCAAAGATTTTCCCTAATTCTCCTAATTCTTTCAAACCCGCGCCCTAACTCCTTCAAACCCGATTCCTAATTCACCCAATTCTTTCGAACTCGAGCCCTAATTTCCCTAATCTCCTTCGAACCCAAGCTGCGAAGACCTATCTACTCCCCACCATTTGTGAAGACGAACAAGATCAAGCCACTTTGGAGCGAAAATGGTGTTCGTTCGGCAGGATAGGCATATGAATATGCCTCCTCCTCAATACCGTAAGTATTCTCCATTTTCACTCCTCTTTTTTTATAGAGATAAATTGACCCTTGCCGGGTTTTGTTAATTGTTGTTTATATGGACCCTTGCCGGGTTATTTTTGTTTATTATCTATTTTGTGGACCCTTGTCGGGTTTTTTATTATTTGTGTTTTGTCATTGTCGGCCAACTGTCGAGCATGGTGCTTTTATTTGTTTGTTTTATGTTTTTAATGGTGTGGTCCCCTACAACTGAACCTGCTTTTGTTGCTTTGTGTTTTTTTTTTTGTTTTAAACAGACCCCGACACTGATTCCATAACACTATCTCTACATTATAATGGTGTGGCTAGACATAAACCTGAAGCTGTGTATGTGGGGGGTAGGGTGTCTAAATACGATTATGTATCACCCCAAGAGATCAATATTGAAACTCTAAACCTGTTTTGTGATAGTCTTGGGTTAGGGAAGGATAGGGCATTTTACATAATTGTGAATAAAGGCTTTAAGTTGTTGATTGATAATAATGATATGATGAGGGCATGGAGGAGAATTAGGAAGAATGATAGAGAGATGATGATTTATGTTGAAGTTATGGTGGGTGAAGGGGCTGTTGAGGAGGGGACAGGGGTTGCTGAAACTGAAATGGGTAAGGGGGGTGAGGAGCCCTTTACTTTTTTGGGGGCTGAAGTGAATGAAGGTGAGGGTGCTGAAGTGAATGAAGGTGAGGGTGCTGAAGGTGAGGGTGCGGGTGCTGAAGGTGAGGGTGAGGGTGTTGAGGGAGATGACTTGGTAGATAGCGATTATGAGGGAGTTGAGGGTGAATTAGAAGTTGGTGGTGAAAATGTGGGGGTTGAAAGGGAAAGTGGGAGGGTGGAAGGGGAAAATGATAGTGATGAAGAGGATGGGGAGTCTAGTGAAGAAGTTGATGTGGTGGATAATGACAGGGAATTAGATGAGAAAAGGGATTCAGATGGGGATGGTGAGGGACCTTCACATCCACTTTTCAATGTAGATGAAACATATAACCCCACATTTGAAATTGGCATGTTGTTTAGCACTAAAAAAGAATGCAAAAAGGCCTTGCAATCACATGCAATCAAGTCAAAAAGAACATTGAAATTTACAAAAAATGATAAAAGAAGGATCTATGCTGAATGTGGGGATGTTGATTGTCAATGGAAGCTGCATGCAATTAAAGTAAAAGATGAGGAGACTTTTCAAATCAATCTACTACAATCTCACCACTCATGCCCACAAATCTTTGATGTGAAAAATATGAAGAGCAATTGGTTGAAGGATAGGTATTTGCAGAAATTTAAATCAGATCCAAAAAGAAATGTGAAAGGGTGGAGAGTCGATGTGATAAATGAACTAAGGGTTAATGTGTCAAAATCTCAAGCTTATAGAGCAAAAAAGGCTGCATTGAAAGAAATTGAGGGTGCTCCTGAATGGCAATATAGTAGATTGTGGGATTATGCTAAGGAGATAAGAAGAACAAATCCTGGTTCTACAGTTGTTTTGGGGACAGAAGATAATATGACGGAAACAAGGTTTAGCAGGATTTATGTAGGTTTTGCGGCCTTAAAAAGAGGGTGGAAAGCTGGTTGTAGGCCTATAATTGGGGTGGATGGGTGTCACTTGAAGGGGCCTCATGGGGGTATTTTGCTCACTGCAGTTGGAGTAGATCCGAACAACAACCTGTTCCCTATTTGTTATGCAGTTGTGGATAAAGAGTGTAGGGAGACTTGGGAATGGTTCTTAATAATTCTAAAGCATGATTTGAACATAGTTAGAGATTTTGAATACACTTTCATGTCGGATAAACAGAAGGGACTTATGCAAGCTTTGGGAGATGTCTTTCCTGCGAGTGACCACAGATTTTGTGTACGACACCTTCATAACAATTTTAAGAATGCTGGTTTTAGGGGACAGGGACTGAAAAATGCTTTATGGAATGCTGCTAGAGCTTGTACCGTAACTGAGTGGAAGAAATGTATGGAAGACCTGAAAAAATTGTCTGAAGCTGCATATGATTGGTTGAATGATAAACCTCCAACACAATGGTCTAGATCTCATTTCAGTGAAATTAGCACATGTGACATGCTTTTGAATAATGTGTGTGAAGCGTTTAATGGTTGTATAATTGATGCAAGAGAAAAACCCATTCTAACCATGTTAGAATGGATAAGAGAATATCTCATGCGGCGGATGCAAGAGAACAGAGATAAGTGTGCTGCTAAGTGGAAGAAAAGATTATGCCCAAAAATTCAGAAAATCCTACAAAAACAAATAAATAAGATTTCTGATTGTATACCAATTAAGGCCGATGATCAACATTATCAAGTTTCTTGTTTTGATGGGAGTCAACATGCCGTGGACTTGGGGTCTAGAAGTTGCAGCTGTAGGAGATGGCAATTGTCGGGCATTCCTTGCAAACATGGTTGTTGTGCTATATACTTTCAGAAGCTTGATCCTGTAGACTATGTAGATGAATGCTATAGTGTTGAAACTTACAAGAAAGTTTATGCACCTGCAATACTACCAATGAGCCATGAAACACTATAGCATGAGACTAGCATCATACCACCTCTACCCCCAAATTTTGGTAGAGGTCCAGGGAGACCGAAAAAGGCTAGAAGAAGAGAGAGCGATGAGCCTCCAGCCAAAAAGAAAAAGAAGACAACACAGGTGCAGCGGATAAGAAGGAATCAGAAGACGGTGCATTGTAGGACGTGCGGGGGGGCTGGACACAACAGTACCAGCTGTCATCAAAGAATGCAAACTGAGAGTCAACAGGTACTTTATTTGCTTTTTTATTTGTAACTATTTCATTTTACACACATGTATTCTAATTTTCAGCGTTGCATGACAGGATCAAGCTTCTCATGAGGTTGGACAAACTCAAACTGAACAACACGAAAGAGCGACGAAAAAGGTACTTTCTATTATTTGTATTTAATGTTGTATCATCAAGTTTATATTACATATAATAATGCTGCTGGGACTTTGTATTAGGCTGGAAAAAGAAAGGTAACTGAACCTACAACTGAACCTGAAATTGAACAACTGGGACAGGCTACATCAAGTGTAAGTGCACTTTTACATGAAGTTATATTGTTACAATTAAAGAGAATGAATTTACATTTAAGTGCACTTTTACATGATGATTATAGGGATCTCGGCATACAAATATTCTCCCACCGTTGCAAGTACAAGATGAAGATGAGCAACCTGAAGCATGCTTGACTCAAGATCAGATGCAACCTGCACCTGTACCCCCTCTACCAGTGTTCATGCCTGGACCATCGATGTTTGAGCAATTACACATGAACAATCCAGGGACAACTTTGCAGTCAAGAGTCACAATCCGTGCACCTCCACCTTTTAGAGGAAGACAAATATTGCCGTCATTTTCTACGAGGCCTCAAACTGAAGCAAGTGAAGCAATATTGAAAGAAGGAGGGCAAAAATTTCTAAAGTTAAACAAGTGATGTATATGACGATGTTTTTGTTGTCTAGTGGTGTATATGACGATGTTTTTGACAATGGTTGTATTTTGTTCAACGTTATATACAATTTCAGATTTTTGCTTGCGACAAGTCAGTATTTTGTTGTCTAATGGTGTATATGACGATGTATATGACGATGTTTTTGACAATCCAGTTATCGCAATGACAATGACAATGACAGTATTTTCATTATGTCCATTTCGTACAATTTTGCTATCGCAATGTTTTGATGTTTTGATGTTTTCGCTATCGCAATTTTAATTAGGAAATTAAAATTGGGGAAATTGCATTTTCAACAGACTTTGTGGAAAGACTTTGTGGAAATTAAAACTGATGTTCAGCCTTTTCATTTCATTCCAAAAAAAAGCTTACATTTCATTACAAACTTTACAACCAAACTAAACCAAAAAAAAGAAAAAAATTAAAAAACAACAGAGAGAGCCCATCATCATCAACTTTCTCATAAATCGGTTGCTCGTGCGCAAGGCTTCAACATCTCCTTCCAAAGCATTGATTTTTCTTAACAATCCGGGAATAATCACCCTAGCTCTTTCACACATTGGTGGGTCCTCCCATAAAAAAAACCTACACCCTCCTCTCTGCCAAAATGGAAAACCAAAATATTATTTTCAAAACTAAAACTTTAAATTAAATTAGGAAATTTACCTTGTAATTTCGACATGAAAGAAACCTCCTCCCCGGATTGCCGTTCGTCCATGACGTGCGCATCACAGCTGCCACTCCACAGTTGCATTCCGTCGTGCTTGTTACAGTAGACATTGCTCTTCAATTTTGTTGGGTGTTCTAGGGTTCTTCTTGATTTTGGGGGAAATGGGTGAAAATGGTGAAGACGCTGCAATGTAAGAGAGAAATCCCGTCTGTTTGTGTTGTTCTTTTATTTAAATCCTAGTCAGCAGCTGACGTGGATTAAAAATCCACGTCAGTCGTTTTTTTTTTTTAATTTACACCTATGCGCCACATATGCGCCACGTCAGTTTTTTCAGCCAATCAGGATCGAGCCCCCAATTTTAAAAGTCACATGCATCGCATGTGACTTTTTCCGGCGACCCACAAAATTTTTCGGCGAAATTTGGACTGAAATTGCGAATTTTTCAGTTTTACGGGACCAAATTGAAACCCTAGATACTTACGGGACTAAAACGAAAATGGCCTATAACTGTGGGACGAAAATTGTCTTTTGCCCTTTTATAAAATGTTAGGTGTTTAACATAATAAATTCTTTTTATTGTATAATTACCAGAAAGAATATGATATTATTAAAATTAAGTAAATAATTATTTCGTGACGTGCGTTGTATTTGATTTTTTTAGAATATTTTTATAAATATTACAGATTAGTTTAACTCCAAATATAAATGTAAACTGATAATTTATTTTTCTTTTTACAAAAGTGAGAAATTTTTGACATGAGAATTAATTCAAATGTAGTGTAATATTGGCATTTCATGCAATGTTAGGGGCATCATAGGATTAAGGTTGGAGAGAAAGAGAATTCTTCGTTATTAAATAATAGTGTGAACTATGTAAAGGTTAAAATTGAAAATAACGAGGATATTTTTATCTTTTGGAATATCAATCATCTTAGAGTTTATAATATTGGAAATTTATCTCAGCAGTGATGAACCCAAATAAATAAATTCTAACTCAATTATTACAGGAAAGTTAGTGAGTTACGAAAACTCTTAATACAATTTATGTTACTGAATCAACAAAACAAGATACACAGACCAAATATTTACAAATTTAATAATAAATGAAAGAATAATAACAGAATAAGATAATTTGGCTCAAGAAGCCAAATTTGGTAGGATAGCCCACAACCACACAGACCGGCAACCACAACAACCGATTGCTTTTGCCCCAAAACCAACCACTAAGGCTAAGCCACTCAAACAACCACTAAGGCCTTAGTCACATAGACCGAAACACAATTGTCACCAAGAAATCAATCCACAAAGGACCACTCATAACACCACACCAGAATTCCACTTAGGAACAACCGGGTTCGCTTTCAATCGGAGCTAGAGAAGAAGAGGGAGATTTCTTAGTCAGGGTTATCTTCATCTAAAAAACCTCTTGAGGTATTTATAGAGGTAGGATTTAGAGATTAGAGATAGGGATATTGATTATCAAAAAAGAATTCGAGGAGAGTGAGAGACAGAAAGTTGACAGCGAGAGATGCGGCGGTTGAGAGAAAGGGAGGAAAGAGAAAAAGAGAGAAAGAAGAAGAAGAAACTAGAGAAAATCAGTGCAGAAAACGAACAGTCAGGGTAAATAAATTAGGGCTAGGATTTAAACAAAAAAACTTAAATTTTTACCATGATTAATCAATATTCGTCGTGGTTTTTAGTCATTGCCAAAACATTTATCATGATTTTGGCCATGACTAAAGTTTCGGCCGCACTTGTAGAAACAATGACTAATGGCCGTCGAGAAGTCGTGGTTAATTTGAATTTGCCAAGATTTTCTTCTTTTAACAATAGTTATTAACCGTAACGGAAAATCATATTTTTCTAGTGCCTGCATCATTTTTAATTTTCATAATTTCAGTCATTTGTTGCCGTAGTCCACCCTTCTCATTGGTGGAGTGAACTTCAGCGAACAAAAAGATTGAGATTAAGGAAATTAAAATGATACAAGACCAAAATACTGTCCCAAAAAGTTAAAGAATAAAAATATTAAATAACTTAAATTATGAGATAAAAATACATTTTATCCAAATTTCTGACAGTTGAAATGTAAAAGGTTCTGTTACTTGCAAAGGAGCATCCCTCCATTGTGTTATCTGCATAATAATTTAGGGATAAATGCAATAGATCTTTCGATAAATAATAACAATAAATAAAAATTCTTCATAAAGAAGGGGGAAAAAAAAGGAAAAACAATACGATTTTGTAAACTTTATGTTTTTTCTTTTTTCTTTTCTCACGATGAGATATAGACTTTGTAAGGGATAACTACAATTTTAGTCCTCAAACATTGCTACTAATTCGTTTTTTGTTTCTAAACATATTGAAATTTTATTTTAGTCCTTCAACTTTTAAAATACTAATAGTTTTAGTCCTAGGCCTAATTAGTGAAAATTTTTCCCTTTCAAAGAAAACATAAAGTCCAATTATTTATTCTCTATGCTCATGATTAGGTCCAACATGCTTTCGAAAATAAAATTAAGCCTCCAGAAATTCGTACTTTTCTTTGACCGTCTTGTTCTCGGGTACTCCATGTCCTCGATTTTACGGATTCCTCCAACAACACTATCGCAACAGATGGTTCATAGGTACTTAGCTCCTTCAGTAAAAAACGGCTTATTCAACCTATCTACCCAACTTTTACGCCTTATGATAGAAAACGAAACAGGACTGTGTTGTTTGTTACAGAAGGAGTCAAGAAGTACCTACAAACCATCTGTTGCGGTAGTATGGTTGGAGGAACTCCGTAAAATCGAGGACTTGGAATACCTACGACAAGACGGTCAAAACAAGATATGAATTTATGGAGGCTTAATTTTATTTTTGGAATCATGTTACGCCTGATCATAAGCATAAGAAATTCATTAGACTATATGTTTTTCTTTGAAATAGCAAAATGGTGAATACTTAGACTTAAGAACCAAAACTGTTGATATTTTTAGAAGTTAAAAGATTAAAATAAAATTTCAATATATTTAGAAATCGAAAACAAATTAGTGACAATATTTAAGGACTAAAAATATAATTGTCCCACTTTGTAAACTTTTAAATAAAAGGCAATCAGACTCCCTGTAGTGGGATTTATGAGCCTTTAAAAAAAAACAAAAATCCACATTACCATTTTTTTTCTGTTTCCTTTTTTCTTTTGGGCAAATAGATTTTGTACTTAACAGTAATTACACGCCGTAAAATACAATTAACCCAATGTCTATAATGTATAATCTCCTATGGGATCAAGGATAGTTCTCTGTGATTCATTGACACGGACATAATATAATATGGATATAACGATACGAAAAATTTAAAAAAAATTATAATACAACACAATATTGACACGGCTATTTATAATATATTTTTTTATTACATATATATTCTTAATGTCTTATAAAGTTGAAATATGTAATATGAAAAGTATCAAAATATAACATAAAATAAGCAGATATTATATTTAAATTCTTAACCAAATGCAACTTTTAAAAAATAGATACAGATTATTTTTAAAAAAATATGATGTGAAGAATTTCTAGTAATCCCACAAACTCTTTCAGTATTTCTACTAATGAAAATTTGTCGTGACCGTCTCTACAAATTTTAATACTTTCATCCCAAAATTTTTATTTAGAGAGGAGTGAATTAAATTTTTTATTTTTTTTTATAAACCCAAAACTCCTTTTTTTTAATGACAACCCCAAAATTTTTTAAATTATAAAAGAAATCCTAAACGTGTCAAAAATGTGTTGGACATCGGATGTCGTGTCCGAACCATATCCATATCCAACACGTTTCCAACGCTGCACAGAGTAATTTTTTGGAGTGTCATTATAGATAGTTCTTTTTTGTACATATTGTGATTTGCTGTTATGACTTAATTTTAGGGTTAATTACACTTACAAATGCTTGAAATAACCTAATGTTGCAAACACCCTTAATGTTCAAAACGTACAAAAAAGGTCCAACTGACTTAACAACCTTAGTAAAACCATTAGATTGAAATTGATTCGGTCTTTATGAATGTTAGAAAAAACTGTTGGAATTTCTGAATATTTTTCAAATTACAAAATTAGTCTCATTTGTTACTCGTTTTAGTAAAATTTAAAATAATTATCAATTAAACGTAATAAATTTAATATAAACTTACAATTAAACCTGAAGGAAAAAAATCTATTATATTGTGTTTTTGGTGTACTTGACTTGATTTTTCTAATACAATTTTCCTTGATCTTTTCGTGCACAAGTATGTACGTAACAACTCAAACGTATATATAGTCAAAAAAGTCTAAAAAATTCCAACAAATATATTCAACAGTCGTAAAGACCACATCAGCACAAATTTAATGATTTATTAATGGAATTAAGTTAGGTGGACCTTTTGGTACGTTCTAATGTAGGGTGTTTGATTAGGTATACTTTAAGGATGAAAATCGATAAATACGATTAACGCTTAATTTTAATAGAAAAAAATGTTCCCATTAATTAGAAATTTCATCAGTACAATATATACATTAGCTGATTAATGTACAAATTTGGTCAAATGCAGTCTGTTAATTATTTGTATTGTAACTACTGTCCGAATCATTATAGTTTGGTTGTGTTTTTAATTTCAGTTACCATTTCTTTAAAACAGTGATGAAATTGAAAATAAGTTCATTTGTATGTATTCCTCCTGCTCTCAATCATTACTCTTTTATATATTTGTATACATATAAAATTGTTCTAATAATTAATTTATAAACTAATAATATTTTGATATGATATCACTGGCAATTCTGAATTAATAAAAAATAGAACTATTAATTTCATTTAAATAAAGAATATAAAAATATAAATATCATTTTTATCAAATAACAGAATATATACTGATTTGACACCACTAATGACATAATGGCAAAATTGCAAAATTAGTCCTGTATGTATAGAGGTGGCAAAATTGGTCCTGTAACTTTATGACTGACAATTTTACTACTTTATATTTTATATTTATAGCAAATTCAGTCATTCTGGCCGGAAGTTAACAAATAAAATTGAGTCTTAGGGTTCCGACATCCAAATAGACCTCACTTACACATTTGGGGGACTTTACAACAAAATTAGCAGCCAAATGCTTCTCATGTGATTTAGGTGTGCCATTTTTTTCCCCCTGCCCATGCCACATATATAAGTTGAGATCAGTTAGCAGCCGGAACCCTAAGCCCCAATTTGTCCGGCTAATTTATCTATATTTTTTATCAAAAGGACTAAAATTGCCACTAAATTAACATTTACAGGATCAAATTGCCAGTCCAGTATTCATTGGACTAATTTTGCCAACCCCTACAGTTATAGGAGCGACTTTGCAATTTTGCCTAAAAATAATATATAATCCTATCAACTAACCCAAATATGTTCTCATTGTCACACGAAAATCCATTAACAAATCCAAAACACATATTTTATACTAAAAATTGAAAATGAAAACACAACCGCATGGCAGGCTCGACGATCTTGAGGAGGAGGAGGGAGAATCATACCATGTGGGATGACACTCTAGGTAGGTAGGTTTGGGGACTATCTAATATCCCGTGGTTTACTATGATGGAACGGCATGATTAGGCTGAAAATTGCCTCGAATGGGTACGGTGAGCAATACACTTTGGATGCTTTCATCACTTGGGCGCTTATGACAAACCGCAATAAAACTGTGATGTAGAATGTAACTCGATCGATGATGGACGTTGGCTAGTCCTTCTTCCGGTTGCTACTTGCTTTTGTTTAGAGCCACTCCTTGCCCTCAAATGTATAGTTAATTTTATTTTGTTTCTCGCTTAATATTTCTTGTATTTTGTTAACCAAAATGTGGTTAATAAACTTTTGTAGCCGTAATTGTGATGTATATATAATTCGAATAGGTAAATATAATCTGATGCTATATAGAAAAGGTAATTGTTGAAGCGGTAAAAAAAAAAAAAAAAGTGAGTAAAATTGAAAGTTTTGATCTTCTTATACATTACAAAGTTACTTAACAATTATTTTTGTACTTCTCACGCGCCCAAAACAATTTACTTCCAAAACTTAGGGCTTAATGCAATTTATCCCTTCTGTGATATTACAATAAATTAGTTCTCTATGAAAAATTGATAGCAATTTATTCCTCTGTGTTTTCTAAAATGAAGCAATTTATCTTTTTAGATAGGGAGGTAAAATTACTTCATTTTGAAAAATACAGGGGGTGTAAATTGTTGTATTTTTAAAAACACTAAGAGGTAAATTACTATGTTTTTTCATAAATGAGTAGTTTGCTCATTTTCAATATCACAAGAGGTTGCTTGCACTTTTTCCTAAAGCTTATTACAATCTTGTGAGATTGAAAGCAAGAGAAATACTTTAGAAGGCATGTGAAAAATGAGAAAAATATTATCATGATTTTTGGAAATTGTATTTTTGGTCCCACACGATAGAAGTATTGTACTTTTAGTTCTACAGTTTATGAGCTTATCACATTATGTAGCATTTTTGGTTCCATAGGATAATTACTGTGGCACATTTAGTTTCATAAGATAAAAATACTACAATTTTTCGGCCCAAGTGACCAAATGCACTAAGCCCGTAAACTATGGGACCAGAAATGCAATACTCTCTACTGTGTGACACAAAAAATATAATTTCCCCCATGGTTTTATACAACAAAGAAATCATGGAAGATTGTTGTACAACTACAATCCCTTGAAAAAAAAATGACTATTGACTACAAGTTTAATAGTTATGGATTAAAAACTATGGTAAATAATTTTAATTGACCACGGTTAAATAAAATTACTGCAAAAACAGAGATTTTCTACCAATAAGAAGTTATTTGCCATAGCTACGAGCCATGGTACAATATTTGTCATGACTTTTAGCCATATAAAATGTTTTAACCACCCTCATAGATACAACGACCAAAAAGAAATTTTTAAAAAAGTCATTTTAACAATTGTAATTTTAGATACAATGTAGGGACATTTTAATCAATTAAAGTAAAAAATATCAAAATACGCAAAAAATGAAGCCCAATCCCACTTCAGACGTGTGCACCCCACCTTCTGTAGTTTTTAAAGAGAGGAGGATTTTTTTTGCTGAATTTATCGAAATACTGAATTTCTAAAACACAGAGAAGATTTTAACTATTTAAAAAATAGGCAAAATTGCAAAATTGGTCCCGTAAGTATAGGGGGGTGGCAAAATTGGGACCATAACTATAGGACTGGCAATTTTAGTCCTGTAAGTATTGATTTTTTAGCAATTTTAGTCCTTCCGACCAAAATTGCCCAAAAACGCGGCGGAGAGATTTGGGGCTTAGGGTTTCGACGTACACGTGCGCAACTTAAACACCTGGGAGCTTGCATGGCTAATGATGTGGCTTAGGCGGGAAAGAGACTGGCTATGGAAGTGTTGGCTTTCACGTTTTCATCTGGGCTTGGGCAAGAAATGGAGGGCCCGGCTGAGTCTCCGATGTCGGATTTCATTCACATGAAGTCTATGTCTTCCAGCTCAAGCGAATTGCACCGGGAGCTATGTGCACTGCGGATCATCACGAAATCTCCTTGGGCGACGAATTTGAGTTCCGCCATTCTGAATGGGGGCAAAGGGGGAGGTGGGGGCAGTGGGATCAGCGGAGATGGTGGGGCAATGATCACGTTCTCGTGGTACTGTGGGCTCGATTTTGTGGGTTTTGGTGGCTTGCCGGTGTTGAGATGGCGGAGCCAGGGAGGAGTTGTTGGGGGAGGAGGTGGTGCAGGGGGTGGGTGGTGGTAACGTTTTTGAAGCGCTGGCTTTTGCTTCCATTTTTGAATAAAGAATTGAGTATTGATGAAGCGCGCGGTGGAGGTGGCGGGGGCGGCGGAGCTGTGGAGGACTGTTGGAATCGCTTGCTTTTGCTACTTGTTTTTTAATAGATTATTGAAGGTGGAGAAGAATTCTGAGTGGCATGGTTGTAAATATCTCTATTTTACACTCCCTTCTTTCTCTTCCTTTAACCTTTGCACAACGAAGCTATCCCTGTCGCGATTTCTTTTGTCGTACCACTCTTCTTCGGGTGAATCGTTGAACATATTTCCACCAAAAACTGAAACTTTGCTGCTGGTATCGGTGCTGGAGGCGGTGGCGGTGGCTTCGAGCAGGGGTGGAGGAGGAGGTGCCGGAGGAGGCACTGATCGTTGGTTTTCTCTAATTTCAGCTTCATCCACATCATTAGCCACGTCATTAGCCACGTAAACTCCTATGTGTTTAAATTGCGCACGTGGACATCGGAACCCTAAGCCCCAAATCCCTCCGCCGCGTTTTTTGGCAATTTTGGTCGGAAGGACCAAAATTGTCAAAAAATCAATACTTACAGGACTAAAATTGCCAGTCTTGTAGTTACTGTCCCAATTTTACCACCCCCTATACTTATGGGACCAATATTGCAATTTTGCCTAAAAAATATACAGGGGTAAAATGGATGTTAGCCTGTAGGGGTAAAATGTGTCAAAATATTGTGTTTGAGCTGCAAAATGCCAATTACTTGCTATTGGAATAGAGAGATATAAGCGTTTGTGATTAATATTCTATCATCCTATAAATAAGGAGAAGCAACAAATATCTTGTAAGTGTCACATAAAATTTAATAGTAAATCACTATATTAAAATTTTTAGGTCAAGAATAAAAATAGAAGAATTATATAAACAACAAACATAATTAACTATTTCCCATTATAATTAAGTTATAACTAAATTTTATTTTCAATAAATAGTTAGCATCCACAGTTCTTAAAATTAAATTAGATTATGGGTTTAATGAGTTTGTTCATTTATCAAAATACAATTTAAATAATTATTATAATGAGGGTGTTGGTTCCTTGGTATTTTTTTCAATTTTCATATAAAATGCCATGGGTTTAATTTCAAATTTTATCGAGTTTTAAAAATTTTAAAAACGTTCATGAACTGATCAGTTGATCACTTGATTCAAAGTTGGGTCAATCGAGTCACTGGCTCAACTGGCAGTTCGAACAATTTTAAAAAAATAGAACAGTTGTTAGCTAGTCCGAGTTTTATGAGTTGGATCTTACCGTGTTATGAATTGGGTGATGGTTCTACTAATCCGACCAGTCGATCCGGGTTAAATTTTAAAATATTAATTAACACGACCTTATAATATTGTGTATGGGTACTATATATTGAAGCGAAATAATTGAATTCTTGTCCACTCAAGAATACTTGTTAATTAGAAGTACATGCAACGAAATTAGTAAAAAGATTTATAGTACTCAACTATGGATTACTCCAATTAAATAAGTTTAAATTTATCCATCAGCAAATTAGAACTGATCACTTATATTTGACGTAAATAATATTGTTTCCAATTTGAGTATGACAAATAAAAGAAAACTTCATATAATCTTAGAAATAATTATCAACAATAAAAAATTTTAGAGTTGATTATGTTTTGCTATTCGAATTATGACTGTTTTTATACTTTAGCATCTAAACTTTTTTCTGTATCAACTTACCATCTCAACAAAATTTTACACTTGTCATTTATAACTGTTTTTCAACCAATTTTTTTGTGGAAAAGACATCGCATGCAGTGCAAATATGCTATTTAAGGGTTATTTGATGTCACATATGTACAGCATGTGATGTTTTTTCTAATAGAAAAATCAAGAAAAAACGATCATATATGACAAAGTGCAAATTTCGCAAAGTTCAGATTCTAAGTTGACACAAAAAAAAATTCGATAGTAAATTATAAAAAAGGGCATAATTTAAATAACAAAATGTAATTTTTCCAAAAATTTAATACATCCAATTTCATAATTGTGTATCAAGAAAATTTACTTACTCGTCTCCTTTCTTTTAATCCTTATGTTTACTGGAGGGGGCCTGCACTTAGGCCTCGTATTAGCTTATCATTTTGGACGAAACTAAACAAAAAAAAAGTGAAAATATATATATATATAAAAAAATATATATCTTTATGTAGTATCTGCATAATTTTCAAGACAGTCTGCGGTCAAAAAATTGCAATTTTAGTCCTATTACTTATTGAGGTGGTATTTGTGGACCCATATGAATTAATTTTGCAATTGGGTCTTGTAACTTTAAAAAATTGAAAATTTTCACAAATTGCATGTGACTTACACATGATCCAATTAAATAATAATTTTAGTCATATAATTTAGGGGGGTTGCCATTTTCAGTCTTATAACTTAAGGGAGTTGGCATTTTTTGTCCTGTATAAATTTATTTGCAGGACTAAACTTGCAAGTAATTATAATTTCCGGTCAAATTGGCCTAAAAAGAATTAAAATTATCAAAATTATAAAGTTACAAAACTAAATTACGAAAATCTATTCATACAGTACTAGAAACATTATTTCCTAAGTTGCAAAACTAAAATTACAGTTTTTCTGTCAACGATATTTATGGGTACGATAAGAATATAAGTTTTAGTATGATTATCATCATGCAATATTAATTAGCCCCATTTTTCAGCATCCACTTCACAAGCAACTACTGATCACCAATTAAATAAGTCATCATTCTGAACTTTCATTTATTCTTTTTGACAATCTCTTTTGATCATTCCAAGGAACTTAAATTGAACTCAAACTTCTTGTACTAATGTCAACTTTAGCATTGTAATTTGTAAAATATTATTCATCCCTTCTTTTCTTACATATTTAGAGGATAGGGAAAAACGCAAGCAGCCCTTCTGTGATATTATAAATGAGCAAATTATTTTTTTTATAAAATAAAATAATAATTTACATTCCTTTTTTTTTTAATACAGCAATTTACCACCTTGTATTTTTTATAATGAAGCAATGTACCTTTTCCGACAAAGGGTAAATTGTTGTTTTTTTCTTTTTTCTTTATCTTATGAGTAATTTGTTCATTTCTAATCTTCATATGGATAAATTGCATTAAGCCCTTAGAGAATTATATACCACGATAGCAAGATGTATATTATAAAATAGTTTCCAATTTTCGTTAATGAAAATATATATACATATATATAGTAGGTCCAAAATTATTTTTTTCACATATTCTTACTATATTTTTTTAAGAGAAATTGATATTAGGATGATTGAAAAATTTTATTGAACTTATTGTATGAATTCATATTTTAATTTGACAATGAGCCAGAATTGCATTACTTTTGTCTTTCCATTAGCAGTTGCAAGTTGCCAAAAACCAAAAGGAAAACACAGGGGAAAAAAAAAAAAAAACACAAACAAATAAACAAGAAACATAAAAGAGGAAGAAAAACGGACAGTGAGTGGACAAAGTGATGGGGGTGAAGGTGTGTTTAGCAACAACTACTGGACATCTTAAAATATAAAGTAACTACAATTAACTTGTAAAATTATTTAATTTTTCTAATAATGGTGGCACGTAGTCTCTACGGACACAAACTTTATTTGAATATAATGTACTTATTCTGTCTGTATGTGATGGCGTGCATAAATTTTTATTTGACTGTAATGTACATATAGTGTTATCATGTAATTTACATCACTTTTTCTATGTAAACATAAAATTGACTGTAACTTTATTCTTAAGGTAATGCACATCAGATATTATGCCTCCAAAATTTCAAGAAAGAAAAATTGCACCTTTTGACAAAATAAAAATTGAGAATATGCAACAGTTGATTAAGAAAACTCATGCTAACTTTTTAGGTGGGTGAAAAACAGAGTGCTGAAGCACTCTGCGCCAAAAATTCTGCTGATTTGTTAGATTATCTGTAGCAGTGCTGCAAAATGACTGATTTCGAATTCACTCAATATTCCGCCAGCAATCCCGAAGAAGGTTCCGCGGAATCTTGGTTGGCAGAGCTGGACCCGATCAAAGTTCAGTTTTGGTGATCAAGCTCTCCATTGAGCTCCGATGCCATTTTCAAGCCTTTCCATAATGCATGCATTTCTGCATTATTGTTAGTAGAGGGACAAGTATATTTCATCAAACCTGCAATGAGCTCACCTTCATGATCTCGAAACAATACCCTAATACCATAGATTTCCTATAGTTGATCCGTCAATGTTAAGCTTGAAGATGGCGTATTCCATTTGATACGAATCTGTTTGCTACAACTAACTCTAGTTGTGAAGTTAAATCCTGGTAGTGAGAAAGTGTAAGCAATCTTGCTTTCTTAGTGATAAACTGATAAAGTATTCATTAATTGGTGTATTGTTAAAAATAGCTTCATTCCAGTTCCTCCACATAAGCCAGAGATTGTGTATGATGAGCAGCTGTGTGTATGTGTTATTTTTGAATTTATTCAGATTGATGATGAGAAACATTTATAGAAGAACTATTCATACTTTTATATATAGTATAGTATCAACAGATATAGATATAGATGTCATTGACCAATTATTCTTTCAGGAAGTAACATCCAGCTACGGAGTTCAGAGATGCACAATTTCAGAATAACCAACTACCGTAGCCAATCCACAAATCAATACTAGCAAGATTCACAAAAACCAAGAGGACAAGTAAAGATTAAATTTCAAAGTTTAGAAAGCTGCTTACAAAATGTTCAAATTCAATTCTCTTGACCTATGTCTGTGGAGCTCTATGCTTCCAAGATGTTCTTTAGTTTAAGATGACAAATTTTACAAAACATCATTGTTATGCTCAAAAAGATGGTTAGAATAGTATACCAACTCTATAGCTGAACATCTTTCTGACTTCTGTTCATGTCAAGCCTGGAACCTGTTAGTTAGCTTGACTGCTCAAGATCTAGTGTTCCCTCCGGGTTTCAGTTCCTTCAAGTCATCTGCTGAAAAACTTGCGATAGCAACTTTGTGATTGGTGGCTTCTCTGATTCACACAAACCACCATCCGTCTTGAAACGCAGTTTCCTGCACTTCCATTTCAAGGCTGCAGATTATGTAATGGCAAATGTAGTAACTAGTAAATATGGATAAACAGTGGAATATCCCAAGAAAATTTATATTGTTGTTCTAATAAGCCAGCAGCATTAACATATGGCAAATAAATTATTTTTGTGATAAGAGGAACTTACCCAAAAAACAGACAGAGATGATTGTACGATGGTGGGAACTAAGAACTTGTTTGGTTGGGGTGAAAATGAGTGTATAAGAAAAATGGAAGTAAAAAGTGATGTATAAGAAAAATATGGTATTTGGTTAGGGAGAATTGACACAGAGGAAGTAAAATTAGATGTATATAAAACATTTTCAGAGCCCAATTTTGTTTCCATCCAAAATCACGCGGAAAAGTGAAATATAAGGCCAAAAAGATAAAAAAGTACATATTTTATTTTTATTTACTCCATTACTCATACATATAATTTCCCTCCATTTCTTTTTCCTTTTCTTCTAGATAACATCCGTACATAATCTTTGAGGAAACATAGCCATATAAAAAATATTCTTGTTCTTGTTTTATTCTTGTTTGATGAATATTTTTATAAATAAATTTTTAAATTTAATATTTTAGCAACTTAAAATTATTTTAGTATAACATAAGTTTTTATTTTCTAGTACAAAATGAAGAGAAAAGGCTAATCAATAAAATTCAAAAATTAGTCATTCCTTCTTACCAAACAAGAGGAAGTATTGAGATTTACTTCCCTTCCAATCATACCAAACAACTAAAAGGAAGATTTTTATCCTTTCCCCTCCTCATCCACCTTTTCACTTCCCATTTCCCCTCATCAAACCAAACGAACCCTAAGAGTTTGGAGCCAAGGTAGAAAATGGTATGACATCGATGTATCCAACCTGAATTCATGAAGACAATTGGTGGGATGTATTGATCATGTAAAAAGGCTGACGTACTAAATTTTAGGCTTCAAGCATTAAGATAACATGCAAATCTAAGTCATTCCATATAATTTGCCCCTTCAATTTCAGAAAGTTTGAATGGAAATGCATGACATAACTGCACCATAGCACCACCAATTGCACAATGGAAATATACTGCCCTCTGGTATAGCAAAGAAAGATACAAACCAATTTCCAGAATACAAGAACTACTGATGGGATGCTAGGCGTCACGAACACTGAGGCTACAATTCTTAAGCAATCCACAATATAATGTAGTTAAGAACATGAAAGCAGTAAAGAAAGCATAATAAACATTGAGTTCAGCTGGGAAAAAAGCAACAAAATGTGGTATTAAAAAGTTTACTTTCTAAAGACTGACGAATCAGTTTATGATGCTTCTCACCTTCAGAGTGAAACCCAAGAAGACAGTGCCGCAATTGGGAACATCAATATCAAACCATAGTTCACCAAACTATCTAATTGCTTCAGCTTTTCCATCCGGCCAAGAACAATATTCCAAGTGCGTGTAAATGGACAACTAGTTTGTTCAGCCTGCAGCATGAAACCCTTAACCTAGTCATTTTCAATTTTAAGAAATTTGGTTTCTAAATAAGAGTTAAAACTATAAATCATTTAGTTACAAGCATATAGAAATCTCACATTTACTTTAGAGTCACCTAATTCTTGTGGAACATCTGAACCTTGTAGTGTTCTTCGGTTGTCCCTGTCTGATTGATCCAAAGGCATCTCAATTTTAGATCTTTTGGAGGATATGCCTGAGAAAGCTCGATAAGGTGAATCAGTATGGATAGTTTCCATGACAGAACCAAAGAAGTTGGTCACTGGTACCTACAAACAGCAGGAGAGAAAACAGGGAAGTTAATTGAAAATCTAAGACAGCTATTTCATCACAAAGGAAATGTGTACTGGGTAGGTTTTATTCATTAGTTGTTCTAAATTAGGTAATCCAAACATTTCCTGAGCAATCTGCAAAAATATTCCTCAAATCTGGCCTCAACTTCCTCTTCAGACTAGCACTACTTACAGCACGTAGAAACAGAAAATGGAATCCATAAACAATCATATTAAAGCTTCACCAAAGACGAGCAATATAATATAAAAGGAACAAAACAGGAAGAAAAAAGAGACCCCATAAACTCCATAGAGCGGAACCCAGTAAAACACAAGAATAAGGATCTCACTAACATACCTCGTCCAACTTCCGTTGGTATAAATCAGTTCGATAGTACGCAGTTGACATCAACAAATTTGGATTATAAGAATTGAAAAGACTGCAAAACAAAGGACAACTCAAAAGTATTATCATTAATTATTAATTAAGATGTTCGCAAAACAAGGAAAGCTTTTTGGTAAAACAGAAAACAGTTAAATTATGAAAAGTTTCTCATCAGGGCAATTCTGCAGAGCAAGCCAGGAAGGACGCATAAAAAACACAAGTAATCTTCCATAACACTCCACAAAAAAACAAGTGGACAATAAAGCCTGCGTGCTTCCTTTATTTGGAAGACCAAGGATCACCTACTGCTCACATGAACACAAGGACTTGAAGTTAACAATAGGACTGAGCACTATCATAAGAGTTATGAATAAATCAAAGTTTTCTTTCAAATACCTGCTCAATGAAGCGTTATCATACATATTCAACCTCTCAAAGAAAGCAAGAGTATAGAATGTGAATCGATCTACAACAGATACACCAACCTGCATGAAAAGGCAAATGAAAAAGATATTTAAAAAAAGGTAAATGGCTGAGTAGAAAGCAAGAATTACAGCAATCCGTCATGTCCAGAATATCAATTCCTACCGATATGCAGGAAGAAGCCAAAGAAATAAGCTAACAAATACTTACATCAGAGTCGAGATGATGCGAGTATGAATTCTCTCCTTTTTTGCTACTTCCAATAGCCAAAACACCTGGTGATTGAAGCTGCCAAGCAATTAAGAAGCCTTTTTTACATAAGCAACTTGAAACAACTTCTGAAAGACAAAGTGCTACCATAGAAGTATATCCTTTGAACTGAAAGAAGGAAATGACATTTTCTTTTTGCTTTTTATAGGCATAGTTGTTAAAGGCACATGGCGTATCACGGTGCAAAGGTGCCCTAGAGTCATGGCGCAGCGCACAGCGCAGCACATGCCTTTTTAAAGCCCAGCATATATGCATAAATAAATTATATATTCATAGATCAGTATGTTTTAACAACTAAATATGAACACTAGAGATGATTTAACCATTATCCCACAAAAGAAATATGTAAAACAACTAGGTTTAGAAAACCAAAAAAGGTTTCAAAAGCAAATCATACAAAATCATTGTAAAACAAGCAAGCATAAAATAGAAGATGAAAGTGTTGTGCTCGGAAAGAGAAGACACAGTCACTGTGCTGGAAAAGAGAAGCCACAAACAAGGTTTTTCTCTTGTTTCTTTTCTTGTTTTTTTTTTCTTTCTTTTGGGTGGGGGGGGGGGTGGCCGGGGTGTTGTGGCTTCTTAAAAGAAAAAAAGAAGTTTAAGGCTGGGCTTGTTGAAGCCCATCTTTTTAAACACTGCGAGAAGCCCAATCATCAAAATAAATTGGGCTTTGCCCAATTTTTGAAAGCACCACATAAAAAGGCAATGCACCATTTGCTACGCCTGGGCTTGTAAGATGCATTTATAACTATGTTCATCAGAAGGGAAACCGAATTGCATTTATCATGAAATGGAATTAGCTGGTATCCATTTGATTCACCTGTGGGCCAATAAAAACTATGTCGATTCATGTGACCATTTTCTAGAATTGGAGGTCAAGAAATGTACAGTCACTCCAAATGGCATGGATTTTTGGATCTAAACAGTTGAACGATGAGGAGCCATTTCAAGCAAAAGAAGATATACATCTTAACAACGGAAAGCTTTTGCCTCAAAGGAACTTTGCTAATAGTTATTGTCATGAAAAGAAACGCTAAATTGAATTGAGATTGAGGCCCCAAAGAAGACTATAAAGATCAAAGCATTATCTTATGTTTGTCTTCAACTTGGGTGTTATGGGGTACATTGGTTTAACAATAACATAGTAGAAACCAGGGAGAAACTGAGAGGAACATTTGCGCTTACCCAAAAAGTTCCTATAAAAGCAGATTAACACATGTCAAATGCAAACACATGTTGGGGGCAGGGGACAGTCAGATCAGCACTAGAGAAGTAAGAAAAACTGTAGAAAGATCTGTCATGCGAATAAGGGGAATAAGATCACTCACCTGAGAAAACAGGGTGGCAGCTTGGCAAGTATCTACCATTATCAGCAGCTCCTTAAATCTGATAATTGGACAAAAAGATGCAATCTCATTATCCCATAGTTTGATATAAACTTTGATTGTTGGCTGTTCAGCATGACATTCAGAAAAAGGAATTTATTTAAGTCAATATCACATGTCCCTGGGTAAGGAGGTTTTTCATTTTCAGTTTTCAGTGGGAAAATGTGTATTTCTGTGAAATGAGAATATGTTTGAATTAGTTAATAAGATTGTATTTTATATTGAAATATGGTGTCAAATCAATATATTTCCAACGAGAATACGTGTAAACAAATATGGTTTCACTTTAATTACTATTTCAAAATAGAAAAGTGGAAATGAAATCATAAACAAATAGGCTAATGTTCAAACATCTCTTACTTTATATTCCCTGAAAATATCACATAGTTAATACAAAATTTAAAAAGGTCAAAATGTAAAACATATTCAAGAATACAAGTTACCCAATCTCTAACCTGCGTTTTTCCTTCATTTGTTTCACTGCATCAGCCAAATCATGGCTCTGAAGCTCCTCTGAGTCCTGAAATTTCAGAAACTCGTCTCCCCCATGACCAGTCATGTATAGAAGTATGTGACTACCTTCATCACTCAGAAGTCGCTTTGACCTTGGCACAGCTGTTTCATGACGGCCAGTTAAGACTCGCAAGAAGTTCTCAACAGTCACTTCATAACCTCGGTAGTCTACCTAAAATGGAGCATGCTATTGTTAGGGACACAATCAAAATACGAAAAGGAGAAAATTCAAATCAAATAGATAAACATAAGTTTGACAATCATAATTATACTACATATTCACATGGGTTACTCATGAAAAGCATACCAATCCTGCAGATGCTAAGAAAAGGGGTACAGAAGCAAGCAGTCTATATTCCAGAATTTCAACTGTCTGGCTAAATGGCCTTAGCGCATGGATCATTCTTTCAGAAAATCCATTGATGTGTGAATAAGGGAGAGTGGGACAATCATAATATACAGAACCCACCTCAACATTGTCCCCATACAAGTTAAGCCGGTGGTTTTCATTGTTGAACACCTGCGCAGGATACTTGTTCCGAGCATTGCAAGCCATATCATCAGCCAACATAAGAATTATCCTCTCATCAGGTATTCCCAATCGTTTAACGGTTCTATAAGCAAAAAAAACATATAGAAAATAAGAAAAACTCATTTCGACTTGGTGCCACGAGTAATGATGCATAAAATACAATAAATAGGAATGAAGAATAAATTCTTATTTACCTGTACAAAGATAAAGTATTGGCCATATGTCGATAATTAAACCTGCAGGATAAATTGTTAGCATACCGAAATTAAATCCTGATGCAGGAACAAGCTGCAATAATAACAATTACAGAAGCCCCCCATAATTCCCAAGTTTTTCACTTAAATTTTCATCTTCCACTGAACCAGCAACACCCAGTCTTAAAACCAAAACAAATTCAGAAACAGAAATACTAACTTACTGAACACCTTATATCGATATCTGGAACCCAATTTTCGGATATGATATAATATCGAACTAAGGAAGATAAAACAGAAGGATAGTGCAGAAATTCCTAAAACCCTCCTAATTTTCTTCGGTTTCGGTCATCAGAATCCCTCCAACTATTTTCACAGGAAGCAAAAAAGTGAAGGAACGCAGCCTATGTCCAATAAATCGAATCGAAGAGGTTGAGTATCGAGAAAGTACAATACCAGAAGCGGGATGTGCAGACAAGAATAGCCCAATTGTTGGTATGCATTGTTGTGGAAGAAGAATCGGAAGCACGTGATGGCACCGCATTGCAGAGGAGAAGCAGAAGAATCGAAATCAACAATCGCGTGGAATTGCATAAGCTCTCCATTTTCAGCTCCTATTCATCTTCTACTGGAGACCTTAGCTCCATTTAAGTCATGTTATATTTTATTTATTTGTTAACAGGGAAACTCATAAAATAACCATCAATACTGATTAAAATATATTTTATTTATTTAAAAATTTATTAATATCTTTTATTTTTAATAAAATTATATAATATTTGAACAGAGTCTTGAAATTATCAATATTTTTCTTCTATTTATTTTTTTTTTAAAAAAATTGAGACAATGTGGGCGGAAAATTTTTTAAAAAATTATATTTTTAGTCAATAAAAGTAAATGAATTATAATTTATAATCCATAATAGTGTTTTGGTCGATTTACAATAAAAAAGTTAACGCAAACCTAATGGAGTCTGATGGATTTTGCTAGTTGTTAGACGACCTTTAAAATTTAATTGGCATTCTGGTTACCAATCCTAAAATAGAAGAGCTTTTAAAGGCTGTAAACTACTCAAAGAAAGAATATGAGATGAAGGATTTGGGAAGAACAATATTGTCTTGGATTGCAAGTTGAACATTTAAAGAATGAAATCCTTGTGCATTAAGAAGTTTATATCACAAAGGTATTAAAGAGATGATCTGTATAGAAAAATTATATCCATCGAGCAACCCGATAGTTGTAAGGTCATTAGATGTGAATAATAACACTTTAAGACCTCAAGAAAGTGAGAAAGAACTATGTGGTCCTGAAGTACCATACTTTAGTCCAATTGGCGCACTATTATCTTGCTAATCATACAAGACTTGATATAATATTTTTATGCAAATGTTGGATATTTGTCTGATCTTCATAAGAACTGATCGCAAACAGACTTTTTATTTACCTATGACTGTACAACAATTTCATGATATCTATAAAATAAATAATAACGTCGACGTCATTGAATCATGCAGAAATTATAATAATACATGAGGCAAGTCGAGAATGTATTTGGTTGAGACTTGTAATTCAAAACATCAGAGGGACTTGCGGATCATCATTTGGAAAGATTATCTTGATGATCTTATACAGGGATAATATGACATGTATTGCTCAACTAAAAGAAGGGTACATTGAATGAGATAGAATAAACATATTTCACCAAAATTCCTCTCCACTCACGATCTTCAAAGAATGACGATATTGATGTTCAACAAGTCCGTTCAAGTGATGGACTAGTAGATTTGTTCACCAAGGCACTTCCTATTGCAATATTTGCGAAGCTAGCCCATAATATGGGGGTTCGTTGCCTCAAAGATCTCGATTAATATTTTAATATGGTTGAGTCAATAAGGCATTGCACTCTTTTTTCCTTGACCATGATTTTTCTCCACTAGGTTTTTCTAGTAAAGTTTTTAACGAGGCAGTATATAATTGCAAACTAAAGCATAATGTTCTCTTTTTCCTTCAATAAGTTTTCATAGAAAAATTTTGATGAGGTATATTCTTGACTGATGAACATCCAAGGAGAGTGTTTTGAGTTTTAGAATTTGTGAATGTTTATATGTATCTCCCATACTCTTTACATGCCCTCACAAATTATAACCTTTGATTCATCTCCCCTCATCATGATGATTTGGTTCACAGTTAGTACATGAGACTGTTGGTTTGTAATTTTAGAGCATATCCTTTTGTATTGGTATTAAAAAAAATGACATAAGAATACTTTTTTCTGTTCTCTCCATTCTAATTTTTGTATTGTTACAATTTTATATTATTTCATAATACAAATATGTTTTTAGCAGGAGTGGGGAAATGCCTAAGAGGAAAATATAAAAGTTACTGATAGAACAATTTCAAGTTGCTTTTAATAAACTTACAAGTTGGAAACAGGAAGAACCCTCTATGAAAGTAAATATATAAAAATCAAGACATAGAAAATTGTGTTTATGTATAATACAAAAAAAGAAAATTTTTGTAGCAGAAAACAAGAGAAAACAAGAATTTGCCTTGTTTGGATTTTTTTTGGCCCATTCCTGAGATGGGCCAAAATAAGGTAAATGTTTGGCTCAAGCTTTTTACACCTTATCTGGGTATAAAAACTAATTTTGTATTTTGGGCTTATATTTTTTCTCTTTTGTTTTCTTGTAAAGCCATAACCCAATGTAGGTACTCTTATTGCAGAATTTCAATTCGCCCTATGTTTTCTTCTCTTCTTGCAGACTATATGGCCTCGTTATTGTGATTTCACTCCCGCACCGCCTGCGGTCACCACCAGCAGCAATCGCCTCCTATGGCATGCTTTCCGCCTCTTCACCCCAGCATCCGCATGCCATCCGTCCGTTAGTTTGCCTTACGTCCATCGCTTGTCGTCAGTCCATTCGTCCGCTATTATCGGCCACTTGTTGTTCGTCCATCAATCCGCGCTTGCCGTTCGCATCCCCCCTGCCGTCAGCGTCATCTCACTTGGAGTCCGCAGCTATCTGAAGCTTCGTCCAAGCCGCATCCCACGTGCCGCCTAGTCCCCGTCCCACGCTCCGCCGCAAGTAGAAAAAATGGAAGATTCGGATTTACTGAGAAAATATGCATAATGTTTGGATTTAATTTCGAAGTGTTTTATTGTATTTTGTAGAGATAGATAGAGAAAAACAAAGATAAATAAGTATGTTTTGAAAATAATATATATGTTTGGATTTATTTTTAAAGATAATTTAAAATAATGTAAAATAGGTGTGGTATGTTTGGTTTTATTTTTTGAAACAAAATTCATTGTTCATGTCAAATCATGTCTTTTTATATGTATTTATATTTGTATATAATTTTATTTGTAAGTGGGTTGAATTGTATATATCATTGGAATATATTTGTGTGTAAATCATTAATTTACTAAATTTTTGTAATAATAATTTATTCAAAAAACTAATAATGTATTTCATAAATAACTAATTATTTATAATTAAAACCTTGAATTTCAAATTTTTGAATAGCAGAAGATCAAATTTATGTAGTATATAAATAAATTAAGGTAAACTAATCCAATGGTGGAGTAAATTCCTTTTAATTAACACTAATAATAATTCCACAGAAAATTTAATCAAAAACACACAAAAATAGATTAAAAAATTTATAAAATAAATACAATTTATAATAATAAGATATAAAACATAATTAATTTTCTATAATTTATAAAAGAATAAATTAAAATCTTCACATTTTAAAAAAGGACTATCGATAAATGAAAATATAAACTAATATACCCACCAACCCCCTCTCCTTCTATCCCCACCACCCCACTCCCTCAACCGCACCTTTCTCTCTCCTCCCACCATTTTTATTTGTCTTATGTTGATTTTGTAATAGCAGAAAATCAAATACACATTCACATCATATCTGGACGAAATATGTTTACAAGAGGAATTATATGTTCAGGGACGCCTTTTATCATCAGAAAACTGAAGGAGCTAAATATCATTCAGCAAGCCCATCTGAGCTTTTTGCTTCAAAAATCATCACAGCTGCACACATCGATGCAGATTAAAGTTTAGGGTTCCAAGGAAAAGCAGAAGAGTGACAGGGAAATTCCTCTGCATCTTTTTGCTTCTAGCTACCATCGGATGTGTTTGATGGTTTGTTCTCGGCTTCACCAGCGAAAAAAATAGGAAACCCGATGGCCCGTCCCTCATAACCAGACTCTCGCTCGGGAAGGAAAGGGGGAAGTTATTTTTCTAGAGGGGACAATGATGGGATAGGTGTGATGGCAGCACAGTTGGAGGTACGATGGAGAAGAAACGACTGGAAATAAGAGAGAGAATTGTGAACAGTGATAAAATATGTTCTTAACAATATAAAATAGTCTAAAACAACTTTAAAAAAATAGAGCCAAACATTAGATCTATTACAGAGATGGGCGGAAAACAAGTCCAAACATAGTGATGGTGTTTTGATTTAATTTAGCACTTATTTTTTTTAACTGCTTATATTGAAAAATTTTAAAAATTTGAAAAGTGGCTATGAATGCAATCGTTGAGATGCAGTGTGTGTAGTACAATTATTGAAGAATCTTTTCAGTATAGTATATTGTATCTATGTACGATTCAACTTCATTTTTCTTAAGTGAATTATTATACCACACTTAATTTTTTTTTTTTAGGTTTGTGTTCATTCACATGTTACACAATCAAAACATGTTATATGTGAGCTATTACACTTTATATATAGCATATAGAGTGTGATAGAGAATACTTTATTCAAGCTTTTATAACTGATATTGCTATTAGAGTGTGGATGGAGGGGGTAGTGTCTGGTAACTTGGTTGTCTAAGAGTTTTCGTCCACGTAAGAGTGTTGAAGTCATCCACCATCTCTTGCATTCTACTTTTCATAGCCGGTCGCCTATTCTTCTACAATAGAACTATTATTAGTGTTTTAACTTAAAGAGGTACTCATTGATTATTTTAGCACAATGTTTGAGCTTAGGGTGTTGGTATTTTGGGTTGTTCGTATAGTATTTAAGCTTGCCTCTCCATTTTTGAATTTCGTTGTGTATGTTTTTTTTATGATGTTTAATTTGATTGCTTGTTCACTGTATTAGCATTATAAATTTGAAAATTTGAGGCTGATATAAATAGAAAATGAGATATAGGTGTATTATGGTCGCAATTACAAGAACAGTGGAATTTTAAGTAAAATGTTAATGGCTCTAAAAGTACCAAATTTATGGATTTAAATGCAGCTTAAATAACAAATGAACGTCTTGTTTAACCTACCTATGTCATGAATGGAATTTGATTTAAATGCAACTTAAATTACAAATGGACGTCTTGTTTAAGCCCGATGTGTTGATCATATCAAATTTATTTATAATCCTTAGTACTATATTTAGTAATGTAGTTGTGGTTAATAGTATGACATATTTTGCATACACTTACAGATCATTTTACGATTATGCAAACATGTTATGTGATGTTTCTAGATAATAGGTATAAGATGTACTCAAAGTTTATACATGTATAGAGTGGTTTGATTCAAAATAATAGGATTTCATAGGAATTAAGTTATTCTTAATCAAGTCATTGTCAAGGAAATATTGATCATTAGCATGTACTATAAACTACTAACTTGTGAAACTCGCAATTATAAGTAGTGGGTTAGGACCGCTATCTATGATGTTTTTATTCTTTGAAATACTTTTTGGGAAAGTACATTGTGGTCTTGTTTAACTATTATTAATACTCCACATAATTTTTTGTTATTAATTATTTTAATTAATTCTTGAAGTAATTTATCTAGATGAAGTTTTTCTAAATGCCTTGTATTATTTTTCATAATGTGTTTGTGATAATTAACATATTTGCATCCACCTAGGGCATTTGATGTTCACTTAAGCATGTTATGTAGTTTTGCTAAATGAGGTATACTCAATAGAACTTACATGTGTAGGAATTATGTTCAATCAAGTTGATAAATATGTGTGTACTACCATTTTTAAAGAATTATATGTACTTGCTATTAAAAAGTAAATTCTTATTGTTATATTTAATTTATGTTATGATTTTACACCACATTCAAGGTTACATTTCTTAAATATGATAATTTTTTTATACATGATTTAAGTCACATGATGTTGTTAACATGTCTTGCTTCAATATTTCTTTATTTTCTTTTTACTAAAATTTAAATTATATATGAAGACATATAAAATAAAAATTAAATATGACTTTTAAAGAAAAAATAAAAAAATTAAAATATAACATGAATATGATTATATATGTCCATCAATAAATTTTAAAAATATTCTATTTAATAATGATTAATTTGATGGGTGAACTTTTTTTCCCATGTGTAAAAGTGATTCCCCTTTGTTTACTAAAATTTAAATTATATATAAAGAAATATTATTAACAGAAAATAAGTATGACCACTTAAATATATGCTCGTAATAAGAAAGATGGTCAACATCAAATTGACAATAATCTATAAATTTGGTAAAAAAGAAAAAAAAAGCTTGTAAAACATTTTTGAGGTATATATTGGGTTTATTATACAATAAGTTTTTAAATTTAAAGGAGTATGTTGCAACTTAAATAATATGATTTAAAGTAAATTTCATAGTTGTTCAATTCGTATTATTTGGGTTTGAAGTTAACTTTTCAAAATAAAGTACTTATACTAATTTATTTTATAAGTAAAGTACTTATATTTGTATCACTTGCATGTTTTTTTCTTATTAACATAAAAATGAGTGTAAGTTAATTGTGACGACACATTGACATATACGTGAACCCACAAAAATGCAACACCCAACTACCATAGGTTCGACATAGCCATCTTGTTCAGAGAAAATCTTATGGAACATGCAAATGGAATGAGTGCTCATCGAGTTCATGCATGAGGAGTTCATCAGTCACCGAGTTCAATCATCAATATTTTCACCTTTTGTGTAGGCTCGTATAACCGAGAGGATGAACTTGGTGATGAGTCTAGGTTGTGTGTTTACGACAGTCCAACTGAAGGGCAAAGTTAACAGAATGAGTCGTGCATGGCCTCTTGAATGACATTCTTAACAAGGGACTGGGTGGGGATGGGACTCGGAATGGAATACTATAACAGACAATGCAGGACATATAGAGGAGTTGTATCAGGTAAACATGATTTTATTTTTAAGTTCTATATTTATTGTATACCCTATTTATGCACAGTGGAATTTAGTATAGCAGTTGGTCCTAATTTTGTCAAAATTAAACACATTCCCTCAAATTTGTATGAACGTAAAAAATTCAGAATATAGAAAAATAGTTGAACATGGGGTACCACACGTTGACATATGTACTCAAATGTTCGCACGAAACACCACAAACGGGGGGTATCGCGTGTTCCTCCACGCAGCCGCCTCGTGCAATCGATATTACAGACGACCTTGACAATGAACAATGGCGATGGCTCATTCAAGTAGTCATCGGTCAAGAGATAACTATGAGGATACAACATTCTCTTAATCACCTTCCATGTCATCGATAGACGAGTACTTCTCATCGCCGCCATAATCGAGCTACAGGTCACCGTCTAGTAGCCATCGTCCTATACGGCAAGGGATGAGTGAGTTGCAGTCAAAGAAGTGTGAGACCATGGACTGATTAAATGAGTCACTCCAAAGAAAGATTGATCGCACTAGGCATAAAGCTACTGAATCTATTGAGTGGCGGGTAGAGGTTAACAAAGTTTATAGATCTGTCGGCCGTCATCTTCACCATCGCGTTAGAGCGTTTTCACAGTCATAGCATGCAAATAATTTTTCTCCGTCTGATGAGAATAAACTCTGTTGGTTGTACTCGGTGGGAAAGTAAATGTTTAAGTACCCTGGGATAACATTTATCTGAATATGGATTGTTTTATGTGTATTCCTTATGTATGTTTTTGCTTGAGTATGTAGACTGTAATCTTACCAGTATCTTGGCAATAACATTTAGTTTTCAATGTCCACGTCTCTGGTCTTTCTAAAGAACGACCATTGTGGTTTTTTTTTTTTCCTACACAACATATCACATAAATATGGTAAGCAAGAGCACGAGACCTGGGTGTGAAACTAACTCCGCTAGCGACAGCATGGGGACGCCAAGAACTCCAAGAACGAATCTGATGACCCGAAAGAATTTTACGGTTTTAGAGATCTAATATGCCCAAAGTTATTTAAGAAAAATATGCCACGTAACACCTCTGCATTGCAAGGAGAAAGGTAGATTGTGGAGATCATGACAACCCCACACACTGGACGATTTTTTGACAACATTCGAATGACCAAATTATGTTTTTATGCTTTAGTTGATGCATTGACTTCTGTGGTGTTGCTACCTCATGGTCAAACTACTAGAGTCAGCTCAATCGAAGAGGTTGCCACTCTATGCAGACGGTTGGCATGGATAAAAGACAAGGCGACAATATGAAGCGGTTTCAACACTCCCTAGAGACTATTGTCATAGATTCCACCCAGTGCTTTCTGTCTTGTGAGTTGTGGCACCTTCTGTCTTGTGAGTTGTGGCACCAGAACTAATAACTCGGCCAAATTTTATAGAAACACATCCGAGGGTGGCCACTAATCCAAACTTCAATTCATACTTTAAGGGATACTCGATCTTGTTCATTGGTGTACGATGATCGTTAGTCGACACAAACATAATTTAGGCAAGTTGTTGAATAACAATATTTTATCCATGTAAAATCATTATTAGACCAAAATTATTATCGCTCGCGAAAAGGCCACCTAGCACAAAACGTATTAGCAATATGTGATTTCGATATGAATTTCACTTACGTATATGTTGGGCATGAAGGTAGTGCAGCCGATGCCCATATATTGGACCATGCAGTATCACAGGACCCGACTTTTCATTTTCCTCCCACCGGTGAGTAATGTAATTGATAAGCCAGTACGTCACTTTATCTCTTGTTCTAAAATACATGATACTAGTGGTGATCCTTATGATAATGACTTGTTGACATGCAGGTAAGTATTATTTAGTAGATGCGGGGTTCACAAACTACCAATGTTTCATGGCTCCTTATCTAGAAACTAGGTATCACCTAGCTAAGTATCAGGGACAAAGTCGTCGATGTCGTACCCCACATGACATGCTTAACCATGCCCACTCAAGGTTGCGTAATGTAATTATACATTGCTTCGGCGTATTGAAGAGGCATTTTCAAATACTGCAATGGAGGATGCTGAGCTATCTTGTTTACCACCAGGTCTATATAGTCATCGCATTGCACACTTCACAACTTCATCCGCAAGTTTATTCAAGATGACATCATATTCAATGAACCAGATGAAGACATTCCGCCCAAAATGGATTCGTTTTACCATAGGGGACATCCCATTACTGAGGTAGAAGCCTAACACACTCTTCGAGATAGCATAGGGATGCAAATATAGGCAGCCAACCACCCCAACTAAGAATGGTGTGTTTGGACAATTTTTAACTCCTATGTAATGTATTAAAAACTAATCAAATAGTCTAAACATATTGGAAATTTATGCTAGATATTAATTTGGTAATAAGTATTATGTACATTATGTGTTTGAATGTTTTACATTTTTAACAATTAAATTAATAGTTGTAAAATTGATCTTTATCTAAATTAGTAATGTTGTATATGTGTACCGAGGTCACATTTTTATCCATACTATTAACTGTATTTGGACGTGCAGGCATGGCATATCGCAGATATTTGGAGCGAGTTGGATTTCCACAAAAAGACCACTGAATTTGAATATTGAGCAGCGCTTAATGTAGATGATCATTGACGATAACACCCGAGCCCCCATGAGAGACGATCATCGAGCGGAGGCACACATGGCTCATTGGGCTCATGAATTACGGCGATATTTTAGGTACATTACACGCGGGAGCAGGTCCATCAAAAATTCTATGAATTCAAAGAGCGATTTTGTCAGTTCCACAAAATCATTAAGATACTAGGAATATGTTATGATGTTGAAATATTTTGTGTGGATTTTTTCCAACTAACGTTACGGGTATGTCATGTTATTTCTAATACTAATATGATGACTGCAACTTAGCAATTGCCATTTCAAATTAGTATATAATTGGCAATGTATGCTTGTTCATATGGACCTTGTTGCAGTTGTACCCTTTGGTTAGAGGATACTATCAGTACCCAGAGCCTTATTACCCTAGCATGCTCGAGATATAGGGCCCCATTAGACTTCCGCCTGCTCCAACAGAGGAGCGTCGTGATGCACATTATAACGGAAGTAGTAAAGTCGTGTGTAGTTCTGTGTGAGGTGGCGAAAATATCCCTTTCCACTATACCAACGGCACAAACGCATACCCACATTAGCAGTTGGGATGCAGTGGAACAAGTAGCTCGTGGGGATGGTGGCCTACAATTGGCGTGCAACATTTCATTAGCATCATGATGAAGTCTGGACATGGAGCCGAGAGTTGCCGGTATTGGTCATGGACAGACTACATTCATCATTTTGGCGTGCAGTTTAAACCTGGAGGCAAAACGCATAGTGAGGGAAACAATACAGCGCGATCGCGGTGACACATAGACAGCCACCATGGTGACGTGACGATCCTTAGGCATAGGGTGGTTTCTTGTACTCTTATAAGTTTTAGTATTTCTGTATTTATATAACTTGAAGTTTTATGTCTGCTTTGTAGGGAAGTTTTTGAATTGCCATTTGCAAACTTCATGCTGACTTGTTGTATCCTAAAAATAAATTATGTTTGAACTCGTTAGCAAATTCATTGACGGGTTAATTATTACTTGGGAAAATTACATAAAACCCCCCCATGTTATGAAAATTCAACTAAAAACTCCCTGTGTTAAAAATATAAGCAAAACCCCCCTATGTTTTTCTAAATTTTGCACACTCTTCCCTTACAGTTTATTTGGCTTAACGACGTTAATTTTTTGTGATTTTTCATTATACCCTTATATATTATAAATTGTTGTTGTTATAATGACCGTTGGATCTTCTATAATCGCATCAGAACCATTAGATCTACTTAATTTTTAATAATCATTTATCTTAAATAGTTAAAAATAAACAGTCCAAATTTTATGTACTTTAAAAATATATTTTTACAATTATATATATGTGTAAATTTTTCATAAAAATATAATATTGTATAATACATATATATGTACTATATATACTGTATATATATCATATATATATGCCGGTGGAGGGCCACCTGCTCTACCTCCACCGGCCATCACTGTTTGGTTGGCGACGGACGTCGGTACTCAGAACGTCGCCGCCCAAATTTGCCTGTCAGATTTGGGTGGACGATGATGCTCATCGCCGCCTAGATCGATCATGGAGATAGTAGTGAGGCGGAGGTCACGAGTTAGAAGTAGAGGCATGCAGGGGAGTGGGGGCACTCGGGGGAAGACGATGTTGCGTTTCTTTTTCTTTCTTCTTATTTTTTTAATTTTATAAATTTTAATGAATTAAATTAATTACATACTTTTTATATTTAAATAAAATGATATTCCAATATTAAAATTTATTTACTATTTTTTATATAAATAATATGATTTTAAAATATACTCAACACAGGATCAAATTAACTATTAATATTTAAGAAAAAATATCATGTAAATTTATTTATTGTAATTTATATAAATGATATAATTTCAAAATATATTCAACACATAATTAAATTAACTAATAATATTTAGAAAAAAAATCATGTATTTTATTTTTAAAATTTTATAAATATTCTAAATATTTGATATTTTCATATGTAAAATAATTTAAAAAATTGTTTTTCTCTTGTATGTCAAAGAAAAGGGGTAAAATGGACATTTATAAAATTAAAATAAGTAAAAAAATGACAAAAAATGAAGCATACTCGATATAAGCGCGTGCGAAGTACTCTCCATTAGTTTCTAACGAAGTAGGGGTTTTTTGTTGTATTTTGAATAATATGGGGGGTTTTGCCTATAAAATTAACACAGAAAATTTTGTGTTATTTCACTAAAACACAGGAGTATTATGCAATTTACCCTTATTACTTTAAGGAAAGTGACATTTGCGCCTCAAGTGTATTTCTATTTCTTCATTTCTTTTATGAATTTTCTCTAACAACTAGTCTATAAAAAGAAAAAAAAATGGGCTTAATGTAATTTATGCCCTATGATATTGTAAATGAACAAATTATTCTCCTATGATAAAAAAAAATAGCAATTTATTCCATATACTTTTTAAAATAAATCAATTTACCTCCCTTTCTAAGGAGGTAAATTGCTACATTATAAAAAAAATATAAAGAGGTAAATTGTTTATTTTTATTTTATAGGTGATAATTTGTTCATTCGTAATATCCCAAAGGAGTTGCTTGCATTCTTTTGGAAAAAAAAGTACACCACATATACCCTGTGTGCTCTGTGAAAATTAAAATATTTACGACATAAAATACTTTTTACTTTTTCAACTCAAACTATGTGGATCCAACGTCGAACTTCCAAGTAAAACAAAGAGACCGCGAGCTAAATAATATTAGTATTTATGGTCCCCAAAATTTTCAAAGAGAACACACAAAAAAGGTATTCTATGAAGACTACATATGTTATGTACAATTGCTTGGTAAACAGTAATGCTACTCAGTTCTTATCAGGCACATCTTCAGGAGTTCTTTGAACCATGCCATTTTCTTCCCTTTCTGTATTTGAGAGGGATGAGTCAGAATACGGACCATTTGTCGACATGCTATGACTTACGCTGGGGTGCTGCCAGAAGTGATTTCTTATGGCTTTGTACTTGGAATCAGTGGTTGAAAATCCAGTATCAGAAAGCAAGTCCTGAACAGGGGTTCGACCTTCGAGCATGCTCACCACCTGAGACATTGTTGGCCTCAGAGTGGGGGCTGCATTGGTGCATAAAAGGGCCACGTTCAGCAGCACCATCGCCTCCTCCGATGAGTATGCAGACCCCAAGTCGGGGTCGACCAACTCCAGTAGACTGCCTCTCTCTTGAAGAACATAAGCCTGGTGATGTAGTTAACATAAATGATGTAAGGGTACATGAAAAGGTAAATGTATATTTGGGTTTAAGAAAGTTCGAATTGCTAGACATACTGCAAACATTGTGTGGGAGCAAGTTAAATACAAAACAAAGATGCACAAATGTTAAGAGATACTGAGAAAATTACTCCTACGTCCACTGTCGATCAAGTTTCTTTTACTAGGATAGAAGGTGCTTGTAAGACTTTATGGATTCATGCAAGGTGAGTCAAATGTCACGTTCGGTTGGGTTTCAAACTCCAACGAAGACGACAGGTTGTGCTAGAATTTTACATGGAATGGGCACAATCTTGTAACTAAGAGACGGCCGGATAAGAGAAGGGAAGTGTAAGTACCCAGTCAAGAAGATACACGAAATCTTCTTTTGGCCTGTAGTTGGTGTTGCTTTTACCGCTGACTATTTCCAGTGCAACCACGCCAAAGCTGTACACATCTGCTTTGTTAGTCAGGTAACCACGCATTGCGTACTCTGGAGCCATATAACCTCTGAAAGCCAGGTTAAAAATGACATCTCAGTATATGATTGAACTGGAGCCCTCTGATACATGAAAGCTGTATTTAAGTAGGAGGTTTTTCTTGGTAGAATACCCCAGAAAAGATGTCAAGAATTTTTTTTTCGGGCTTCTAATAATTTTCAGTATTTAAAACTGACACCTTAATCTTTGTAAGCTGTGGAACATTTAAGATGATTTCATCTCTTCCTTGCAATTGTTGCGAAAGTTAAGGTTCAATAATCCAGCCCTCATTCATGTGTAAACTATAAATGTTGCAAGAACAAAAGCATATTAGATCTGTGTGAAAGTAAGTTCAGAGGGAACTTACATAGTCCCAGCAATCCTGGTACTAATATGGGTCTTATCATCCTCATTAAGCTTTGCCAGGCCAAAATCAGATATTTTTGCATTCAGATCTTTGTCGAGCAAAACGTTACTGGTCTTGATGTCTCTATGAACTATTTTTACTCTTGAATCTTCATGGAGGTAAACCAAACCTCTGGCTATGCCAAGGCAAATCTTATGTCTCATGGGCCAGTCTAACTTCAGCTTTTGTGTTGCATCCTTTCCTATTAGAGTAGAAACATAAGATAATAAGCTTCCCGATGCAAGTCAAAAAGCTAGTTATGATAACTGCAATAATCTGGGGTTATTGGAAAGCGATCCTCACCAAAGAGAACACGGGATAGACAATTATTTTCCATGTACTCATAGATTAACATTAAGTGATTTCCTTCAACACAACAACCATAAAGCTTTACTAGGTTTGGGTGTTGCAGCGCAGATATCATTCCTATTTCGTTGACAAATTCCCGTGTTCCCTGTTTAGACTTTGACGAAAGCTGCTTCACTGCTATTATGGTTCCATCTGACAGTAGACCCTGTATCATTGCAGAGACGAGTAAATATCCATGTCAACATAATAGGAGAAGATCACAAGTGTGGAGATATAGTATGCTTAAAGGAAGCCATCAATGCAGAAAATATAGGATCGACTCACAAATTGTGATGAGAACACTATAGTACCTTGTAAACTGAACCAAAACCACCCTCACCAATCTTGTTTTCAGGATCAAAGTTCTTAGTTGCAGCCTTGATCTGTCTTAATGTGAATAAACCTGTTTGCAGATCCAAACCTCTAAGATCTGTCCATGGAAAAATGACATGTTCTATCAGAAAATCAAAAGCCAAAATATCTTTAACTAACATCACATAAGCACTATTAATTATTTGATGTGTATAAAGTTTGGTGTAATTAGGACATCTTTGACATGAAGATGAGAATCTTGCTCTGGAAACTGCTGGAAAAGCAAAATATTGAAAAATGAAAATATTTGAGCTAAATTTGAAAGTCACGTATAAAATATATAGAAAACATAAATCACATCTTAAGCTATACAGAATTTCAGGCGCACTGGGAGGGAATGATCTTCCCCAGGGCTATAGTAATTTATTTATGCAAAGTATATTTTCTTTGACCTGCTATGATTCTTGGAAAGGCGTGGTAGTAAATAATCATACAGAAAACAGTAACTTTTCGGAATACTTTTACCTTTATCTGCAGAAATTTTGCCTCCAAGATAGCCTTTTTCATGCATGAAGCATAGGATTAGAGTTAGAAAGCAAACTGCTCCAGCTATTGTCCCAGCCACCACAGCAGTTCTAAACTTTTTGTGATGAACAGGAGGTTTAAAATCTGAATAAAGTGAATGTTGACGTCTGTCATTCTCATGAATTTAAGTTTGGCATGTAGACTCAGGAAATGTAACAAACACCCTATCTCTTCTCAGATTTATGGTATTATAACTTTGCGGTCCTGATTTCTAAATTTCTTTTACTAGAGCAACCGAATGGTAAACTTGCAGCTAAAACTTGAGGCCAGAAAGCTCCAACAGTAACATAATCAGAAGAATGATAATTTTGGATGCTATGGTCTAAGCCCATTTTTACTTGCCCTGAAACATACAGAAAACCTTCCATAAATATGAACTACGGTATATAATCTCACTCAAGAAGATTGAGTACAGTCTCTTGCATGGGAAATGCAGCTAAAGTGAGGCCTCCTCATAATAGAGAATGATCGATCAAATATGCAACATTTTCATGGAGAATAAATAGATTTTACTGATAGATCTTCATGAAATAGTCGTGCTGGAGTCCCCAACTATGCATCGATTTTAAGAAAAAACTAGATTTTAAATCTGCTTACTTCGTTGCATATTTAGTACCCATGATTCTTAAGATGACAACCATGTTCTGTATCATGAAGGCAATGTCTTTTAAGAGGATGTATTACCAGCAGCTGGTAGAAGAAGGCAAAAGAACAATTACAAATATTTATGACAACATAAAGGCACACTTCAAGAGTTTTCTCCATATATTACTCTTAAGCCTCAAGATAAGGAAAAACAAAGAAACAATGTAAAGCACGACCTTGAAGTAAATCTGATCTTTCTTTACAAATCAATCAAAAGAGAAGATGGAGGTCTAGATCATCATATGTAAAGCAATTTGGCAACATCATAACGAACAAGTAGCAAAAGCTTAACATGAATCAAGAAAAACATTCTTAACATAAGCATCGGTGACATACTTGGATCTACTGATATGGCTGATATTAGAGGCCCATAAGTTCCTCTCTGTGGGATGCCTGTGGTCCCTCTTCCTGCCCAGTAAAGATGAATCTTCAGAGTGTGGCTTGTTACTACTGCAGTGAAAGTCTTTATGATGGGTCTGCCAGGCCCACCAGCCTCAGCTGCAATATCAAAATCCTTCAAAACCAACTTTCCCTGCATTCATCATATATGCTATACTCTAAGCAATCTGACATGAAACATTTTGGCAACAGTGTGAATATTCCGTGCCATATTTACCTGCAAGTAGACATCGAATATGCGCTTACCAAGGCTGTTGAATGTACTGTCATTTGTAAACATGATTTCCGCAAAATGGAGCCTAACAGTGTAGTTTCCATTCAGGAGACAAAGGCCATAGTACGTGAGAGAGAGGGGAGATACACGTGCAGTTCTATATAGTTCAGATACTGGTGCAGTCACATTATATAGCATAGAAACATTGGTCTCTATGTAGTTGTCAGAGTCGATATCATTATCCATGAAGTTCCCAGTGCTGCTAAACGCCCAGTTCTGCTTCCAATAATACATTGAAGCACCTCTGGCTTCTAAATCAGCATCATATATTGTCTTATTATTGATGTTCAGTTCCTTGCCGCCACAATTAATGTGAAATGAGTAACGCTCTGTCAGTGGAAAGATACATAAGATTTTTCATGATCTTACTCAAATTTTAGCAAAGAATAAGGAACTTGATGGAAACATCAAAAGCTAGACGAATGGATTCTTTCGGCCATCCTAAAAGGACATAAGAGGAATTGTCTTCTTAGATCCTCTTACGTGGATATAGAGCAAATACATTTTGACAATAGACTTTTTAGTGACCTATTTATTTACCTCAAATTTTCCTAAGTGTTATGGATCATATGAGAAAGAACAAGCTCATTGACATTCTGAAAGGCTTCTAATTTCTGATTTTCATGTTAAAAATTATAAAATAAAGAGAAAAGGAATAAGAAGCAATAAGTATAATTATCTAGTTATAGGTTCATTTACCTAATTTACAACTATTTTCTGTACCTATTATAAGACTATCAATAAATTATAAGGTTATAATAGGAAATTTAAACGTTCCAAAGAACCTTCTTGAGCTAATCCATACTTTTACAATAGTTTATATGTAAACAGTTATAGATAGATAAAACGAATAAGTGATCAAAGAATAATAGCATGGGAAGAAACAAAAAACCTACCAATTTTTTACCCATCATAGCAAATTCATATACTAACAAAATACTTACGCTGATTTCTCGGATCCAAACATGGATACTCTCGCTTCATGCACGGATGTCTACCACTATGCCAAAGGAAAAATAAGATCATTGGCATAATCGTGAAATGAAACTATCAAACTCAAAAGTGCATTGCAATAGTTATTAGTATCACTTAGAAAATTAAAAAAATAAAAGGTACAATCTTACAGTTTATTAGGTGTTGATGAGTAGCTCTCCACCAAATTTCTGAAGCAAATAAGCCCAAAATTTTGATTTCAGATTTAAAATTCAGAAACATTTTCATCAGAAAATATATTAAGTACTTACACACTCCCTCGTGGGCATTCAACTGGTGCTGAGCTATCCAATGTAAAATTGTTATAGGACAGATCTCTGTAAGTGAAATAGCATAATGAATATGAGAAGCAATGTCTCTCACACTTTGTTAACAGAAAAGGTCAAAAGTTTGTTAATTTCTTATAAAATGTGGTTCTCTTTTTACATAATTGTAGCTGAAATTAATTAGCACAAACAATTGAATCAAATTAGGGATACCATAATATTATGATAGTCTGGCATAAGGCCTCAGAAAGCCGGGAAAAAGAAACCCTAATATGTTTGGAAAAGGATACTTACGCATTCTTGTTTCTTGCTAAAATCCAACTCGGAATTCGTCCAGTAAGTCTATTTCTTGTCAAATACCTGCAACACAGAAATCGTAGTTGTTAATTCAGCATCAGTATTTGCTGATCAAGTAAAGAATAAAGGTATGGTAAACCCAAAAAGAATAACTGTACTTACATAAAATCCACTTTTGTAAGATGGAAGAAAGAAGCAGGAATTTCTCCAGTCAAATTATTAAAGCTAAGGTCCCTACATATGCAAAAGCTCAATATAAGATTTCTTGACATCAAATATAGTAGAATATCAGACTACGGAAATGTTGAATGCCATTATATGTAATTTTCTTTATTGTGAATAAACTCTTGCTTCAACTTTTCACTTTAGTCAGTATCATTGAAAAAGATAAATCCAAATACGAGTGTCGGCAACAAAATAGAACATTGTGCATTCTCGCTCTTTGGGACAAATGCCTTTTATTAGTCAGGATCATGGATTTGTGTCTTGGAGAGGCTCATTCTGTAATATGTGATAGTTTAAAGTTTTGGCATAGAGAAACAGATCAACCCGAGGAACGTATTTAATGTAATCTTTGCACTATGAGGGCTTGAAGGAACCAAGCGGCACAAAGTCAAAAATACTTACAGATTTTTCAATTTTTTCATATCTCCAATATAGTCAGGGATCTCTCCATGTATTAAGCAACTCCTCAGTATCCTATGGAGAGTTTGGAGTTTAGTAATCTCAGGTCGAAGCATTTCCATATTATTTGATGGAGGGAAGAGTTTTAAACTCACAGGACTTTCATGGACTTCATATTGCTTAGTGGGGGAAAAGTCGATCCTCCACCTGTTAAATCACTGATTCTCCTGAAAGTCATAAATGAAGTTAAAACCAGTGCATCCTTCATAATCAAGAACCTACGGAGATGATCTTAAGTCACTCACAAGTCACTTAAGCTTGTCAGGGTAGAGATGGAAGAAGGAATCGGGCCCTTAAGGGAACAACCTTGCATGTGCCTGTGTTATTTGTACAAGGTTAACCATGTCAATATCGGCAATCTTGCCCACTCAGACATTTCATTGGGAGCTTCCTGAATTACTAGTCAACACTTGAGAAAGGACAAGGCAACTTACAGTTTTTCGATTTGTTTCCAGCTGCTGATAAAATCCGGAATTTTTCCTGTGAAGTTATTGTCGCTTATCCTCCTAGAAATTCAAAGATATTCACACTCATATACAAATGTTTCATGTGAAGAATGATATATACTAGCTGGAGCATTGACTAATTTAGAGTAACTTTGCATTTGGAAAGAAGATTCAAACCGCAGAAGAAAATGTATATTGTGAAAGCAAAACTAACCACTCGAAAGAATACATCAACTGTTTAGTGCCTTACTTTCTTTTATTTTATAAGAGAAGTAAATTTAATCTGGAGCGGACTGATGATGCTAAATCCAAGTTTAATTGCAGGACTCATATTGAAAAAGAGACTCGAAATGAACAGGTACAGAACTCACAAGTCAGTCAAGGAGGTCAGCTTGGCAAGTGTCACAGGTAAATCGCCAGTGAATGCATTCGATGATAAAATGCTGAAAAGGTGAGACAGAAGTAGAACATTAATTAGGCCAATTCTGAAGGAAACTGGAAGCAAATTTCAAGAATTGGAATTGAGAATAAGTGCTAAAAACATTTACAGTTTTTGTAAATTCACCAAGAGTCCGATCTCTGAAGGAATGGGTCCAGAAAATTGGTTCCCCTCAAGACTCCTGCATATAGAAATTTCTAGCTTAATCCAAAACAGATGTAATACAAATTTGCAGTTTAAACCAAACAGCATAATAACTTAAGAATAATGGTTGAGAGTTGATAGTTTCTTGACAGTACATGAGTAACACAGAACTTTGTTGTTACAGGTTTGAGTCTAACAGTGTAAAGTAATTGGAATACTAAGAGCATTTGGGCAATTCTGTTTGTTACATGCTATAAAAGATAAGATAAATTAGTGGAGAAAATTAAAAGAGATTGCATCATACAGGTTGACAAGGGTGGTCATTCTGGTAAAAACCTTCGGAAATGAACCAGACAATCTGTTTCCCATAAAGGACCTGCACATATTCAATAAGGAAAAAGAGAACAAAATGGGATACATTTGATACTATGAGTGGAAGAAAGTATTTCTCAAGAATGGAGTAAAATCCAGAAGCTATGGAATTACGTACACATCAACCAAGCCCATTTTAGCCCACTGAAGAGGTATGGTACCATTAAGGTAATTGCGACTAAGATCCCTGCGGAGCACAAGAATGAAATGTTCAAGCAGATGGAGCTACTTTGTCGCCTCCAGCAACAATAGGAACTATCCTTGTTCAAGCACAAACAGACTCAAAATAAGATTGTGGCCTAGTAGAACGTAATTTAAGTGATCGTGACTCACAAATGTGTAAGATGCCGAAGCTTGGCAAATTCTTGTGGAACACCTCCTGTTAGATTCTGTGCTTTCAAATCTCTACACCAGTTTAATATGGCAAAGTTAGAAACAACTTGTTGCACCATCCAACCAACATTCAGTAAAGAAGCAAAGGTATAGAGTAGTGTACATGGGCGCTTGAAGAACAATCATGACTTTGAGTTGATAATGCTGTCATTCTTAAACAAGAAATTTTAAAATTCATAGTCCGTGATTTAGAATATTAAAAAGTGCACGTAACTCTTCTCAATCTTGGTAGGTTTTAGTATCATCATTGCAGATGACCCTCAGTTCAGAACCACGTTAGTCTCGAATATTGAACACAAAAGTTATAAAACTTTGGCATAAGAATCAATAGCATCACACGGATAGCTCTTCCATAATCAAACTCATGGATCCGATCCAACACAACCAACAAAAATACCATCACCTTACATTTATTTTTCTTCCAACAACTGATCAATTCAAGATTGTTATGCCAATTGTTTTGCTATAAGAAGTAAGATACATTACAGTTAGAGTATCTAAATAAGTTAGTACTATGAAAAATACCCTCAAACCCCCGTCCCCACCCCCAACAACACAACAAAAGATAGAATGAGAAAAAAGATAATCACATCATTGCTTTAATTAAAAACTCAAAACAAGACAAGACAAGACAAGAATATTTTTATTCATTAAAGTAAAATAACTAAGGTGTGGGGCTCTCAGACAGGAAGGACCCTCAGCCCACCATTGTACAGCTGGATGCTTAAATGAACAGTCAAGAAAGTCAACAGCTGACTCATCACCTGTTGACTGAATAGTCAGTCAACCCATTGCTCTAGAGAGCACCTCTACAACTCCGGCCATAGAGGAATACTTTTCACAGCACCACACACCATGTCCACATTTAAGACCATCAAACAAAAACTTCTCACCCTTACTTCTACCATCCATCCAATGACCACACAGACACAGACACATAATCTAATTTCCCCTATACAGAAAGACAAATAGAGCAAACTCAAAATAGAAAAGAGAACTTTCTTCTGCACACAAAAATTGGAGATTACCTGAAAACAAGCAAATAACGTCCTAGAAAGAAAAGCTTCAATGAAACAGAGCTATATTACAAATTTTGTATCTTTTTCTCTTTGTTCTTGATTCTTTGGGGGGGGGGGGGGGGGGGGGGTTGGTTGCCGGTGGTTCTGTGAGCAGAATGTGAATACGTACATGCTAACAACATGGCAAGTAGAGCTCTGATCAAAAGAGCAATCGCAAGTGACATTGCTCTCAAATCCTTTTCTTGTAAGAGCCACAGTCCAATTCCCTTCTCCACTGCAGGGATCCTTGCTAAAATCCCAATCCTTCTTCCCAAGTCTTCTTGCAATCTCTCTCAATGCCCTCACTGCCATTCAACCCAAAATTCCTCATAAATACACTCAAATTCTTTCTGGGCTCCCAACAAGAATCAAACTTGGTGTTATTTTCAGCTGAAAAATCAAATAATACTCGAATTACCTTCATCTTGGTGGAGCTGCGGCCGCTTCTTGGGCGAAGCTGCCGAACCAGATACGGCCAAGAACAGCAAGAAGAAGCAGAAAAACACGACGAAATTCCCCACTTCTTTCATTCTACTCCTCAGAGTCCAATCTGCATGGAGATGTTCAGTGAGCTCAGTCTGTGTTACTGCAGAACCATCCTCTCTCACTGGAATTTAGGAGAGAGAAGTGAAATACGTGAGATGGGAATATGATTGGCCAAGACTTTTATGCTTGTGCTGATGAAATAATAAAGAAAAGCTAACTCCACAATGAGGGAAGGGAAGAGAGAGAAGGACAGAACTGAGCCTCTGGTGGACTTTTATGTTTGGATTTTCATTGCATTTTAACTTTTTGCTGCATTTGTCTCTATCCAACATCTATATAATTTACTACTACTATTATTATACTAAACTGAATTTACGAGGTTGTTGCTAGAATATTTCACATTGTAAATACAGCAGTTATAGCTCTTCCGATATCTAAATCAGATAAATTGTGAAGAAAAAATGCTAAAGGTCGTAAAAAATATTATGATAGTAAAAATTATACTCGAAATATGGAGAACGTAATTTATCCTAATTTATAATATTTAAATACGATATTCCTATTTTTAGCTTAAATTGTATTTTCATCCCTGACAGGTGATTATATAACCTTTGAATAAAGACCTACAAAATGGAAAATCCTAAGAATCATGCTGTAAGACTTTGATTTTATAGTCTTTCAATGATTAAATCAGATTGCTCGTAAACTAGAAATACTTGATTTGGTCAAAAATGAAAAAATTAAGAAAATAAGAGTAGCAGTGGGCCATAAAAATTTAGGTTGGTATATTTAATATTCAATGCTATATATATATATATATGATAGCATTATTGAGTATGGATTTGAGACTTTGACCTAATGTAGACGCATTAATCTCATGAATGAGAGACAACTGAATAAATAATAGCCAATCAACGATTAATAAAAAGCTGAATGAGATGTCTTTGCGGCTATTATTTGTAAGGGTTAATTACATTTCGACCCTTATAAAAATATAAAATTATACTTTTTCCCTCATAAAAATTTAAAATTATATTTACACTACTTTCAAAAATTCATTATTTACACCTGAACCCCTTTTGTTAGGGTTTGGGAGACATTAGCAAGAAACTGACATAAACTCTCAATTTTAGCTCTCGTTTAAATTCTCCTATAATGATTTGTACTTAGAAGAAAAAAACTGTAATAATGTTAACTTCACTATACATTATATTTGTCGCTTTATGAAGATAAAAATATTAAATGAGAAGCAAAATTAAAAATTTATGTAATTTTTTTTTGTGTTAATATTTTTGTTCAAATCCTAACGGAAGGATGTCGGGTGTAAAGGAAGATTTTTTTGCAGAGTGTGTAAATATAATTTTTGAGGAAAAATATAATATTACATTTTTAGGAGGGTCTAAATATAATTAATGCTGTTTTTAATGTGTATAACTTACGCAAAAGGTCAAAATAGTGTTCCGTACAGTTCATGAGACCATTTATTATATCTGGTTTACGCGGTTGCAAACAGTACTGCATGTGGTGGGGTGTTCAGAAATTATTATTTAAAAAAAAAAAAAATAGAACTGCATGGATGTTTATACGTAAAGATACTCATCTCACCAAATATTATAAAATTACAATAGTTATTGATAGTTATTTTTGTGAGCGAGATTAAAATATTAGTCATAATTAAAAATTAGAGTAAATTACAACTATTTTTTTTTAGGTTTGACATAATTATAAATACTCTGCTGTCGTTTAAAAAATTACCAATACTCTCTAATTTTAACGGCCGTCTAAAAATTGGTTTAATCGGTTAGGTTTTTATCCATTTGTTTGTGGTAATCTGACTAAAATGTCCTTATGGATTAAAAGTTATAATTTTTTTATTTTTTATAATTTTCTGGTTTTTTATGGACTAAGTGGATAATTTTTTTTATATTTTTTAAAATTTTTCGATCCACTCTGTTTGATTTTTTATTTAAAAAAAAATATAATAAGAATAAAGTTGACAATTTCATACATCCATTCAAGGATTGCATACTTTCATCAAATATTAGGAAGTATTTGTAGTTTTAAACAACGAGATAGTATTTGTAATTATGCCAAATATCAAGAGAAGTTATTGTAATTTATTCTAAAAATTATTATGACGAATTAATATTTTGATTATAACTAAAATCATAACAAATGTCAATTAATTATGATTAAAAGTAAATAATATTTGTGTATCATGATTTTTAAATCGTAAGCATTTATAATATATGGAAAGTTATTTTTTAATAGCGACGTATACTTTTCTATTTTAAATTAATTTATCTTTTTTGTAATAAGATTTATTTTTTTAAAAAATATATATATTTTTAATGTTGAGTCGCGAATTACATCCACGACTCGACATATTTTTATTATATATTATAAATAAATTATTTATAAAATTCATTTATTTATTATAATAATAAAATAATTAAGCCTTAATTTTGAAATAGAGAGAATATCACTTAAATGGAAAAAGAAGCTAAAATAAGACAATTAGTGTCTATATATATTATATACATGTTAAATATTTATGAAAAAATAATTATACATTGAAGAAATCATGGGAATTTTTTTTTTAAATCATACACACTCAATTATGTATACAGTACCTGGTCCAATATAAATAAAAAAAAATAGGATAATTACAGTCTCCTCTTCTGATATTTGGTGTAATCACACCTAAATTTTTTATGGTTTGAAAAATTATATTTAGCACTTTTGAGGTTTGCTTTCATCTAATAAATAAGTCCATACGTTAATCAAAATTCATTGAATTTATTAACAAAAATAAATAAATAAAAATTAATATTTACCATTAATTGACTTATTACTGATTTATTGTAGGTCAAACAATATTTTTGTCTGACCTGCAATAAATTAGTAGTAAGTCAACCGGAGGTATATATAGAATTTTTTCCAAATTTTTTGTTAATATCTATAAATTCAGTGAATCTCGACTAACGCAGAGACTTATTTGTTAGATAAAAGAAAACATTAAGAGTACTAGGAGTAATTATCCAAATTATACAAAATTTATATGTAATTACACAAAATTTTTAAAGATGAACGTGTAATTATCCTTAAAAAATTTTGAATCCAAACCGCTGTAGTGTTGTCCAAGGTAAAAGAATCCATGTGTCTTGATACCCTGAATAACACGTAAAGGTGTACATAATGTTTATGATTTACAATCTTCTGCTAAAAAAAGACAATTAAAAAATATGAAAAAAATAAAGAAATAATTACAAATATGTCGTTACATAGGATTATAATTGTGATGCATTTTGTAGAAAAATATTTAGGGTAATTTATAACTACCTTCCATGAGATTTGATACAATTACGGATATCTTTTAGTTATTTAAAAAATTGTAAATATCTTTCATAAATTAAAAAAATAATTATGTAGTCCGTAGATAATAAGATATAAATTACTAGCTGTTTTTCTTTAGATCTGATATAATTACAAATACGATGTTATATATAGAATTGTAATTTCAATGCATTTTGTACAAAAATACGTTAGGTTACTCATAGCTACCTCCTATAAGATTTGGTATAGTTACAGATACTCTTTAATTGTTTGAAAAATTATAAATACTCTTCTTAAATGAAAAATAATATATAATCCCTAAATAATGAGGTAGAAATTACTTTACCCTTACTAATTTTGTTTTTTTTTTAATCGAAATGTGGGTAATGCAAATAATCCATAGGGCATATTAGTACATAAAAATATAGAATAATTACACTTTCCTCCCATGACGTTTGGTGTAATTACACGTAAACCCCCTATGATTTGGGAAATTATATCTAGCACTCTTGAGGTTTGTTTTTGTCTAACAAATAAATCCCTTCGTTAATCAAAATGTATTGAATTTGTTGATATTAAAAATAAAAAAAAATCCCCCCCCCCCTTTTTTCTTGATTTTTATAGGCATTTCTACCAATAATGGCATTAATATTGCAATTAAATATGAATGTTGTGGTCCATAATTTTTTGAATGAGTACCCTTTGCATTTAGTCAACTTTGGACAAAATTTTTCCAATCAATCCTTATAAATGCAATCAATCAATATTAAAATATGGAGGCTAAAATTGTAAATTTTATTTAAAATTATCCTTTTCTAGAGATGGTATTTTAATTCCTTATGAAGGATGAAAATCTTAAAACATAAACAACTCAAATTTTTCATTAATAAATGATGTGGGACACGGACCAGTATGTTGAGCAAGTTTTTGCATCCTAGACAAGATCACTTATTAACTAAACTAAAATCCCCATTTTTGGTTTATTTGAAAATTAAGAAATGACTTAATTTTTCAAAAGAAACCTATTAATTTCTATATGTAACCCTTGGAGAAGGATTAAATAGAATTTATCCCCTACGATATGTGAAACGAGCAAATAAATCTGTATAAAAAAAGAATGAGCAAATTCCCTCTATCAATAGTTTAGATAGAAGGATAATTTACTTTATTTTTCAAAACACGGGAGATAATTTGTTATTTATTTTCTATAGAAATTTTTTGCTTATTTCTCATATCAAACGGGGATAAATTATAATTTTCCCATTAGAGAAAGGAACTTCATTTGGGGGTTTGCATTAAACATTGGATTTACTACAAACAACAAAGCGGAATGGTGGGCATTATGTGTTAGTTTACAAATTTCGTTGGGTGGTCCTCAATTAAGATGGTAGAAAATAATCAAGGTATTGTATGTTGTAGAAAGCGATGGAATGTATCTTACTGTGAATACAAACAGTTGGAGGTATTTATAGAACCATGTATTCGTACAAACTTGGTCCACGTGGCACCACCTCAAGCCATGAGTTGTCAGGGATCCATGGTTCATATCTCGGGCCGCTGAACTGGTTTCTGGGACAGCGCGAGCAGGTTGAACGATCGGACCTGATGTAAAAGACGTGAATTCTAACCCGTTCAGTGGAACTTTAGTGCTAATAAAGGGTTATTCTTGTTATTTTCTAGGTGAATATTGTATACCCCTGTCGATGGGATACTTATTACAACAAAAATATATCCTATTCCTTATATTATAAATCACAACAGTTTAGAAGACATGGCAAACTAATATTATCTATTCCGATCAAACAAAATTGATATGAAAATTTAAGTTTTGATCTTGATTAATCAACATTTGCCATAGTTTTAATTGTAGATAATGTTTTGGCCTCGTTTAGAAAAATAACGGCTAATAGATGTTGTAGCGGTGGATAATTAATAATCGCCATGATTTTTACTTTTAACAATAATAATTAGGGTATATTATAACAGCCTCCCCTAAAATTTGGTATAATTACGAATACCCCCTCGTTGTTTCAAAAAAATTACTAATACCGTCCTGATTTTAACTATCGTCTAACAATTAGCCTATTCTGTTAGTCTCCGTTAGGTCTCCATCCATTTTTTGTGGTGAACTAATCGAAATGCCTTTGTGGACTAAAAATTATAATTTTCTTTATTTTTTAAAATTTTCTAATTTGTCTTATTGACTAAGTGGACAATTTATTTTTAAACTTTTCATCCACTCCATCAGATTTTTTTACAAACTTTTATTTTTACAAAAGAAAAAGAAAAAGCTAAAGAATATGTGTGATGGATAGAGACCAAATTCCTTCCCACATGGGGCCAATTTTCATGATAAAGAAGAGGAGGAAATAGAAGAACAACTGGCACTTATGTCTGCCTTCATTTTTGAACTGACCAAATTCTTATTCTCCCATCAAATTAAATATTTAAAAAATCATAGTTATTGGTTACACGATGTAATGTAACCAATTATTCCATATTGGTTATAGATGGAAAATTTGAATGATTTATAAGCTACAAGGTCTCTTCTTTCCAGCGAAGACGTCTTTTTAAGACAAATGTGAGGCTTGCACGAAATCAAAGCGGACAATATCTCACGTATAGGGGCACCTATCAAGTCGTAAGCCACATCATTTGGCGATGTGTTTGGGAACGAAGCCATGTGTTTATCCCTAGCGCTCTGCTGGAGGGTTAATGATATAGATAAGTATCACATATTGACTGTAAACGAGGGGCTTGAGTGGCTTATAAGCCTATAGGCCTCCCTAGCGAAGTGATTTTTCAAGATAAAATCGTGAGTTTATAAAAAATCAAAAGCAGACAATACCTCAAGCAACGAGACACTGATCAAGTCTCAAGCCATATCACCATACGTTCCTATCGATTAGAAACAGGAAGTTTGAGCAGCTTATAAGTTCCTAATTCTCCTCTTCGTAGTGATGTGTTTTTTCAGAACTTATCATGGTACTCAAACAAATACAAAACAAGCAATACCTTATGCAGCATGGTAGTATCGATCGAACAGCAATTCACACAAATTATCAGTACTTCAAGTATGAATAAGTGTTTATGGAAATAATTTTCCCAAAATTATTCAATTATTTGGCAGTTATTCAAAAGCAGCCGATTTTTATTTACTTTTTTTTTAAACATATAAATTATTTAATATTTTACTAAATACATCAATAATTTCATAATAAAGAAAGCGAATAGAACAATCAACTATGAACTATTTTCTAAATAGATAAGTACTTATATTTCAAAATTAACAGGTTCGTTTTTAAAAAAAATTAAATTTTCGAGAACTTATGTTTTTCTAATAAGTATTTTTTTAAGGTTTGATACGTTATTTTGGGTCAATTGTAAGTTTAATTCAAATTAAATATAATATTTATATCTCTAATTAGATAATTTTAAAAATTAATTGTAATTATTATTTATTTTTTTATAAAATTGAGTCCAATCGTTTTAACACCAAATACATCAATTGTTTTGTTGTGTCGCGTGGTAATACCTAAAGTTGGTTTCTTTTATTTATTTCTTTTTTTTAAAAATGATATTGTTACATACTTTATTTTTATTTATAATATACTTTAAAACATAAAAAATTATTTATTACATGCACATAGAAATGACATGTCACGACCACTGATTCTCACTAGAGAAAACGATGATATATTTTATACCCCTAAAAAAGAGGAAAAGAAAAATGATTTTTTTCTCGATTTATAAAAATTTCAAAATATCTTATAAGATGTTTAATAGTTTAAAACATACTGAAAGTGGTTGGTAACTTTTTATTAAAAAATAAGCTTAAAATATTGCGACTCAATCAGTGCCCCAATACTTGAGATATTGTCTGCTCTGGTTTTGTATGGGCCTCACGATTTTATCATGAAAAGAGACTTTGTTAGAGAGAAGAGGTTTTGGGGCTAATAAACCACTCAATCTCCTCGTTTGCAACAAATATAGGATGCTTGTCTACATCATTTTTTTAAGTGTCCAAAACTTTGAATTTCATAAAAATTAACCATTTAATTCATATAAGACAATAAGAACAGAAGCAATTGGCCAATTGAAACCAAAGGAAAAAAAGGAACTTGTTTGATTGTGGTGGTGGAGATGATGATGATATTGTTGAGTGAACATTGACAAGACGAAAGCGCGGGGGACGTCTTTATTCTGGTATATCGTCACTTCCAAATAGCAATTATGCCCTTATTATAAAACTCTCCTGTAAAAATGAAAAGAAAGCGCGTGTTACTTGTGGGTCTTGTTAATTATACACTTTTCCATCTCCACCTCTCTCTTGATTTTTCTTCGGGTAAATTACTGGTCGTAATGGTTCGTTATTTGAAAAATTATAAATTTAAATAAAAAATAATTATGTAATTCTTAGATGCTGAGGTGTAAAATTATTATTTTATCCTCATTGATTTATTTTTAAAAAACAATATTTGAAAAAATATAAAAAGAAATTTGAGGGTGGGTAAAATAAATAATCTATATGGCATATTGATCCATAAAAATATTTTAAAAAAATTTAAAAATTCATATAAAATTATAATTCATAATCCAAAAAATACATTTTTGCTAATTCACCACGAAAGTAAAATAGAAACCTAACTAAGACTAAGACAATGAGTTTGTTATTAGACGGACATTAAAATTATGAGGTATTTATAGTGTTCTGAACAACGAGAACATCTCGTCGGGACACAAACATGGGGTGGCATCCTAGGAGATGACATTTATATCATGAGATGGGATTAATATGTGATTGATAAATACGCGACAAAATTTATGATTAATTTTTGATAAATTAGTTCAATACTTTGATGGATTAAAATTGAGATAAAAAAATATATTTTTATTAAATTAACCCCCCAAAAAGGAATAAATGCCACAGGTAGATCTTAGCTTCGGTTAAACACATCTTAAAATTGCAGTAATCAAAAGAACTAGGTATTTTTTAAATTTAGTGAAAGTTAGGGGACCATTTTAACAATTTCTCCTAAAAATCCAAATACAATGGACAAAAATAATTTAGGGCATTTTGCTTATTTCAAGAAATTCTATTCCCCGGATTTTTATCTCCCAAAATGCTTTAGAATTTCACTCTTCTCATCTCTAACAATACTTAATTATTTAATCATCAATCTTTCACCATTAGGAGCACTTCTCTCATACCTTTTATGGTTATATATATATATAGCCCCTTTCATTAGAGTATGGAAGAAAAATATTGACGTCAACAAAAAAATTACATTAATTCAATTTTGTCTTTTATTTAATTTTTTCATATATATACTTTTTTGTACTTATAAGGGGATAAATGCAAAAATCTATATGAAATGAGGTTAATATTATTACATATTTTTCCTTATAAGTATAAAATTATTAAATGAGGGGTGATTGAAAACTATTTAATTTTTTCGCTAACAATAATATTTTTCATCCGAACAATAACAAAAGGGGATGAAGTATAAACAGAGAATATTTAGAAGGACTATAAGTATAATTTTGAAATGTATTTGGAGAAAAGTGTAATTTCACATTTTTAATCTATTTTGTACTAATAAAAAATATATATTTCTACTCACAAATAGCGGTTACTTACATCGTTACACCAAATTACCAAAAATATCATTTATATATTTTTCAACTACCCCTACTCAAAATCTTCTTCCCATCTATATATCCATACAAATATATAAAAAAAAAAAAATCTTTTTTTACTCACAAATGGCGGTTTGTGACACCCACGACACTAATTTTATTTTTTTTAAATAATACCCTTAAGTTAATTTTTATTTATTTATTGATTTTTTAAAATGTAATATATTGGTTTATATATTTTAATCATATGTATAATATATTTTTAAGCATATTTTATATACATGCAGGGACGGCGTGCCATAACGACTAGTACTAATATACAAAAGAAAAAAAATTATTTTGTTCGTCCTTTAATTTTGCCCCCTATTAATTTTAATCCTGTAAGTATGTCCGTTATCTAATTAGTCCTACAAATTATAAAACTGATAGTAAATAATCCTTCAGATGTCTGTCGGAATTTTAGTTTTTGGACGGAAAGATGACACGATAGCCGAGATGGATAAATTTTTAAGGGTTTTAATCTTAGGTGGCTTTGGAAATGAGTTGGAAAATATATTGGACTTGTTTTTGGAGGGAATAAAAACTTAACAAAATTAAATTATATAATTTATAATTATAAATTAAAAAAAATAGCTCCCCAACCCCACCCCACCCCCATCCAGCCCGCTGCTGCCACCACCGACCGTCATCCCCACCACCTTGGCGTCTTTGTCGCCCCCCCCCCCCCCAAGTCTGCTGTCGCCACCACCACCACCACCGATCGTCATCCCCACCCCTTGGCATCTTCGTTCCCACCCCACCTGTTGTCGTCATCGCCACCGATCCTCCTTCCCACCCCTTTAGCATCTTTGCTCCCTCCCCCTAGCTCGTTTTTCACCGCCACCGCCAACCGTCCTCTGCACCTCCCTGTCGCCCTTTGCTGCTCAGACCATATCAAATTTGGGCGACACCGTCGCCTAGGGATAAGGAAGGCGTGGCGGTCGCCTCCTTGAAGACAATGATTGCAGCGATGTCATCGCCTTCATCACATTTAAAAAAGTAAAAAAATAATTATAACTTTATTAATTTAATTAAAAATAATTAAAACGATTAAGTTTTTCTAAAGATAGTTAAAACATATATTTGAGAATTTTAAGAAAATTGATATTTTTTAAATTTATAAAATAATATTAAAAAGTATTTTACTATTATTTATAGTAATTAAATAGTATAATTTATTAAAATATATTTTATCAATATATGTGGCATAACACGTAGACGTACAGGTGGACAAAATGTTGGATATTTCAGTAAGTATCTGCCACGTTGTAATTTTTAGATTAAATTTAAAATACTATTAAAAAATTCAATACAAAACCCTATATCGAACTTAAATTAATTATTTTTCAAACTTACAGGACTAACTAAATGAGGGGCATACTTACAAAATTAAAACTAATAAGGGGTAAATTCAAATGACGAAAAAAATATTTTTTCCTAAAAACAAAGGTCCTTCATACTCACAAATGGAGATTAATGACACCGCCACACCAATTTTGTGTGAAGCAAAAATTTCTTTCAACCAACAAATAACTAACTTATCATTCAACTTTTAGAATTTTACATTAACTGATAAATTAATATTTTAAAATTTTATATTAATTGATAAAATATTATTTATTATACACATAAAAATCACGTGCCACAACAGTTAGTATATATATATAAGAGACACCCAATACATGAAGATTGGAGCTAGGGATTAACATATAATAGGGCAGTGCAAATAAAAAATTGAGTGTTAGGGATGCACATGTAGGGGTTGCAATTTAGGTTAGGATTGGTAGGTCCAATTAGGGATGATTAATGGATGGGATTAACATATTTTAAAGTGGTTTAAGTGGATTGGATTTAATTACATTTTATTACAACATGTGTATTATATGGGTTTGGTCATGAATTTTAAATGGTCTATTTCATTGGGTTTAGTTTAAACTATTTTTTTTTATAAACATGATAATATTATATGATTATATTAATATTCTAACAAATTAAATAATTAAACAATATATTAGTTCGATTAGTGCATCAAATTATGAAATAAATTCTAATAGATTCACGTAGAGTGACACGAACATTCACACTTCCGATATGGGACTTGAATCCATAATTTTGAACTTATTCATAGGACCTAAGTCTTAATCACTCTAAGATATCATTGGTAAAACTAAAGTTGAATTAGTTGTTTAAATTTAGGGTAAATTACATTTTTTCATCCGAACTATATATATATTTTTATACTTACCATCGATTTTTTTTGTTTTTTGTCAAATAACCATATCAACTTTATAAAATTTGCACATTAACATATATATAACCATCTTTTTGTGGATTTTTCTGTCGAAAAAGCATCACATGTTGTAGATGCATACATAAAAAATATCACATTACGTAACCCTTAAATATCACATGTGCACTGCATATAACGTTTTTTCGGCAAAAAAATTGGTTAAAAAACAGTTACAAATGACAAAATAAAAAATTTCATAAAGTTGAGATGGTAAGTTGATACAAAAAAAAAAAAAAAGTGTAGGTGCCAAAATATAAAGACGGTAATAATAATTCGAATGAACTTTGCAACGAATCGGTTAAATGTTTCGTTGTTAAATTCATTAGCGAGTAAGTTTCTTATAACAAATAAAACATATTAGCAACGAATTTAACTAGAATTTTTCTTGTTAATCAGCTCGATGCTGATCATTTTTCATAACTATTGAGTCATATTCTTGTAGCGTGTATGGTGCAAACTAATCATGATTCTAACATATATGTCTACCTGTCTTCAATAAGATCAGCCCCCATGATCAGAATTTTTTTTTATACCGAAACTGTTTAAACATTTACACTTTTAGCCCCAGAACTTCATTTTCATCAATTTTCAACAGCAAAGTCATTCTTTATTAGTTGCATAATGCACACCAACCGTAGTCACTGCTCAACCAAATATTACTTTAATATGTGGGAATCATCTTATTGAGGTCGTCTAAAACTTTTCGAGCAATATCTCGAACTTTCAAAAAAGTTTTAAAAGCCTCACTTTGAATCAAGGTCTTTGAGATCTGACCTTTAAGGTCCATTAGATTATTTTGATATTAATGACACACGTGAAATCGTACCTTTTTCTATGAATATCGGCTATTCAACAATCAGATACAACTCTGGCTACCTCTTATATCCTGTTTTTTTTTTTTTTTTTTCAGTATTCATTTTCGATCACTGATTTTAGCATTTTAAGGCCAACGTCGGGACCATCCCTAGCATGGTTCTAACTACAAAATAAAAAATATAACATAGTAGCAATTAATGTATTTAGCCAATAGAAATTGTTGTGATCTGATCAAGAAATCTATTTCCGCAAATACAATTGTTATGTGAACTATAGCAACAAATATTTATATGTGATTTGAAACTACTCATATGTTGATAATTTTATCGGGCTAATAATTAGAAAATAAAAATAAAATGATCAACACATTGCTAATTATTTTTTTATTATATAGTTACGGATTGTCTGTTATTGTTTGTTTTTATCTGTATTATAAATATAAATATAAACAATATTTATAATAAAAATCACAAATTATTTACAATGAATATAAATAAATAAACTATTACTCTACTTAATAATGATTGGATAAAAGATCTAGTGATTGTTGATTTAATAAAATACGTCGGATATTGCATGCATTGATTTATTGATAATCGATTAATCTATTTATACTATCTATCTATATATAGTACTATTAAAATAAAATAAGATTGAGCGGTATAGAGTGACTATGTTGGCGTACGTTATGACTAGCAGAAAACGACAAAAAATTGATGAAAATGAAGTTTCTGGACTAACTTTGCAATTTTTTTAACATTTTTAGTACCCAAAATTTTTTTATAAATTGTGGGACCAAAAAAGCAGTCCCCTCCTTTGTTGATCAAATAAGCAACAATTGAGGGTTAGCGGATTTTTCACTTGTCCTTGGGATTGACTTTATAGACTTTTTTAATAGTTTTAGGATCAAAACAAGAAAACTCGTAAATATGAGACTGAAAAGCGAACTGTATCTCTTTGTGGGACCAAAAAAGCAATTCAACCATACATGCATGATAGGGATTCGATCTAGTACTCAAGAACACGAACATGGAAACATTAAGCCTAATGTTAGTGTTTATCGACTCAATCGATAAAAAAAAAACCCTAATAAATAGTTATAAATTTGATTATATACTAATATTATAAGAATTGCATTGGTAAATTTTGGTGATATATCTAAACAAAATTTGCATCTGATTCAAATAAATTAAATGGAAAAAATGCAAGCAACCCCACTGCAATATTGCAAATGAGCAAATTACCTCCCTATGAAAAAAATAGCAATTTATCGTCCTTATATTTTTTTTAAAACGAAGTAATTTACCTCCTTAGACATGCAGGAAGGTAAATTGCTCCATTTTAAAAATCACAGAGGGATAAATTACTTTTTTTTTTTAATAAGAGATAATTTGTTCATTTATAATATCATATGAGATAAATTGTTGTTCGCTCTAAATTGGATATACATAGATGAATCAAAGTGTAAGAAGAGTAGCATAAAGGAGTAGATTCCAGGTATCAGGGACCCCTGGAAGGCACCAGTGTGTGCAGTCGATGCCTATTTTCCTAAGGTTCCCATAAACCCAAGGGTGGCCGTCAGCCCTAAACCCCGACATATTATTGATGTCCAGCAAGTGAACCGGCTTCTTCATGCTCCTCAGCACCTTCTTTAGTATAATGTCCGCCTGATCCGACCCTCCTCCACCCTCCGCCGCCTGCTGTTGTCGTCCCCAACACTGTTGTGCATCCCAATTACTTGCGCTGTTTTTACATTATGAGATGGAAAGTAAAGATAAATCATCACTCAAAAAACGCAACATATGTAGTATAGATAAACGAATTTGAAATAACAATTTGAATAAAAAATCTCATATGAAAAAAAAAAAATAGCAAATGATCTCTCTAACGGTTTACATAGGGGGTAATTTTTTGGGTGAATAACAATTTACTCTCTTGTGATATTCGAAATGAGCAAATTACCCTTTATGAAAAATAAATAGCAATTTACCTACTAAGGAAATAAATTGATACGTTTTGAAAAACACAGGGGAATAAATTGCTGTTTTACTTTTTATAAGGGGGTTGTTTGCCTATTTTTCAAAATACAGGTAGGTAGGTTACAATTTACCCGTAATTTTTTTCATTTTCCAAACATAAGGGGTAAATTGTTAAAAAATCATAAAGAATTTTTATTTATTTTACATATAAGGGGTAAATTGCATTTAACTCGATAAGAAAACGTTAACCCATACCTCAAAATTAATGTGCTAAAAGTCCATCTAAAAATTTAAATAAATCCATCCTGTGGGCCGAAAGAAGAATTGCATTTTTAGAGGATTAAATGTATTTCTGGTCTCGAAACTTAGGTCATTTGACGTTATCTTCTTTTAACATTCTATAGTAGTATTTTGGTCCTATATCTTTTTAACTTTGACAATATCAGTCCTTTTATTCGCCGGATTCCACCTCCACCGGTGAGAAGGCTGAATTTCGATGAAAAAAAGGACTGCAATCGATAAAATTAAAAAGATGAATGCTATTTCAAAAAGTCGGACAAAAGTGTCGACAGAAATGGGCCAATAAGAACAAAAATCCTAATTTTAAAATGTTACGTGAGAGACATATGCATTTTTTTTTACTCAAAAAAAAAAAAACTACCTTAAAAAGGTAAAAATCAAAAAAATTAAGAAGATGACGAACCAAAATGCTATATTAAAAAGGTAAGGGACGAAAACGCTAAATGACCTGAGTAACGAGATCAGGAATCCATTTCAACAAAATATAGATACTACTTACTTCCAGTGATCAGGAGAAACACCCTGAAAAAAGACGTTAATTTTGTTGGTATCCACTCTTTTGTCTATCCATCTTGACCAAGTCCTCAGTGCTCTCTCATACGCCTTCAACCTGTCCATGTCTTTCCTCTTCACTTTTCCATCTTCAATTACATCCCATCTGCCATAAATTAAATTAAAAAAATTAAATTAAATTTTTGAAACTTACTTTTTTTGGGTAAATTACGCGAACACCCCTTAAGTTAGGCCAAATTATATAAGCACCCCATGTATTTTACAAAATTACAACTACACCCCTTAATATAATATTTTTCAAGAGGTGTTCCTGTAAGTTTTACTCACAACTATAACTTCAGGGGGTTTAGCTGTACGTAATTTTGTAAAAAGTAGGGAGGGTTTGTGTATTTTAACTTAACTTCAGGGGTCAATGTAATTAACTCTAATTTTTAATAAATAAAAAATAAGAAATAATATATATATATATATATATTTAAATATAATTACGGCTGTTTTTTTCCAGTGTGAAGCCACCAGTGCCAGGTGTTGAAGATGAGAATATCGGCGTGGAGCCATTGGTTTGCGCTGGCGGCGACGGAGTTGAGTTTCAGCACTTTTGCTGCTTTCTCTGTTGCAATGTCGACGATGTATGCGTTCCGCATGTACATCAACGTGATGTTCAATTTCTGCAACATTAAGCCAGTGGTGGGATACATGCATGATTAAAATAATATAACATTTCCAAAAAAATAAAAAATAAAAAAGACATTCGATGCGTCGGCATAATTTAAATATTTATTAATATTAAATTATATAAAATAGATTATTTTAAATAAATAAATATATATATATATATATATCTGATGAATCGAAGGGACAAATTATTTCAAAACGAGATAAGTGTATATAAGGGCATTTTAATCTCTTCAAATTTCGTTCGGAAAAAATACGATTTATCTGTTTGTAAAATGAGCAAAAAATTCTCTCTAAAAAAAATAGCAAATTATTTCTCTGTATTTTGAAAAATGAAACAAATTGCCCCATATTTAAAGGGTATAATTTGTTAATTCTTTTTTGGGTTAAATACAATTTACTCCCTATATTAATGAAAAAATGCAAAAAAACCTCTGTGAAAAAATATAAGTGCAATTCACCCCTTTTTGACTTAACAAATGATGCAATTTATCTCCTTCTATAAATTGACGGAGGGAGGTAAATCGCGTCATATTTTAAATCATATGGGTTTAATTGCACTTTATTTTTTTACAAAGGCTTTTCTGCAATTTTCTATTAACACAGGGGGTAAGTTGTATTTAACCCATTCTTTTCTTTCACAGGATTTTTTTTTCTTTTTTTTGCTCATTTCACATATCATAGGAGGTAAATTGCAGTTAATCTATTTTTGTTTACGAGAGATAATGACTCTGGCCCGGCCTGGACGGAAAATTTTGATGCCGCTCATATTGATTTTTATCCACATGAATTATGAATCGACGGATTAATACATGTTGTAATTTAACGCTTCATAGCTAATAATGTGGGTACAAATCATATGGGCAACATTTCAAAACATAACTTGCAAGGGAAAAATGAATATATATATATTAAGAAAAAGGGATAATCACACTGTTCTCCTGTGAAGTTTTGTGTTATTACACATAGATTCTCTATAGTTTAGAAAATTACATTTAGCACCGTCAAAATTTGCTTTTCTCTAACAAATAAGTCCCTCCATTAATCAAAATCCAAATAATTTGTTGATATTAACAAAAATAAAAAATAAAAAAAGATCTATGTTTAGTCCCGATTGATTTATTACAGGCTAATAAATATTTTTATGATCAAACTACCCCTCATACGTCTTCACGCATTCATGCATGAGATGAGGTATATCTTCACCGTTATAAAGGTAGTTTATTCATAAAAAAATTAAGCCAGTAATGAGTCAATCGAAAGTAAACATCAATTTTTATTTGTTAATATCAACAAATTCGGTGAAATTTTGACCAATGGAGAGACTTATTTGTTAGATAAAAACAAATCTCGATGGTGCTAAATGTAATTTTTCAAATTACGAAAAGTTTACGTGTAACTATACTAAATTTCAAGGGAGGATAGTGTAATTATCTCTAAGAAAAAAAGGTAAAATTACCGGAAAGAGAATGGTGGAGAGGAGAGCGGTTTTAGCGGAGGAGTAGGGAGCGCGCGGATAGGCAGCACGAATCATGCACCCCAACGACTCCCACTGGTTCAGCCCGATTGAGTCCCCCACGAACATTATGCGCTTCCCTCTTACCCTCCTCCCAAACTCCCTCCCATCCCACCTGCATCATAACCACATATTCATAATTGACTTTTATAATTTCTCACATACAAAATTTTAATTAATATATATATATATATAATTAATGTAGAATTTAAAAAAATATAATAATTGACTTTACGTACATATATCAATACTATTTTTTTTTAAACTTATATAATTTTCGGTATGATTATTTTTATTCTAGCTCAACACGTGTTTTCAGAAGTGTAATAATTTTTTAAAAATTATAATACTTGACTTTATATACGTGTTTTAATATTATCTTTTTTTGAAATTTACAATTTTCAGTATGATAATTTTTATTTTAGCTCAACGCGTATTTTAAGAACTGGTATAATTTTTTAATTGAACGTATCTATTATATATTTTCTATTATTTTTGAAATTTGATCTGGGTTGTTCAATTCCGACCAGAATTCTAAAATTATTTAATTATCAGTTAAAAAGAAACTAAATTCATAAAATTTTGCATGATGAAATCTAATTGATTGGTTTAATTTTACCATAAATTTTGATTTCTTCTTTTTTAAAAAGTTCAACTATCAAACTAAATTACAAAATAAATCTTCATAAATTACAAAAATAGCAGAAATTATTTTTAAATATCCTAAAATACAACAAATTCACATGTTTTTAGAAAATTAGATCGCAACTTTTTATTCCTAATTATATTCATAAAATTACAGAAAAATTGAAATAAATTTTCGAAATTACATAAATATATATTTTCTGAAATTACAGAAAAAAGCACAAAATTTTTCATTGCTTTTTACTATTTTTGTCTCACGAGTTATCAAGTGTATGATTTTTGTGTTGATTATAATCATTTTTGTTTAATTTGTATTTATCATTTTTTCATGAGTTCATGAAATTTTTTGTGTTACAAGTTTTTATTGATTTTAAAATTTTTTATTACCAATTTTCGTTTCATGAGATCATGAAAGATTGAAAAATTTTCATTGTCTTTCTATCAATTTTGTTTCATAAGTTCATGAAATAAATGATTTTTGTGTTAATTACAATTGTTTTTTTATATTTTTATTTATTATTTTTTATGGTTCGTGAAATTTTTTATGTTCGAAATGTTTTTAATTTTTCTATTATCAATTTTCGTTTCATGAGATCATGAAAGATGGAAATTTTTTTCAATGCTTTTTACTTTGTATTATCAATTTTTGTTTCATGAGTTCATTAAATATGATTTTTGTGTTAATTATAATTATTTTCGTTTAATTTGTATTTATCATTTCTTATGACTTCATAAAATATTTTATATTCAAAATTTTTATTATTGATTTTTAATTTTTTTTTACTATTAATTTTCGTTTGATAAGATCATGAATGATCGAAATTCTTTTTATTTATTATTTTTAATTTTTCTTTGACGAGTACATGAAAATATATGATTTTTGTGTTAATTATAATCATTTTTGTTTTATCATCTCTAAATTTGCCTAAATTTTATTAACAAAATTTTGAATCATATGTTAATATATTATTAAATTCATACTTGAATTTATTATTAAAACTCGTATTTATTATATCTGATTAAACCCTATTTTACACAAACATTGAGTGTGCCACGACCGCTAGTCAAAATAAGAGCCCATGTAGAGTCGGTCGTCGACCAGAGATTTTTATATTCATTCACAATTATAATTGAATTAACAAAACAATATATGTATATATGTATATATATATAAATACTAGCCGTGTGTATACTGTTTCTACGTGCAGATAATAAATAATTTTTCACGTTTTCAAAATATATTATAAATAAGAGCAAAATAAACAAATCAGTATGTGGAATGAGTTAGTTACTTTATTAGTTGAAGGGCATTTTTGATTTTTCAAAAAATTAGTGTGACGATGTCATTGACCGCCGTTTGTAAATATGAAAAATATATATGATATGTATCTACAGTTGGAAATAAAAGAAAGCAACAGTTACCTGGGTAAGTTGCAGTTCTTGGGCTGCCATCTGTACTTCTGATAACGGCGATCCGGCCGTCCATTTCTCATGCAGCTGAACTGCTGCAAGATCAGTGGGCATTTCTCTACGTCGTAGAGAGGATACGATTTGTCAAAAACCCAACTCCCGTCGTATAAATCGCATTTCTTGTGGTGATTTTTGAGTTCAACAACTGCGTTTGCATCAACTGAACTGAGAAGCAACAGTGTAACTGCAAGAACCGCAGAAAGTGGTGAAGAGCAAGCACACATATCTGAAAATGGAAGTGTAGAGAGAGAGAGAGAAAATGGGATTAGCTACTAATTAATTACAGTGATTAAATAGTTATGATGATGCAACTGAGACATGGGTTAGATCCAAGTTTTAAATGATTATTAATGGACCTAATTAATACTCATTAATGCAGAATATATATGTGTGTTAATATTAACGTGTAAGTAATCAAGATTTCGCAGCGTATAACATGGGCGGGAAAATTTTGGGAAAAATACAAGCAACCTCTATATAATATTGCAAATAAGTAAATTATCTATCTATAAATATATATATATATATATATAATATTTAATTCGTTAAGTATGCCCAATTTTAATTTTAGTCCTATAAGTATGCCCATTTTTTATTAACTCCAGTAACTTGCAAAATTGATTAGTTTTAGTCCTCCGATTGATTGGATTTATAATTTGCGCCGGAAAAGTGACATGGCATGACACCTAGATGCGTTTTTGTCGATTTATAATCCTATGTGTCTAAAATTATGATGTGGAAAAGACGTTGACCATCTTTTGTGCAAGTTTGGAGAGAAGAAAAGTCACCTTTCTTCCCTCCAAAAGATTGTCACCTTGTCTTCCACATCATAATTTTAGCCACATAGGATTATAAATCAATAAAAACGTATTTAGGTGTCATGCCATGTCACTTTTGTGGCGCAAATTATAAATTCAATCGACCGGAGGACTAAAACTAATCAATTTTGCAAGTTAGTGGAGTTAATAAAAAACAGACATACTTATAGGACTAAAACTAAAATTGGGCATACTTAACGGGCTAAAAAAATAGTTTTCTCAAAAAAAAAAAAAACAACAGCAATCTACTTTTCTATATTTTTTAAAATACAATAATTTACACCACTGTGTTTTTTAAATGAAGAAATTTACCTCTACGTTTAGGGAGGTAACTTGCTTCGTTTAAAAAAATATGGAGAAATAATTTTTTTTTTCTCTAAAGAGATAATTTGATCATTTACAATATCATATGGGGTAAATTGAATTAAATTATTTTTTATTTCATAGTTTAGGTCTGTACGCTTTTAGATAGCTTACTGATCCCATACCTTTAAAATATATTCACTTCCAGTCCTCCTAATAATTTCCTGTGGGAAATTGACGAAAAAAAATACGTGAAATCATGTGGCCATTTTTTTCTCAATTATAGAAAATAACGGTTACCTGACTTGCATATAATTTTTTCATCAATTTCACTACGGATGGTAAAAGGGTTGAAAATGACACTTTTGCGAATTATAAGACTCTTTTCTAGAATTTCGTAAACAATGGAATGAAATATACTGAACTTAAGTTACGGGACAAAAAATTTTTAAATATATTTTTGGTCTTATAATTTTGGCACTTTGACATTTTTATCTTTTATCTTTCAAGAGTCACAAAATAGTCTTGTTAACTTTTTGACATTCCACGGTTTTGGTCTGCTGTGTTGGATATTACAAAATTTGTCGGAATAGATTATCAGCCCTTGCCATTTGGGCATTTTTATCTTGTATCTTTCTAGGAATTGCAAAAGAGTACTGTAACTTTTTTACATTGGCAATTTTAGTCATTGCGGTGTCAGATTTTGCAAATATTGCCTGAATAAATCATGCGCCACGTCATTTTTTTATTTTAAATTTTCATCTATATTGGCAAAAATAAACCAACCAGAATAAAAACTCCAATTTAAATAAACCACGTGAGGCGCACAGGATTTTTTCCAGTGACTTCTGCAAAATTCGATGCCGACAGTATCAAAATTATGAAATGTCAAAAAGTTATAGGAATATTTTATAATTTTAGAAAAATAAAGAATAAAAATACCAAAATACCATAATTACATAACCAAAAATATATTAAAGTCGGAAAAAATATATAATTTCCGCACATGACAGCTATGTGACATCGCAGTTCTCGTAATATTTATAGCATGTCTCCCATGTTTTGGTTTGTAATATCTTAGTTATGGTCGTACGTAGATGCTGTCTTCTTTAATTTGTTTATTATCAATTCTGATAAACAAACTTTTAAAATTCAAGGTACCACCTCCATGGCAGAACTTACTGCAACAAAAGATAATATTACACTAGAAGAACAATAAAATTTAATCATAATTGATGCGTTCAAAAAATATATAGGTTTAATAAATATGAATTATTATTTAAAGATTGGATCGAAACGGATGCAAATCCTGAAGGAGCGACCTGCAAAAAGGGCGTTAGTACTACGATGCCCAAATTAGTATTGGATTTGACATTAAATAAAACCAAAAAGTAAATAAATATGATTGAAAATCGTGATATGGTGAATAAAGTCGGTGAAAAGCGTAAGAACACGTGATAACATACTTATAGAATGTTCAAAAAATATTTAGAGAGTGAGAGAGACGTCAAAGGGGGTGTCCCCCCGTGTGGAGGAGTAAACCTGTATTTATAAAGGGGAGTCCCCCATTTGCTGGGGTGCATCCCACTCCCGAGATTCTTGTGGAAGTTGGCTAGAATGGTTGAGATAAGAGGTAGGTAATCCTTATATGCAACTGGATGTGGATTAATAAGAGTCTCCTTCAGTTTAGGAAGACCCCTCGCCTGCAAGAAGTCCTAACCGCCAGGAAGTCCTCCTTGCTTGTACAAACTTCTTTATTTCGGGAGACCCCTCGCCTATAGGGAGTCCTAGTCGCCAAGAAGGTCGTCCTAGGACTAATGTGGTCCAAGGTGACTGCTGACACCTGGGTTGATGAGGTGTCATGTGGGAGAGTGAGCTGCCACGTGTGTGGGCCTTTTAGGCCGAATGTTTTGGCGGACTTTGATCATGATCCTAGTTGGAGGATGTCCTGAGCCTCCTCCCTTCCTCCTGGACTTCTTGGGTTGTTCGTTTCTTTCTTCTTTTTTGGGCTGCTTGGGCCTCTTTAGGCCAGCCTATTTTTATGTACATCAATGATTAAAAAAAATAGTTGTTGTAAATAGTCGTTGATCATGACCATACAATAGTTGTTAGCCATGATATTTGCAAGTATGACTAAAATATTTGCCATGGCTAAGACCATGCCAAAAATATTTTTCATGGTGAATAAACTTACATTTTACATCAATTTGGTTTAACCATGATTTATAATTATTATTTACTACCACGGCTTTTAGTCTACAGTCATTTTAAAGTATAGGCAATACTATTTTTTCCTACAGCTAATGACTAAATATCAACTAACAATTTTTACAGTTGTCACTTATATATTGAGAAAAATACAAACAACCTCCCTGTAATATTTGGACAAATTATTCCTCTATAAAATTTTTTTTAGCAATTCGACTCCCTGTATTTTTCCAATGTAGCAATTTACCCTCCCTGTACTTTTTAAAACGAAACAATTTTTATCTCCCTATATACTTCATTAAGCCCGTTGCATATTACAGGAGAATAATTTTAATCTTATTAGAATATAATTATTAGTGACAAGAGAAGTGTACAAAATTATTACTACTACTAATAATAATATATCTCATTAAAGGAAAATAATTACATCTCAAGTTTAGTGTGGGAGACCAGCGGAAGAAGCGGTCCTGTAAGTATATTTACCAGAAACTTTATACTAAAATACATGTAATTTCATGCAGATTCATCAGATCACAAGATCCAGTGCAATAACAATAAAGATTTAAAAATATAAAATTCAATTCCCCCTATGTACATAATTAATAAGATGTTCTGCTACACTGATTTTATATTCAGAATGACAGTATCAACTATTTTTATCAATTAATTTAGCAATTAAGGTTGTTTAAAGTAAGGATCAAAGAAGTAAATTAAATTAATGTAATCCACTAGCTAACACAAAATATTTTATCTCGGCCCCTAGAAAACAGGCCATCTTCTTCCATTTATTATTGCTTTTTTATGATAAATTGTAACGGGCTCTTTTGAAATTTAATTTAGTAATAAGTATTTTTTTATAATTTAAAAAGTTACTAATATTCTAATAAATACCCACTACAATGGGTTGTCATAATGGAGTGTTTGTTAAAGTATTTATAATTTTACGGGGGTAATTTTTCAAACAACGGGGTGGTATTTGTAATTATCATAAATCATAGGAGCCCGTTGTAATTTGTTCTTTTTTTATTTACTAGTTGTCGTGGCATGTTATTCCTATTTGTATATAATTAATAAGCTTTCACCTTTTAAAATATATTATAAATAAGAATAAAATATATAACTAAGAAAAAACGCACTATAAGATAAAATAATATTAGTGAGAAAATATCAAATGACAATTAAGTTACAATCATTTTTGTTATTTTACTATATAATTACTAGTGACAAAACTTATGTGTAAAGTTATCACTAAGTAAAATTAGTGATACATCTATAGTGACAATTTAGTGACAACACAATATAATGAAACAACTATGTATTGTCACTAGATCGTTACTATAGACGAATCACTAATTGTGTTTAGTGACAACTTTATGCACATTTTTTGTCACTTGTTCTTATTGATAATAAATTTTACAAAATAATAGTAATTATTAAATCATGAATTCATTATTGTGATTGATATGCCCCAAAGTGGTTAGCCCAATTTACGCCATACCTACAAGAGCTCAATACAAACCAAAGAAGCCTAATGAAGCAGGAGACCCTAAGAAAGCCCTAAGGCTCCCCTTCAACTAAGGCCCAAGAGGGGGTCCGTCGACCCAAACCTAATTCCACCCTGTCCGACAGAAGGACGTTCACCCAAGTGGCGACAAACTATTCGGATAAAAAGGTGAAAAGGACGCACGTATGGCCAACTATCCAAGGAAATGAGTATATGACAAGTAGGTCTCCTATTCATCTTGATCATCCTCAGCCAGGACGTACTCCATTAGACTTCTCCAACTAATACTGAATTCTAAGGAGGCTTATCTAGAGCAACCGCCTCTCCAACTCCCTTGGGGACTTCGTCTATGAAAGCAGACTTGAACCCCCCCCTTCTCCCCCCCCCCCCAAGATAACATTTTCTTGATTTCACCTAAGTAATATTTCTATCACATGCTCTAATCTTGATTATTCTCTCAATATAACTTGTCCCATTTCTATGCCTTTTTTTTTTTTTACATTTATCATTCTACGATTGTATTCTAAAATGCTAATATTTCTTTTGCAAGTCCCCGTTTCAAGCTTGCGAAGGGATTTGGCTTATAAGATTTGAAGTTCACGGATCGTTCCATACATGGGGCTTTTGCATGCATCAAGTGGCGCGGTCTGTAGGAATATAAAACTAAGACGTGAAGATAAATGGAGATCCCAAACAACAAGCTAAGCAAGCAAAAAGGCTGTGCAAACATCTAGGGACACTCAACGCTCCAGGTGGTGGCAGAGACACCTTTGGCCCCTATTGGACCAACAATCAGTAGGATCTTCCAGGCACACCGAACCCATGGCAAATCGCCCACGTAGTAGTAAGTCGTTGTTAGACACCTCATTCGAAAGGTTACCACTGAGAGTATTGGAGAACATACAACAAATGGTCATTTCAGTAGTGCGAGAGCAATTTATGACTGTTACTCAAGTACCTTTGATGGCTCCTGTAGCAGTTGAAGTACTAGGTGAGGGAGAGGCACCCCTGGTCCAAAGGCCAGTGACTCACCTAGGGGAGCAGGGCCAACCCCTAGAAGGGGTGCCCCCTCAATGGATCACTCACCTAGGGTGCTTGTAGAAGTGGCTTCAAGTCGTCTAGTACCAAGTGATGGGAGTACTGATGGAGGAACAACGAGGCATTCCTTTGACCGAGGGGGGCATGGTGGATGAGCTTCCTTTGAACTGTCGGACCCCTGCCATCTTGGAGTATGATTGCACCACGAACCCCCAAGAGCATTTGCTGTTGCACTATTACACTGATAGGATCAAGTGTCGAGTCTTCATAACCACTTTTGCTACGGTTTCCCAGTAATGGTTTAATCAATTGCCGATCGACACAATTGGGAGTTTTCAAGAATTTTTATCCTTATTCTTGTATCAATTTTCTAATAGTAGGAAGTATTGGAAAACAAAACTCAGCCTCTTTGGGATCCACCTGAAGCAGGGGGAGTCCCTAAAGGACCACCTCCATCGTTTCAATACAGCCGCCCTAGAAGTGCCTTCAGCCACTCAGGAGGTCAGGGCTAGACCTTCTCCCATGGACTATTGGAGGGAGATTTCTTCACGTTTCTGGTTAAGAAACCTGCATTAAGGTTTGATGGGCTCTTAGCCAGACCGACAAATTACATTAATATGGAAGACGCGTAAGCTTCCAAGAAAAAAGGACGAGCAAAAAAGATGAAGGGTTCCAAGGAGGAGGGATCTTCCAAGAAATCAAAATCGGAATTTCGGGACAAAATGCCATCATTCAAAAGAAGCGATCCTGTGTATACTCCATTGAATGCCTTTATTACCCAAGCATTGATGACAGTCGAAGGGAAAAACTTATTAGCCTGGCCTAGGATAGCTTGGGACGAGCCAATTAGACCCAAATCTGATAAATATTGTAGTTTCCATGATGAATACAATCACACTACAGAAGAATGTTGGCATTGAAGAATGAAACGAACAACTCATTTAAAATGGATACTTGCAGGAATTCGTGTGCCAAGAAAAGGCTCAGGCCCCTACCAAAAGCGTGAGCATGCTAAGGGGAAGGCTCCGATGAATCTAGTCTGGATCCCCTCAAGAAGAATATCCTCAAGTCCTCAGTGTTTCGGGGCCCCAAAGATCCCAATCTCCCTTAAGAAGGAGGTGAATCACATGATTGTTGGGGGACTCATTGGAGGAAACTCCCATACAGCAAAGAAGGCTTGGATACGAGAAGTAGAGAAGGTCGTCCCAAAGGAAATCCTAGATGTAGAGGTGATCAGGAATGCTCCAATCATTCAATTTGGGCCTGCTGAAAGTGCTGGACTGGTAGTGCCCCACAATGACGCTCTGGTTATCATGACTACCTTGGCTAATTATGAGGTAAGCTAGATTTTTATAGATTCTATAGCTCAACTGAAATTCTGTTTGGAAAAGCACCAACCAAATGCAGCTTGGAGGTACCCCATTGGAATCCATCCCGATGTGATATCGCTTTAGCTGTCTTTAGGGACGGGATTCCTCAGAAGGACTTGCAAATGAAATTTTTACCAATTCTGTAGCTATTGAAATCATAAACGAAAACGATAATGATTCTACAACTATGAAAAAATGTTGACACTAAAATGATGAGAAAGTTAGAAGGAAGCAATACAAGTAAAGCATGACTCGCTAAATAAGTATGGAGTACTTGGAGATAAAACTCTAGTAACTAAAGGTGACTTTGTATGGAAAGAGAAATGAACGAAACGAAATTATAAGGTACATAGCTTGACTTGTAGTCCGAACTTTATTCAAAAGCCAGGAGTTGATTGTACTAAAATATATTTACCTATAGTGGATGTAATTACACTTCGATTTTTAATCTGTTCAATCAAACAGACTTTGGTAGCTACCTCATCAAATTATATAGAGTTAATGAACTATACTGGACATGGCGGGAATATGTGTCACCTAGATCACTTATACATTATATGAACTAGAATCAATTACAAAAAGTCAAACAACAGTATATAAAAATAATGCGATTTACATTGCCTAAAATATATTACGCGCAACAAAATTAAGCACATATGACCCACAAAAATTCTCCACTTACGAGTTTTCAAGTGAAGGGAAAAATTAATGTTGAACAGATTCAATGAAGTCAAAACTTAAAAGATTTATTTATGAAGCCGTTACCAATAAAATTTTAAGCAATTTGTACATAGTATTAGTGTGTGGCACTTGTAAGATATTTGCCTAAACAAATTTCAAAACTTTCAATTTTAATTTCAAATTATATTTTATAAAATATTAAAAAAATTATTCATATTATCTTTTTAATAAGAAGTTATTCAAAATCATGTCCACAAATTTATTCTTCAAATCCAAATCCATTAACCTTATATCCAACCGAATGAAGCAGGATCCGAAACCCACCCAGGCGCGGACGGATTTTGGAACCGGGTGCGGGTTGGGTCGCTCCGCCCATATCCATTTCCACCTGACTGTCGATAGCTGCTAAACCCCTCATCTCTAAACTGCGACTCCACCAGAAAATGCTATCCTCAGCTCAAACCCCACGACTCCTCCGCTCCCCTACCACCACTACCACCACCCTCAAATGCCTCCACTCATCCCCGGTTCCAGCCTCTGCCACCGCTCCGCCGCCGCCCTCCCAAATCCTGACCACCCGCAAATCCTTAGTCTCCCGCCAGACCTCCGCCGTGGACATCGCCAAGTCCTTTCTCGACCGCCTACGACGCACGGAGCCCCACCTTAACAGCTTCCTCCACGTCTCGCCTGACGAGGCCATTTTGAAGCAGGCCGAGGAGTTGGATAACAAAATTAAGAACAATGATGCGGTGGGTCCTCTGGCTGGGGTTTTGGTTGGGGTCAAGGATAATATCTGCACATATGATATGCCCTCGACTGCGGGATCCAGGCTTTTGGAAAATTACTGGCCGCCGTTCGATGCCACGGCTGTGAGGAAGCTGAGGGAGAGTGGAGCTATTGTTGTCGGGAAGACCAATTTGGATGAGTTTGGTATGGGGAGTACCACAGAAGGCTCTGGCTATCAAGTTAGTTCGGTTTATTATATTTTTTTGTTTTTTGTTTTATCTCAGTAATTAAGTTTTATTTGGGCATGAACTTTGATAATTTGCTTCATTGTCTTATGAGTTAGGTACTAGAAGTAGTTAGCAGTGGGAATGTAGAGCGAGTAAATTGGAGTTTTGGGAGTTCTCTGTACGTAAAATTGTTGATTCCTTGCATTGAATTGATGTTGTTAGCCAAAAGTTAACATCCTTGAAGTTCAGAAAATATGCTTGGAAGTTGTTGTTTTCAAATTTAGTTTTGGCAGAGAAAGTTGCAAACTTTTTAGGTATTGTGACTATTGTATTGCATTTTCATAATTCGTCTACTGCATTGATGCACATTTTTTTTTCTTAGATGTGATTTGCACAGGATTGTCACATATTAGCAGTGTAATTCAGTGATGGGATTATCCAAATAGTTTGTTAGTGCATATCCGGTGTTACTCTGTGAAACACGGTTAATAGCTTTACCTGTTGCTGAATTATTAGTTAAAAAATTTTAGTTGCCACCAGCTCCTCGGCTGGGATTAGGTCGGAGGATTTATCATGCATTGCAATTGTTGCATATGAAAGTTTAATGTAACTTCTGAGTAACCACCAATCAGGATCTGTTATCCATTAATGCAATTCTTGGGAGCCAGATAATACCGTGGTAGGAACTCACTGTGATTATTGCACCATAGCCCAGATTGTCCTCATGATTTCATGAGCAGTTGTAACCATTCCAGTCCAAATATTATAGCATGAATCAGATAAGTATTGGAGATCCATCCATGAGGATGATATCTTGATGACATTAAGCTCTTCTAATGTGTCCATTACATTTCTTTTTCCCCTTTCTCTTTCAATAAGAATTTGCAAAGTGAATAATTAGCTCAACTTTACTATCTGTAACCAAATATGGTTTACTCAGGTGACATCTTCGTATTCGTTAGGTGACGGCTAATCCTTGGGATTTGTCACGGGTACCAGGAGGGTCGTCAGGGGGCTCAGCTGCAGCTGTTTCTGCTAGACAATGCATGGTGGCATTGGGAAGTGATACTGGTGGAAGTGTCAGGCAACCAGCGTCTTTCTGTGGTGTTGTTGGACTGAAGCCAACGTATGGGCGTGTCTCAAGATATGGACTTGTGGCCTATGCATCCTCCTTGGATGTTATTGGATGCTTTGGTTCATCAGTTGCTGATGCTGGAATTCTCCTTAACTCAATTTCTGGCCATGACAAATTTGATGCAACAAGTAGCAAACGAGTAAGGTTCTGAGTCTTAATGATGCATTAACGGCCAATCACACTAAATCATTTTTGCATCTGTAATAGAAAAGGTATTCTTGAATACCATTGAGTCTATTATTTTCTATATACCATTTTTAGGGGCTGACAGTAAAAGAATCTTTACAATATAGACACATATACCTAGATGAGAGCAAGCTTCAATTTATTGCCAATATTGCCATAAATAAAATTTTTACGTGTCAGAAAGTTTGCATGGCTGCGAATGTGTAGTAATGGAGCTATTGGCTACTCCCTCCTACCTACCCAGATAAAAAAAGACGCTTGGTCAAGCTCGTATTTCTATAATTAGAACTTACAGATTATTTAACACTGTAAAGAATAGTCATCTCTTAGGACCTTGTTTAATATTCTTTGAAGCTACATTTTTCAGGAAGTGCCAGACTATCAGTCTCAATTTGTTGCAATAGATTACTTGGAATCAAAACCCTTGAAAGGACTACGAGTTGGTGTAATTCGTGAAACTCTTGAAAATGGAGTTGATTCAGAAGTAATCTCTTCGGTCCGTAGTGCTGTTTCACATCTGGAAGAGTTAGGATGCAGTGTGATGGAGGTATCTTTTTCTTATATGTTGTGTTAATCTCCATTGTGTCCATATGACTCCATCGAATGTCAGTTTCCTTCTTAGCACATCCTTTTCTGATATTCAGGTCTCATTGCCGTCATTTTCCCTTGGATTGCCAGCATATTACATTCTTGCTTTGTCTGAATCATCATCAAATTTGTCACGCTATGATGGTGTAAGGTTATATTCTAACCTTTGTTGCTTTAGCACTATACAGATGCTCACACACACACACGTATATATATATATATATATATATATGTATATAAATATAGATGGAGAGGAGGAAGAGAGGGCAAATGCGTTGTTGAATTGGGGATTTGTAGGGAGTAGTTGGGGGTAATGTTGGGCTTATAGAGTGGAAACACTAAAGAAATGTCAGACATACATCAGACTGCAGTAAAATAATTTTATCGGTTTAGAGCAATATGACGATTATACTTATTGACGACAATAACTTCAGAAATTTTCAGTTAACTTTGTATCCATGTATTGCATTCTGCAGATATGGAAAACAAGTTCCTGGGGATGAGCTGAATTCTCTTTACGGGGATTCCCGTGCTCAAGGGTTTGGTTCTGAGGTAAAAATCTTTAAACTTTTTCCATGGAAGTAGTTTTGTAGAGTATGTCCACTGAGTTTCTAAGTTATGTATATGGGCGTGGAAAAAGAATTTTTCCTCCTATTTTGTGGCTGAAAGGAAATATTCCCTATTATTGACTTGGCACTATTTATTTCCCTTCTACAGGTTAAAATGAGAATTCTGATGGGTACATATGCTCTTTCTGCTGGTTATTATGATGCATATTACAAGCGTGCCCAGCAGGTTTGACAATGGTTGCTATATAGTATCCCTTATTAAGACAACTTAAATGATGAAAAATTGTACTGCATTTGTTTTGTCAATCTATTTTGGGAACCAAAGTATTTGAGGTTCTAGTGTGGAAAACTGATAAACTCTGCTGGAAGTAAATATTTGTGTCATGAATATTTATTTCAGATTGTGACGTGGTCTTATTTTTTCTGGATTAAATGCATTTGTCATATCAGAGAATATTGATGATTGTGCTGATATGTCAGGTCAGGACTATAATTCGGAATAGCTTCAAGGAAGCTTTGGACAAAAATGATATCTTGATATCACCTGCCGCGCCATCTGTTGCTTATAAGATTGGTATATCACCTGTACCTTTACACTTTCTCTTTTAGTGTTTTGATCACATTGCTCTCTTAGCATTATGGGCCCATCAGTGTCCCCTTTTTATTTGTTAAACATGTAAATGATGTAATGGGTAATATGTCCAGGCGAGAAGAAAAATGATCCATTGGCCATGTACGCGGGAGACATAATGACTGTGAGTCTCTACAAAGCTTTCTTTCCAATTCTATTTAGCTTTTTCCTTTAGTCATCTTGGATCATTTATTTTGAAAGACTAAGTGGCTTAGTTACCTTTTTGTTCATCTTGCAAATTCTATTTTCCTTAATATGTTGAACAAGAGAAGGCTTTTAGGTCTAGACATCCTTTAACTAGAAAACTGATACACAACGGCATGTTTACTTGCATGGTTTGGACCGAATATCCTAGAATATCCGGCCTAGTCACATGTTTACTTTCAATTTGGAAAGCCTGATATTAATCAATTTGGTTCGTGATTAAGTAGGATAAAGGGTTGACAAGAATCCCACCTGGACTGGTGGAATATATAATACCAGTGGGGTGGGATCTAAAGCAATTTTACCCTTTTATCCTCATCTATGGAAAAAGAAGTCCAAGATTACCCATAACATTCCATATATCTAGTATCTACCAATATTCCAAGCAAAATGATTTTCACACAATCAGACATCAATTCACCCGTAGTACCGGCACTGTACAAGTTCTTCCCTCCGATGCTATTGTCAGGTCCAGTCGTCCTATTTTATCTACAATCTCATGTAAAGATATGGTCATGTACCTTTCTAATATGTTTCCCTTTAGAATAACCAGAGTAAAATCCTCTTTCGGTCTCATTTCTAAAGGCAACAGATTGTTTATTTGAAGTGTACCCCATCAGGCAAAGTTCTAGGAACTTGCAATTTGATAATTTTAATTTTACTGAAAATATTTGAAGTAGAAAGGGGGTCCAGAAAAAGGAGCCACTTCTTATGCTTTCTGTTGCTAGTCTCACCAGATCTTCCAGCTTTGACATTATTGTCATGAGTTGGGGAAGATCGAATTGCAACCATGGTATCCTTTCCGCTAATTTGACAAAAGGCTACATAAAGTGCGAGAATTAAGAAATCCATTCAGTAGCAATCTATAACTGTGTTGAAGCCATTTGCAAATATAAAGAGATACCAAAGTCTCACAAAATGAGAAAATGGGCATTGAAACAGGTGGTCTGAGTTTCATATTTGCAAATGGGAAAGGTCTTGGTACAAGAGCAAGTATGGAAAGTGGAAATTTGTCACACATTTTATCCAAATCTTTATTGGAAGCAAACATGATATGAACTTAATCCCATCATGTCAAGTAAACAAAATATTCAGTTGGATAATCTAATATCATTCCCTATTTTATTCGTCATGTATCTATCCACCCTCCGAGTAAATGTGGCTAAAAAGATAATGTAATCTTTTTCCTTTAATCTTGATGGTGCCATTTTAAATTGCCTGCCAGATAAAACTTCTCAAAGCAATCCTCTCCTCTTATAATCCAGTTTCTCCAGAGGGTGTGAGTTAATTGCAGATTTATCTTGTGTACCTGCCCTGTGGGGCTCTGTGGTCAAAAGCCCCTGAATGCACTCATATTCTTCTATATGGGATCTCACTCTGTTAACATTCTTTGCGGCTAGAGCAGGATACTGTTTACCCTTCTTGCATTTATCAATGCTATGTTATATGGGGTGATAGCAAATCAAATTTTGTGATGCATGCTTGCCTTTCTAGTTATTTTCTGGATTCATTTTTCCTACTTGGTTTCATTTGCTGATTCTTTGGGTTGATTTTATAATTTTGTGCAGGTCAATGTGAACTTGGCTGGTCTGCCTGCACTAGTTTTACCATGTGGATTTGTTGAAGGAGGGGCTGGTGGCCTGCCTGTTGGATTTCAAATGATTGGAGCTGCATTCGATGAGGTAGGGCAAATATCTTTATTCTCTCTGGAGTGTGTTCAACGCAAGTTACTTAGTTGTTCCTCATTCCATTGCTCTAATGGACTTGGCTTAGAAATGTTCTTGGATCTCTTCTATGGGTTATCAAAGTCAAGGACAATAAGAGGGGACAAATTTGATCCTTGCCGGAAATTATAATAATTTCATTCTTAACCAGTATCTCCTGAGGATCCCTGTGGGGCTGAGTTGGGTTGATATAGCTTATTATTCCCTTAAGCCCAACTAAATCTCTATGGAAGTCTATAATTCTTTAAGAGACTTTCAGACAAAAGGGTCGACCTATTCACCTAAATTGGTCTAGGAGTTGCATCCTGTAATTTGGTTGATCACCTGATCCAGGCTAATATGCAAACTGTTTCTTGGCTGCTTCATAGCATTCTCCAAGTGCTATAGAGAGAGTGAAATGGATTATTGTCAGACTGTGTTCTATCTGTATTTGATAGCTCATGCTTTTAAACAAATGCTGCATGCTCGTTCCATTCATGCAGCCTGCTTTTTGATCTAGACTTCTCTTTTTCGATTTGCTGGGAGTTGTGATCTTATTCTTTCTTTTTTATGGATGAGTTGTGTCCATATTCGTTTTCCTTAAGTCTACGGAAGAATAATGATATGCTTGCTTCAATCTACTCATCCTCATCACTGTTGGAGCTCTTCTTCCCTGGTGTTTATTCCTGTGCTTAGCTAGTTAAGACTTCCCAAGATGATGATGACAGGTCAATCTGTTTCAAGCCCCTTGATTATGTCCTAAAATAGTTGTTGGATCAGAAGTGGCAACCTTTTCTCTTTTTCTTTCTGATTTAGCCGTAGATGAAAGAACTTGCCTCAGTTGCTTTGAGTTTTCAAGTGGACTAGTATGCTGATTTGAAAATATGCAAAAATGGATCTGCGTCAATGTACATTAAACTAGTGAATCCTCATATCCTACTCTTTTGAAGAGTTACATTTGTAATTGCAGGAAAAGTTGTTAAAAATCGGCCACATCTTCGAGCAGACTCTTCAGGGCTGCTCGTTCATCCCCCCAGTCATAGCCGATGAATGGACTTCTTAATAAGAATTGCGTTGGGAAGCAGAAACTTGGATTAGCGTAAGACAGGAATGAGAATTCTTTTCTTTTTGCAGGTTCAACTTTGCCAATAGGATCGAATAATCATTGCATTCTTTTCTGGTGGTAGCCATTAGATTTCTGGTGGAAAATTGTGACAAGTCCGTTGCCTTGTACTAATATATGCCAAGATGGAGAATTGGGGGGCTTCCGGTAGTGCCCAAAAAATTCTTTTCCACTTGGTCTACCGTATGTAATTTTTGAACATCGAAATTTCTATATTCCAATGGACAAACTTGGATGATAAAATCAAATGGTTCTATATAGAAATTGCACTTAAAGCTTTATTGAGTTAGAGGGTTGTGGTGCACTAGTGGCTTTTACTACTGGTTGTGTTTGCTTGTGGCATTATTTCCCTATCATCTCGTTCGATGAAAAAATTATTCAGGCCCAATAGATAAATTTTTTTGCAAAAATAAAAAATATAACAAATTATTATCTAAACTTGTAAATAAAAAAAATATATAGGTACATTCATGCTAATTGAATGGTTATATAGATATATAATTGATGTTTTCTTTGATAATGTAATTATGATATGTTTTCTTTGGTAATGCAATAACTATTTCTAATTATATAATTTATAATGTTTTGAATTTATATATTTCTAATAAATATAATAGCAATATCAATTTTATTTTTGTTTAATTATAATACTTATTATTAAATAATGAAGCATTTTCTCTTTGCCATATGCAAGAAAAATTAAATAGCAATAAAATTCTTTAAATTTCTAGAGAGAGAGAGAGTGTGTGTGTGTGAGAGAGAGAGTAATGATATTTTGTCTTATAACCTATTAATCTTATAGAACTTATAAATTGCTTTGAAAAATGTTGGATGAAATTACTTTTTTTTTTTTAAAAATTTATAAAATTTAAAATATTTTATTTTGAAATCTTATAAGCACTTTAAAAAAAAAAATTGTCAAACAGTTGTTTGGAGCTTATAAGCTCTCAAATATATTTTAATATGTTTTAGAAGCTTATAAGCTTAAGTCAAACACCCTCTAAATCTGTAGTTTTGTGCAGAGAAAACTCTTATATATGGATTCATGATGACTGGCCAATTATTTTTGTATCAATGAGTTCAAATGAAATCGTACAACTCAGATTATCTATAAATATTAGTATTTCATATTCTTGAATTAACGTTATAGAAATTTAAATTCAAGTTTAAAGGATATCTATGCAAAAATTTCCCTTTTAATTTGTCAAATCTATAAAATATTATTTTTGAAGAGAAGAATCAGGGGATAAAATGGAGATTGTACTACTTTAAATTCTTTTGAATCTATATATTTTATTTGTGATAATTTTATTATATTTTAATTTACAGCACGAAATTAATGCTCACAAATTTTGGCATGTCCGATGGGACATCTCTACCTCTCATCTCTTTCAATCATCAAGAGCTAAAGCACTTAAATGTATAGTCAAGAAAATGCTTCGCAGACGGTGGATTCCAAACTTGCCGTATCAAAATTTTAAAGCTCCAGTACCAAGAGTATTGGTGTTACTATGAGGAGCATGTCAAAGAACTAACGGATCTTCTCGAATGACTCATCCCATTTAGTTTGTCAGAAGAACTTAGTCTTACTTATATGCAAGTGAAAATGATGAAAATAAACTTCCTCCATCCTCTCCTCATTTCACATGTAGCTACTCTTTCACAACAAATGTGGCACCAGTCATGGTAACAAATACTACGACCATAGAAGAGCAGATTGCGAGTCTGACTAGAACCATTGAGAGATTTACATAGCATGTCCAAGAGCAACAGTAACGTGGATGAATAATACAGAATATTATTGACGTGGATAAATAAGACTATTTTACAACAGTGTTAAAACGTGCAATTAGCTAGCATCCAACAACCTAGTTGGCATGCCGGGGAGAGGTGGTTACATGTTAATTTCATCCAACAAACTCTAGATGATAACTTATTTTTGTTAACATGTTTTTATGTGTCACGCCGTCTGAGATGAGAAGCAATGTTAATGTGTTAGTTGCGCTAGTTGGGCTACTAAAGGACTGAAATTGGGCCTGAATTGGCTCAATTTCACTAACAAGTTTTAGTTGGCACGCTTATCTTCTGTTGATATATGTCTTTGGGTCAATGTATCTTTCGAGATTGGTAGTAATGCTTACGTGTCAGTTGATGCGGTTTGATCACTAACAAACTTAAATTAGGCCTAGACTAACTTTAATTTTGCCAGCCTAAATAAATTTACACAAAATAATTAATTTTTTGAATGTTCTCTTTCAATAATAAAAATTTCAAAACCTAAATTGTTGTTTAAAACCAAATATTATGTCATCCCAGTCGAGTAGGTCAGTCTATACAATTATATTTTGATAAAAATACTTGGCATTCTAATTTATGTTCTAATTTTAGAAGATTTTTATTTAAATATTTTGCGATATTTTGTTATTTAGAACTTTTTTATATCTGAAAAAGTCGAGTTTGTATATTTATATGTAATTGATCAAGTCGATATCTAAATAATCACCAAATCCAAATTGAAAATGAAAAATGAGGGACTGAAATAATTTTTCTTCTTAAACAAATAATGCATTGCGAGACTGAAAGAATTAATTTAAAGTGAGTCGAAAATACAAAAATAATATTAAAATTAAATCAAATGTCGAGGACTAAAATAAATCTTACCTTAAAATCTAACATAGTTTGACTTATTTTTATCCAACTCGACTATATATATATATATACATATATACTGGGAGTGTTTACAAAAGCTTCTACTTTTAGAGAATCAGGTATTGTTTATAAAAGAATAAAAAGCAGATAACAGTGAAGTTGGATAGTGTTTGGAGAAAAATCACTTCTAAAATAAATTTAATTGATTAAATATTATTTTGTTCCTATTTAAAAGATACTATTTTTTGCTTATTATTTCACTTATTGTTTGTTAATAATAATTTTTAAAAATATAATAAATTTGATTTCAATTAGTATATTTCATATTTAATTTTTTTAAAATATAAAAAGTATATGTTTAATTTAATAATGCTCCTACTAAGTAATATAATTACCGATTAACTTACATGATGCAAAAAAAGGCAATATACTTTATTAATTAATCAAATAATAATATATAAGTGAAATAATATAATTAGATAATATAGAAAATAAATATAAAAATTTTAAAATAGTAAATATGTGAAAGTGTAAATTTAATTATTATTAAATAATTCAAATTATTTAAAAACTTCAATATCAACTTTAAATGTACAATCTTAAAAATAAATTAAAAACGGTAAAATTAAATTAAAATTATTATAATAAGGGTATAATAATAAAAGAATAAAGTTAAATTTATTTATAAAAATGTCAAAGCAGGTAAAAGCACCCTTCTAACTTTTGGCCTAAATAAGTTTTTCTTAGCCGTTGCAGAAGAAGAAATTGACATCCCAAACACTTTAAAAGTGTTTTTCAAAAGCCAGAAGTTGAAAAACGTTTTTCCAAAATGCTCGCAAATACTCCTATTATCTTTAGGAAACACACAACAATATCTTTTAATTTTCAGAAAGTAAATAAAATTCATGAAAAAAAAACATATCCAAACAAGCTTTAATTTAAAATCATATTTCTGGAAGAAAAAAAAAAAAAAGGAAATAGAGTTTGAGTAAACCTCAACTTTTGGATCTTTTGGGCCTATATCTTGTGATCCATTCATCACCGGAAAAAGCAAAATAACCAAAACCAAGCAGAAATCAAATCGGGTCCTGTTGTTGATTGCAAATCTACCTAATTCCAACGCCATTGCAATCGGATTCCACAATCCGATACTGTTGACTCATCTCTCCTCCACCTCCGTCTCCGATCTCATCCGGGTATGCTATTTAGCCTTTTTCCTGTGTATAGATTCTGTTTTCCCTTTTTCTTCGAAGTTAATTGTTGCTTGTTCGTTCTTATTTCGGGAATTCTAATTAATTGATTTGATCTGAGTGTGTGATTCTTGAAATTTCGGCAAAACGGATCCTTGAATTTGATGTCTGGGTGTTTTAGTTATATGTATGTATAGTGATAAAGCAATGGGAAGATAAGCTGCTGACAAAGCTCTGTGAAATGGGCTTATGAATTTCTCTTGTCATTCATTTTCAAAAATTGATTCTTATTCATTCTCTTTTCTTTTGAAACTCTGATTTTTGTAGGGGTGCAAAGAGAATTTAGTATTTGGTGATGATGCGTAAAGCACCTTCGTTAGTCGACTTATGTGTTCAGTTGGCAATAGATAATGTTAGATATCTAGGAGATGTTGGAGAAACAGACTTTCATCTCTTAGACCGCATTTTATCCCACTGTACACTTGATCAGTTGACGCACATTGAGAATAAAACGGAAGTAAGATCTTATCACCATTGGTTATATCCATTTCCAAAAAAAAAAAACTCTTGTTCTTGTACAGTTACATGGTGATTCATGCTCTTGTCGTGCTATTGCAGGGTAGGGATCTTAGCCCTGTAACTGATAAATTGTGGAAGAAATTTTACAAGCTACAATTTGGCGTTGATAGCACCAATACTGTTGTTGAGAGAATGAGACAGAGGAAAGTAACCTTCAAATGGAGACAATTATATGAGGTGATTGACTTTGGCCTCCATTTTTAATAAATGCAAGTTTTGTCCTATTGTTGGGTTTTTACATGAGTTTTACCACACTACAGGCAAAGGTAAAAGAGAGGGAAGAGGCAACACAAAAATCACTTGACCGGATAAAGCAACGATATCAAGAAGAAGATGCTAGTAAGTAGTCTTTCAGTTTTCTAAGTGTTGATTGACATCCCAAGCATCCAGTGCTTGGCTATCTGTGTTGATTCTTAATGTGTGCTTAATCTGGTAAGGTAGATGCTAGTATCATAAAATTTTTGTATAATTTTTTTGGCTGCATGTTGAAAAGAGAAAGGAAAGATATTGAGCTTGGGTGTATGTGATGATTACTATGTACGTCCCGGAATTGTAGTGGCTTCATCTTGACTCATCTGATCAGTCGTATTTATTACTATGGCAGGGTATTGCATAGATGAAGTTGATCAATCTTATTTATTACTTTATTACTATGCTAGGGTATTGCATGGATAAAGTAGACCTAATTTTCATGGCTTTGAGATAAATTTTCAATTCAATAAGGAACATTTTTATCAGTTCATTTGCTATTAGGTTTGTTCATCCTCTTCCAGTTTCCATATAGTTGATTAAAGTTTCTTTTCCCCACCAAGTGCCAGGAGGCTCTTGGTCATGTTCGTTAGACATCTTTCTCGTTCCCTCTCAATTTTCTTTCACTTATGCCTTTGCTGTTTCAAACTGATTTCCTGATCCCTTTTTTCATTTTGCTATTGTCAATTACCATAGCATCCTCATGCCCGCTATGTTTACTTGTGTACGCATGTTTTGTTCTTGCTCTTGAACTTATAGCTTAAGGAACTATAATTGACCTTATCACCATTTCTTCAGTACTGGTCGGCACCAATCTCAGATACATTCCTACTGTTAAATTATCTTCTATAGACCATCAAAGAATTGTTTCCCACTTTTTTTCCTTGATAGCTGAGGCCAACCCTCATATATTGGTGAGCCCTGACATCACAAGTTCATGGCCTTGTATTGTCAGACATATGTCTGCTGCTCTTTCATTTTTCTTTCTTGTAAAGACTTTCAAATGAAGTCATATCTTAATTCCCATTATAATCATGTTAAAAGGGTGGTTATGGTTTGTAAAACATGTGTGGTAAACCATCAAGTAGTCAAACTCTGGTACTGAATTGGAAAATTTTCCCCCTAAAAAAAGCACTACTCATTGGAAAAAGAAATCGCACATGCCACGACTTGAAGATATGGTGTTACTGTTATCTTATAGGGCTGTATGAACATGATTATGCTATAATTGCTTTTGTTTTATGCTTCTTAGACAATACCATTAGTACTAATTTATATTTACTGCTTGACCTTGTAGGGAAACAAAGTCGACAAGTGCAATTATGTTCAAAGGTTCCACCTCCTAGCAAGAAAAGAAGCTTTTATGGAGGTACTTTGTCTGTTCCTTGGCTTATGCTGTTAGCATAATTCCTATTTAGTTCTGGAGCCGCTTGAAACATTTTGTGGTGAACGTACGTTTATTGAACCATTCGTAGGTGTTGCTGCTAGCAATATTTACAACACAAAAAGTGGCTTGCTGAAGAAGGCGAAGCTAGAATTCATTAACAGGTAAAGTTCCTGAAACATTGTTCCTAGGTTCCTCTTTTTATTAGGTATAGCAAAAGTAATATTTTTGTGGCCTGCAGAATTATTTTGAATTTGTTGCCATTTCCATCAAAATCATTTAGCAACTAGATGTTCCGACATGAGCATCACCTAAAGTTGTCAACTTCCTCAAACTGCAATTAATTGGATCCAGTCACATTGTTCATTCTTTTTAACTTCTTGGAATATCTTGGGGGGTCAGAAGACGACAATTCACTTTCTCAAACTGAAGGTTTCATTGCAAAGCCTGTGGATCACACAAGATCCTATCCAAAGATAGCCATCAGTGTTACCATTCATCTTCATCCATAAATGCATCCCGTTCTCCATTCTTTTGCATTCTGACATCTGAAGCAGTTACTTTGGTAGAGCCCTTCTGCGGTAGAGCCCTTCTGCAATATAGTTGTTATATGGTAATTTCCCTTAAGATATCATCTTCACTCTATATCCTGGCATTAATTCTTCGCTCTTCCATGACAGCCGAGAGGTAAAAAATATAGCGGCCATGAAGAATAAGGTGGTTCACAGGAATCATAGGTAATTTCAACAACCACAGGATGTTTGTAACTGGCCTCCCTAATTACCATTTCTGATCATACCATCTTTTGGATGTTTGGCAGTGTTTCTTCCACAAGGAAGCCAATTGTTAATTCTGGATTTGCTGCTTCATCATCATCATCATCATCCAAAGTAACCAAGCCAATTCAGAGAAGATTTTAGAGAAGATGTGCAGTGATTTTTCTAAAGAGCAATGTTGTATTGTTTGTGTTCGCAAGCAGTAAAACCTGATGTTTCTGTTCAGTATATGACTTTAAAATATCCATCAATTCCACTATCTTGTCCTGGTCAATGTTAAACATAATCGGCCAGGTTGATAATTGTGCATAATCCTCTTCAAATTATGTATACACAACTGACATCTTTTAGATATTCTTTTGATCTCTCAGATGAAGAAAAAAATATTTTGAGGAAAAATGAGCAAAATAAATTAAGTTAATAAGTACTACAGATATTAAAATAAATACATAAACAAGGAAGAAGAAAAATAAAAGTACTCTTTGAAAGAGTTGAGATAAAACTTTGAATTAGAGGCTGCAATAAACGAGTTGGAACAAGTTCTTACATCATAATGGGAGACATTGTCTACATAGGAATCACAACTATTCTAATGCAAAAATGGTGTAAAAAATTCAGGGCAGATGTTATAAGTGATTTATACAAAAATAAATAAATACGTAGATACTTCAGTGAGCTTATCTGCTGCCTGATTTGCCTTCCTATACCAAAAAGGATTAAAGGCAATTTTAGTCCCTTAATTTCAAGAAATTCTTATTTTAGTCCCATAACTTATTAGGGTTCATTTTAGTTCTATATAACTTCAAAAAGCTCAATTTTGGTACATATTTAGTCGGAAATTTACCTCAGTCACCGGAAAAAGTCACATGACCTTCACGTGACTTTTTAAATTGGGGGTTTTGTTTTTATTGGCTTAAAAAGTCACATGACCTAACGGATTAAAGGCAATTTTAGTCCCCTAACTTCATACAATTCTCATTTTAGTCTCATAACTTACTAGAGTTTCATTTTAGTCCTCTATAACTTACAAAAACATAATTTTGGTATACCTTTTATTTCCACATCATCGCCATGTGAGCTTTTTAAGCCAATAAAAACGAAAGCCCCAATTTAAAAAGTCACGTGAAGCCATGTGACTTTTTTCGATGACTGAGACAAATTTCCAACTAAATGTGTACCAAAATTGAGTTTTTTAAAGTTATAGAGGATTAAAATGGAACCCTAGTAAGTTACGGGACTAAAATAAAAATTGCCTAAAATTAAGAGACTTGCCTTTAATCCTACAAAAAATGTAGTTGCAGTCTTGGAAATCTAGTCAAGCTCTTCCAAAAGTCTTGCAGTAGGGATGAACTCCGTGTGTTGTGTCTGTCTCCCGGTAATGGCGACAATTTTAGGAAGTTCTGTAATAAGGTTTCGAACACCCTACATTTAACCCAAGTTGACGGAGAGCCCATATTTCGACCATATTGGCCTATGATGAATTTCTAAGAATACCACCACACCCTATACCACGTCTGGATTACCTAGTGATGAACCATTAATGTTAAGTTTGTGGTAGGTATTTGGGGTGTGGTTTTCGTTTAATAAAGAATTTCCTTTCTGTTAATGATTGATTGTATGTTGCTTCGTTATAATTTTTTTTTTGACGTAAGAACAATGAATTATTATAATTGAAATAAATTAATTATAATATTCTTTTAATGAATACATATTATTACAATAGAAACACCACATTCTATTCAGTAGAAACAATATTCTATGCATAAGATAGGGTTCGAACCCATGACCTCTAAAGTATGGGACGTCAGCTTCGCTAATTATGTTATAATTTTCGGCAAAGGAAATCATACATTGCCATAAGTGGATTTGATAATTGAAGGGTTGAGTAAATCTTTTCTAGTAGGGAGGGTCTTATCTCATTGAAATACCAACTTTGATGCTCTTTGCAACATGCTCTCTTCCTACTGCAGCCAGTGAAAGGCTTGTTGATTAGGAGGAGCATTTGCTTACAATTTAATCATTGCCTGGATATGAAAGGCGGTCTGGAAGGGTTTTTGACAACTCCCAGAACCAGTTGATGGTCGCAAGAAACCTTTACTGAAATCGTTTGCTATCTCTGTGGCGTGCTCGGCCACATCTCCATTGAGATACGAAGAGGATTTCATTGTCCCATAGAATCAGCGTATTTCCAGTAAGAATTTATTTGAGCAACACCCATATGGTGAGTTGCCTTGGAGAAGAAATTTGATAGTGGATAAAGGAGTTGTTGTTGTAGGAGATATTGGAGAACAACCTCAGCCCATATCTACCAAAATCCTCAATTCCTGCCCATGCACGCTACCCCTGCTAAAGAACGCTTGGTTGTGGTTGTACCTGCTCCCCCCTCCCCTAAACTCCTCCTACCCCTCTCACCAAAAGCATGCATGCGCTTTCACAATTTTCATCATCCCTCCACTAATTCCCATGCATGCAGCTCCACTTTGCCCATCTCACCCACACTCAATCATTCCACACCATACCATCTCACAGAGTAACCCCTCTGAACCTAACCCATGTACCTGAACCTACTGATGTCATCTTGAACCAAAATGACCATACACTCACTGTACGTAATCCTAGGAATGAGAATGCGGCTCAAGATACTAATACTTTTAACCTTGTTGACGTCTCAATACACTCTCCCACCCATTCAACCTTGGACCTATTATCAACCAGTCCAGTCAGAAACGAGCCTCATCATCATCACCGAGCCTGCGAAAACCAAATTCTAAACCCCAACCTCCTAGTCTCAATAAACGCAAGTTACCACCATCTTATGTGAACGAAGATCCCTTAACGACGGCAGATGCTTGCGGTCCCGTCGAGGATTATGACGTGCTTCTCTGGAATTGCCAAGGTCTGGGGGGTTCTTGGACAATTCATCATTTAAGCGAGCTTGTGAAGCGCTATAAACCCCCATTGGTCTTCCTTGTAGAAACTAAATGTCACAGTAAAAAGATCCAAACAATGAATAGACGTCTTGACATGTACGGTTTTGGAGTAGATTCAAGAAGGAAAGGAGTGGGTCTCGCCCTGTTGTGGAACAAAAGTATCTTCTTCAACTTATCGATTTTTTCTAGTTCTCATATTGAACCTTGAATATAGCTGGAGGATGGCGAGGATTTTTGGAGATTTACGGGCTTCTATGGTGCACCAGACACAAGCAACCGGTTAGCAATTGGAATTTATGGGACACTTTGAGTGGGCCCTCTACGATGCCGTGGGTTTGCGCCGGGGATTTCAATACTATTTTAGAGGATTTGGAAAAAGAAGGGGTTGTCCCTACACCACAATTGCAGCTTCGAGCATTTCGAGAAGCTCTCAACGACAGTGGACTCTCTAATGTTGGCTTTGTAGGATTTCCATTCACATGGGCTAATAATGGGGAAACGCCTCATACAGTTTGGAAGCGTCTGGATAGAGCCTATACTAATGCTGCTTGGAACTCAAAATAGCCGAACTCAGGAATCACACACCTTCAACGGGTTTAATCTGATCATTCGTTGATCCTCTTTGACCGCAATCCATCTGCCGGGAATGGAAGGAAATGAGGTACACGGCCCTTACGTTTTGATGCTTTATGGATTAAGTCCGAGACTTGTGAGCAAGTTATATCTAATCGATGGGGTAACTCCGGGGAAGAGGATCCAAATAGGTTTCTGATGATAGAGCTCGAAAGTTGTAAACTGGGATTAATTGGAGCAGAACTGAGTTTGGAGAAGTCAGAGACAGGATTTTTAAGGTTGAAAGGAAATTGATAGTTTGCAAAACTCGAATGCTACCGATGTTGTTCGGATGCAATTGGTAGATTTGAGTGGAGAATTATTTCAACTTCTGTCAGCAGAAGAGGTTAAATGGAAACAAAGAGGAAAAACGGCTTTGTTAGCTGTAGGGGATAGGAACACAACGTTTTTTCCACGCTATAACCTCACAAAGAAGAAAGACTAACCAGATTGATCGGCTTAAAGATGATAATGAGGTTTGGAGAGACGATGATTCTGCTATCCAGGATATTATTCATTCTTTTTTCCATTCCATTTTCACCTCGTCAAATCCTTCTGAAATTGAGCTTAATGAAGTGGTAAGGACTGTGCCACACCGTGTGACTGAAGAGATGAATCAGCGTCGCTTGGAGGATTACACTGCTGATGAGGTAAAGCATTCCTTATCCCAAAATCTTTCCTTTTAAATCCCTAGACCCCGATGGCTTTTTACGAGTGCTTTTGGAACACAGTGGGTCATGCTACATTATCCTGTGTTCTCAATATGTTTAATAATCATAATGTTTCTCCTCAGTTAAACTTCACCTATATTGTCCTTATCCCCAAGTGTAAGAACTCCGAAACTGTCTCACAGTTTCAACCTATTAGCCTATGCAATATTGTCTTCAAGCTTGTCTCTAATTAAAACAATCACTAATAGGTTGAAACCGTTTCCTAACACTATCATATCCCCTTCTCAATTTGCATTCATACCCGGGTGACTCATTACAGACAATGTGCTTGTGGCGTTCAACGTAAACCACTTTCTTGGAACTAGGAGAGGAAGTCAGGAAGGTCATATGGCTATCAAATTAGATATGAGTAAGGCTTATGACAGAATTGAGTGGAAGTTCCTCAAAGGGACCCTCTCTCTCCTTATTTATTTATTCTTTATGCAGAGGCACTTAGCTGTTTGTTTCAGAATAAAAAAGCTCGAGGGGACATTCGGGGTGTGACAGTGGCTCGAAATGCACCCAGGGTCTCCCATTTACTCTTTGCTGATAACACCCTCATCTTTTGCCAAGCATCATTGGGGCTATGAGCTAATTAATTTCGACGAATCGTTGATCTTTTTCAGTCGTAACATTCCAACTGAAGAGCGCAAAGAACTGGCACTTATCCTAGGAGTCCAAATTGACATAAGCCCTTCAAAGTAGTTGGGTCTCCCATTTAAGGCGGGGAGAAATAAAAGGGAGATCTTCAGTGGTATCCGAGAAAGGGATTGGCAACATGGAAGGAGAAGTTTTTGTCACAAGGAGGTAAGGATATTCTTATTAAGTCTATTATTCAAGCTATCCCCTCCTATTGCATGAGCGTGTTCAAGCTTCCAATTACACTATTGAAAGAGATCAAAAGTGTATCGGCTAACTGCTTTTGGAATGAGTCCAACAAGAATAAGATTCAACGGATGGCTTGGGAAAAAATGAGCTGTAGTAAGAAGGATGGCTGAATGGGGTTTTGAAATCACCAAGCGTTCAATTTAGTGATGTTGTTGGAGGATTAAAACATCCAGACCTACTGATTAACAGAATATTCGGTTCTTGAGCACGAGACAGGTCTCCAATATGTCGTTTATTTGGAGAAGCATTCTTGAGTCTTTTGAAGTTATTAAGGCAATGGACAGCGAGTGTGTGTGTGGAATGATCCTTGGCTTCCAAGGCTCCATATGTTTCTTCCTATTACTCCTCAGAACCCTTTCCCACAGCATGTTGGGGTTTCATATCTTGAGCTCTTCACAAGATAGTTGGAATTCTGAGCTGGGATTTTCTCTTCTATCCTGAAGATGCTGAGATTATTAAATCTGACAGGTTCTCCATGCACTTGGATAAACAAGGAATTTTCACTGTTAAGTCTCTCTTGTCCATCAAGGCTGAGGCGGAACAGAGTAATAAATCTTATAGTAGTTGGTCCTTCATTTGGAAGGCGAAGGTAGCACATACAGTCAGAATTTTTGCATCGTGTCTTTGTCATAACGCTCTGAGAATCTTTGCTGACGCTGATCCTTTCTGTGGAGGACACAAAATGGGTGGTGAAGGAGTGGATTCATTTGGGTAGGACAAGGTTGGATTATTTCATTTTGCGGGATTACTCTCGAAGATGTGAAAATATTTTAGATCGCTCTAGCTGCTATATGTCTTCAATGTGGGTGGGGTTCTTGCATCGTGGAAGGGGACTGCTTATCGGTTATTCAAAAGATTTGTTCCTATTATTCAAGATATCATCCCTATTTTGGGGTTTGTTTCTTTTTCCTTTGTGCATAGGTCTGCTAATGTGCACGACTTGTGTGTTATGTTCAGGATGGAACTCATCCTCCTCTACTACTTGTTGAGACTTTGAGGGTTGATGCGGAATCGAGCTCACGAGCCGACTCGATTTTGAGCTCGAGCTCAATTCTCTTTGTTCATCCGGCTATGCGAGCTTTTTCTATTTTTTTTATATATATTTTTATTTATAAAATTTATATATATATTTATATTTAATTTTCTATTCAATACTTTATCAATTTTATAATCAAAAGTAACATATTATAATTATTAATCAATATCATACATTTTATTTTAGAATAATAAATTATGGTACTTTTATTTATACATTTAATCTTTATACAAAAACAAACTTAATCACAACTTAGTAAATTATAATATTTTTTATAATTAAAATTATTATTTAATATGACACATATAAACTTTATGTTATATTTTAATATATATTTGTATTGTGTTATACATTTTTTAAATTGATAAGTAATTCACATATGATTTTTATATCTATTTTTGAGTTTCATATTTATATCAGGATGAATACTATGGATTTTGCAATCTATTTTATTACTTATAAATTTATGTCGAAATTTAGTGATTCCTATGAATTAGTCTAAAAATAATAACAGTAATAATGATGGTTGAACAATTTTAATTATTTTTATTATTATTTTATTATATATATATAGAGATAAAAAATTTAATCAACAATTATGTTATCTTAAAATTCGGGCACTCGATTCTTACCAAAATTAAATATATATAAGACTGTGTTGATTAAATTATATCAAACAGTAATTACATAGCCTGATTCAACGATACACTGTCTTGAATGATTATTCTTATGTTCTGCGTACGATATCTCGACATCCGTATATCCAATAAGTCTAAAATTTTATCAAATATATTTTTCTGTAAGTTTAATCATATCTAACGGTTTGATCTAAATTTTGATGGTCCTATTAACCCATATTGGTCAACAATGTAAGATGATAGTTACATCAATGTAATACTAACATTATAAATATAAATTATGCAATTTATTTTACTACTTATAAATTTTATGTAAAAATTTAGTGATTCCCATAATTTAATCTAATAATAATAATAAAATCAGCTCGAGCTTGTCCCAGCTGGAGCTAAATTTAGCTTGAGCTCGAGCTATACAACTCAAAATCGAGCTCGACTTGTTTATATCCCTAGTTGATGCCCCATCATAATTTATATATTTCTCCGATTCCCTTTCAAAAAAAAGAAAAAAAATTATTTGATGCCTTTTATATGTACTAATCTCGTAATCAGTTATAAATTTTTAAGTATACAATTATTATTATCCATACTTAATTAACTAACTATTATTATAATTGTTAGATTCAACGTAAAATCATGTTTTATTGTAAACATGATTTTTATCAATTCCTAAAAATTTCCTATTGCTTAAAATATAGCAACAAGTTTTATTATTATCGGCTTTTTATATTTTCATCATAATCTTTTTCTTTGCAATGTAAAATTTTATTCAATAATATTTTCAAGATTCTTAAGTTAATCAATCATGTAAATAATACTTTAAAAGTTGATATGAAATATAACTAGCATATTTTATAGAATCTTGCAATACAACTACTGATAATTTTTTTTTTTGAAATAAGAGTAATGAAATATTATTAATTAAAATAAATTGATTACAATCATTTTTGTGATTTATCGGATATCAATATCTAACAAATCATTAGTTAAGCTACGCTTCATTGGCAATACAAATACTGATACTATAACCCAATTAAATTATATCTTTATTAACAATAGTTAAAAATTATTGATTTGAAATCATTTGATGTTAATAAATTGAAAATACATGACATTCAAGATATAGTAGTAAAAGAAAAAATATATACATAATATAACCAAAAGTTATATTAAATTAAAAAAACAGCAAATAGACATACAACCCACAAATGGAAACTGGTCAATTTCCTCTAAAAAAAAAACTGGTCAATTTTATTTGAACAGATTTCTTATAAAATAATTTAAAATAAGGAATTTTTGACTATTAATCTTATTTTAGTATTGAATTTCTAAATATTATTATTTTTATTTTCATATTAATTTGTGTGATACAAAATAATTAATATAGTTATTAGTGAACACAAAATACAAACTTTTAATATTGGAGAATAAACCTTTTTTTTTTAATTTAATAGTACCAATTAAAATTAGAAAGTGGAATTAAATAGTTTCATCACAATAAAAACACTAATTATCGATTTGTGTGAAAATATAACTGTACATACTAATGTTTCAATTACAGAAACACTTATATTGTTATGAACTTAATATTTTTATAATTAACTATAAATAATATATATACATATATTTATCTTTAAAAATATATTTCTACAAGTACGTCGCACTTCATATTTCCTAGTTGGATCAAAGGTACCAAATGGTACTGACCAACTTTCCTTCATAGTAAGAAGGTGATCTCCCCTTGCCTATGAACTTGACCCCAACATTACACGCACCAGACCCCAAAAACTCAACAAAAAATACAAAGAGAAGGAAAGAAAAAGAATATCAAAGAGTACAAAAACCAACAATTGTAGATGTTTTCGACCTAGTGAATTCTGGATCAAGAAACGTCATACCCATTGATCTACACCCAAAATACATTTGTCTCACGAAACGATCAAACATATTTCCAAAACCAGTGCCCCAAGATCTGCTACAAAGAACTCACCTCATTGTCGAGGCAATGAATTGACCGTTGACACCAGACGATGTATCCAGAGCAAATCAAAATCTCAATAACGTTACACAAGTAATTATAAATTACAGATGAAGTAGCGACCATTCTACATGGAACCTACTTAGCCACTTTTTTGACAGCTTAGCCTGAATTTTCCAGGTCACACGCCGGCAGGTCAGAAATGAGTCATGGGTGTCATATACATGTGCTGATTTCCTTAATGTCAAGGATTCTTCAGCCTTCTACCACCATTTTGCACTTGTGTGGCAAGAGGAGTTTCTTCCGTCACAAATTTATGAGTATGGGATTATGAGAATAACCGTAGGAAGTTGTTTGCATATGCCATTGGCTTCACATCAGGGTGTGGCTGCAATCACCAAAAAGTTCAGGTCAACTGTTAACATAACCCAGTATTTAATATAAACAGACCAAAGTGGGCCTTTCTGTCTCCATATTTCTATCCAGCAACAAAATTCCAAGGGAACAAGGAAAAAAAGATCTGGTTTCTTTTTATATATTCTTCTAGTCTTGGGTTTTGCGGGGGGTGTGGGGCGGGGAGGGGGGGAGGGCGGCGCATATAGGAAAGAAGCGACTAACCACTGCTGAAAATGTGACTATGTTTGGTTTCAGATCTGGGGCTTCAAAACGAATAAATGCACCCTTGTTTCCCATCTGCACCAACCAAGACAAATTCAAGAAGAAAGTGTCAATTTTCCATAAAATATACCAGCTATTGGGCGAAGGACAGCAAGTGAAAAAACAATGTTAGAGCAAAAGTTAATCTGAGGCTGGATCCTTCATATTATGAGCAGATTCAGCAGAACAGTTTCGTTTACATATTCAAACGCGAAGCACAAAACAAGTGATAACTGGTTTGACGTAAGAGAGTATAATCTACACCAGAACGCGAGAGCACACAAGTCTACTATTCAATAGATTGCATAATGGCAATCAACATTACAAATCTTGATTTAATTGAAATTTGTACCCCATTTGTCAATTTGTCCACAATATTTTTGAAAATTTAATAAATGCAGGAGAAATACAGTGAGAAGGAAATATCTGTTACTTGACCGAAACAATCTAGTAATATATAGCTATTATCAACATTTCTTCAGCACGGGTCCACTACTCCAGCTATAATACTGAAATACGATGCCAAGGCTCAAGAGAGGCTTTAGACATAACAAGATGGATTCAGAAAACCAAATTACCTGATCACAGTAGTTTGGAGCAGAAAACACAGTAATAAGTTTACCATCATGCTCAATCTCATAACCTTCATCTTTAACTTCATGTGACCGCACCACTAAATCTGTAAAACAAGAACATGTTGAACCCCTGATGTTTTGTTCAAGGAAAGATAAAAACACATTACCAGCTGGAAAATGACTAAGTTGTCACTCATTAAAGACAGAAAATTAACCTAGGTTGTTGTCCTGCAAAAATCTTTTCGTTACATCTGCACCAAAAGAAAGACCAACACCACGCTTGCTTGGTCCCCGCCCAAGCTGCGGCTGCGGGTCACTCCAGAGCAATTCACACATTAACCCTGGATAACATCAAAAGGTAATGAATAAACCCTACCTGCATAAATAAGCTCTGCTAATTCATGACATAACATGCTGCAATATGTTATGATTCTTGTGAAACTTTAGTGGGGATTTTCCAAGCTAACATCAGAAAAGAGAATCCAGAAGGTCAAGAGATATGGCATGATGGACTTAGAAGATTTAACCCCAGAAAAAATATTATTAAGACTTAGACAAAAGTTAGAGAAACATGAACTAACTTATCATTCACCACACTCACAGAAGGTAAATCCATTCGAAGTTGAACTCAGAGATGAAAAACATTACATTCTGATATCAGCTGACAATGCAACTTCAGCTCAAGGTTCCATTTTATACATAAATGCAATGATTCAAAAGCTATATTGTAGCCACTTTATAAGCTAGTCTCTTCTAATCAGAAATAGAAATTATTACAGGTGCAAATAGGTCAGCAAGAGATTTTTATAGGATTACCAATGTTAAGACAAAAGACCAGTATGGACAACCTTCTGCAACGGATTACTAACAATCCTAACAAAAATTTGAGGGGGAAAAAGGAGCAAAACCAAAGAAGAAATATGATACAACCAAAAGGAATAGGGGTACAGAGAGAACAATTTTGAATCCATTTTGAACCAGGACAAAAGATCAGGTCTACGCAAATGGCCATGAAGAAGAAGAGTGGAATCAATTCGTCCAGGATATAAGATGTGCGTGGATTTTTCAACAGGGTAAATTTTTTTCTCTCTCTTTCAATAGACGAGAAGGGCCAGAAAGATAAACAAGACTTGTCATATTCTAACCAAGTTACGAGAATACCCAACCTCTGATAAAGAACATTTCCTGTTCATGGGAATGAGCTATAGACAGATTATGAAGGTTGATCTGAAACCCTCAAATGAGGGTTGTCTTACATAGTGTCAGATTTTAGTAGTGATTTATTTCCTATTTTTCAAGATTTCACATTCTCAGTATAGTAAGTGTGTACACTTACACGGCTGATGCTTTAGGTAGCATACTTCTAGGAGCTCAAGACCAACAGCTTGATTCTAAGAATCTAAGGATTATGTTGGACCTACACTTGTATATATATAGTGCCTCTTGTACTTCAAAATATATGAGAAAAAAGAAAATTTTCTTCTTTCACGTGATACAGAGAGCCTTAGGTCTTTTTCCAGGATTATTTCTTCTTCTTCAAGCAGCCTTCACTGTTGTTATTCATACTTAGTTTTCTCTCTAGTCCCGTAATTCTGTTCAGGCATCCTTAATTCCTGAGAGTTTCCTTCTTCAAAATGTTAACCACAAAAACCACTGTTGTAAGCAGCTTTAACCCAACCAAAGAACCAAATTCTGTCAGAAACTGGGGAGCTGCTGAATACCCAGGCCTCTTATGGCTTAATTAGAAAACCTATCTAAAATGGTCTTAATTTTTGGGCATGTATCTCAAAGGCAAAGGAAGACTTAGCCACCTTCTTCGAACAGGACTGGCGAAGGATGACCAACATTTAAGCATTAGGATGAGGAGGATTCCATGATTAGTGACCTGTGCATGCTTATTGGCTACTAAAAGGAGACTCGGGACTTCATTTATCGCACACAGATGCTGCTGCTCAATCAGGTTAGGATCTAAATACTCGACAATAAATTGTGACTAGAAGAGACATCTCATTGATTCAAGCAGAAGAATACCGACGAAGTATGTTATGCTTCATTCACAAACTGTTGACGGGTTCACCCTAGTATCAGAAGCAGGTCACATTTGGAGAAAGGAAAGAGTGATTTGCCCAGACACCCAAAAAGAGCAAAACAGAGGAAGGAGGAGAAGACCAATATAACCTCTCGCAAGAAATCAAACACAAGGAGACATGCTGGAAGCTAAATGGAAAGCCACCAGGTCAAGAGTGGGGAAACCAATAGATCAGCAGAGGGTTCAAGCATGCACGGCAGTACAGCCCAAAACTAAGAAAAAAGTAATGCTGCGAGGAAGTTCAACAATAAAGAAATTGAGAAGTGAAAAAACTTGCTGGCTTTTCTTGAGAAGCCTTCCACACTTGCTCTATGGATCTCTCAGGCAAATCTTCATTTTCTCTTTGCATGAAAATGCACAAAGATTTATGCCAATTCTTGGATACGAGACTAGGTGCCACAGATCATATGACCACCATATCTTCCACAGCTATACAACATGCCCAAGTAACACAAAAATTAAATTGGCAATTGCTCTTCAGCTACTGTTGCAGGGTTTTGAGATATACAAAACTCACATACCCTCATCCTTAAGAATATCCTTCATTTACCAAAATTGTTGGCCAGTCTTGTCTCCAATTAGAAGCTTATCCATGATCATAAAGGTTATGCTATTTTTTCCCTTATTATGGTTTTGGTGATCAGGATCGAGAAGGACTGAACTTGCCAAGGAAAGAAGAGGCCTTTATTACCTAGAATCATATGAGAAAGGGAGGAGCAACTTGTCCGGTGTTTGTCTTTCCTTAGTTCCTCGAATAAAGATGCCATTTGACTGTATATTGTCACCAGGTCATCCTTATTAAGGTTAGGAGTCATGTTTACTCATTTGTTCCAAGGACTAGATATTTCTGAGTTCCATTGTGATATTTGTCAATTGATAAAAGATACTTGTTTGTCTTTCCATTAGCTATAAAGGAGGTTCTCATCCTTTGCATTTCATTCAAGTGACATATGAGGCCCCCCACTGTATGCAATGTTTTTCAGGCTGTTGTCTTTTAACCTTGATGATTGTCTTCAGGTTAAATGGCTTTTTGTTCTTACACAAAAATATGATGTTCGCATTGTTATATACCTAATGACTCAAAACCAATTTGGGGTTAGAGTTAATATCTCAACCAGAATTTCTCACCCCACTTTTAATCACAGCATTATCCATGATTCATCTTGTGTTAACACACTTCAAGAAAACAAGAGACCCAAAAGAAGCAAACGAGAATTTACTAAACACCTATTGACTTTACACTTTCTAAGGAATGATCCTTAGTCCTATTGGGGAGACCTCGTTCTTACGTCCACATACATAGAAAACAGACTTCCTTACATATGTTATACAAGGAAAGTCCTATAGAGATCCTTAATAGTTTCTAACACCCCCCCACCCCACCCCCCCGAAACTCCAATGGCCTCAAACCATGTCTTTGTTCATGTCCACAACCAACAGAGGTAAGCTAGCCCCCTAAGCCATAAAATGTCTCTTCCTTGGTTACCCATCTACAACCCTTCATCTAGAAAATTTTACAACTCTACAGAAATTAAGAACTTTCTTTTTGTCTCCAATTCATATCTTCAGGAGGAAATTTAAATATGGAAAGATAGTACTTATGGGTCCTGTGACCACTCAAAGACTTTGAGCTTCCTCATATTCCAGCCCGCGTTCTTAAGCTCAAGTCCTCTAGCCTATCACATCTGAACCACCCAGTTCTACTTACCCCGAGTCATTTTCTATCTCAACCATTGTCACTCATAAGCTTCCAAAGTTCGCTCAGGTGTATTCAAGGAGAAAGGACATTCCAGAACTGATACAAGTCCCAGAATCCAACTGAGATCATCACAGTAAAATCTAATCCACCTTAGATGTACAAGTGGTTGAAATATATACTGACTCAATAATGACTAGAGCTTCCCATTATTGTTAGAAAAGTTACCAGAGTGCACTAAATGACCCCTCCATCCTCTATCTCATTATATCTCTCTTAAGCACCTGCCACCAGCCCACAAGAGGTTCATTATAAGTTTAAACACTGTTTCTGTCCCTCACACTGTTTCTGTGGTACTGTCCAGATGGAGATAGTGGGCTGCTACGAGAGAGAAGACGAGCCAGTCCATTAGAATAGAACAAAAACATGGGAGATTGTTGATAACCATAAGGGAAAATATTGTTATTCAAAATGGATTTTCACCATGAAATACAAGACTGATAAACCCCTTTAACAGATATAAAGCACATCGGGAGGCAAAATGAACACTCAGACTTATGGGGTTGTTAAGACTTATGGGATTGATTTTCAGGAGACTTTGCTCCAGTTACAAAATGAATATTTTGAGGATTCTGTTTTCACACTGCTCACTTAAATTAGCAACTCCTTCAGTATGATGTTAAGCCTGAATTAAGTCTTTATAAGATGTATGGGATTTGATTTTCATGAGGCTTTGCTCCAGTTACAAGAAATGAATATTTCGAGGATACTGTTTTCAGTGACTGCTCGCTTAAATTAGCAACTCCTCCAGTCTGACATTAAAAATGCATTTGTCCATGGTGGTGTAGACGAAACCGACATGAACATTCCACCAGAACTTGAGGACACATGTAAGAAGGAGTGCCTGAAAAAGGCCCTTTATGGATTAAAACAATCAACTAGAGCATGGTTCAGAAGATTTGCAAAGGTTATAAAGGATTTTGCGAATATAAAAGGCCAAGGTGATCAAACTCTTTCCATTAAGCATTCAACTGCAGAGGGAGAAAAACTTAAAAAGTTTCAGATAAAGGAACGGGATGAAACTGAAGTACTTCAACACTCCATATCTCAAACAAAAAATTGTGACTAATTTATAAACATACACTGGGAAGAGTGGTGTAAGCCAGTCTCCACCCCAATGGATTCAGACCATATGTTATGATAAGGAAAAACCAGTAGCTTTTAAAAGAATGTCACTGAGGTTAGTTAACAAATTCATATATCTCACTCACACTCGCCCAAACACAACATACTCGGTAAACTTGATTGATCAATTAATGCACGAACCAAGAAAACTACATCTTCAAGCGGCTTATAAGGTGCTAAATTACTTGAAGGCAATCCAGGGAAATTTCTGTTCAAAAAGAACGATATGCTACTCTAGAAGCTTACACCAATGCTAACTATGTAGGCTTCTTAGTGGATAGAAGATCAAGTACAGGGTACAGTATTTTTTTGGACATAATCTGGTAACATGGAGGAGCAAGAAAGGGAAAATGTGGTGGCACGTGATCCATAGAATCAGAATCTGGGGCTATTGCTCTAGGGTTGTGGCTAAAGATTATGCTAGATGATTTGAGAATCAAGTGGAGATGTCATATTAAGCTTAATTGTGATAACATGTCAGCTGTTAATATTGCTCATAATCCTATACAACAAAAGAGGACAGATGTTACAAAACATAATGAGAGAGATATTTCATTAAAGAAAAATTCAAGAAAGAGTTAGTTTGTATGTCCTATGTTCCATCAGAATCTCAATCAGCTTGTCTAAGAAAGGGGCTGAATAGTTACAGATTTCATGATCTTGAATTCAAGTTGAGAATGGAAGGCATGCATTCCTCAGCTTGAGGGAGAGTGTCGAGGATAATGAGCTGTAAATAACTCAGGAAGCTTGATTTGAAATCCCTTAAATGTTGGGATACAGCTAGATAGTTCCAGATTTTGGGATGATTTTTAGTTTCCTGTATGTCAAGCTTTCATATTGTTAGTGTAGTGAGTGTATATCCTTAATTACAGGTTTGATTTGTAGGCTTATTCATTAAATAGCATACGATTAGGATTTGAAGATCTAATAGCTTGACTCTAAGTATTATGCTGGACTTACAATTACATATGCAGATCCCTTTTGTACTTTAAAATGTATGAGAAATAAGAAGATTTTCTTTTTTCACAAATATCTTGGGGCTGGCAAACCCAAACAGGGAGCTCAGTAAGCATTCATTCACCAAATCTAAAACTCAATAACATTAGCTTCTTGAAGGACCAATCGACTTGATGTAGGTGAAGACAATATTCTGTCAAGAGTATCTCAACAATAGGTAGCAATACTATATCGAAATATTTCCTCATGGAAAAGGACTTGAGTCAGGACAAAATTATAGAAGACTGCACAATTTACAAGAACAATATTATAAGAGAACATGCCACAATAACCAGAAAAGCTAGATGCATTATAGGAATAAGGAATTATATCAGTGATTTGGACCTTACCTTCCTCAGGAGGCTCACAAAACCGATCAATTGCTTTGATATCAGAGAGTTTCACACCATCAACGCTGAAAAGTCCTCCATGGACCACAAAAACTTTCCCATTTATGACATGAGCCAAAGGTAAATAACAAAAAACTTCCGCAAATAGTTCCACGAAAGTATCACTCAGTTTGGACTTGACCTCGCCCTCGAAACCATATATCTTGTTCATGCTCTTGCTTTCATGGTTCCCTCGAGAAAGGTATATAGCTGAAAATTAACCCAAGAAAAAACAAAAACTATCAGGACAAACACTACATGCTGTAAATGCTGGCGAAACATATCCGAGAAGAGATGAATGCCAGATCCTTGCAGAATTTCAAGATTATTAACCATTATTTTAGATCAAAGATAGAAAACTAGTGACACAACAGTGAGCCCCTTGTAGAATTTGCACAACCTTGGACTGATTTTGTAAAAGACAATGCTAGGCACCATTTTATGCAGCTACACGCTGAGAACTACCCAACATGGGATTTGATATTGTCAACCAAGAGGGCCACTCATTTCATTAATGTGAAATGGACACACTTCAGACACAGCAACAACTAAACCTACACCAGGGACTCCTCCTGATACATGCCGGACACTTAGTTATATAAGGTTGTCACTGAAGCAATGAGCAATGAATATCAAAGATGCATGAGAAAGCCAGTATCACCTGATGGAGACATGCACTTGAAGGCAAATAGGGTGAGTATGACCTCTACAGAAAAGGAACCCCTATCTACGAAGTCTCCATTGAACAGATACGGATTATCTTCTGATGGAAGTCCATTGAGCTCAAATATATTTATCAAATCATAAAACTGCAAACACGTATCATTAGTCAATTATGTTAGTTTCTGCAAGAAAAGAATAGAATAACAAATTCTCTCATGGTATTAAGCATGGTATAAACAGGAAAACTGCGTTTCACAAATTAGCATAAATCCAAAACATAGAAGGGCCAGAAATATTATTCATTGCATCAACAACAGAGAGACTACTAAAGTACTCTCAACATTCATAAATTTAGGCACCTAGCATGCATGGATTGTCTTTTCATGCTGGTGTCCCTATCCATCAGCTGACAATATCTCAGTACACCTAGTCTGTTAGTGCATACATAACGTAGCAACCCAAGCTTCTTAGAAATATTGCTTCCATGGGTGAAAAAATGGTCATAACTACTCTTAAACATTATGTGTGTGCAGTGGCCAGCTAACAAAAAGGAGATGCTAATACTGATGAGATGCTTCAATGGAATTCAGTAAAGAAATAGTATTACCTGACCATGAACATCACCGCATACAGTAAAATGCTTCCCGTTAGGAACATTAATATCAACAAGAGATGGCAAAGCTCTGAGCATTTCTCTTATTTGCAGCACAATCTGGTATGCATATCTATAACAAAAGACCATCAATCAGAGTCAAATACTAACTTCTTTCACCAAACAATGATATTAATAAACCTCATAAGGTGTCATACAAATTCGTACTCACCCAACAAGGCAAAGTGAAAATATAAAAAAATTATTGCCCAGTATGTAATGCACATATTAATGTGCTGGCACTATATACCGTTTGTGTAAGCACTTTTGGTTCTTGAAGTCGTCCATCATTTTCTTCACAAAGTCCAATGTCACAACATCTCCCTCAATCCTTGCACCAGCATATTGCGGTTCCACATCTGACATCCGGAAAAACAGTCATTGTTGACTTGCTTGCCTTAATTTAGTTTTAAGGAGTATACGAAGTGAAGTAAATCAGTTTCGGAAAACTGCTGGTAGCATTTCTGGAAAACATCATTGTTTAGCTAATAATTCCATGCCACTAACATTCAAATGAATTACATCAAAGTACTTGGGAGCAGCACATCGTTCTTTTAACTGAGATAAAAAATGATAAAGGAAATAGTTGTTTAGGATAAATGTCCTTTTAATAGTTGCTCTCTACCAATACAGGCGTAATGGCAGGAAAGTACCATACACTTCTTCATCAATCCAAACTATCCAATTTTAGCTTTCACCTTTCTAGGAAAAACATGAAAAAAGGAAAGTAACATTAAAAACATAAAGACATTATTTAGATTCTCCATCAAAACATTAGCCTCTAGAACATACCCCGGTAGCTTATTGCATTATATTTGGCTACTCATTTGTGAACATTTGAGTACTAATCCTTCAACGACCAGGAATACAAATGTATGAGAAGCTTCAAGAGGTAACATCAATTTGTTAAGTTCTGATATGAATAAATAAATTTTGTTTATCTAGTGAACAAGAAATCTGTTCAAAATTGCCCACATGTATGATGCATGGGTTTTGCTTCATTAGATGTTTGGCCACAGGAAGGTGACTTCGACGTTGACTAGTCTCAAAGAGATACAACTCTACTCCCAGATAGCCAAAGCAAGACCTGCTATTTGAACAGTTCCCTGTTCTTCTGAGCTTCTTGAGAGTGCAGGAACTGGGTGATGCCAGTGAGGTCTTTGGTCCAATACCTAGAGATTTTCTTCCAACCATTCATGTTTCTTCAATTTTTCAGCAACTGAGTTGTGTATTTATACTCAAAATCAGTTCCTTTTGATCACCAAAATCCATAATTTTCTACCTTTAACCAATTTCAATGTTAAACCTTGAATCTGTACCAGCAATATTCCAACTGATTCTAATTAGCAGGATCCTTGGGTACTTCTCCACCTCTCGGATAATCCTAGTCTTCACCTACTCCACATTAGTATTTTGCCTTCTCATTTAGCTTCTGAAACAGAAAGATGCTCAGTGAAGTCAAGATCTCACTTTGGGCCAAACTAGTAGTTCACCCAAAATTTAGGGCACGAACAGATATGGTTCTGATAAATTAAAGTAGGTTTGACAAAAGGCAAAATAGGGATTGTGCTTGGTTCATTTTGTATGCTACTTCAGATTACATTGGTATATTGCTTTGGGCTTGGTTCATTTATATGCTACTTCAGATACGTCGAAAATCCACCATCCAACTTGATTCAGTCTTGAACCATGGCAGACAAACCCCAAGACTACAGAGGCGCATTTATGATTCCAATGCAAAATTAACTTGAAAAGAACAGGAAAGAAAGCCCAAGAATATCGTATATAAACACCTACATACAGCTGATGATGTGGCCAAATTCAGAACCTTAGAAAGCATTCTAATAATTATCAAAATAAGCCAGGAAAGAAGAGGAAGTCGAAACTCAAAGCACAATCAGATATAATCAGCCAATGAAATGGTCAAAACTGATCCCCGAAACTGGAACTTAAAAAGCGTTGCAACAATCATAGAAATTAGCTAGCACAACACAGAAAATCAGAGCATAATCAGATGTAAGCAGCTGGTGCAGTGGTCAATACTGAAACCTAAATGCTTGTGATTTTCCTAAACTCAAATGATTATAAACGCTTGTGATTTTCCTCAATGCTAAATTTAATCTTAAATGATCTAACCTAATTCAAGTGTTCGACACTTGGTAAAGACACTGCCTTTGCAGCGGAACAGCCAACATGTTCCCCATACCACAAATACCATCGCCATAGCTGTTGCTGCCACTGCCATGGCTCCATCAGTCCCCACATGCACTGCCAGTACTGCCACTAGTGCTACTGCCGCTGCTACAGCAGTGACTTTCAGGGAAACAAAAGATGAGCCTGGGCTAGTCCCTAAAACGATAAAATATTATATACTAGTAAGTATACGAGTTCCCAATGGATGTAGTTTCGTACTCAGTAACATTTGCAAAGTACAAGTTGAGCATGTCCAATATTTTCTTTCTGGCTCTTACATAAGGGGTCCATTCTCACATATCGGATCCAAGACAACCCCCACTTTGTGCAACTCTGATATGAGTGTGCACACCCCTTTTTTATAAGCAAGTGATAATAGTGTGATGTCCCAACAGTTACATCCAGCATTTCATATACACATTATCATTTTAACTCTATGGTGCAAGATATATGCAGAAGTAGAATTTGAACACAGGAGGAAGCTTATTAATCCTATTCCTTGATACAAGGAATGCCAAATAAACATGATTTTATTCATTCTCCACTTGTGACCATCTTCAATATTGAAGAGCATAAAAAATCATGAGTTACCAATCTCAATAAGTAGCAAAGATATTGTCAATCATTTAGGTCGCAATATTTCACTTCATTGATACTGTTTCCATATTGAAGCTTGATATGGAGGATATAAGAAGATGAACGGCAGCTTTACCCAGTAACTATACCCTGAACTCAGAAAGATGCTTGTACCAAGAGCATTTGAGATGCCAATTATAGTGTGCAGAGGAAACTATCCATTTTATGCTATCATGCATTCCAACAAAAATTCTTGTGATTTAAATGCAGTTAAAGGCAGGATTGTCATAGCAAAAAAAATCCAGTGACAAATTATCCAGTTTGACAAATAAGGGAAAAAATTGAGGGGGAGAGAGAGAACTGAATTTGCAGGAATCACTAAAGATTTTTAGCAGGAGCAAAAGACCTGAACTTTTCTCAAATCAAATTTTGCATACCTATAGTGTGATAATCAACAGAATCAGCTACTGATCGTCTTCCAGATTCAGGTACAGATATAGCTTCTTCAAATTTTAGCTTCATCACTGCTTTCTCGCATTCCTTCAATTTCTTTGTAGCATCAGGGTCATTTGGACATATTTTCTTAACCTAAATTACACAAAAGTTCAGTAAAATATAGATCAGTGCACAGAAAATGTTTATCAAATAATGTACCTAATTTCCAGGAGTGAACAAAAGAAACTTTGAGATATATATTAAAACAGCATGCAAGTAAATAGGATGGAATTATATGCAAATCAAGCATATCATTAATGTGAATAGCCAAATTTGATGTTGAAAGAATAAATCATAGAAGAGCCAGACCAAGGAAAATAGTTCATCCTTGGCATTACACAGTTTGTTTTCCAAGTTTACACCAGTACAATTATTGGATTTGCGATTATGCTGGAGAAAAACCAGAAACCGAAGAAGAAAAATAAGCAGAGAAGAAAAGTTCACCAAGAGAGTGGATAGTTAAAACCCAGAGTCTTGTGAGCAACAATAATAGAGATTGCTATTCATTGATGGCTTTTCTCATGCCAAAGAGGATCACGAGAAGAATGTATCCAGCATCAACACCTAAACAATGATGTTATGGACAAAAACTTACAATCATGATATTGCTGTTGGAGAAAACAAAAAAGGATATGGGTCCTACCCACCTCCTGGGCTCGTGTCAGGGATTAGGGATAACATTAGCTGTTATATTTTCATGAAAAGAACATTACACTAGAAAGGTATTCTCCATGCTTTTTATATTTTGGATTGTTTGCACTAGATCCAACATGTATTACAACCAGCTTGCAAATACCATATGTGTGTGTGTTCTTTGCTGTGTGTGTCTTTTTCTCTTCCTCCATGTATGCATGTTAAAATCTTTGTCAGTCTTAAACTAGAAGCTCAGAGGTATCAGAATATCTATCCAAATAGAGCAACCTCATCTAAAATATGCTAGTTACTATGATGATATGATCTAGTTGGCGGCCAGACCTTTTAAAACCATATTAACAACTTTAGATAAATTTGGTATACCCTGTGATGACTTTCAGTATTCTACCCGAGATTACTGGTCTATGAGAAACAGACATTCAAGCAGAAACAGATATTGTTTCTGACACGATATCCAGTCATAGCTCATTCACATTGATGCAAACAACATATCCCAAATAGCTGCTTGCCAAACTTTCTCATGCATTTCTGTAGGAAGCAAAACCACCCTCACTAAATCAACAAAGATTTATTCTTTGTACAACGAACAAGTTTAAGTGCAAACCTTTTAATAAAAACCATCAATAAACTTCAGCAAGCATATAAAATGCCAGCACAATAAAGAAAAGGAAAGCCACCTGTTGAAAATCCTTAAGAGCTTCTTTAAACTTTCCCATTGCCAAATATGCTGCCCCTCGTCTATAGTAACCCTGTAACGAAAAGCAAAAATAATAAGAAAAAGAACCAAAAAAAGTTAACGCACAATCATTAACTCCTTAGGCATACCCAAAACACAAAAAGATCACATCCGCCTTCCCCAAAACAAGAACCAAAAAGGGAAAAAAAAAAAAAAGAGAAACAAAAGAAGAGGGAAATTAGAACTCGCCTTCGAATACCTCGGGTCGATTTCAATGGCTTTTGTGGCGTCTTGTATAGCACTTCCATACTCTTCCAATTTGGTGTGAGCGAACGCACGGTTAGCCCAGTACACCGCATTGTTGTTATCCACCTCTATCGCTTGTGTATACAAATCAATAGCCTGAGAATATTTATGGGCTGAAAAACAATAAGCATGGAAGAACACATTAGAATCAAACAAATTCCCAACACACCAAAAAAGAGATCTTCCGTAAAGAACTTTTGTATAATTTAAGCTAAAGTACCTTTGAAGGCTTCATTGGCCAGGAGTTTGAGTTCTTCAGCTCGCGAAGTATTTGTGGAATTTTCAGTAGCCATACTCGGGGGCATGCTAAAAACAGCTATACCAAAATGATTGATTTTCTTCGCTTATTACCGAGAATGTAATTTCTACAAGAAATATTGAGTGCTTGCAGTGTGTGAGTGTGACAAAGATAGATGGTGGAGCTGAATGAAACCGGTTTTGCCCTAGTTGATCGTTACTTTCTTATTGCTGCTCAGGAAATAACTAAAACTGCCAACAGAATTAGCTGTCGTTCCCTCTTTTATTTTTGTTGTTTTTCTGAACACCAATTAGTCGTAGGTATTTGTGGTTTTTTTCCTGTTTTTGCCCGTGATTATCCAAGCTAACGGTATTGGCACAATCAACTTGTGTACTTAAATTTCATAAAGATAAAATTATAAAATTTATGAGTTAAATGTAGGAAAAAATTCAAGGAACTTGTGATATTGGAAATAAAAAATAAAGTATCAATTACACTCCCTGTAATATAAGAAAAATATAAAAGAAATCCCCAAGGCAAGAGTGTGTGGTACATGCGCGTCGACTGAGATTTTAGGTATGAAAAAATGTATTTTTTTACAATTTTGTCCTTCTCTCTGATTAACATATATAATATTATATATATTATATGATAAATAATATACAATTTAATATACATTAGCCATGGCTAATGTTTTAATCCAACTTGCAAAAACAATGGTTAATGGCCGTTGCAAAGAAGTGGTTGATTTATTTTGCCATGATTTTTTTTCTTTTGACTATAATAATTAATCGTAGTGAAAAATCATATTTCTAGTGTTGACATGCCCAGACTTCTCAGAATTTTCAAGTAAGGTGGTCTTTTGCTTACTTTCCTTCTGAAATTTGGTCTAAAACCCTGGAATCTTCTTCAGATATATTGTGTGTTTTTCCCTACTCACTGGCTTTGAGTGTTTTTAAGCCTCATACCTTAAACAAGTGTTGGTCAACGGAAGTTCTCCAAGGCATAGGAGTCGTGAATCTCTTTTTCCCCCCCCAGTTTGCAGCTAAGGTGTCCTTATCCTCTTTTTAATTCTAATAAATTTTGTACTACTAATTGTACTTAATAAAAATCCTTTGGTCATGCAAGCCTAGATGTTGGGCAAGTGGATTGCCTTGGTCTACTTTGACTTGGTGTTGGATCGTCTGGCCAATTAGGCCCTTCAGGATCTTGCAGCTCAACCTATCAAAACCGACCTTGTCCTCAATGTGGAAGCCTAGGTGTGGAACCCCGAATTTCTTTAGGAGAGGCCCAAGTTGCCTCAGTCTCATCCTGACCTTGTTATTGCATAAGAACTTGAGGTTGAGGGCCCATCTTAGTGTTGACCGTGCACTAGCCCAGGATGTGAAAGGGTTGCAAACAGCAATTGGACCTAGGGGTTTTGGGGAAGAGCTTCAATGACCATTAGAGTCTAGTCATGAAAGGCCTTTAACAGTGAGGCATGAAAAAGGGAGTGGATGCTTGACCCCTCTAGCAGATTAAACTTGTAGGCTACATGTTCGATCTGACGTAAGATTCAAAACAGACCGAAAAAATACCGCGCTAGTTTTTGTGAAGAACGGTGGCTCACTATGACCTGGCACTAAGGCTAGAGGAGCAAGAAAACCCAATCGCCCGTAGAAACAGTTTGATCTTGACTGTTGTTGTCAGCTTGTTGCGTCATCTTAAGGTGGGTGCGTGATAGGTGATACTTGGCCATTGACAAAACATCTTAGGAACGGCTAAAGGCTCATCAATTGGAGCAATCGGAGAATAACCCAACACATTGGAGGTGGCCGTTGAGGGCGGTCAACTATAGAGAGCCTGAAATGGGACCGTGCCAATCGATGAGTGGAGAGTGGTGTTGTACAAATACCTGCGAGATGTAGGAAACGCCCCTATATACGAGGTTCCTCGATAACAAAGCATTATAGAACGTCTCCACCACGTAATTTAGGATCTCTGTCTGCCTATTCGTTTGGGGGTCGTAAGCACTGTTGTTGGATAGTCGTGCCTTTTAACTGCAAAATCTCCTGCAAAAATCAACTAAAAAATAAGTTGTCTTGATCACTTACTATAGTTTTAGGGATACTATGGAGGCAAAAGACCTCAACTGCAGATATTACAGCGAACGAAAGGGTAGTCAATTTGAAAGGGCTAGAAGATGTGCATACTTGGAAAGTCGATCCGCGACAATCCATATCACCTTTTTCCCACTAGAATTCAACAGGTGAGTCCTAAAGTCCATGCTCAAGTCCTCTCATACCCATTGTGGGATTATAATAGTTGTAAAGCCCCTATAGGTTTTTTAGTTGAATATTTGCTATGTTGAAAGGTAGCACAACGCCATAGGAAGGATTTGACATTGTGGAACATCTTCGGCCAGTAGAAAGAGCTAGCTAGATGGGAAAAGGTGCCACGGATGATGAAATGGCTGCCAAATGGGGTGGAGTGAAACTCAACGAGTAAGGTGGACCCATTTGTGTTTGTTCAAGAGTCAGTAGACTATGTCCATAAAGGGCTACCCTGTGCTAAAGAGAGTAAGTTAATGGGTTGTTTTGATTGCATTGCAAGTGTGCAATAATGAAACAATTGGTTGGTGTATCATAGAATTCTTATGATTGGTTGATGATGATTAGGAAAGTTGTCATGACAATAGATAATAAAAGGACTGTAACACTAGAGTGTTGAGATAAGGCATTGGCTATGGTGTTGTTGCGGCCCAGAGTATAGAATATCATAGTCAAAGCTGAGGAGCATCTTGAGCCACTTATGTTAGGCGGGGATCTGAATGGTTTGATTGAGTAGGCCATAAAGATTTTTCTAATTCATCTAGATGTGGAAAAAATGCCACAACAAGTAATGGCGCCATTTACAGACAGCTTCCTTAATGCCAAATATTTCCATTTCATAGTCAGAAGTTGATTGCATAAGTGGCCTCATCATTTTCCTGAAACATGCTTAGCGTGCTCCCGTTGTGAGAGACTACACCAACAACCACTTGATAGGTATTAGTGGTGACCTCAAATGGCAAGGTCAAATCAGGTAACTGGACAATCAGTAGGGATAACATGGCCGATTTGAGGGTCGTGAATGCATCTTTCGACTGGAAAGAGTGTTCCGGAGTAGGCCGATAAAAGGGTAGCAATGGTGGCATGTTAGAATAAATGATCAAAAAGCCAAGTGAATTGGCGATTTTGAGAACTATTTGACAATCTTTATTGATGCAATATTATCCTAATGATTACAGTAATTATTAAACAATGATTTTTGTATTTGTTGTGCTTACTACTAACATTGAACAACCTTTCAATGTTACAACAAATGCCCACAGATTGAATGGTTAAACCCGTGGAGTTTGGTTGCTCATAGGTTGGAGGCTACGAAATCAACTTTGGGACCAATCTGAAATCTTCCAAGTCGAGCACCTCAAAATTGGGAAGCGAGTGCCCTATAGAAACTTGTATTAAGTATTGCATTCACTAGGTGAATGCCAAGTTTTATAGCTGACAAATGATGGTCGTCTAGACAATTTTAGTGGGTTAGTCGGCAAGGTAATTGACTGACTGAATTGACTCACGGAATTATCATATGAAATTCTTGGAGGCTTGGTCGCTATAATTAAAATTTCCAATTCAGATAGTACAGAATTAGTCCTCAAACTTGAGCAATCATGTGAGGCAGGTGAATACAAAGGCTATATTTTGGATCTGGAAAGAGATGACCGTTAATTTGACATGGTCATTATAAGTCTTATCTAATGAATCAGAGTATGTATCAAGGATGGTGGATTCCAAGAAAGGATCTGTCCCTTGTCAAGTATATAACGATGACGTTTCCTATGCGCTTTGAGATAGTTTAGACTCAGAAAGTCTATGGTCATAGCAACTAATTGAGTGGGAAGGAATTTCCTACATCGATAAATCGAGTAAACTCATCTCGAGTATGAAGCATAGTTGTCTAGTCAAGAATGGGAATCGATGCTCAATTTCATGCCCTAAACTAATGCCAGAAGACAGTCGACAGTAGTAGCGTACCTGTATGGAACTCAGAGCTTAAATGTTAACACCATTATTCACCTAATCTCCAGTGTCATGAATCGCTGCTAGACGACCACCTATGATAATGAGCTATTTTCAATTATCGTTTAATTAAAAATAATTAATTTAATTTAATTTAATTAATTGTGTTGTGCGCAAGTCCAAGTCTAGTTGAGGGTAAACCTAAAAAGTCACACATAAATCACTGGGGATTTGATGAAATAATTTCGAAAGCATAAATGATTGTATCTTTTATGAGAAATAATCCGTTTGGATGGATAGTTCAAAATTTAATTAATTAGATTAATTGATTTTTGAGACTTCACCTTTTAAACTAATTAGATTAATTTAAATGAGGTTTGGATAATTTATTAGTAGGTTTGCCTAATTAATGAATTGGATTCATTAATTAGTATAGATTTGCTGGGAATAATTAATCGGACTAATTGTATTTTGTTTGGGGTTAATTAATTAAATGAATTGAATTCATTAATTAATAGTGCATTTGGACTTGTGAATATTAAATTGGATTAGAATATTCACTTGAGTGTTCTTTTGATATTTTGTTCAATTAAATTAAATAATAAATCCAACAAATTAAGCAATTAGGACAAATTAAATGAGACCAGTCTAAATGCACATGCCCTAACCCATGTTTGACCTTTACCAGATCAAAAGAATGAATTTTTCTTATAAAAGAAAGGACTAAAATCATCCACATATAATGTACGTGGTAGTCGAGAGATTTTTGGTAAGTTGTTTGGGATATGGAAGTTACCGAAGGGGTTTAGAAGATAAGCTCTTCCTTCTATATCTCCAACACATCATATAATCTCCTAAACAACTAGTGTTGGTCAATTTTTCTCTTCTCTCTACAAAGGATTTTCGACCATCTCACCTCCACAAGCTTCACCGATTTTTACACTATCCAATCTTGTGTTCTTCTTGGTATAGAACCAAGTCAAGAATAAAGAAAGATCAAAACACACTAATCAATACTTTAGTTTTGATTTTCTCTTCCCCGATTCAATCTTGAAGCACGAGATTTGAATCTTGATCCTTCTCAGTGTGGTGTGGATGTCGTTAGAGGATTCTTATGCTGGATTCTTAACTGGATGGATCTTGGAAGAGGAGCAATACGTGTAGACGATAGAGGAGAAACACGAAAGGTATTTCTCATTTTTGCATCTCTTTTTCTTCATTCGTAGCCAAAATGTGGATCTTGTTGTTTATTTTTTAATTATATTTCTACATCTATACACCAATAGCCCAGAACCTTCAAGGGAACAACTGTTGAGCGCCATTTACTGCTTTGATTTTTTATTTTACCGTGCTTCGGCCATGTTTCCAGGTCAATTCACTCCCTTCTCTTCATGGCACAATGGTGAACGAAATACTGATAATACCCCGTGAGGCCAAGGAACCCCTAAAGCGCCGATACGGATCTGGGCATGGCCCATTCCACCATAGCTTGAAGTTTAGATGGGTTAGCCGCCACACCAACGTCCGAGATGATATAGCCCAAGTTTTCAACATATTAGATATCGTAACTACATTTAGAAAGCTTCATAAAGAATCATTGTTAGTGAGAACCTACAACACTATATGTAGGTGAGTTAAATATGAATCTCAATCCCAAATATAGACAAGTATGTAGTGCAAAAAACCCAACACAAAATGTAATAATAAGGGTATTTCGTCATAACTGAGTGAAATGTTGCAGGTGCAATGGAGAGGTTGAAGGACATGATGAGGAATTCAAAATGGCCATGAACCATACGAAATGTCGTCTAATGGACATCCTCTGGGGCTACCCTAATTTGATAGTAACACCAGGTAAATACAACTTGAAAAACACTGTGGCACCATGTAGCCTGCAAGGAGCTCATTGGCCAATCGGAATCGAAAAAAGGTCATTGACCGTAATAGCATTCAATGCGCAATAATCAATGCAAAAATGCCAAGACCTATCTTTCTTATTCAACAATAAGATCAGCACGGAAACTAGACTCGTGCTAGGCCAGATAGTGCCATCGTGCAACATTTCTAAAATCAGCACTGTCGTGACCTCCTTTTGTGCATGTGGGTATCTGTAGGGTTTAATATTAATGGGAGAGTGGTGTGCTAGTAGAGTGATGTCAATCCCCAAAAACTCGGCAACATGGGATTGAAAAATGTTATGGAAGCTCCTCGAGTCTATCAAAATAATTACAGTGTACTGAGACCAGTTAAACACAAGGTATGCGTTGAACTTGAACCTAACCAAGTAGCTAGCAACAAGTGGAATTGAACAGTGTTGGAATAGGTAACCAGAAAATCAATTCGATTGGCAATTTTGAGAACTAATTAGCAATATTTATTAAAGAAATATTGTCTTGATAAATATTGTAAATATTCATTCTTGGTATAACGTGTTTGTTGTGTTTATCGATTATGTTAAACAACATTTTAGCGTCACGATAAATGTCCGTAGACTAATTGGATAATCCATGTAGTGGGTTAGCACATTGGATAGTAGCTGCGAGACTAGCCTCTAAGAGTTGGTCTGAAGCGTTGCAAATATAGGACCTCGAGATTGAGCATCAAAAGTCCTATAAAGACTTGCACTAAGCATCACATTCATTAAATGAGTGTCATATTTCATTGGCAACAATCGTTGGACATCTACGCAATCTTAGTGGGTTGGTTGACTAATTACTGAACCAATTGAACTGACTAGTGAGAATCGTCAAATAGAAGCTTTGGAGGTTTGGTTGGTATGACTCGAATTCTATGACTCCAATAGTACGGGACCTTAAACTTAAAGAATCATGACAGTCACATGCACCTAATGATTTTATCTTGGATCTAGCAAGAGGTAATCAGTGCAGTCAAAATGTGCAGTGAGTAGATTTCAAGAAGAGGATCCATCCCATGACGTCGATATCTATTATGTGCTTTAAGAGGCATTCAGGCTCTTAGAATACGTGACCACAGTGATTGGTCGAACAGGAAATGATTCTCTATATCGAACAATAGAGTAAACACAATCTCAAGTTTTGGGTATAGACTCCTAGTCCAGGATAGGAACTGATACTCAATTTCATAGCATAGACTAAGGCTGAAAGAGGGTAGAAGGAAGGACCGCACCTGTATGAAACTCAAGAGCCTAAATGTTCACCTAATGTCTAGTACCATAGATCATTACTAGACAGCCACTAATGGTGAAAAACATTTCTCATCTATGGTTGGTAGGGAATAATTAATTAAATTTGATTTAATTAATTAATTATGTTGGACATAAGCCCAACTCCAACTGAGGATGAAAATAAAGATTCACACATAAATCACTAAGAAAATATAAGAATTAATTTAAAATTAATTTCAAAATATGAGGATTAATTTAATGAGATTAAATTAATTCTAAAAAGTATAAATAATTGAATCATTTATTTCCATTTCTCATCATGCACGTAGGCTGGTAAGTAAATTTTATGATACTTTATTCTGTTTGGTACTTTTCTTGGTGTTGATTGGATTATGAGATTAATTATGTGCATTTACTATATGGTTGGTGGGTGTGCTTTAATTACAGGCCCTCAAAAATGGAGGAAAATCGATATCTTTTCAAGAGGGTTTTTTATCCAACTCATAGGAGGAATAAAGGGAAGAGTATCTTTTGTGGATCAAAAGTCAAAAAAGATATCATTAAGTTATTTCTTCTTTAAGAAAAAAACAAAGGAGGATCTTTTGCAGATAGTGTAATAATTTTAGCTAAAAAATTATGATAAATAATTATTATTAACTACGGTTTAAATAAAATCAATGTCAAAAAATAGATTTTTCACATGTTAAAAATATCTGCAATGACTTTTAGCCATAATAAAAATTTTAGTCACCCTCACAAAAATCACGACCATCAGTTACGGTACTTGCATTTATTGGTTGAATTTTGGGATAAGGAAATCTTTGTATTTCCTCCGTCATATTTCTTGGTTTTCATTGTGGCTTATAAGTCGAACGTGTTCTGCTGTAGTTTATTATCTACTAGCAGAAGCCGCATGCGATCCTCGCGCACATATTTTATTTTCTTATTGTAAGTAATGCAATTTTCACATTCCATTCATGTATTGTTGTAGCTCTTCATGTATCTTATATGTCTAATGTCCGTAAATACTTCTTTAAAAAATTAAAAATTAAAAAACACCAAATGCTAAGATACATGTGAAATTTATGAATAGGAATCAAAATGCTTTATATTTTTTTTTGGATAATCTATGGTTAATTCAAAATTTTTCTTTTTAATCATCATATATTGATTCATTTTTTGTCCCCGATAAGCAATGAGATAAAATAAGTAATGATAAAATCAATTTCAATTATTGTATCGCATTATGAGGAACTATAAGCACAAAAATAACTACATATTTTATGAATATATATCTCAAAATACAAATTTAAATAAATCGATGGGTTCGATGGGTTTTTTCTTCTCAAGAAAATGGTTTTAAGTCTCAATATTTTCGAACCAAATACATTATAAATCACCTAATCACAAAATATACCAAAAAAAAAAAGAGAGAGAGAGAAAGAGAAACCTAAAACCTTCTCTAGTTTAAAAAATAAAGGAGAATTCAATCTTGAATTTGTAATATTTAAAATTTGTATATTGTTGAACCAAATACAAATACAAAATTTGGGACGAGAACTATAAAATTATGCAAAATTTCCATTTTTGTCCTCCACAATTTATTAATTCGTACTGTAGAAAGAAATAAGCGAACACGTTAACTAAAAGAAAAGTGCAAATTTCGTAAAATTTACAAAATAATTTCCACCTTAGACACAAAAGAATTTCTTTCGTATAATAAGTATAGATGAACGAGCAGTTGTTTTGTTGGTACTGAAATGGGCTCAAGGTTGTGATTGTTTGCTTATGATGAGGGTACACATGTAATTTCAGGTTTCTGTCAAACTAATTTCAGGGAATAAGGTAGAACAAAATGGAATCAAGGTTGAGATTTTGGTTGACATTTACGGCTTTCTAGGCATAATAGAGAATTAGTATTCTTTTTTGTAAATTAGCTTGTTCTCTCATATCAATAAAAAAGGGTTGAGAACTTCGAAAAGCTCCCCATCCCCGAGTGGTTTAATTAAAAAAAAAGTTAAAATTTTGGTTTTTAACTTGAATAGATTTCAAGAATAACACTGAGGGAGAAAGAGAACCCGTGTGAGACAGAAAAGATGCAACTGATATTTTAGAGAGAGAGGAATCAGAGTTGTTGTTGTCTTGTAAGAATAACGAATGATCTAATCATTCACATTTTCTTCGCTATCTCCGAGATAATTTAATTTGTGCACAACTAGAGCACTCTTCTAACATGAGGACTGAGTGGGGATCTCCTAGAGTCCTCAGTCAGCCACTTTCCTACTTGACTTATTCCAACTCAAAAATCGGCGAGGCCTATGGTTTAATGGATCGAATTAGTTAAATTAAATTAAAGGCAAAATTTCACTTTTGGTCCCACTAAATAGAGTCATTCTCACTTTTGGTCCCGCGCTTTAGGTGCTCAACACTTATAGTCCCAAAACCCTAATTTTTGAACACTTTTAGTCCCACACCGTTAAAAACTGACGGAAACGGCACGTGACACGCACGTGCCGTTAGTCAGCTGGTATGGTCCATGTTGGTCAACGGCAAAATATCACTTTTGGTCCCACTAGATAGCGTTATTCTCACTTTTGGTCCCACGTTTTACGTGTTCAACACTTGTAGTCCAAAATCCTAGGGCCCATTTGGTTGTGTTTTCATTTTCATTTTCAATTTCCAACATTTGGAAATAGGTAGAAATGCTTTATTGGTTTTTGTGCGAAAACTGATAATATATTTGGATTAGTTGTTTCCAAATATAGGTATATAGGTGTGAGAATGTTGAATATATGTATATGTATTTTTGATGTGACAGAAATTGGTTATAAGGGTGACCAAATTGATTGAACATTTGTGTCTTTTTCTATTCATATTTATGTATAGATATATACATATATATTGTGAATGCCAAAAAAAAATGTGAAGAATATACTTTATTCAATACTTTATTTAAATAAGTTAGGTCTAAATTAAATAAATAATTTAATATGACCAAGACATCAACAATATAATTCTGTTTATATTTTCAATTTCAATTAAAATATTTTTTTTTGATTTTATATATATCAATAAAATAGTATTTTATATTAAGGTGCAATATAAATTTTTTAACACCTTTAGACCCACTCCGTTAAAAACTGACAGAAACGGCATGTGACAAGTCACGTGCCATTAGTCATAGGGGTGGCAGATGAGTCGAGCCGACTCGACTTTGAGCTCGAGCTCTATGTTTACTTGTTCACCGCTCGCGAGCTGGTGAATTTTTTTTTTTTATATATTGTTTTTAATTTTTTTATATATTTAATTTTATATCTGATATTTGATCAGTTTTATAATCTAAATTGATCGTATATTATAATTATTAATCAATATCATCTATTTTATTTTGTATAATAATAAATTATGATACTTTTATTTATATATTTAATCTTTATACAAAAATAAATCTAATCAACAACTTAGCAAATTATAATATTTTTTATAATTAAAATTACTATTTAATATGATATATAGAACTTTATGTTATATTTTAATATATATTTGTATTACGTTAATATTTTTTAAATTGACAAGTAATTCACTTATGATTCTTTATTATTTATAAATTTATGTCAAAATTTAGTAATTCTTATGAATTAATCTAAAAATCATAATAATAATAATAATAATAATAATAACAAAAATAATAATAATGATGATGATGATGGTTGAACAATTCTAATTATTATTTTTATTAGATATATAATGAGATTAAAAGTTTAATCAATAATTAAGATATCTTCAAATTTGGGCACCTGATTCATATGAAATTTAAATATATACAAGATTGTGTCTATTAGATCATATCAGACAGTATGATTTAAAATCACATGGCCTGATTCAATGATACTCGTCTTGAATGATTACTCTTATATTTCGATATCAGATGGTTTGGGTGTGTTTTTAGCATCTTGTTTAATTTTTTTTCTTGGGTTTGAGTGTGTTTTCAGGGGACAATGATTTGTTTATTTCTTGTTGTTGTTGTTTGGTTTTATAAAAGAGTTGTAATGTTGTATGGAAGACCATTATCGATTAGCAAAATTTCTGAAAAATTTTGTATGTAATGTTGTAAAATTCCTCTCCTTCCCACCTCTATTCTTCTGCAATTTCTGGAACAAAATCGAGCTCGAGAAAGTGAGCTCGAGTTCGAGCTCGAAAATAATGTATCGAGCTCGAGCTCGAGCTCAACCTCGGTGAGCTCGTTGAGCTCGAGCTCAAACAAAGAACCCTCTCACACTCAGTTTCTTTTTCCTTCCCAACCTCATTCATGGCGGCTCTTAGGCCTCTCTGTCTCTCTGCATTTTACCATACCAGTGATATTTGACTGAGAAGTTGCAGGATTTGGTCTAGAGGATGACTCAATGAACACAGCTCAAACAAAGAATCCTCTCACACTCAGTTTCTTTTTCCTTCCTAGCCTTATTCATGGCAGCTCTTAGGCCTCTCTGTCTCTCTGCATTGCATTCTTCTCACTCTCACTCACTCTGCTTCAGATGTTGAGTTGCTTTTGATGAAGATTAAGCTTTCACTGCAAGGAACCGCCGAGAACTTGCCGTTGTTGTGCTGGAATGTCTCAGTCCCACTCTCCATTAGGGTTTTGGGACTACAAGTGTTGAATACGTAAAACGTGGGACCAAAAGTGAGAATAACGCTATCTAGTGGGACCAAAAGTGATATTTTGTCGTTGACCAACATGGACCATACCAGCTGACTAACGGCACGTGCGTGTCACGTGCCGTTTTCGTCAGTTTTTAACGGTGTGGGACTAAAAGTGTTCAAAAATTAGGGTTTTGGGACTATAAGTGTTGAGCACCTAAAGCGCGGGACCAAAAGTGAGAATGGCCCTATTTAGTGGGACCAAAAGTGAAATTTTGCCTAAATTAAAATAAGCCCAAACAAGGTTCAATGGATATTTAAATAATCCAATTAATTAAAATCCATCGCAAAACTAAATGTCTATTTAATCCAATTAAAAGACATAAGCCCAATCACTCTAATTAATAAATTTAATTTATTATTAACCAAGGGCAATTAAGTTAATCTAATTCATTTAAAAAGTTAAGCCAAAATTTAATTAATTGAATTAATTAAATTTTGGGTCATCCATCATATAGGTTATTCCAATAAATGATTCAATCATTTATATATTCCATGAGTTAATATCATAGAATTAAATTAATTCATTTCTTATAGAGTTAATTCCTAATTAATCCAATAACTACTATACTAATTTGAGTGTGACTCTTTAGGTACACTCTAAGCTAGACTTTCTCTTGTATCTAACATAATTGATTAATCGAATTCAATTTTATTAATTATTTCTAATTAACCATTAATCAGAAACGCAAATTACCATGGGTGATTGTCTAGCAACAGTCCATGACACTAAAGTTTAGGTAATGCTGGTGTGAACATTTAGGCTCCCGAATTCCATACAAGTATAGTTTTACCATTAGCTGTCTCTCGATCTAAGTCTAGAGCATGAAAGTGAGCATCGCCTCCCATCCTAGACTAGACAGGTTTGCTTAAAACTCGAGATTCATTTTTCTATATTGATCGCATAGGAAACCATTCCCTATTCGGACAATCGTTGTGGTTACAGATTCAAAGAGCTTAACCATCTCTGATTGCATATGAGACTTCTACAGTCATACTAATCAAGCCTCAAATGCTTCCATATGACAACTCCACTTGAGTCAATTCAGTCGACTTGCCAATCCTGCCAACCAGCCACTAAAGTTACACAGACTTCCAACAACTATTGTTGATGAAACACGACACTCATTCAATGAATGCACTACATAATAAAAATCTCAATAGCATATTTGATATCCAGTTTCGAGATCCTCGACTTGAACATTTCAGACCCAACCCTCACAAGTTAGTTTCATAACTGTCATCCAATCTGCAGCCTAATTGGCATGGGCTGTTCATTTTGGTCTGTTGACTTTATTGTTATTAAAACAGTTCAATATAACTAAATAAGTACAACAAATACAACTATCATAAATGAATACTTACTTTTATTCATATGTATAATATTACATTACATTGAAATTATCAAAATAGAATACGTGAAGGTCAATCTAATTGACTTTTGGTCACCTATTCTAATACTAACTAATTCCCACTAATATTTGTTCTAGATAATTTTTCAATATATTAAATTTGTTCAATTTTTCATGAACTTTTTAATAATTTTTTATTATATCTTAAGGTATTTTTGAACATTTTAATCTATTTTACTATAAAAACTATTTTTCATTTATAGGGGTAAGTTGATAATAAAAATATTAAAACTTTAAATAAACTTGAATTAAGAATTGAGAATGCTCATACTATTAGATGAAAAGCACAATGTCAATATTATTATTATAATAATGTTGTTAAATCTCATGAAAATATTTTTACAAATTTCCTTACAAGAGATAGAAGCAGATGAAGCAAATTCCATCATCACAAGATTAAGGCACCTCTGAGAAAAACTTGAAGAGCTTGAGAAGAATTTTGGACAACTAACAGTAAAAGCCCAAGTAGTTGGCCAAGTTCAACAAGTTGATTTTGACAACGTCCAAATCACCATCAAGAGTATTATACTTCCTTCTAACATGTTATGGGACACTCATTGAACCAATTTAAAAGGCATCACCTTCGGTGATAACTCGAGAATTACGAGCTCAGGGCTCTAAACTTGCATTGAGAGTACAACACTCTATACCTAGAGTGGCAAATTCGAGTACTGCTTACACAAGGGTATCGCCAAACTATAGTGAAAAGGCAATAATTAAAATACAAGAAGCGCAAACTTCTCGTATTACAACTCAACCCAACACTTTTTGGTCAAAGTGGAAGATATTAACCTTAGGTCAATAACAGACTCCTCTAAGGTTAATACTAACAAATCTATTTCTTTTGTTTTTGCTTGACAGGTATATCAAAACATATGGAAAGCTCATTTCTTAAAGGAATTAACCCAAGCAAGGTTCTTGTAGTCACATCTAGAAAATACAATAGGAACTGTATGCTTGAGGATCCAACCCAAAAGAAGTTCGAGAATGGTATGACTTTGAACTCTTGCTTCAATTCATACTAGAGTGCCTAAATTTTCGAAATCTCTAAACTTTTAAAATGGATTAGATTGGAAAAGTTCATAGCTTCATTAAATAGAGGTTAACCTGGTTCTACCCTTTGAGTACCAAATCATCCATCTATCTTATTAAAAGACAAGAAGCTCCTCTCTTCCCTGAGCAGGCTATCCACTTCCCTTAGTCATAGTTAGTTAGGATAGGAGTCGAAACTATACCACCTCGTCAACTACGGTTGTGTACGATTCTTGAAAAAACAATCTGCGACTTAAATAAAGAGATATTTTGGAACTCAAGTTCATCTTGGCGACTGTAGATCACAACAAAGGGTTCTCACACCAATATTTCATTTTATCAAATTACAGATATCTAATATGACAGCATTGGACCGAATTAAAGCAGCAACAGATGAAGCCTCTTCAATTTTAACCATCAACAAGGATGAAAGATCTACCCAAGGGGTTTGAATTTTTTAGGTCTATCTCACAAAAATAGACAAAGTCAAGTTTCTATCTAATATATTTTCAAATGAATTAAATGGATCATTACTATTAAATTTCATGACAAGGAAGAGTAGTGAGTTTACGAAGAGTCTATTCGAGAAAAAGAGAATGCCCATTCGGGAGGATAAACTACCAGCAACAGAGACCACAAGAAAAAGGCATACAACATGATGAAGCAATGGCATAACCATATATGTTGTTGTTGTGAGTCAAAGGAAAACTCTTTATTTGGAATGAAGATCCGAGTGACCTAAAAGAAACCCAAATCCAACTCAAAGAAGGGTAAGAGATATCAAAAATAATTTACAAGATGGGGTAAAAACCTCATAATGCAAAAAATCAAGAAAAGGACTATCAACAAAAACAAACAAAAGAGGCCCACAATCTAAAGAGCAAGTGACAATAGATCAAAAAGCAAGTGGACGACAAGTCATAGTGGTCATAGTTGAAAAGCAAGAAGCCAAAAAGTAGATAAGAATGCAATCACATCATCTAAAATGAGTTTGAAATCCATGATTGAAGTCTGTGGGCTATTATAAATAGAGATATAAGAAGCATATGGGGATCATTGAAAGTTGTCCAACTCTTCAAATTATTAGCATAGACATAAAATTCTCTGAGAATTTTAGTGCCAATTTTAGAGTACGGGGATTTCCCCTAAGAGTCTAATCCTCTCTTATCTTATCCATAAGAGGCTAAACAATTATTTCCTTAAGCAAAGAAAGAAAAAATCTATATAACACTTTGAATATTTTTTTCAATAAATTCAAGTTTTTGGTTCAAACTGTGTATCCAAAATTTTATTAAGTCTCTATTTTAGAGTACTTTGACGCCCTAAAGTAGAAAACAAAATAGGGTTGCGTTATTTGTTGCTGAAAGAGTCAAGTTTCTACAAACCATATATTGCGATAATGTAATTGGAGAAAGTCCGTAAAATCAATGACTTGAAATACCCAATGACAAAGTGGTCAAACAAAATTATAAATTTATAAAAATTTAATTTTATGTTAAAAGTATGTCGGGCGTAACTAAAAATATGAGATTGGATTATGGGGTTATTATCAATAAAAGGGCAAAATGGTTTAATTGGGCTAAAAGACCAAAGTCGGTAGCATTTGAAAGATACAGGACTACATACAAAACCACTTGTACTTGGCTTCTCATGAACATGGTGAATAGGTGACCCACTTGTACTTCACCCCCCCCCCCCCCAAACGTAGCTTTGTTATTAATTTTAGAAATTGATCTTTAATAATTTTTAATTGCTATTATTTTAAGAAAATTGCCATTAAATTTTTATATGGTTGAATTTTAATTTATTCATTTTATAAAATATGAAAAATAAATTATATTTTTATAGTTTGGTGTTACAAATTATTGAATTTACTTTTGAACTGTTTTATCTTAATGCATTTTGTCTTTTAATTTAATTAACTAATTAATATATAATATATTAATATGCCCCATATATATATATATATATGCATGTATGTAATATAGTTAGATTCTATTGATTCTTTTTACTTTTTATCAGATCAGTGGTCCAATAATTTATCCAATTTAATTTTCGATTCGATTTTAAAACATTGTTTAAAAATAACTTAATTTAAAAATAAAAATAAAAATAGAAGCTATAAAACAAAAACACTTTTTAACTTAGTTTTTGACAATATACTAATAAAAGCTTATTATCAATATTTGCAAACCACTTGAAGAACAATTTTTCCATGTAATCTCAAAAATTCAATTGCACTGAATGCCAGCACCAGTGCTACACATTTTCATGATTTAACAAATAAATTAATATGCATCACTATATATGTTTTATCAAATAAATAAGCGAATGTGGTGGGAATTGGCAGGATTGAGACAGACAACCACATGATGGTGTGTAGGGTTGTAGTTAGTTATGATACCTAGTGTCCTGAGTTTAACAATCAATCATTTCGAGAAGATGAAACTAACAGTGTATCAGAGACAAAGGTTTTATTAAAATCACATACTAATACTAAGGTTGGGTGGGGGGGGCAAGTGTCTTGGTTTGTGTTCTCTCCTTTTCCCTAAAACGTGCAACATGGGCTTCTTCTTTTCACCTTGGAATCATCAACTTTATCCAAGATTACTACTATTTATTTGTACTGCATAAAGTGTAGTGTGTCTATGTGTGCTTCAATTATATGTGTTTTCTTTTCATGATGTCTATAGAAATTATTTATTTGTGATGTCTATACAATTCATAACTAAGGATTGTTTGCTTTCATATCTTATGAAGTTTTGGTCTTTGCATTTAGTTTTATTACATTAACATTCGCCTTGGAGATAGTTAATTAATGCTTTGACGTATCGACATGGGATGAGTTGTTTGGCTGTCGTACTTGGAAAGTGCAAACTCAAGGAGGACGTCACTTTGGGAAAGGAATTGTGTGATGCTTTCGACAGTGAGGTTGCTTCACGGTCCAAATTCTTGAAGTCGGAAGCTGGTAGAATTTATATTGAGTGTACCATATCCGACTTCGTGACCATAATCTGTCAAGATCATCCATCAAGTCTTTGTTAAGATCGCCCAAATACAGGGCCATGGATTTGTTCTCATATGGTCATTACTATATTCCATCAATGTAGGGGTTTGAACCCCATAAAATAGTTCTCCTGGTAAGTCCTCATGTGAGAGGATCTGCCAAGTTCTTCTTAGACCCTCACATAATCCAATGAGATTATCTCATTCTTCAAGAGTTCTTTCGCAGCTCCATTTCTGTTGTGAATATGTCTTATTTTGTCATTATAAGCATAACTCTTAGCAATTCTAAATGGCAGCCTAGAAATCACAATGCTGGAACACTAGTGCAATCAATCCCTACAAAGACACATCACCTAATAAGTTTCTCAACCACTCAGTTTCTTGACTTGTTAATTCAACAGCTATAAAGACTCCATGGTAGAACGAGCTATACAAGTCTGTTTTGCAAATCTTTAGGAAATAGCTTCTCCACTCAAAGTAAAAACATATCCCTAGTTGAACTTAATTCATCATTATCGATTACCCAGTTTGCATCACAAAATCCTTTTAACATAATAGGGAATTTATTAAAGTGAAAGGTCGAATTTATTGTACTTTTTAGTTATCTTAACAGGTGATGAAGTGCATTCTAGTGTTCATTGTTGGGATTATGGGTATAACAGCTTGGTCTGATCACAACATAGTGATGGGTGTCGAATCCACCAAAAATAGTTTCTAGGAACACTTTTGTAGAAGTGTGAGTAGGGTCGAATCCACAAGGATTGACTTTAAATTAATTCCTTCAAAAATAAAAATAATTACGGGGATTTTTGATTGTGAAGAAGAATAAAATAAAAATTAAATTAAACTAAAAAGCTAATAAAATTAGAAGAGGTATAAGAGAAAAGTATTCCAGTTAAAGACATGATCATGCTTAATTCCACGGTTGATCATAGATGCAAAGATAACAATTATTCATGATTGATAAATTGGTTATGGCCATTGGTACGACCTAACGATCTCACATTTCCTTACCTTGTGGATAGTCAAGGAACTTTTATTGACTAAATCCCTAATCAGTAAACAACATTGAGAACTTACTCAAGATTTAATTTACCGACAGCATTAAGAACTAGAAAGACCTAATTCTAATCAATAAATTCCTACGAGAATTTATTTAAGTTAAATTGTACATTCCCCACAACAAAATCAAAAACTTCTACATACTCAATTATGTTATGTTACCACTACTTATTGAACTAAACAAACAATTACAGATTTGCAAGTTCAATTGGCCAGACAAATATTCTTGACAATGAATAACGGTACCTATCATTCATAAATCAGATTATTTATAATAAAAGCACAGAGAACAACACAAATACCAATATAAATAAAAGTAGAAATCATAAATTAGATCTCACAACTTGTTGGAATTAAACATTGACCAAGTCTTCAATCGAAATGAGAGAACTAGCTAGACATGCTCATGGAAGAATGCATAAAAAGCAAAGTAAGAAAATATCATAAAAACGTAGAGAAATAGAGAGACGAGAATTCAAGGCCTGAAATTCTCAAGAGTTGAAAAGTTGGTTTTTAAAGTGAATTACATCACATATATATACTAACTAGATACCTAATTCTACTAGGATTAAAGGTGGATTCTTAATTGAATTAAAAGATTAATGAAAATAAAATTATAATCCTAGTTAAACTCCTCATTCATCAAAAAGTAGTCCAAGAAGCTCCAAATTCTTGCCAAATCGAGTTTGAGTCTTGTCCGAATTTTCATTTTGGTTCTTTTCTTCATTTTTCATTTCATTTGTCCTAATGCTACAAAATAAATTAGGAGCATTTTGGTCACAAAATATATCAAAATATCACATGAAATAAGCACAAAATGCGATCCTATCACATAGGCTATGTCAGGTCTAGTGTAATTTATGAGAAACATAACTCTCTCTATGATTTGCATACTCAGTTTGTGACACACCATTATCATTATTCTTTTTAAGATATATGTTAAGATCATAAGATGTTCTAACAGGTACCTCATCTTGACAATCAATTCTTTCTATTGACACAAAGAAATCCATTTTCTATTTTTCTAATCTTAATACCTAGGATCACATCAATTTCACTTAGATCTTTCACGTCAAACTATGGGAATAAGAATCTCTTGGTTTCCTTAATTATTTCTGAGTTGGTACCAAAAACCAGCATGTCATGAACACATATACATATAATAACACAATCTGTCCTAAACAATTTTGAGTAATTACATGTATCTTATGCATTTGTATTGTATCCATTGGTTTTTAAGGTATGATCAAACTTTCATACCATTGTTTGGGTGCTTGTTCAAGTCCATATAGTGAATTTCTAAATTTACATACTTTATTTTCTTGATCAGGAACCACAAACCCCTCGCATTGTTCCATAAGGTTTGATGCCCTTTTGGTCCTATATCTTTAGGGTTTTGGCAAATCTGTCCTTTAGTTTTTGGTATGGCAAATTAGTCATGTATCCTCTTAGATATTCGCGATTTTGGTCTTTTGGCTGAATTAAGCCAAATTAATGCTCATTTTTCCCTTCTATTAAAAATGCTCTTCTAAATCCATACACATGCTCTTAATATGGCCCAACATGATTCCGTAATAAAATTAAGCCCTTATAAATTCGTACATATTTTCAACTGCCTTGCTTCTGGGTATTTCAAGTCTCCAATTTTACGGACTTCCTCCAACCACACTATCGCAGTTGATGGTTCGCAGGCACTTGGCTCCTTCACCAGTAAACAACATAACCTTATTTCCTTTCATACCTTAGGGAGTAGAAGACACTCCAATATAAGAATTTAATAGAACTTTGGACAACAAATTGAACAGAAGCCTAACTTTTATTGAAGAAATATATGAAATATTATATGGATATTATTTCTTCCGTTGGAGGAGACAATTGTTTAGCCTCGCATAGGATAGAGGACTTGACTCGTCGGGGAAACCTCCACAAACTAAAAGCTTAAAACTATAAAGATTTAAAAGACTCAATCTAGTATACTTTGAAGAGTAGGAGAAAATTTCTGATGATCCCCATCTACTTAATTGCCTTCTTATTTGTAGCCGCTTGCGTACTTCAAACACGGACTTCAAACTTCATTTTTTGATGACGTTATTGCATTTGTTATCTTCTTGTGTTTTCTGAATGACATCATTGCATTCATCATCTTCTTGTCATTTCCAACTATTGGTCATGATGGCTTGTCGGCCATGAGATTGCTAGTTGGCTTTCCTGCTTTGCTGACTGTTGGTCTTTTTGTTTTCTGCCAACAGTCTTATTCTTAAATTTTTGCATTCTCCAATTTTTACTTCATTTTGTAAAAATTCTTTTTTTACCCTTATCCTGATTTTGTCACGAACAGGGGCTTCTCTTGTTTCTCACAGCAAGGCATGCATGGTTATGCCATTACCCAACATGTAGCATGTTGCATGTCTTTATCCTTGTTGTTTCGGTCGCTAGTAGTTTATTTTCTCAAATCAACATCCTTTTCTTTTTAAATAAGCTTTCTGCATATTTAGTACTTTTTTTTCTGTCATGAGTTTAACATAAATGATCAATTTACTTTGTTTGAGAAAATTTTGAATGGATTATTGACTTTGTCCATCTCAATAAGACAGACCCATAATCCCCAAGCTCTTCTAGTAGAGATATTGTCTTCACTAATAGCTGATATCATTTAATATTTATATGAATTAACCTATGTCCATAGTCTTGCACTGTCTTTTAAATCTCTCTTAGATCTTAGGAGATCTTTAAGGTATCCAGCTCGAGTTCTTTCTAATCAGTTTTTTTAATCATAATTTGTAGAACTGTATTAGTGAAGGAAATTACCTGTTCCCTTTCTCCTTGCTGGTAATCTACCATGGACTTCGGTTGCGTATATGTTTTTCACTGCATTTCCTGGTAGCACCTTCTGGATCTGGTGAATTTTCCACCATTCTTCTTGTACCTCCTCAGTAAGAGGTTGAGGATCCAACTTTGTGGGTCTTCTTTAGAATTCCTAGGACGAAATTCTTTCTCTATTTTTCCAAGATTTAAAAATACTACTGGTTGTCACTGAACCCTCATTTGGTGTTTGGAGATAATCTTCTCCTTTTTTTAGAATTTCCATAAAGAAATTCCATCTTTGATCTTTCTAAGTATTTCCTGTTGTAACTCGAACTTTCGTTCAGTTCCATTCTCCTAAAGAGTCTCTTCTTTTAGTGGAAAAAATAATCTAATTGCAATATAAATAAATATTTCATTAATAAACCTAGGCTTTGATACCATTATAGACGAGCATGGATAAATATAGGCATAAATATGCAAAATTAGTGAAAAGATAGAGTAAATAAGCATTTTAAAGCTATAGCGGGCTAAAATCATCCAAAAATTTGCCCAAATCTAGCTAGAGGACTAAAATGACGAATTTTTAAAAAGTTACCGAACTATTTTGCCAGTGCTAAAGTTGAAGGACTAAAATGCCATTCGCCATAAGCTACAGACTGTTTTTGCAATTAACACTTGTTCCATATATATTTTTTCTTCCATGTCACCATTTAAAAAGGTTGTTTTACATCCATTTGATAAATTATTAAGCCATGAATGGCTGAGGGTGCAACTATTGTTCTAATGGTTGTAATCTTTGTCACAAGTGAATTTGTGTATATCATACAACCCATTACTCATGCTTTAAATTTGTCTATTGATCCATCTAGTTTTATCTTCTTCTTGAAAATTTATTGGTATTTTGTAGGTTTACTCCCTATAGGCAAATCCACTAAATCCAAATATGATTTTATATGATAAAATCTAGTTCGTTTTTTATTAGCTTCTTTACAGAAACTAGAGTCTATTAAAGTTATAGCTTCTACATGTCTTCGGATCTTCTGCAACGAGAAATATCGAAACAATGTTTCATTTAATTTATCTAGGTCTTCAGTTGAGAATTAATATGCAGTTAAAAGATCTCGTCCAAAACTATGTTCCGTCTTTTGTCACTTATTCTCTCTAAGTTCATTCATAATAGAATTACAGTAAGTTTTCAAAGGGATAGAGCAATTTCAAAGGATAGAGAGAGGTCACAACCCTTAATAGAATACGCAGGGATGCTTTCATGGCCAAGGCCTGTGACAGTAGTCTGAGGAGGGAGGCATGAAGTTGGAGACTCTGTCTGGATGATGGAAGCGCATGCACTAAGTGGATGTACAGGGACAAGGAGATACATGCACGACACTCTCACACTGGAGCTAGACAAGGCATGTGTCAATATCACTTCATTTTACAGGAAACTTCCTCATCCTCTTTCTTTCGGGGTTGAGGCAGAATAAATTTTCAGAAATTATTAAAAACTATAATTTCCTACAGTATATATAAATCAACTTTTCTTATTTTTAATTTTTTTCTTTATTTTCTCTACTTTTTATGTAACTTTAAGAATATTAGAAAAATATCCCAACGTACCCAACATCCGGTGGATGACCAAGCCACGGTGACAAGTTTGATAATAACGACTACCAGGATAAGGAGGTCGATTTAGATTAGGCTTTTTTTTTTCCGTGCTGTTTTTTAATTAACATATATATCATGTTATTAATTATGCTTTTAATAATTAATCACAATCTAATTTATTTAATATTTCAATTTATAAAAATTATAAATTCAAATTCAAATAATTCATTATAATAAGAAACTTTAATTTTAACTATCAAAATTAAAATTCAGAAATAAAATTAATCTAAAAACTAAAATAATTATAAATAAATAAACTATAATAATTCAATTTAATAAAAAATAAAATAAAAGTAATATTTCTCAAAATATAAATTTTGTAACGAATTCTGCAACATATATCATCATAAAAGTTAAATATGTAAAACAAAAATAGTTCCAAATTCCGTCACAAAACTGCTGCAAATTTAATTTACTAATATTCATACATCAAACAATAATTGTGACGGATTTACAAACCCGTTCTAAATTTTTTTCCGACCCTACCATCAAGGCTATACAGTTGTCCGTCACAAAATTAATTAAAATCCGTTCCAAATAATTTTTTTATAGTAATATATATAGAGTTCCATAATCATGGCAAATTGTCTGAATGACCGTCGTGTTCGTTTCCTAATTCGTCGCAGTTACATACGACAGCTTTCTCGAGGCCATTTGTGTGATTACATTGTTTAGTGGACCACTTCATCCTCCCTTGATTCTTGCCTCCTCATTAAATTATATTTCTTTTAATGTAAATCGGGTATCATTATATTCCTCTTTCATTAGATTTGATATAATTACACGTAAATTTTATGTAATTTGAGAATTTACGTCTAGCACTCATAATGTTCGCTTTCGTCTAACAAATTAGTGCCTTCGTTAGTCATAATTCATCGAATTTGCTGATATTAATTAAAAAAAATATGTATTTACCCCCAATTAACTTATTATGGGCTTATTTCAGGTCAGATAAACTTTTTATGACCGAATTACCCTCATACGTTTTCACGCATTAATGCATATGATGGGGTATATCTTCACCGCTATAAGGGTAGTTTAGTTCGAAAAAAATCATTTAGCCTATAATAAATTCGTAACAAGTCAATCGATGATGTATATCAATTTTCATTCAGTTTTATGTTAATATCAATAAATTTAATTAATTTTGAATAAGAAAATGACTAATTTGTTAAATTGAAATAAATTTCAAAAGTGTTAGATGTAATTTTTAAAATTATAAAAAATTTAAATATAAATATATTAAATTTTAGGATGGGAGACTGTAATTATTCCTAATATATAATAGGAAAAAGAAAAAGAAAAAGAATGAAAGTGATAAGAAATGGGAAAAAGGGAATTAAACGTAAACATTAGCTCTTCTCTTGTCGTTATCAATGGGACAGATGTGCTTCCGAGTGGGGCCCCACTTTCAGCTCCTCCAGTGGGGCGCTTGTCGCCATCATGCACATGCATGTATGCCACATGCATGCATGACAATGCACTGCAACCCTCATGTATACATTACACGTATATATACATACATACATACATCCACGTAACCCTAGAAATGTGCATGTACAATACATATATATATATATATGTCTTAATCTAAAATAACAGTATTATTTTAGTCCGTTAAGTATGCCTAATTTCAATTTTAGTCTGATAACTATATTCATTTTTGTTTAGATCCAGTAACTTACGAAATTGCTTACTTTTAGTTCTCTGATAGATTTTCGGACAATTTTACCCCTATGCAACTTTAAAAGACAATTTCAGTTCATATGCACTCATAGTTTTTAGTTCTGCATCGCTGATTATTTAATTTACATCAATATCAATAAATTGATAAATATATCGATTTTATCAATTAACTTCATTACAATAAACTGATATTAAATGGGACAAATACTCAGTAGACTAATCAGTTGTTTTTTATTGCCTTAAATTAAGGATAAAAATATGATTTTTCGTCCCATAACTTATATTTCATGTGATGTTAATTAAATCAACTAAAATTTTAATTCGAATTATACAAATTAAATAAGACTAATTTATTAATTCCAATTCATTAGTTAAACTTTAATTTTGTTTAAATAACTGAAAAATTATTTGGGTTATATATATTAATTTAGTAAGAGTAATTCACTTATTTTAATCAATTAATTCGTTAATTGTTTTAATTCTAGATAAAATGATTCACAAATGGAGTATTCGATATATATTAAATAATTCGCAGATTAAGTAATCGCTATTGATTGAATGACTAATTGTTTTAATTCAACATTAAATGATTCCTAAATTGAGGCATGTGGATTCGTACTTGTACGGACACTTGAACCTATAAATATATTCTCCAGTCTTATTTATTGAGACGTCATCTATTGTCCACACTAGCATTCATTATCTCACTTCTGATCTCAACGAACTCACTTAGGCATCGAAAGGCACCACCGACAAGCCTAACATGCTTCTTCCCTTAAGTCCCAAACTGCCCAATTCGGACACTTGGATCAAAATCGATCTGGACTCGTATCAAATATATATTAAAAAGAAAGAAGCAATTACAGGAATTGAGAAAGTGACTTAGCCCGGATTTGGTTTAACCAAACATAAATCAATCATATAGTAAGTGTAATACACTTAGCGTGTGACTGGTGTACTGTTAAAGGTAAGTGACCAATTATGTAATAAGTAGATTACACTTACTCTGTGATTCATTTGATTTTACTGAATGTAATTCGCGCTCGAATAGGAGACCCCAATTCAATTTGGAGGAAGAAATACGACTTATAAAAGTAGTATTTCAAGTAGTATAATTTTTCGTCACTAAAAATTATTATATATTTTCAGGGACAAATTTTTAAATTTTTAATTGATATTTTGTCACTAATATGATATTTTATTTGTAGTGAGCATTAACTAACAAGAATTTTTATTTTTTTCATAAAAAAATGAGTTTTATAATTTTAATAATGATAATTAATTTTCAAAGGTTGTTATTGGCTGCAAGAACTAGGGACAAGAAAATTGTGCCTAAGTTATCATTAAGAGTAATTAGTGACATAAATTTGAGGGTATACATTAGACCGTTTAAGAATATGAAATTATACATTTTTTTAAAAAAAAATTAATATTATACTTATACCCCTTCAAAAAAAATTTATTTACACCTAACCCCCTTCTGTTACGGGGTTAGATTGAAATTGTTGACACCGAAAAAAATAATTATATAAACTTCTATTTTACTCTTTATTTAACATTCTCATACATATTCTGTACCTATAAAGAGATAAATGAGATATATATAACTGGAATGAGGTTAACGTCATTATATTTTTTTCTCAAAATTATTACATGAAAATATTAAATAAGGGATCAAATTTTGAAAATTTTTATAATTTATTTTTTCTGATATCAGCATTTTGTGTCTAAACACTAACAAAATGAGTCAGCCGTAAATGGTGAATTTTCGACTTGAAGTGTAAGTATAATTTTAATTTTTTTAAAAAAATATATATAATTTCATATATTTTAAGGAGGTATAAATATAATTAATCCTAAATTTTATCCGATTATATTAAATAGTATCGATTTACGATTTTTGATTCATATTTTTGTAGTGTGAGATATATCGAACTATATATATTTAAAATAAACATAAGAACATATCATTAAATTGCTAAAATTCCATATAAATTAATTATTAAAAGCTACTAATTAAATAAACTGATAAATGATGACAAAAATGTGCAGTATTTGTTTAATTGACAATAGAGAAAAAGCCAATTCATTTATCAGCCATATTTTTCCCAACTTTCAGACAAGAGGGCGCGTACTTCACGCTCCTACAGCCGCGCGTATGGATTTGTTCTGTCCTACAGAATCTCTGCACCTGAATCCTCAAAGTCTCGTGTACACTTGTGCTGTAATAAGTGCTCATGTACGTACATTAAAGCACAGACCAGCAAGCAGTTCCTCAATAAAATAAAAGAAAAGATAAACAAAATGCTTGCTGCAAGATCACTACTTATTACAGGGATAATTACATTCTCTTTTACTGAATTTTGGTATAGTTACGTATAAATTTTTTATAATTTTAAAAAATTATTTTTAATATTTGTTTTTATCTGAAAAATAAATTTTTTCGTTAGTCGAAATTTATTGTGTTTGTTGATATTAACAAAAAAATTGAAAAAAGATTATATATTTACCCCCAATTAACTTATTATTAATTTATTTTCGATCAAATAAATTTATTTATGATCAAATTACCCTCATACATCTTCATAATTTAATGCATGTGTGGAGGTTTATTTTTATTATTACAAAGAAGTTTAGTCGAAAAAAAATTATTTGACCTGCAATAAATCAGTAATAAGTCAATTAAAAGTACATATCATTTTTCAACAAATTAAGTGAATTTTGACTAATGGGGATCTATTTGTCAGATAAAAGCAAGCTTTATGAGTATTAGATGTAATTTTTCAAATCACAGAGACCTTACGTGTAATTATACTAAATCTTAAGGGATGGGAGTGTAATTATCCTTTTATTATATTTAGCAGGGAAAAATTATATTTTTTGTTTCATAATTTAATTTGGGTATACTTTTAGTTATATCGATTATGTAAATATCGAAATATTCACTTTTAGTCTCCTGTGGGTTATATTATACTTACTTTAATAGTCCCTCATTTTTTTAAATTTATTTCATTAAAATTCTTTAACATTAGATTTACGGCAATCTAAATTATAAAGAATGGAATATTTCGTTAAAAAGGGGTAAAATTGAAAATGGTCAAATTCTTGTATTAATCTTTTAATTATAAATTGTCATTACGTTATGTATATAATCTTATCTGCATGAAAAAAATATAGAAAATTTAAAAATCACAAAACTATGTATAAAATAAATATCATCGCGATCCTCCAAAAAACAAAATATAAAACATTAAATGCGAAAAGACGAGTTTCAAATGTCGTTATAATGATATCACATCATATTACTATAATATCTTTTGCATAAAAAAAAAAATCAACATCGACTCATTACTAATATCGATCGACAAAAATCTTTATATCATTTAACATCATGTACTTTACCTAATTACTTGTATTTTTTTTTTCTTCACAAGTTTTGTCTTGCGGCACTTTGCAAAGATTTTAATGTAAAACGTATATATTTTACCCTACTTAATAAAGTCGACATTAATTGAAAGTCCATCAATACTAATAGTAGTTTGTGTTGATTCTGTACATATAATGATACTCCGCAGATCTGGAACCGTTTAAAATAAAGTCCGACATAAGCTATAAACTAAAATTTACTAATATTAAATGGCAAAATATTGAGTGATAATTAATTTTTAAAGTTTTCATTAATATTTATTATCTGACAATAATTTTAATTTCGTCACGGTATAATTTTTGAATGATAAAAAATACGTATAAAATTGTTACTTAAGGTAATTAATTAATTAATGACGTACCTATAGTAAGTTTAGCGACAACATAAATATGGCGACACAATTATATATCTATTGTACACTAAGTTATCAGATACCATAACATGTATGACTAACTGTTTTTAGTGACAACTTTATCCGTATATTTTTTGGGTTTTAATTACAATTTTAGTCTTGTATTTATATCCCTCTGGCATTTTAGTCGTTTAGCTTGTTAGGATTGTAAAATTATCGTTCAAATTTTCTAATCTTGGATTTTAGGACAAATTTGAAGAGAATTTTTAAAACTGACCTGAAAAGTGACATGTAATTCCAACCAATTTTGTCCTAAAATTGTGAAACATACAAACGATGAATGACCATTTTACAATCCTTACAAATTAGTATAATTACATAACTAAAAATGTATCGCATCCCATTTTTATTACTAATTCTTGCTAGTGAACAAAATTTTACAAAATAATTATCCCTCTTAAAACTATGTTCAAAATCATTGTTACGATAAAATAATAATTATTGTCGCTTAATATATATAATTTAGTTATAATATTAAATTATCATTTAATCTTTTTGTTGTTAATTCTCTCCTGTAGTGAATAATAATAATAATCTTTTGGGGTAATATATTAGCATTTTACCAATAGTGCTTGTTGATTAATTTTTTATTACATTGTATATGGTTAAATACATTTGTTCCCCTTAATTAATATTAGTTTTTGAGGTAGAATTCAATAAAATTAAATATTTTGGACATTCCTTATATTATATATATTAATAGTACAAAAGGATTTTATAAAATTTTGCATCCTAAAAATTCAATTAACTTTTTTAATTACAATAAAATAAAATATAATTAGTAAGTTAAGTAGTTGAAATTAGATAAACAAGTTGTAATAATGAATAAATGCAATAAATACATAAAAAAAAACTTATATGTAAAAATTTATTAATTTTGTAATAAGATTAAATTATTAACTATTTAATTCTTTAGATAAAAAAACGAGTAACTTCATATCCTCTCAGATATATTTTCTTTGAAAAATATCACAAAATAAAATATTCATTTTTTTCGAAAAGCATTCAACTTTTAATCATTATAATCATATAGTCAATTCTTAAAAGTATATATAAAATATTAAAAATATTATATTTGATGTGTATCTATTATACTATTTTCTTATTTTACTTAGTTGTTTAGTTAAAAAATAATTTCCTCATGATTTAATGTGCAAAAATGCTAAAATATATTGAGAATTATATGTTTATTCACCACTAGTAAAAATATGATTTTTTTGCTATAATTAATTAATATAGACAAAAGAAGAAAATCATGGCAAATACAAATCATTCACGGCTTCACAACAGCCATTAGTCATTGTTTTTGCAAGTGCGGCTGAAATATTAGCCATGCTTAAAACCATGATAAATATCTTGGCTACGGCTAAAAATCATGGCGAAACATTGATTCATTATAATAAAAATTTAAATTTTTATTTTGATTTTATTTAACTACAGTTAATAGTATTGATTTACCACGACTTCTAAGCCGCATACGAACATTTATAGTATATCAAAATCTCAAAGCACACATGAGTGATAAATATTACACTTATTAGTTTAGGAGAATAAATTTTACGTCGTAATATATATATATATATATATATATATATATGAAAAAATGCAAGCAACCCCCTTGTGATATCGCAAATGGGCAAATTACCCCCTTATGAAAAAACAAATAGCGATTTACCTCCCTATATATTTTAAAATACAACAATTTATCTTCCTATGATTTTTAAAACGGAGCAATTTACCTTCCTTATATAAGGGGATAAATTGCTTTATTTTAAAAAATATAGGAAAGTAAGTAAATTTTTATATTTTTTTCATAAGAAGATAACGTGCTCCTTTTTAATATCACATGGGATAAATTGTTATTCACCTTGTGTGTATATATATATATATATATACACACATACATGGGCTTGGTTGGTGAGTATTAGCATTGTTGAACATAATTTTTTTATGGGTTGAAGTAAAGTTGATTGAGTCACATCAATGATGCTTAGTTTCTCAGTGTATATGTTTATAGTTTTGTTTAGATTGCATCACAGATCTAATAAAGTACTAAGTAAAGCAACAACATTATTATTTCACTTGGTGTGGTTTAAAGGAATTTGTCTCCTGAGTAGTTGTGTCTTCATTAATTAATTTACACTAATTACCAAACATTTTAAAATATTGAAATGTTTGAAAATTTATAAAATATTGAAATGTTTGAAAATTTATAAAATATTTAAAAAATGAACAATAAATAGTTAGATGTTGAGATATAATATATAGTTTTTTTTAAAAAAAATTAAATGTATTTTTGATCTCATAATTTAAGTCATCGGGCGTTGTCGGTTTTTTAATTTTTCAAAGTAGTAATTTGGTCCTTAGTCCTTTTAGTTTTGGCGATTCTGTTCTTTTTATGGTGGAATTCGCTGGTCTTGTCGGAAAAATGCATGTGCATCTCATGCGACCTTTTAAATTTAGGGCAAGTGATCCTATTGGATATACATTTTTGTCTTTTTGCTTTTTAGGGTAGTATTTTGATCCTGTATCATTTTAGTTTCTGCAATTTCAATAATTTGTTTGCTGGAGTTCACCATTCTCGCCAGTGGAGGTAAACTCTGGTGAAAAAGGGACCGAAATCACGATAATTAAAAAGATGCAAGACCAAAATGCATACTACTATAGAAAGTTAAAGGATACAAACGCCGAATAAGCTAAATCATGCATTTAAGCTACTTTTTTTAAATAAGATTATTACTAATACTTTATAAATTCTACATATATTCTTATTTTAAAAAATAAACACTTAATAAGAGTTTTTTTTTATGAAATATAAAATTTAATATTTCTATATTTTTCAAAATATAAGATCATGTAAAATGCTTATAAATTCCTTTATATATTATTTGGATAAATAAATCTGCAGATGATGATTTTAATCTAATAATAACAAAATGACAATTTCATATAATAAAAGATGTTTTTTATGTAGTAGCAAGGCCATGAATTTTCAAATATCAATTTAATATGAACTTGATTTTTTCATCACATTTTTCGTTCAAATTCAAATCCGTCCATTCAAATAGATACTTAAAATTCAGCTAGACGCTTAGAAAAAAAAAAAATCGAACGAGATACTTAAGATATATATGTATTTTTTAGATGATCGATAATTTTATAATTTTTAATTTAAATTAATTAAAATGATAATAATCTAATTATCTCATCAAAGAATCATCTATATAATGACCCACATGTTTATTCTTACACAAAATGACTATCATTTTTTTTTAAAAAAATATTATTCAAAATATTCTAATGGTCGTAGGGCTACAAATAATCATTTGGGTCGAGCTTAACATAATATTGTTCAACTTGTTTAAATTATTATCGAGTTTTAAAATTCGTGTTTAAATTTAGTTTGATCGTTAATTAAATCTAGTTTTAATTTGTCAAACACGAGTCGAGTTTAAATATTTAATATTCTTAATTAATTTTAAACTTTCATACTTATTAAATCTTGTTTGAGTTGAGTCTCAAAGTTTTCCGAGCAATCTTTTTATTAAAGTTTGGTCTTTTAGTTTCATAAATCGAGTTTTTATCAATCTGTTTCAATCAAATATCGAACCACATTTAAAATTGCTAAAAAAATATTGGTTATAATCACTTATTCATTTTATTTTTCATCTCTTTTATATAATAAAAAAATAATAATAAATAAATTATACATATATATTGATTATACTGCAAAAATTAATATATATTATATTAAATTATTAAAACATATATATATATATATAGAGAGAGAGAGAGAGAGAGATGAGATATGTACTTTAATACTTACATGGGATGGGTGTGTGGGTGTGGGTGGTGGTGGTGGGGATGGGGTCTCATAGGTCACTTTCAGTCGTAAATGGGGAGAGCTGAAAATAGGGATTGACACCACATCATACACACCACGCCCTTACCCTCCAAGCGGGAAGGGAAACCCATAAACAATTCATTCCCTACTCCCTTTCTCTCCTCTCTCTACAACACTTTTCTTTCTCTTTCCTCTCTCTCTCTCTCTAAAAAAGTACCTCAAGAACTCCAAACTAAACGCTCTCGTCTCTCTCTACTACCCGTTTCCATCTCCATTTTGATGTTTCTTCCTCGTGGATAGCATGGGTTTTCTTGTGCAGTTTGTAGTTGTGTAGTTTTGTGTTTCGGTCTCTGGGTATTGTACGTAGGTGCTGAGAAGCGAGTTCTTGGTAGTTTCTCTCTCTAGGCAGCTGGTGTGTTGTTCTTGTGAAAAGTCTGTTGCTTTCGCTGCTCACCATCCTGAAATTTCACTGGTTTTTCTTTTCTTGTTTGGTTTTTTTGACCACTTCTCTACATGTTTGTAAGTTTATTTGTTTATTTGTAGTCCTACTGTCGCTAGCTTTTCTCGCCCTCCTTTTTTCTCTCACTTCCTCTCTCTAGGTGAAAGGAAGCGTTCGGCCATGGAGGCATTGCAAGAGGGTTTCTCCATCAGGTAAGTCGTTAAAATACTGTTAATTTCCCGGGTTTTCTTTCGTTCCGCGTGGTGGGTTTTCTCGATAATCGTTTGCGTCGTGGTGCGTTGGTGTTTGTTTGCAGAGGATATGTGTCGAGGATGAGAAGTGTAAACGTGTTGAAATGCTGGCCCTTCGATGAGACCACCAGTGAAGAAACTGTAAAGTCTTTGCTCCCTCCGATCGCTGTCAAGAAATTCACCTGGTGGCTTGATGAGCTCGAATATATGCAATTAGAATCGGCTGAGACCGTTAAGAGGTCTCAAAAGCAGAAGAAAAAGATGCTAGAAAGGGGAGAAACCTCTTTGGGAAATGAAGATGGGGATGCGGAGGAGTCTGATATTGATGTTGAAGAAGTCATGGAAGTAGTAAAGGTGAAGTCCTTAAGGGGTAAGTCTAAGGCTCCCAAGAAGAGGTCAATCATGGAGATCTTCGCTGTGGCACCGCCGGTTGAGAGAGTTAGCAGCGAGGAGGAGGAGGAGGAGGAGGAAAGCATAGAAGAAGATGGGTTTTCCAGTTCCAACAATTCTTATCATGAGGATATTAACTGGGGACTCAAAGGGAAGAGAAACGAGAAGAAGAAGAAGAAGACGATGGAGAATACGGATATTATTACCTTGAGGAAAGCAAAGAGAGTAATCAAAAAAATCAAGAAGAAGAAGGCCCAGAAAGGAGATGACAGTATGGATCTATCAGTTCCAAACAAGGTTTGTAGTTTTGATAATCATATCTTGTTTGCTATATATGCTAATTGTAAATGCATTAGATTGTTTAGTAGCATGAAATTGTACATCAGATCTTGCTGAATTTGTGATCTAGATATGTTATTTCCAGCATAAAATATAGAGGGTGTCTACAGTTTTCTCGATTCTTTATAGTTGAAAGCTTGATTTCCGGTCTCTTTTACAACGCTGTGCCTGAAAAAGCTGGTTGGGGGACTGTATACCTTTGAAGATGAAAGCAATAACTTTGTTTATTCTACTTGATTGTGTGGCAATGGGATTCAGGATAAAGAGATAAAAGTAAAAAAAAAAAAAAAAAACAGGAGAATGGGGTTCTCTTGTTAGGAAGATTGGAGCAGCTTAGGGAAGAGGTTATGGTACTCCAGCTGTGCAGTACGGGTTGGACAGAAATATTTTATGAGGTCGAAAGCGTTGTATATTAATTATGCTGTTTTTTTCTACTGTGTGCTTATGTTTTCTCTTGAGCAATCATTGTCATGGCGGTATTTCAATACGGGTGAGATGCCCAAATTTTGATCTTCTGCTCTCCTTATTATGGGCCTAAGAATTTAGAAAATGCTCCATTTTCTCTTTGGCTTTTTTCTTTAGCTGAGTTTACTCAGATCTTGGGAGGAGTACTTGTATAAGCAAGGGTTTTTGAACGTGAAAATTGGCTTTTACCGTGGTGGAATTGGTTAGCAAGCTGTGTGAAGGTTTATGAAATCAATTGCAGTTGTAGAAGGTGAGAACTGTGGGATGAATTACATATTTTATGAAACTTGAAGGTTTGTGAAATCAATTGAGTCACTCTTTTGACTTCTGGCCTGAAGTGCTTGTCGCAATTAAAAGATTAGAGCAATGTACCGTGTTTGCAGAATATTAGTGCTATCAAAAGCATCATAGTGATAATCAGATATTCGCAGTTCATGTTGTGGCATGAATATGCATTTGGATTAAGCTGTTTTTACGACTTATTAGTGGCTCAATTTGTCTAAAATAGTGAAGTGTCTTGATAAATACTTGCAAACATATAATACAGTTAAAATGTTCTCTCAGCCTAAGTGATTTTATGCAATAAGTTGTAGCTTTCTTGGGTCACGAAAGAGTGGGTCATTAAGATTCCGTCTTGATGAATTCTTTTGGAATGCATGTTTGCACCATCCTTGATAAGCCTGTTGAAAATCTATAGACTGGTGCTAGTTGAAGAAAGGAGGTTTCTGTAGCATTGCAACTTTATTTTCTTACTTAGTTGGGAAAACTCCGCCTGAACGAGGGAGTTAAATAGCCTGACATAAAAAGGAGCTCGAGTGGTGTTGTTCAGTAAAGTCAATGTAGCATGTTAGAGTTAAGTGATCTATTTGTTTCTAATCCATGTGATTACGTCAATCTAGTGGAGGATGATCGGCATACTTTCACGAAAGAAAGAGGCCATAGAGAAAATTGAAATCTGTATGCCGATCGGTTGACAGATTCATCAGTGCAGCCAATGCTTTGTTAATGAAATGCATTGTATTTTCTCCAATGGATCCTTCAAAATGAGTTAATCCTGAAAAGTGAAATGATCACAAGGAAGATGGTTGTAAATATATCTCAGTATATATGTGAACATTTTTCTGTGAACCGCATGAAAATAATGCCTTAGTGAAGTAGAAGGTTGAAGTATAGAACCTTTGTTGTGATGTTCACACATAAAATAATAGGTCTGAACACAACAGCAATCTACTAGATCACAATATCTCCACAGTTTATCAGGTCATGGTCCAAACGTGAGAGGCAAATCTAATATCTAAAAGCTAAGCTATAATTGTATGGTTTGTGAAAAGACCCAAAACTTACTGTATTTCTGTCTTGGTTGACTGCACAAAGATGAATTAAGATAAGGAATTGCCAGGTTTCGGAGAAAAAAAATCTTTTTATGTTATAAGTGCCCCTTGGCATTTCAGCACATTCCTAATTTCATTGCCCATCTGATATTCCAGTGTGGAATATGTCACTTCAGGTATAATTTATTTAAGTGAAAACATATATAGGTTTATGTTGTATTAGATGATGGTCTAATTTTGATTATTTGCCTCTGGTAGTTATTATATATGGCTGGTCTAGTGTTTTTCCTTTCATATACATCAGACATTACCGAGTTTTTTGTTCTGATGAGGAAAAAAGTATAGATTTACTATTCATGGATACATACTGGATTGTACATAATTATCTTTTATTTAAGAAATTTGACGGTTGTATTATTACATTATGAGGTTAGATTTTCATCTTGCCATATGTTTCTTAACCTTTTTCAGGAGAATTCTTTTAAATTCAAACCAGGAGCTCCAGACAAAGTTATTGGAAATCCAAGTTCATCATACAGTAAGGAGTTTGCAAATGGTATACGTGATTGTGCAGTGATCCTCAAGAGAAAACCAAGACTTCAACATCTCGATGCGGAGAACAAAACCATGTCTTGTAAAGCTTTTAAGTTGATTGAAGAAAACCAACATCCGGGGCTTCCTCTGCGCAGTATTTTAAAGATTCATACCAAAGAATCATCTCGATATCAGCCAACAAGTTGTATCTTGCAGAAGGCTTCTCAAGTGAATCGTTGTAGCACACAAAAGGCAACTAAACATGTTACTTTCTCAGACAAGGATGACATACTTAGACTGAGAACAAAACCATCTCATTTCATAGAATGTCTCGAGTTGAAGGAGGTGTGTGGCTCAGATACGAGCAATATTCACCATGCTGAGGGGCCGGGGAAAGATTCACCTATTCTGGGAACCAGTGGAAGTAAGAGTGTCCATATTAGAATGGAAAAGGAAGTCAAGGCTGGACCTGTAAGTAAGGAGCAGTTTGTTAGATGTATTGTTGATCCGACTTCCTCGACGACGCAGAACAATGAAGAGGAACTGTTTAGCAGATTTTTAGCTTCAGAGAGACGCACAGCTAGTGGCATTAATAGGCATCTGCCTGACAGTGGCTTCAGAGATGCTCCATGTAATCCAATCTATGCTCGTCCTCATGGATTAGCTTGCATGCCTCGGGAGGATTACTTCAACAGTCCAAATGTCAAGTTGGTGAGTAATTCAGCAAACTATACCCGTCGGAGACTGATCAAAGATTTAGGGAGTCCTAGTCCCTTATTTTCTCCTGTGTGTTTCAAGGATTATCAGAAAACTTATAAGGATACTTCAATACCTGAAGCTTCCTCACAAAGCACAGTAACTAATAATGCCCAAAGCACAGTAACTAATAATGCCCAATCTTTCCAGTTTCAAACATTTCCGTATTTTTCTCCCAAGGAGTTCCTGTACGCTAGTGATTCTCCACAAGACGGGAACCTGGCTGGAAATATTTGTGGGAGCAGGAGAATACATGACATACATGAAGATTTTGTCGGGTTGCCTCTCAATTCACAGGGAGAGTTGATCACATCGACTTCAAGTGTTAAAACGGACTTTAACCAGACGATGAATTCAAGAATTGGTGCTGTTCATGCCATTAGCTTATCTCTGCCAAGCAATGCCCTTACAAAATCCTTGGGTCATCACTCACAGAGCAGAAATTTGGATTGTAGAACATCCTCAAGGAACCAGTTGAATTTGTTCCCTATCAAGGACTATGTGAAAGAGAATCCTGTAGTTGTTATTCCATCAAGATTAGAAGATATCACTGAATCTCAAAGAGAGAGGACAACAAATCTTGATGCTGATTTTCTTAAAATAAATGATGATTCCTTTCACGACTCAATACAGAAGAGTCCTGGAAATGAGAAGATTCAATCAAGAATGCGTTTGATGGGTAAAGAGTTTATAGTTGGTGGAAGTGGCTTTCAAGGATTTGAGGATGGACATATTTGGAAGGATAAGCACATAGTTGACGAGCTTCATTTTGGAAATCATTCTGTCAGCAATGTTGTCGTACATGGTCAGAATAAACCGTCTTTAGCGAAATTTAGGGAGACTTTGTTTTGTCCATCGGAAGTTGAAGTCAGCCACCGATCAGAAGGCATGTATAATCTCCCTCAGTTTGATTCCCAAACTGGCTCGATATACCAGAGTGTTTTTGTTGCAAGAAAAATCGACCCTTTTCAGAAATTAGTTCCTAGCTTATCTCCAGGTACATCACCTGAAGTTTACAACAAGGAATGTTTTTTCTCTGGGCCCTTCATGAGTGGACATAAATCTCAGTTGTTTAGCCTTGAGCTCCCCACACAAACAGCTGGTCATCAGGAAGTATTTCCTGACGTTGGGCCAAATGTCATTCAACTGAAAAACGAGCAGATTCCTCCTCATTCTCAAGTATCAGCCATCAGATTTCCCTTCATGCACCCGGATCTTGACAGGCATGCCAAATCTTCTTGGAATTGGAGATCTTCCGTGAATCAGCCTCCATTTTGTTCAAAAGGAACACATTGGGGTAAAAATAGTCAATGCCTGGGACTAAGTCATCCATATCTGATGCCTGGAGCTAGTCATGGGACCGACTCTTCGGTGTCTCTTAAACCCGATGCTTTTTGTCAGTTCAGTCCTCTCCCCACCAGCTTTAATTTGCAGAGTTCTACAGCTCCAGCTTCCTTGGCTCCTACTTCGTTGCCTCAGCATACTGCCTTACCAGTTTGTTCTGTGCAGAAACGACATGGAAAGCAGAAGAAAAGCAAAGATCGGGTCAACTCAAGAATTGATATTAGAGTTCTTGATAATGGCAAGAAATCTAGAAGAAGGCCTTTAGCTATATCAAATGTTCCCTTTAGGTCCTTAAAGGTGCCGAGCTTGGGCTTTCATCAACATTTTCAATGTTCCATAGAAAAGCCCTGTGCTACTTGGGAGGGCAGTGGTCGAAATACTGAAACAGCATTTGAATCATGTTTAGCTACGAAAACAAAGACTATGATGCATGGTGAATCTGGGGCTGATAAGGATGAAGAAATAACTCACCCTTGGACGAATTCCTCCTACGCTGATACTGCAAGAACCCGTCCAGTCAAGCTGACTGCTGGTGCAAAGCATATACTCAAGGCATGCCAACAAATAGATCACAGTAACTCCAGTTCTACGGATTCAAGCATCTCTCTCTCTGAAACAACCACAGGCTTCAGGTTTTCAGAGTCTGAAAATTCGGCCAGTGTCTTCAGGTTTTCAGAGTAAGTTTGCCAACAATATATTAGTCAACCTTCAATTTTGTTCAGGATACCCACAGTCCACTTATCTAAATCAATTGGTTATGAAGCAGGAAGACTCCTGTATTCGAGTTGTAATATTCCTACTAAGGATTCAACATCAATGGAACAACTGCTATCCACCAAAGCCGAAGTAGGAGGAACTATCCAGCAACATATCTGATTCTTATGCAAATTATGCCTAAAAAGACACTGAGACTAACTCTTTGTTGAGCATAAGAAGATAGGAATGCCAACCATGAAGATCAAGAGCTGGAGCTATCGCAGAACTAATTCTGGTAAGAATCCACTGGGCTTTGTTGACAGTGCATTGGAGGCTATCCCTTTTGTATATTTTGTCATCTCCTTTCTGGAATTGCTTATACAGTATCTTTGTCATATTACAAGCAGTACTAATGCTAATTATGTGCACGGCTCAAAAACGGGAAAAAGGGATAAGATATTAATGCTGGACTACAAGTTACTTCAACTATTTGCTTTCTTTCCAATGTTTAAAATGGTCTCAAGTAAACTACTTTCTGGACTTAAATAAAAAATTCTCCATTGTGATGAACTTCTTGTACCCTCCTGAATAGCATATATCATGATCACTGTAACGAAACTGCTCATGTTTTTTCACTTCATTTTAATCTATTGGGAAAGGTAGTGTAGTTTATGATATCTTTGATCCTGACTGCATAAGTAGAGTATTTGTGTTAAGTGTATGAGTTTGTATTTTCTGAAACATGCTTTTCCATGTCAGGTGTATTCCATAATGGGTTAAATGCAACTTATCTCTCTTTGATAGGAAATGAAAACCCCTCGTGATTTATTTTATTTACCAAATTAACCTCCTTATTCTGAAAAATGAAGCAAATTTTCCTCTATCAACCATTTAGCCAGTGGGTCTTTTGGTCTATTTTCCGAAACACAGGTATAATTTACTATTTTTCTTCACAGGAAATTTTTTGTTCTTTTCCCATATTAAGGGGGTTAAATTGCAGTTTACCACTTGTTCAGAATCATTTATACTTAAAACCAGGAATTTTAGTGGCATGTGTCAAGTCCAGTATCCCTAACAAAGGCACTGTAGTGCATTCCTCCTTGATCTCTATAGCAGTGCCACTTGTATGCATGAACAGTTGCGGCTGAATTTGTGAATTGATGCAGTCATTTTAGCCTATTCCCTGAAATCACTAGTTAAGATTAGCCGAGCATCCATCTTCCAGAAAAAAGAACTAACCGGAGGGAAAAAAACAGGAGAGGATTATGACTTTTTAAGTGGGAAATAAAGGAGTGAAGAACACATGAGAAGAAGAAAGCCGTGAAGGCAAATGAAGAAAAGGAATCCACCTCACCAACAATTGCTGCAAATGCCTTCTTCTCATCTCAAAATCCATCCAAGTTAGGGATTTCCATTACAGAGCTGAATTCTGTCCGAAATTTGAATTCAATTCTAAATTTTTATGTAGGGTAGACCTTCTTTAAAAATACGAAATTATACTTTTTCTCAAAAAAAGTTCTAAGATTACCACTTGCATCCCATTCGATAATTCCCTATTTAAACTACATTTTTTCCATTAGGATTTGGACGAAAAATGTTGACGTTAGCAAAAATTGCATAATTTTTAATTTTACTCTACACTTAACATTCTCGTGTAATATTTTTCTACTTATACGGTGAAAATTTTGTACTTATTATATGAGAATGTTAAATAAGGGACAAAATAAAAAATTTATGTATATTATTTGCTAATGTTAGTATTTTTTGATCAAATCCTAACGAAAAGAAATTAAGTGTAAACAGATATTTTTCAGAAAGAAAGTAAGTTTTTGGCATTGGGATTATGCCTTTTTGTAGGTGAGAACTTCACAGATATTCTATTTTCATAGTGTTTTCGTGCATATTTCTCAGGCTGCACAACATCAGCAGTCATCTCTTTCATGCGCATATCCTGGGAATAGGACTATGGTGGGACGGTTGGGTGGTGGGGTGGGGGGTTTAGTGCCACTAAAAGACTGTAGCAAATCAACTGTCGACCACAATCAAATAAAATTGATTTAAATATTTAAGTTTTTATTATAATTAATCAATATTTATCATAATTTTATTTATAATTAAAGTGTTTGGCATACTTGTTAACTATGGCCAATGTACCGTCATGAATTTTAATTGTGGTTAATGTTTGTAACCTTGTTAATAGCTATTGTGAAGCTGTTTTAAATTGATATTCACTATATTTTTTAATTTTTGGTCATAGTATTTGATCATGGCAAATGGGTGGTTTTGGTCAGTCTTGGATAAATTTGGTGTTTGGTTAGAAAGAATAGATGGAGTAGAAGTAAAAATGGATGTGAATGAAACCCCTTCGGAATTTAGTTTTATTTCCGTCCAAATTGAGTGGAAAAGTGGAGGTATAAGGCCAAAAAGATAAAATAGTATATATTTTACTTTTATTTACTCTATTACCCATATACATAATTTTTCTCTATTTTTTTTCATTCTTGCTGATAGTACTAGTATATAATCTTTTAAAAAAATAACTAAATCACCAACAAAAGTGCTGATGTTTGAATTTAATTTTTTTATTTGAGGGTATTGATAGTATTTTTTATTTTATTTAAGTTGAATACTTTAGAATAAATGAAAAATAGTCATTTTGATGAATATTTTTATTAATAAAAAATATTCTTGTTCTTATTTGATGAATATTTTCTATTAACAATATTTTTGAATTTTTATATACTAAAGATTATTTAGATAATATTAACTTGTTTATTTTCTAATACAAAATAAAAAAAAAAGAATAATACATTAAAATTATAAAAATTAGTACTTTCTTCTCAAACTATTTTCTGCATACCAAACAAGAGAAATATCTAAGATTTACTCACATTTCAATCTTACCGAACAACTTGAAGGAAGACCGTTATTTTCTCCATCTCCTTCCCCTTTCACTTTTCCTCCTCCTTTTATTTCTCATTTCTTTTACTTGAATCAAACGAACCCTAAATACGTGAGTTCAAAATTGGCCGGGTTAGGAATGTGTGAGGTAGGTAGTAACAATTTTCATATATTATATCTCTAAGGATTTTGGAATTTCATAAAACAAAAAAAAGACAATAATTTGCAATAAAAAAGATAGTTACTACTTATAATAATTCAATTATATTTGAATTATTCGTTGTTTTCGGACCCCTAACCATACATATTAAGAATTCATTTGCTAAATCTGAAAATTAAAAAACTCTTTGAAGTATGACACAAAATATTATTTTCTCAAAACAAATTACAAAATCAATAATTTTGCAATTATTTTTTTCCATATTTGTTGGTAGAATTGAATTATGGAACTTCATTCATAGTAATCATATAGTTATTTGTGTATATTAATCATAGCTTTTTGATAAATTATAAATTATGAATTATTTTAGATATTGATAATTGATATGTTGATTTAAATTGTTAATATAAAGGTACAGATCAATTAAATAAAAAAAAAAAGAGTTTTTTAAGTAATCACACGAAAAAATAATTTCTGTCGATCTTATAAAACCTTTCAATTTTTTGTTTAATTTGAAAAATATTGATTTACTAAACATATTTGATAAATTTGTTTCTTATAAAACTTATAAAGAGAGAAAAATGTGGGGTAATTAATGAGGTCCAGCTTCGTTGGCGAAGTTGAGGTCCCATGACGTTAGAAGTCATGGGCTCGAACTTCGCTTTATGTATGGGATAATAATATGTGTATTGTTTATATTAAGTAGTAGGTGTTGCTTTGATTTAGTGTATTTGATATTATGATCATACTATGACCGTTGTAATAATTTATTAGATTTTAATATCCGACATAAATAATTATAATCAATTTATAATTTATAGCTCTTATTTAAAAAAGTAGGACTAAATCTATGACGAATTGCAAGAACTAAATCATGGGTTGAAATCATTAAATCCCACCATGTTTGAAGTATGTATCTGTACTATTTATTAAGTATCAACTCCATAGGATAATTAATTTTGATTGTTATGATATTGATTGATTAAAACACTCACTGATATATTTATTATTTTTTTAACAAGATAAGTCTGTTTTTATCAATTATTTCATGCTCATGAACATTTAAAATTAGTGTTTTTATTAGTTATTTATTTTATTTCATTAAATAGATATAATTAAAATTATGCATATCTATCGAGTGTGCTTCGTTCGATCGCAGAATTGAAACGAATTACCATTGGAGGATTTTCCAACATGAAGCTTGGTTTATTAGAAGAAAAATAGGGAAAATTCTTGGTGGGACCCGGTTTATTAGAAGCCAAGCCAACCACTAATATTACGCCATATAGAAAATTATTATTGTTTTAAGAAAATTGATTTTTTAGGTTTAGTGCTAAATCACGATTAAATTTATAATTGGAAAAAGATATTTTAGGTAGAGTTGTAAAGAGACTAAGTCTCTACAGAAATTCATGGTCTTAAATTACTCTCTTTCTTCTTCAAGTTTTTTTTTTTTGTCTTCTCCATTAGTTGAACGAATAGAAGAAAATCAAACATCTATAGTCAAGTCGTTGCCTCTGCAGGGTTGGCCTTTTGTCAATGGTGATGTGTCGAGCTGGGCCTCAAAACAAAGGCCAAATACACAGTTTTTGTTCTTGCCCTTGGCCGTTGCCAGCCACAACTGTTGCTCAGTCATCGCCATCAAGTCCTACGATTCGAGCTGAGTATATTGGCCATTGTCCATGGCCTGAGGTTCTTGGCCCTCCAGTAGTTTCTGGAACATTTGCTGCAAAACAAACTAAAGTTTTAGTGTTATTCTAAAAAATTAAAAAAATAAAATATTTTAAATAATTATTACTTATCGCCACCTCCATTGCCCTCGGGTTTCTCCAACCATCTCAGTATTCTCTTTGTAGTATTTTGCGAATACTCCATCTGCTTCACAGACCCGACCAAACTCTGTCTCCTATACTAAGAAATGATCAATTAGCAAAATATTTATAAATTATTAAAAAAAATTTAAGAAAATAAAAATTACTTACCATTTTTCTCTTGTATAAGCCGACAGAGGAAGATTCCCCGCACTAGACAATAGATGCCTCTGCGGGGTTGACCTTGTTCTTGGAGGACTCATCCTTAAAATCCGCACTAGCCGAGTATAGCTATAGCTGGCGCCAGACCTTAATTATTGGCCAACCAAACCGGTTTGTTCAGCTGACACTTGGTGATGGCGAACCGCTTTCAGATGAACTTACCTGCCCAATATAGAAGAACCGAAACATGAGCTCATCATCACAATTCCAACAGTACGTCATTTTCAATATCACAGAAAACATAAAAAAATTAAATTATACGACAATATAAAATTTTAAAAAAAGAATTACCTTCAAGCTCTCGAACTAAAACTATTGGTGCTCTAACGACACCTGCCGCAATTATCCCCAAGGATGGGGATAATGCCCTTGCATCACCGTATTGATGCACTCGTAAAATTTGTGATCAGACCTGAAATAACATGTTGATTAGTCATTTTCAAAATAAAATAATACAAAACAACAGAATAAAAAAATTACCTCGTGTCATCGAGGTTAATATACTGGCGTGCTAATGGTGGCGGGACTTCTGGTGGTGCTGGTGGTAGTGCAGCCCACAAATGGGCACGATCTTCCGCTTGGGGGTAATATACTGTCGCAATAGAGGTCAGTCCAGCCTCATCTGGACCGTGTGTGGTGGCTGAGGGGCCAACTGTTCAAGTGGTGGGGGTGGTCGGAAGCTGCTTCGGCAACCTGGGAAGTATCACACACTAGTGGTGGAACTAGTGGGCCACGATTGTAGCCATGGCTACGGGCACGACCATTTGTCCACAGCTTGGAGGAGGCGAACCACGACTAGACATGATCTATAAAATTATAGTAAAGAGTGAAAAAACATGCTAAGGGTCAGATTTATGTAAAAATTTTGGAAAATTATGATTATTCCAAACATCAGTCCAATGACCAAAAAATGATGTCGTCTTGTCTAAAAATTAGCGATGTTTTACTCTGTTGGATATATATTAAAACATATAGGAACATTTATTTATTAACGAAATCTTTTCATGACCGTTCCAAAGTAGACAAACGATGTCGTATGCATACCGTTCCTATTATGTTAAAGAACCATTCTTAATAATATTGCAAATAATAATTCACTTTTTAAAAAATAAATAAAAACTAAGAAACATTATTCTAGACACGTTAATGAGTGAAGAAAAGTATACAATGTGTGGATTAAGATAATTGAAAACACAAAATATTTTTCATGAGATCGATATGTGCTCACTATGTGACGTATATTTGTATATTCAACTTTGTTAATATTACATAGATATAACTAGCATCTTATATTATTGTACTACATATCCTAATTAGACTATTAAATTTTGATCAGACCGTTAGATATGATAAATAGACAAAAGACTACATTCGATGAAATTTGAACATTTTTTATACACGAATACTGAGATATCGTATTTGATTAGTAATAAGTGAGATTCAAAATGATACAACCATCAGTCATACTATGTGATTTTAAATAAGATCGTTAGATAAATTCAAATAGACATACATGTTTAATTTTGGAACTAATTCGGCTTGCCAATGTTGAGATATCTTAATTGAAGCGTACACTAGATATATTTTTTACATATTTTGGAACAATTATGAGTAACATTTGGAACGGTTCAGGATAATTTATAATTTGGAATGGCGAGCGAATGCAGTTAGGAACGATTATTTAAAAATATAATTTGGAAGGTTTTGCAACATATACCCCCGTTCCAAGTTTTAAACTTTCCACCTAATTTTCAAAAAGCGCCAAATAAAATTATGTTGGAACTCTTATTGGAACGGTCAAACTGAAATGACCATTCCAATGGTTGAATTTTCCTTCATGTTTTGCAGGAGTGGAACGGGTACTAAAACGATAAAATTAAAAACAAACCGTTTCTATTGAAAATTTTCCCAAAGTACCGGAAACTTTGGAAGAGTTTGTGCTGGAATGGTAATGTTAAGAAAAAAAAACATTTAGATATTATTATATTTTTAAAAAATATATTTAATAGAATTAATAAATTTAAATTTTGCATATACTCTCGGCTTGTGTAAGTGGGTTTCATTTTCTGTCTCTTTGATAGTTACTTTAAGTGTGCAAATGTCCATTTTATCTCTTTTTTGTCCTATAAATATATTTTAATAGATTATATATTATTACTTAAATTAAATTATGATTTAATCTAAATATATTTTGATAAGTTACATTTATTTATGGAATAAATTAATTAAGTTTCAAATCACCTACAAATATAAAATTTTAAAAATAAAATTTATATTGAAAATTCATAATAAAAAAATATAATATACTAAAATTCACTTTTTACATTCAAATATTTATATAGAATATAAATATAAATCAATTATTTCAACCTTTTTAAATTTAAATATTTATATCTTTAATTATTTTAATTATATATTTTTAGTTAAATTAAATATATGTTTTAATTATATAAATAAATTATATATTATTAATATATAGTTATATATTTTAATTATTTTATTTGTCTTTTATTTTTTTAAAAAATTAAAATAGTATTTTTTTCCCTCTTTCTTGCCTCCTCGCCGCCGGCCGCCATTGACTACGGTTATCCATCGCCCATCACCCTATGAAGTGGGATCATCGCTCAAACTAAGGGCGAGTAGCCCTTGATCTGGGTGATAGATGAGTGGTCGACGATCGGGGCCGACGCCTTTGAAACTGTGGTTGGTCCCCCCTTCTCGCTTCCCACGAGGTTCTGAAGGCGATGCATCGTCAATCATAGAGCTTTGGGGGGCACTGCATCGCAGTGATGCACCGCCGCCGTAGAGGTTTGGGAGGCGATGCATCGCCGCCCACCACAATGGCGGCGCCGTCCCTGCATCTATATATATATATTGTATAATTGTATATGTATAAATAAAAAATATATGTATAGTATATAGTATATACTTATATGTATAATTGTATATATATATATAAATAAATATATTTTAGATTACTTTAAATTTAGACTGTTCATATTTTTACTATTAGATCAAGGTTGTCATTGCAAAGTTACAATGGGTAATTTGATAAAAAGTTTTAACTTTCATTAATCCTATTTAACAGAAGGAGAGAATGTGCACAATTTTTAAAAACACAGAGGCTCTTTTTCCCACAGGGGAATTTTCAATTAAAATTTTAAAATACAAGCGAGTTTTATGCAATTTATCTTATTAAAATTGCCACTTCCATATCTAAATATTTTCTATTTCCTTTTATTTTTATAGCATTGTGGAACCAAAAATATAATGTAATTTTCTTTGAAATCAATCTTTAATGGAGAGAATGATAAAGGAGCCAATGGGCTAATAGGACTGAATAAAGTATGAACTGATCAAAATTTTGTATAATGTGGAACTAAAATTAAAATAAACACATCTTATTGTAGGACCCATGTAATTTTGCCACCATCAAAGACAAATCAGATATATGATGTACATGATTCGGTGTCGCTCAAACTCATGTTAATTACACGCACACATGACACGTCATTTTCATTTTTTTCAAATTTTTAGTGAAAAATATGTACTTTTAACTTTGGATAGATTTTTGTTTGAAATAAGAATAGATTTGAATTAGTCGATGAGATTGTAATTTATATTGGACCGTGGTGTTAAATTAGTATAATTCCAATGAGAATACGTATGCATCTGGTCCATGCAGCTTTTCGAATCGTTTTAGTTTCTTTGGTGTACTGCATCTGGAGGGCGAAGAATATGAGACGTTTCCAACAGATACAACGATAGCCGGAACAAGTGATAGAGCAAGTTATAATGCATATTAATAGTGATGAATAACTTCCGTCCCATTCAGATGTCTGGTTTATATAGGCTGCGGCGTATTTCTTGGCATTGAGGATTGATGAAGATGGATGCTTGTTGTACCTTGAACTCCCCTTTTTCAATTAACAAAATTTACGATTACAATATATATATATATATATATACATATATTTTCACTTTAGTTTGAAAAACTGGAAATAAAAACACCAAAAGATAGGTGTTTTCACATATATATAATATTAATTTTAGTTAAATAATAAAATTCCTTAGATATATAAGGATGAAAACTCAAGAGTATATATTAGGCCACATCAACAACTGGAAAATGTATTTCATAGTATACCATCCTATATATGTAAGAATATTTCCAAGAAAAGAAAAATGAAATGTTTTCTTTTGTTTTTCGTGAATTCCTCCCAAGCAACTTTACCAAAGTCTCATTCGATGCCATTAATAGTCACTTTCCTTATACCAAAATAAATAAATAGTCACTTTCCAAGTGAACTATCTCTTATCATCTCCCACTTTCCCCATACTTGATAAAATGAATTGTTGTTTTTGGGATTGTGAAAGCGGATACCTACACCCTCTTTTCTACACTCCACCCCACCCCACAACCAAAAAATAATAATAATAATTTTACCATGTTTTAAAAATTAGATCTCGACGAATTTATTGTGGCTATCCCCACTAAAGAAATCTAACTGTTACAAAATATTTCTTTCATCAAAACTCGTTTAAATATTACGCAACTAGATTAGCGTAAACTAATTATAGTTACAAATAAATAGTTATAGTAGATAGTCGTTACCGCAACTCTGCGATGTTTGGTCGCCTGTGGCTATAATATTTGTCACATTCCATAGCCACGAGAAAAAATATTTTTCTTAGTGGATGAGTTAAGTTTTTTCATCGTTTTTATCTAACCATGATTAATATTAATTATTTTCGACGGCTTTTTGTCTATAGCCATTAAAAATGTAGGTAATAATAATTTTTTTCCTAGTGGCTTTCGGAATTTTAGTCCTTTAATTTGTTAGGATTGTGAATTGATCCTTCATTTTGTTAGTTTCGCGATTTTAAGACTAATTTGATCAGAATTTCAAAGTTGGTCCAAGTGATACCATAATTCCTGTCAACTTGGAAAGTTCCAGCCGATTTCATCCTAAAGTTGAGAAATTAAAAACGGTGAATGACCATTTTACAACCCTAACAAATTACAGGACAAAAGAGCCAAATAACTACAATTACGGAACTAAAAATGCAATTAAGCCTAAACTGATCTATACATAAATATGATGCAAGAAATTAATGTAAATAAATATGGCAAAGGTACACAAGTATAATAAAGGTAAAATAACACAAGCAAAATTGTATAGTGTAGTTGGAGGGTCTATTTTCTGGCTATAAATACCTGCCTGCTGAAACAGCTCATTTCCATTTTCTGCAACTCTCCTGTCAACAAAACCAATCCAGAAAGCTCAAAATAACTCTTCCTGTTCACAACCATAAAATAGAGAGTGAATTATACAAGGAGGAAAGCAAGTTGTTGTTTGTTTCACTCTCTTCCTCCCCACCCCTACCCTAACTCCAGGTTAGAAATACATTGACACAGAATATCTTGCTTAGCATGTTTTGGATGATGCTAAATTTGTTTTCTGTTCTCCAAACACTCCCTAAATCAGGGTATTATCTTGATCAACTTTCCAGCACTAGTCATTTACGTTTGTTTTGCTTATTTCAGCTGTTGTCTATGGAGTTTCCTGATCAAGAATCCGAGTTCTCCAATTCGTTGAGGAAAAATGGAAGAGGGAAAATAGAGATCAAGCGGATCGAGAACACCACGAATCGACAAGTCACCTTCTGCAAACGCAGAGGTGGCCTACTGAAGAAGGCGTACGAGCTGTCCGTGCTGTGTGATGCTGAAGTTGCCCTTGTTGTCTTCTCAAGCCGTGGCAGGCTCTATGAGTATGCAAACAACAGGTTAAGGATCTTCAATTACTATTTCCTCAGAAAAGAAAAAAAGGGTTGTTTGTTTTCATTTTTTATCAGGGTCATCGTCCAACTTTTTAGTTTCTTGCTTTTTGTGTGTGTGTGTGTGTGTGGGAACCAAGAACAAAGTTTCTACACTTCATCTCTTCTTCTTCTGCCATGTTGTAGTGCTGCAAATTAGGCATAAGAAACATGAAGGGTTCTTCTTCTAGGTTAATTTGGCTTATTTTCTTGGTTCTTGCTGCTTGTCTTTTTCCTTTTATATGAGCTTTGCGTGTTTTTCGTTCTTTACGGTGATTCTTCTTAGTGCTATGTTTGATAATATACTTGGATCCAGATCTGTTGTAACTGATAGAAATAGAAGTGATGTAGTTACAGTAGTAGTAGTTCTCATGGCCCTGGAAGGTTAAGAAACTCTATATGGCATTCTTCAAAATCATCTCTCTCTCTCTCTCTCTCACACACACACACACACATGTCATCTGTCAGCCCAAGAAACTCTACTGCAAAGCTGTCGAGTTCCAATTAGCCCATTCCCTTCGTTTCATTGACTGTTCCTTAATACATGTCACCTCAACAAATCAATACCTGATCAGCACATAATTAGGGTTTTAAACCTCGGAAAGGTCTATGGTGTCATGACTAGACACTCACCAAGATTTCATTTTCAGGTTTGGCAAAAGACAAAATTATCTCAACACCAGAAGATGGGCACCTTTGATTTGGTTTGATCTTACCATTTCACCCTTCTGTTCACTGATATTAATTAGGGCATATGCTCCTATGATTAGGGTTTGAAATCCCAAGTTGCCTAAAATCGTGCCTGTTTCTTACCCACAGAATCCTAGGTCATGTCAGATGAGATTTTTCAGTTCTAACACTTAAAGACAAGGGAAAAGGGGTCTCCAACATGTCATGCTTCCCCATTAATTTCTGGGGTTTCTCTATCTTCCATCATTCTTCTGCCAAACTTTATTTATCTTTAAAGGTGAAAATTTTTTACCTTTTCAGTAATTTGCATTAGATTAGTCCTGCTAAGTTCTAAACTTTTTCCCCCTCTCTCCCACTCTTTGCCCTTTTGAAGCTAAAAAACTAAAGAAACTTACTGAATCAAAAGACAGAAGAGGGAAGCAGGAAAAATGAAATGAGACACCCCCCCCCCCATCCCACCTCTCTGTGCTTCTACAAAAAGAAAAAGAGTTAGAAAGGAATTATTATTTTCTTCTCTTTTCCAAGAAATGAAAGTAAAAGAGTGGGAAAATTTGGGCTAAAAGCATTTTTTTTTTAATATAAGAAGCATTAGTACTGGTTCCCTAACTGCCCTCCAAGCAATTCGAACACATGACCAAAATTATAGGTACAAGGTGCTCTTGCCAACAAACCACCTTGTCTTGTCATGCTATAAGCATTTGTTACTGAAATAGAAAAATAAATTTCAGAAACTTAAGCTGAGGGTATAGAATACAGGAAAAGGGTTGATGAGATGTTACTAATTTGCATGGGAGAAAGAGTGCAAAAGTGGCTTTTCTATGGAATAGACACCTTCACTTGCTACACTTAACAGGAGAGATTTACACATGAACAATACATATATATATATATATATATAAATGTATATACATATACAAATTGATGTTCAGAGAGTAAAGTTTTATGTGTTTGAAATTCATAAAATTATTTGATCGAATTAAATCAATCACAAAGTAAGTGTACTATATTTTGTTATGTGATTGATCACCTTTCCTCGACTGCGCACCAATCACACTATAAATATATTACACTTGACATATAATTAATTCAAATTCAATGAAACACGTACTGCCTAGAATTTCCTATAAAAATTGTGGAAAAATGACTGCAAGAGGCAGAACCGATGAGAACAGTATCGGCATTTTGAATAAATCAAGGTGGGTAATAAGGTGCTGCAGCAGGGTATTAACCTTGTTTGAGGTAAGCGCGGAGGGTATCAACCTTGGGGTGGAAAAGAAAGGGGGGACACGTGGCGGGGTCCCAGAAAAAAGATGGGGTAACCAATCATATTGTGGGATCTTTTCGCCAGCGTGGGCAGAGGGCAGCCAATCAGTGGCTCGACAAAATTAAGGTTTGCTGACTGAAAGTGGGATGGATGTGTGTGTTTTCACTGTGATATTTCTGTGTAAGACTGAGAAACTTGTATTTTTATTTTATGTTTTCTTCAAAGGGTGTGAGACTGAGAAGCTGATTATACGTTTCCTGTGTGCATGTCTTGTGGAGTAATGAGGAGGGTTACCTCCTTTCACAAACCAAACCCTATTTATATACCTATCAAACTAAATCAATTACATGATAAGTGTGACACATTTGTTATGTGAGTGATCAATTTTTTCAAACTCCAATTTTGGTTTCGTCAAACTAAATCAATCACATCACAAGTGTGATACGATTGTTATATAATTGGTTCAAATTTGACTAAATTTAACTCAGGTTATAATTTTTCCTACAACCTAGCTAGCTGTAGAAGGTATTTGGATGAGATGAAAAGAAATGAAATTAGGATACTTCACCCAAAAAAAATGTTAAGTAATTTTATTCTTAACGAAATAAGGATACAAAATATTTGTTTAATTCAGGGGGAAATTAGTTTAGATTTGGTAATAAGTAATTATATATCTTAATCATAATAAATACATCGATTATGATTCAATTGCTAGTATATTTTTTATTAAGGACCGTCTATGGAGTAACTAAATTTGATTTTTTTTTAAAAATCATAATTAATCAATATTATTAACTATAGTCAAATAAAATCAATGAAATAATTTAAATTTTTATCACAGTTGATCAATATTTACACTGATTTTAACTATGCCCAAAACAGTTAATGCTTAATTTGTATTCAACATATTTATTTTAATTATTGCAAAAAATCATATCTTTTCTCTGAGTTACTTTTATACTTAAAGTGGAAAATAGATCAGCAAGACAGGAATATGGTTTATGATTATGATAATTAGGTTTAGTTCTATCCTGTTGCAGTGTTAGGGCTACTATTGACAGGTACAAGAAAGCAACTGCTGATTCCTCCAATTCTATGTCCACATCTGAAGCTAACACCCAAGTAAGTTTACTTTTTACCTTGAGTCACTGCATAAAATTTAGTTTATTCTGTATATCACAAATGAGAATGATTTAAAACTAGCTACCCATCTATGGAAAAAATTGTATTTTACGTCCGCACAAGTTAATCCATTGAGGTTATAATTTCATTATTTTTTAATACATCCCATTGTATGTATCTCATAACTCTAAAAGGCCTGTAGTTTAAAATTTTAATTCTGTTAAATTTCTAACGAAAACAGCACGTGCATGGCACGAGCTCCATTAAGTCTTGAGGGCAATTAAAGATATTTTCATTAGAAATTTAGTCGAACTAAGACTTTCGATTATAATTATAAATTTTTTGTAGCTATGAAATTGAATATGATGAGCGCAAAAATAATTGAATCAGAATTGCAAAGGGACTAACATGTGGGATGCAGAATGCAAGTCACCCCCATTGGCGCAAGAACATTAATTTCATCAAAATTGTTAAAAGAGAAATATATTTGAATACTCGAATTTCACCATTAATACCATTTTGATACTCGATTAGTATTTTTATTTATTTATTCTAGTATCTTTTAATATAATAACCATTTTAACCTTATATACTAAACATGAAAATAATTAATATACCAACAAAAAATTTACATAAATTTCAATTAATATATTTTTTCTTTGTTTCAACCAAACTTTCAAGTTTTACATTTAATTATTACTGGATTATAATATTTGCTTTTTTGTTATTTTCCACTAATTTTGTTTATTAATATTTATAGTTAATTATATTAAAAATTAAAATTCAAGACATATGTATTATTGCAAGTATTCAGTTTAATCTTTTAGGAAATTTTTAATATAAAATGTTAATTTTCAATCTTAGTTTAAGTTTTTCCAATTTTATTTTACTATCTCGATTAAATGCAAACACATATCTTTGATGATGATTAAAATACTTAATTAATTATGTCCTATATCTTTATATATTAGTTAATTAGAATAAAATTACTACTGGGAAACTATATCCTTGAGTCGACTTACTTGAGTATTATACAAGTTATTTAATAACGAATATTTTATAAATATTAAATGTAGTAAAAGCATAAAAAAGAATAAAACATAATAATCTCGACAACCAAATAATAAAATAAAATGGCTAACACAAAAAGATCAAATGTATTGTTTGATCTTTATGCCTAAAATTTTTTAAGTATATTTTAATTATTCTTTATCTTAAAATTTAAGTATCAGATCAGATGGTCGTCATTTAAAATTAATAGAAAAATAAATATAAGATATCAAACTGATAATTGTGATATATAGTCATATACCAATTGAGTCATTTATAATTATTTAGGTACGAAAGTGACATTAATTATAACAAAACTCACGCATTGCAATAAATCATATATATAAATTATTTTTCATCTCATATATTAGAGTTGGTATACTTTTCGTCTCATTAATTATAAAATTCTCCTTAATAGTTTTATACTTTCAAATCTATCATCAAATTTTGTTAATATTTTAACGAAAAATGACGTGCTAAGCCATGTATATATATGCAAGAACCTTTCACCAAAATCGCTAAGATCATATAATTAGTGTTTTTAGTATTATATGTTAGGGTTTGTTTTTTTTTCATTCCAATGATTATGGAATTTTTGTTAATTGTCTCATAAATTACAAAAAATTATAATTTGAGTTCTTTTATTAAATTTTATTAGTATTTTGACGAAAAAATCACATGATAAAGCCATCTATATATATATGCAAGAACCTTCATTCAAAATCATAAAAAGTCACCCTTATTCTCATCAACATAAAACTTCATGAGTCAATTACCAATTCTTGTAAAAAGAATATTAAAAACATAAAGAGATCATGAACTAGTAAAATAAAAATGGCAAAGTTACATTTCTGGTTATATAACTGTAAGTTATTAATTAGTATTTTTGGTTCTGTAACTTACTCCATTTACACATTTAGTCATTCTTTTTATGAATTTAGTCCTGAACATCTTACATTTGATCATTTTTGACAAATTTAGTCTTTTGTTGACAATTTTGGTCCTAAAGACCTATATGAGATCTATTATAGTGTGAAAAAGATCAAAATTGTCAATACGGGACTAAATTTACCAAAAAAGACCAAATATCATGTGTTGATTACTAAATTCATAAAAAAACAGGATTAAATGTGTAAATAGAACAAATTATAAGACCGAAAGGGCTAACGGCCTAAATTTGCCTATAGAAATCAGTAGAGAAAAGCACGTAGGTTCTAACAAATCCTTACATATCACCCTTCAAATTGTGATTTCATGTGTACCAGTTCTACCAGCAAGAAGCCACAAAGCTTCGACGTCTAATAAGAGAGATACAGACTTCAAACAGGTTAATGAATTTCGACAAAATTCATAAGAGTGTATATATATATATTTGTCTGCACACGTTCCACAAACTGATGATCATAACGACTCTGTAGACAAATTCTTGGAGACGGTGTTAGCAGTATGGCCTTAAGGGAACTGAAGAACATGGAAGGAAAACTGGAGAAAGCAATCAGCCGAGTCCGTTCCAAGAAGGTACTAAACGCAAACGTAAACGGCGTTTTTCCAGCTAATTTTGTATTTATATCTGTTCTCAGCAGCATGTAAGTTGATGACAAGTTTGAGATTTGAAACCTTGAATTCTTTTTACCAGAATGAGCTGTTGTTTGCAGAAATAGAGCTCATGCAGAAGAGGGTAAGTTTTTATTTTTCATACCCTAATCTCTTTTGTATCTCAATTAATTGGGAAAAGTATATTTTAGTTCGCTAAGTATGTCTAATTTTAATTTTAATTCGATAACTATGTCCATTTTTGTTTAGGTCCAATAACTTACGAAATTGCTCAATTTTAGTCTTTTGGCAGATTTTTGGATAATTTTACCCCTATGCAATTTTCGAAAGGCAGTTTTAGTCCATATGCACTCATAGGGGTAAAATTGTCCCAAAATCTGTCAGAGGACTAAAAATAAGCAATTTCGTAAGTTATTGAACCTAAATAAAAATGGACATAGTTATCAAACTAAAATTAAAATTAGGCATACTTAGCGGCTAAAATAATACTTTTCCCCAATTAATTTCCACTTCTTATGTATTTGGTTGCAATTCTTTGGCCTATAATGCTACAAAAAAAAATCAATACTGGCACTATTTGCGTACACTTAGGCTTTAGAGAAGTACTGATTTTTGTAGGAAAAATTGAAAATTGTAACAAAATTAAAAAGGAGTAGTATTTGTAAAAAAAAATAAAAAGCAAATTTGGGTAGTGTTTGTGGGGGAGGGGAATAGTACTTCTAAAACAAGCTTAATTGGTTAAAAATCATTTTATTTCTATATATGGAAAAGATACTATATCTGCTTGTATTTGTATTTATTGTTTGTTAATAATAATAATTTTTTCCAGAAAAATAAAGAATGTTATTTTGATTAGTATATTTTATATTTATTATTTTAAAAATACTAATAAAAAATTAAATATTTAATTTGATAATGCTCCCACTAAGTAATATAATTGTTGATTCAAATTGGCGTGACTGCAAAAAAAAAATATTAATTAATTAAAGCCATCATTTGTTTTATATGTTTTTAGTGATATAGGAATAATATAATTAGATAATACAGATAAAAATAAAAATTCTAACATATTAAATATGTGAAAGTATAATTTTGATCATTATTAAATTTTTAAAATTATTTAAAAACTTTAAATCAACTTTAAAATTGAATAAATCAACAAAAAAATAATAGGCCAGATTGCATATTCCGCTTCTTAAATGATACCATAACACCGAGCAAATATAGTTGTGGTACCAAATTGTAATAAAACTAGCAAAATAAATAAGTTTAAATATATTTTTTGTCCTGTAATTTTTGTGTTTAGCATTTTTATCTTTTCTCTTTATAGCCTTGTGAGATAGTCTTGTAACTTTTTGATATTTTACGATTTTGGTCTTTGCGGTGCTGGATTTTGCAAAAGTTGCCGAAATAAATCATGCGTCTCTTGTTATTTTGACATTTTTATCCTTTTATCTTTTTGGGTTAGAAAATGGTCCTATAAGTTTTTGAAAAATTTTGCAATTATTGTCCTTTCATTGTTGAATTTTGCAAAAATTGCCAGAATAAATCATGTGTCACCTCTCTTTTTCTTTTTTTTTTCTTAACAGTTCATTCATATTGACAAAAGTGAACTAACCAGAACAAAAGCTCCAAATCAAATGAACCACGTGAGACGCACATGATTTATTCTGGCAACTCTTGCAAAATCTAGCATCGAAAGGATCAAAATTATGAAATGTCAAAAAGTTAGAGAATTCTTTTTCAATCCTAGAAAGATCAAGGATAACAATATCAAAAACTACCAAAATTATAGGATAAAAAATGTATTTAACTAAATTTTATTTTTTTATTCACAATATGACCTTCATACTACAAAGCGACACTAGAAAAATATGATTTTCTACTACAATTAAGTATTGTAGCCAAAAGAAGAAAACCACGACAAATACAAATCAACAATGGTTTCACAATAGCCATTAGCCGTTGTTTTTACAGGTACAGCCAAAACATTAGCCATGACAAATTTTTTGCTGTTGCTAAGAATCATTAAGAATATTGATTAATCATGGTAAAATTTAAGTTTTTACTTTGATTTTTTTTTTTAACCGTGGATGATAGTATTGGTTTAGCACAATTTTTAAACCGTTGTCATTTATAGTGCAGCGAAAACTCAATTTTTTTTTATAACAATATATATATATATATATATATATATATTATATACTTGTTAACTAATTACTTGGATGTATATATATATATTATCAGGAAGTAGAGGTGAACAACGCAAACATGTATCTTCGAGCTAAGGTGATGTTCATCTACTCAATGCCCAAATATTTCATATTGTGCGACAAATATTTGATATTTGACATGGAGATTGGTGGTATGGTGCAGATAGCAGAGAGTGAGAGAGCACAGCTGCCGATGACTTCACAACCTTACGATGTGCAGAACTTGCTTCCTGTCAATCTCCTTCAACCTAATGATCACCACTACTCTTGCCAGGACCAAACACCTCTCCAACTAGTGTAAGTTAATTCATTCCTGTTTTATAAGATTAGAATATTTTGGGGGGATAATTAAGATCCATTTATAAGAAAAAAGAGTTAATTTTGGAGGTCATTTGGTATTTTTGTTTTTTAATTTTTTAAAATATCATTTTGATCCCATATCCTTTTAGTTTTCGCAATTTTAGTTCCTTTTTTAACATGAGTTCATAATTCTTGCCAGAAAAACACATATGCTTCTTACGTGACATTTTAAGATTTGGATTTTTTTTGTTCAATTCTATCAGTATTTTGCCCTTTAACTTTTTAGGGTAGCATTTTCATCTTGCATTTTTTTTTTAAATTTTTGCAATTTTTAGTCTTTTTTTCACCAGTATTAACCCTTCTCACTCGTCGAGATGAACTTCGGCAAACAAAAGGATTAAAATCATGAAAATTAAAAAATACAAGATCAAAATGCTAGCTTAAAAAGTTTAAGGATAAAAACGTCAAATAATCTAAATTACGAAATTAAAAATGCATTTAATCCCAAAAAAAAAAGAAAAAAACTACGATTTTAATTTGTAGTATATATTTTGGTAGTCACAAGGAATTTATAATGTAGATCTTAATTGTAGGAGGTCTAAATATAAGTTTTCTAAAAGTGATGATTTTATTAATATATATGTATATATATCAAAATCTAAAGAAGTGTCCATGTAACGCTCCCTCTTTTATGGTCATATGAAAATTGAGGTTCTAATTCACTATAAAAAATATAATTTTTTTGTTAAAGCTAATTACAAGTGAAAAGTTGTAACAAATACTAACATGTTTGGTTTTATTTTTTAAAATTTTTCAACTTTCAGTTAAGAAATATGTGTTTAAAGTATTTCATTTTAAAATTTTCAACTTTCAATTGAAAATATGTGTTTTAAATTTTGCATAATTTTCGTGTTAAAATGATGAAAATATATATAAATTAGTTGACAATATTGTGTTTTATGTTATTCATTTCTGAAAGCGAAACCGAAACTGAAACTCTAGATATAATTAAAAATCATGATAAATATTAATTTCATTGACTTTTTATTTGACTGTGGTTGAACATAGTATTGATTTGCAATAAATTTTAAACTATGATCATTGATTTATAATTTAGAAACATTCATTTTTTTGTAGTAAATTTTTGGGTCGAAAAAAATAGTCTGAGGCCATTATTACATATTTTTTTCTTTTATATGTTAAGAGGAATGGATAGTCAGGTGAATACATATATGGCATTTTTGGTTTGGCAATGAAAGACTAATTTTAAAAAAATGACACATTGAAAACATTTGTGGTCGGAGATTGCAAAATTTTGTTAGAAAATATGTCCCTGATTTATAGTTTTCATGTGATACACATATGATATTTTCGGACGATAAATGTTTTCAATATGTTATTTTCTTTAAAAACATTTATTTTTTATAGCCAAAATGATTTTTTTGTTGGATCATTTCTCGATTTATGCTTGTTATCCCTATGCAGGGGCCATGCTAATCTTCTCTGTGTTGTTCCAATTTTATCAAATGTTCCTGAAGGGACACCAAATGAATTTTAAATGAATCAAAAGGAGCACCTTCCCATATTTACAGGATGAAAATTGTAACTTTTCCTATAACGATACGTAGATAAAAATTTATGTATTTGGACTAAAACAATATAAAAAAACAGTGTTATTATTAAAATCGAAGCGCACAAATACACACGATCATACTTGTCATCATCTATATAGTTTTTACATGTTTATGAACTACAGTGCTTTATTTATACCATGTGAAAACTTACAAATACATCAATATCTCAAGGTGAATAATTGCTACATGTAGAGAAGTCAATTTGATTTACTCTGCAGTATGTGATGTATCCTAAATATGTGATGATATATTCCTTCCTGTTTATGCAGATAACAACTGAAAAGCCCAAGAAATCCTGAAGTTCAATCAGAAAGAGTGGATTAAGGGGATGTCCTAAAGAGTGCATTTTCAATGTAAAAAAACTAGTATTTGAGAACTCAAGATTCACAAAAAACTCAAGTATTGCAGATGTGGGAACTGTATCTATTATACTATTTATTAAAGGGAAGACCTCTAAAATACCTGTCACAATTGGTAAAGTGCTGATCGCGTAAAACGTTCGTAACTTTATCTATTTCATCCACAAACAACCGTTTTTTTTTTACAAATTAATTTTATTAAGAATTCATACTCACAAACATTTATATTTAATTCATTTTATTAGTTTTGATTAGTTCATTTTTAATTATGATTTCCTTCGATCTACATGTAGAAATGTATTCCACCAAAATCACGAGAATCCCTCTAAAGATATATATATATATATATATATATATTGCACGATTATAATTTTCTTTTTTCTTTTTTCCTTGTTGTTTCATGGAAGGTTTTATATACCTATTTACACTTATTCCGCTATTTCGCCTTTGGAGCAAGTCCAAGCGAGGCTCAATGCCTCTACTCCAGCATTGAATCTAGCAACAGTGCCTACTGCCATCAATCTACTGCTAGGTGAGCAGCTTCGACTATTCATAGTACAGATTGTCAATGCAGTACTATGAGGTTCCCAAGCTAGCCTAGCAGGACAATCTTCCTAGCAGAAGAGGAGTAGGACACATGGTGAGCAAGTTTTTGCTAGCCTCCAGCAGGATGGTCTTGCACTTGCCGAGCCTACCAGCTAAGAGGTGCTTCCAATAGGGCCCCCCAGAGCTGGCACTCTCGTGAAAAGAATGACAGAATTTTGTTAAGGGATAAGAAAAGAGGTCCAGCTCTTGGACCATGGTATTCCCTTCAATGGTGATACCATTTTAGGGCACCCTCTCACTTTCCCACCTACAATGGCACTACTGATCCTACTAAACACATCCGTAAGTTTGAGAACACAGCATTGCTGCATAGGTAAATCAATGGTATTAAATGCCGTACATTTCTTACTACACTAACTGATTCTGCTTAATAATGGCTTGACCAGCTTCCAACTGAATCAGTTACTCTTTTGCATAACTTAGTGCACTTTTCCTATATAAGTTTGCTAGCAGCAAGAAATACCGAAAATCGGCCATCAACATCTTTGGAGTCAAGCAAGAGGAAAAGAAAAATTAAGGGCTTATATCGAGCGCTTCAACAAGGCCATTATGAGGTCCTAGTTACACATCCAGAAGTCCTGACCAATGCCATCACGCAAGGACTCTGAAGCGTACCTCTCTTAAAATCCCTAGCCAAGAAGTGTGTTTCTGACTTCTACGGCCTACTAGCTCGGGCAAAAAGGTACATAAACCTAAAGGAAGCACAGCTGTTAAAGAAGGATAATCCTCACGATCAGAGAAAAGACAACGAAGGACCTTCCTCCCACAGGAGCTGGGAACCTAAAAAACGGTTTAATCCCCCAAATTTCGAAAACGAGCATTACACCCCACTCATGACCAGCTCGGCACAAATGCTCATGGCCATAGATCGGCTCCATGGCCTATGGTGGCCTAAGGGGTCTAAAGAGGGACCTAGCTTCCTAAATCTAAATATTTTTATAGGTATCATTGAGAGTATGGACATGACAGCAACAGGTGTCCTTAGCTGAGACAAGAGATAAAAAGGCTTATACAAGCCGATTACCTAAAAGACTATGTGAACACAGAAAAGAGGAGAGAGCAAAAGAAAGAACACTCCTACAATCGCAATTCTCACAAGAGCGAGGAACGAGTAGATGAGCCCTCTAGGAGGGAGAGGAAATGGAGTTATTTGCATTTTGCCCTCCAGCCTTTTTTTGTTTTTTGTTTTTTTTTGAGAAATCACCTTCCGACCTTTGTAATTTTTGCACATTACCTTTATTTTTCATTTTCAGGCCAAATTTTGTTTATTCTCCAACTGTGTAAAACACGTGCGCATAAGGCCAATTCTTTGATGGGTAAATTTGTAATTTCACCCATTTGCCCCCTTGCCCCCCTAAAGTGAGCGTGAGAAGCCCCTCCTTGCCCACAAAAACTTTCTCCTTCTCTCTTATTTTTTCAAAGCATACAATAAACTAAAAACAAGGAAATACACACCATCCCCAACAAAACTTTTCTCCTTACTTTTTTTTTTTTTTTTTTTCCCTTTTCTGTTCTTCTTTAAGCCTAATCCTCCAAAATTAGGCCTGGGATGATTTACAGTGAACGATTATATGATTCAGCCATAAAAAGAAACTGCTGCTCCCCACACCCTACACCAACACGAACAACAGCGAAAAAAGTCGAAAACTTGAGCAAAGAAAGGCAAATTTCATGAAGAAATTTTGAGCTACCCTGAATGCATCACAAAAGCTGGACGCCCACAATAGCAAGTCTCTTTCATTTAGCTTGATTTCAACCTTCTCAACCGTTGAAATAAGATAGTGGGGCAACAAAATTTGGGATTGGATGATATGCAGCTAACTTGGGGTGGAAAGGGGGTGAAAGTACAAATTTACCCATCAAATAATTGGCCTCACACACGTGTGTTTCACGCAATCGGAAAATACACAAAATTTGGCTAAAATTGAAAAATAAAGGTACTGTGCAAAAAAATTGCAAAGGTTGGGAGGTGATTTGTCAAATAACAAATTGGTGGGCAAAGCGCAAATAACCCCATATGTTGTGCAGTGTCTGCATTTTTAACACCTAAAACTTATTTAGAGGAAAGTGTAATTTTGCATTTTCAGATAAAATTTAAGTATAATTAGCCATTTTTTTGTACCGAAACCACTGAGAAATTTGTAAAGTTAGTCCAGAATTGCTTTTCCGTAAAAGCTCCTCTTGCACTAACTTTGCAAATTTCTTAACAAAAACCGTAAATCATGGGACCAAGAAAGCAAAACCCCCTTCTTTGTGGACCAAAAATGCAATTTAAACCTATTTCCTAAAACCAAATAGACCAAAACCTCTTGTCATCTCAATCAAAAATTTAAAACAAGCAAAGGTCTCATCTCTTTTCTTTTCTATGGTCCTCTCAAACAGAAAGGATGTGACTGTGCACAACCAAACCAACAACTTTTAGTATGAGAAGAATGGCAACAGGATATTATCTACTGTATTTAGGAACGTAACCATATTCATATAACTATCAGAAATCACAATATAAATTTACATTTACATATCCTTTTTATCCCTATTACAGATCAGATACGATAGACTGTGTAAATGAATTTCGGCTATCTTCTTCTGCATGCTATTATCGGCTAAGGACGCATGGCTTGAGAAGAGACTGAAGGCTAAAACCTTCTTCCCTCTGTCTCAAATGATACGGCCACCTTAAAGCCGAAATAAGTAAACTCAACGGTGAGATTCAAGATATTATGTCTATCCTCTCATGCTGTTATTCCACATCTAGTAACGTATTCATTTGACGCATTTACATGTCTATACCACAGGCCTTTTACCTCAGGGGACCCAATTTCGAGCCATGGCTTTGCAGGCCCGCTAAAATGTATAACAGCTGCTGCTTCCAACTTATGTCTGTCGACCTCTGGATACTGATGCCCCATACCAGCTACGTGCCATGAAGGATCAATATGGTGCACATGACCTTCAAATGCGACTAAGGCAGGTGGAAGAGCTCCAGGATGCCACAGTGCGAAACCAGAATCAAGGCTCTGCAGAACATACGAAAACAATGATATAGCAGGATCAGCAAGGGATAATTATAAAGAATGTACCAAATGTTGGAGTATTTATTGAAAAATCATTTGATTTTAGAAAATTACTTGATAACCCTTGCAGTTGTGTTTTATGTCACTGAATCGTGCCACGAGGAATCAGTAATGTGAAACATAACTTAACGTGCTATACATGACTGTAGGGGGTCTAGTGTAATTTTTCAAAACCAATCAGGATTTTGTCATATGCCTATACCTTTAATTGTAATTAACTCAGTCGGTAAACAAAAAACATGATCAGCAAAGAATAGCATGCAGAATCAGACATTTAACATACTGACAAGTTTAAGCCAATCGTGATATACTGCAGTGATGTTGGTCTTCCTCCATCTTCTCAGGTCAAACACATTCATCCCATAAAGCCACCCACAACGATCTTGATCCAAATTAGACGATATGATTGTATGGGTGAAATCGAAATAGTCCTTGTACTTCCTTCCTGGACAACAGTCACGTCCGCACCATGAGTCAGCAACTGCACCCACAACTTTCTGATACAGATCCATGTCCCACAGAAATGATAAGTCACGTTGTACCACTACATCATCGTCCAAGAACACAACTCTGTTCAGATCCGGAAACAGCTGTGAGATTCACAAGAATCAGAAAATGGATCAATCTTAATGAGATATATTCATCCACATGACCATTCCACTTTATGCTTAAGTCAAGAAATTACCTCAGGGAGATAAACGCGTAGGTGATTCAAAAGGGAGATACAACTGGGATTTAGGACATTCAGTTTGTGATAATTTTCCTCCATATATTCCAAGTCTTCCTCCTTCAGTTTTTTGTACTCGTGGTTCCGGATTTGGTGATGAATTTCTAACATTTCCTTTACTCCAACATTTACTTCATGAGACCAATCATATTGATGCAAGCCCTTGATTTCGATAACTGCAGAATCAATTTTGTTGACTGCAAACCATGCATGCATCGAAGTGTACGACTTCTTGTCAGTGACTACATGGAATACCAATTTTTCGGGATTGATTGAGGTCTTGATGGCAGAGGAGATAACAACAGAGGCAGCAAGGACATTGTCAGTTAAAAGAACAACATGATGAAAAGATGGGTCGGTAAGACGGTAAACATATTGAGGTAGAGGTATGCGGGAACGCGCCACAGCATTTACAGCATACTCTTCAGCCAACTTAAGAGAAAGACAATGTAGGCTCTTGGGTACACCATGAGCAGCTAAATGCCAGTAAACAGACTCATGCCCTTTAGCTGTTTTCACAATGTGTTCCATATTCTGGATCTGCATATTGAGTAAAGAAGTTTTGCATGAGTCGATTTGATCAGACATGTCATAATCGTCCTGCCACAATCACATAACAGAAGGAATCCTGCAAGCAAAGAAATAATAGATTTCGAGTGCCTATCTGAGGACACAACAAACAAATGAGATAATTATTCTCGGAACCAGAAGTTCATGAGAGCCCCCAAGGTTATGATGAGGTTAAAACTAACCATTAGGTTCGTGAAACCCATTGGAGCATGGTTATGTAAGGTTCAAAATACATCTAACCATTAGGTTTGTGAAACCCATTGGAGCAGCTGATGTTGCTGCGTGATAGGTTTAATTCATACGTGATCTCGATATTATGTCCGGCAGGCAAATTATGTCTCCTGGATCCTACAACATATGAAAATATATATATTTTTCAAATGTCTCTCATTACCTTAGTTTTCTCCCAAGTCCTACAGATCCTTGAATATTATATACCAAACTTTCCAAGTTAGATCCTTGAATAATCCTATGGAGTTTTTGATGTCCATGTACCAGAAGCTGGACACAAGAATCTAACCTCTTTGTCCTACAGTGTTTCCTGCCCTTGTATCCATTTACAAGAGCTCCTTCCTAATACCATCTACCATTTATTGAATTAAAAAAGTGGGGATTGCTACCCGTGAGATCCCACACATACAGCACTAAATGCTTAATTAGCATGAATAGAAATTCCTAAAGCGTTTTAGCTGAATAAAATCCATTGTGTCTCTTTCATCAGTACAAAACAATATTCTGCCAGTGCCATGTTGGTAAAAATTTGAAGAGCGCAAAATGTGAATTTGTAAGGTTGGCTATGTTGAGAATAGCATACCACAGAAAGTCACTACAAAAAAGAATATTAATGACAAAGAATTAAGTAATGATATAAAAATATCACTCTTATATGTATCAAGTAACAACAAATTTTATTTTGTCACCATAATGATTTAATAGTAATAATATTTGGGAAAAAGTATCACTAGCAATAACTAGTGATAAAAAAATTATGCATAAAATTGTTATTATAAACAATTATCAACACATAAACAATGATAATGGAGAACTAACAAATATAATTATCATCATGTTTGTATTGGCACTAAGCTATCACTATAAACGTGTCATTGATAGTGTATAATGGTAATCTTTTACACAACACTTATCACTAATAATATAGATCTTTAAAGCAGTAAGTAAAGAAAAATATGGGCAAAAAGCCATCGGAAACAACTTCAAGCTTCATTCTTAGCCGGGAAGACGATGCCAAAGTTTTCATGCACAAATTATGAAGGCTAAACTCTTCCAGACTGAGAGCCGTTAAACCACAACTTATGCTGCCAACCCACAATAAATGAAACTGGTGTTACTAATTAAGCATAATTTTCCATTGAACAAACACATTCCATAACCACCTTTCTCGCGTTACATGTTCTCAATAAATTTTATGCGCCAGAACGAATAAGGAAATGATATTGCTAGAATTGTTTTCCACCTCCTTTCACACGTCTTTTTTGCTTTCATTTTCCTTCCCATATTTTTCTATTAGGCAATATCAATTTCAGTTTTCTAAAACTCCATAGAGTTTGGAAGAGTTTCCTAACAAGTTACATTGAAAAACACTCACATAAACTTGGTGTTTCACCAAATAGTAAAAATTGGTAAAAATTGTAAGCAACCCTAGTAATATTGCAACTATGTAGATTACCCTCTTATAAAAAAAATAGCAATCTAATCACCTATACTTTTTAAAATGCAGCAATTTACTCCATATGTTTTTAAAAATAGAGAGGTAAATTATTCATTTTCAAAAAACACATAAGTATAAATTGTTATTTTATTTTCATATAAAAAATAATTTACTAGTATCATATTCAATAAATTTCACTGCATCCAGTGAAAACTATAACTCGTCTCTACTGCAAGTCCCACTAATAATGTGGTTTAGAACACGAGTCCAAGAAAGAATTTCCAGAATAGGATAAGCAGCTACAGCCTACAAATAAGGAGCGAATTCTTATAGGATCTATTCAAGATTCAAGAAAAGTAGTGTGAACCCAGAACTCATCTATAATTATCTGACAGCGACTGCTAGGAATAATGGAAGCAGACATTAGCAAATGCAAACAAGAAAGGGTATAGGTCTAGGACGAGAGGGGAGTAATAAATGGCAGTGAAAGTTACCAAACTTACCATGGTTTTGGCCTTGATAGCGAAGGCTTTAATGCCTTGTTTGTTAGAATTCGTCGTGTCACTCACAAGATCCTTGAATGAAATTGGTCCTCCAGTTGAACCCTCTGATGTTTGAATTCCAACTTCACCCCTATCCTCATTGCTACCAGTGGCTACCTCCAGCAACGCCCTTGTCAGCTCTTCTCTGAGCTTTTTTAGCAGTATGTAGGGTAAAACAATTATCAGCACAGTGGTAAAGACAAAACTGCAATAATATCATTGGATTTATGAAAGCCATTTGTATGTAAAGCTCACAATATATAGAAAAACAAAATAATTTTTTGATTATTCATGTATATTAATATCTGTACTAACAAAGGAAAAACTCCATTTTTATTCACAAACATCGATTACTTACACTGTCAAATCAATTTTTTAAATTACAAAATAATTTTTTATGTATTTTTCAACCATCCCAACTCAATTTTTTGTTCTATCTATGTATTGATACTATCTACTTATACTATTATATATATAAATAAGAAAAAAAAATTTCACTCACAAACAACACGATACCAAATTTTTGGTATCACAAGTATTCCTAAGTTAATTTTCTTTTATTTAGTTATTTATTTATTTCTTTTATAATGTGATATATTGGTTTATATATTTTATTCATAGGTATAATATATTTTAAAGGGGAAAAAATTATTTATTATATGCACATGACGGTTGGTTATATATAATACAAATACAATACAAATTTTTACTAACAAAGGCTTACAATCGAGTAAAATGATATATATTCAGATAAATTTCGCAGAGGGTATCATTCTAATTCTTTTTGGTTAGAAGCAATAATTTCATGCGCTCGTAATAAATTATAGAAATTTTATAAGAGTTAATGAAACCCAAGTTGTTATATCAAGAAAAGATAAATATTTTACTACAATTTTAATTAATGTAAATAAATTTGTCAATTATCAAATATAGCAATTTAAGAGAACCTAATGGATTTCATTTTCTACTGACATTTATGTAAAGAAAATAATGGGATCAAGTCATGTAAAGTACATGCATGCCATTGAGCAAATACAATAATTTAAGAACAAGTGGTCCTAGTAAAATTAGAGGGCAGTTCAACTAGTGAAAGCTGAATACCGACAGCCCACCAAAGGCACTTATCCACACGTCCACACAGGCTCTATTTATATCAAGTGTGCTGGCTCCAGGATGAATTTTGTACCCAGAAATAATTCTTAGTCAATCATAAATTGTGATGCTCCTAAGGAGTTTTTCTCAATCAGATCAGATAGCTTCAACCAGTATAAGTGGGTACCAGAAATTTATTCTTGGTAATGATGACAAGAAGTTAAAATCATTATCTTTGTATTCAATTTGAATTTTCTCAACAGAAAAAAACTATTTCCGTGAATTTTAAGAAATGAATAAAATTTAATTATTAAATAAAAATAAATTTTAAAAGTATTAAATATAATTTTTTAAATTATAACAAATTTAAGTATAATTATACTAACCTTTAAGAAAGAAAAATGTAATTATGGCAATCGAAAATGACACTCACCTGGGCTGAGTCGCTCCCGCCCAAGAACCTCCACGTCAGGCACCCTGCATCTCGTGTAAGCATACTCTTTTACACTTTTACCCATAAACTATTCAGATATTACAGCACCACACCAAAATAGGAAGTAAAAAAACAAAATAAAATTACCAATAGAGGAAGAGCAAAGAGCGCCGTATTCCAAGACAAGAAATGCAGTTCTAACGAAAATAAAGGGCAAAACGAACCCAAGCAGCAGCACTGCCGGCAACATCGCCGTCCGGTTAGTCAACCGCCGCCCAACAGAATGCTTCCCCTTCATTTTCGGCAAAAAAAGTCCCCCTCCGCCGCCCGCGGCGGGGATCGCGGCACTGCTTACGGCCAGTACTCTCTTAATACCAGTCGTCGATATATACAACTTCATATTCGGAGCTCCGGCATCCGCTTCTTCTTAGAAAATACGTCATCGCATAATCAAACTCAGCTCCAGATCCGCTTGCTTGATAATTACCCCCCCTGAACACCTTAACGCAGATCAATATCGCAGAAAAATGTAACTCGATTTGCAGAAAGCATTGGATTAGTAGGAAAATTAACTCAGAGAATAAATTACCTGAGCTATAGTTCAGTAGTTTCCTCTTTCACCATCGAACTCTCTCTCTCTCTCCCTCTATATATTCAAGAGTTTGCTGTAATGCTACAGATGCTGCGATTTGTCAAAAGGAGAATAAGATCACGCACTATTCAACGTCACTTCAGAAGCATAAACTGACGCCCTCAATGTCATATATTTTAGAGAGAGAAGGTGAGGAGAGGAGAGTGGGGGATCCAAAAGCCAAAACGAATGCCGCGTTAAATGCCACGGGACTTGTATAGATTGCTTAGCTCCTCCCCCGGCTTAATTGGCATCAACCTGTCGCTTATTTCCTATAGTTATATACATATGGCATCAACCTGTCGCTGATGGTTACTCTAATCCCTCACACTTAATGAATAGTATAGATGAACAAATCACTTTTAATTAAATAGTTAAGGATTTCAATTTTTTTATTAAATGAAAACTGTGTTAGTGAGTAATTTAGAACTACTTATATAAATGATTTATAATTCTGGCAGCGCATCTGAATTTGTATTGTAATTAATTAGAATCAGAAATCATCCGAATACTGTTTAAATAATAAAAGAAATAAAGAACATTACATTTTTCTTCCATGAGATTTGGTGTATGGGTGAGCACAAATTTTTTATCGTGTTTAACAGTCCAAACACAAAAAAATTATCACAAATAAAAAAAATATATATAAAGACCCCTCTTGTGATATTAAAATGTTAAAAAGAAAACTTAAAATAAAACACCTCTTGTAATATGAAAAAAATTTAAAAAAATCACGTGATACCAAAGTTGGTGGTACACACGTGCTGACCGCAAATATGGGTCTAAAAGTTATATTTTTTTTACAATTTTACCCTTATCTCTCCTATAATATAATACTATATATAATTTAATAAATCTTAAAATAATAGATAAATATTTTATTAATAATAAAATATATTTTATATGTATATTATATTAATATTTTTAATATAATAATTTTTAATTATATAATTAAATTAATTAAATTTTTTTTTTTAATTTGCAGCCGTCGCTGCTGCTGAGGAGGCATTGCCCTTCTCACCCGTAGCCAACGGTGGTCGCCCAACAGAGAGGGAGATGGCAGTAAGGGCGATCACTATCGCCCATCAGATCTAGGTGACAGACGCCCTCCGCTTCTGGGCGATGCTGTCACTCAAACGGGATGCAGCAGCAAATCCTTTGCCCCCTTTGTGGGGGCGGCAAGGGGGAGCAGGATAGGCGGGTAGGGTGGCGTGGCGGTGGGGTGATTATTATATTTTAAAGATAATATTTTTATTTTTATAAATTATAATAATACAGAAAATATAATTATATCTAACATGTCATCTAACTCATTTTAAAAGCCAAGTAGGACTAAAATCCTCCAAAAAGAAAAAAATTAAAAATTGACATGTCATATCATTTTTGGGTCAAAAATTAAAATTTTGAGCCACCAAGTACTAAATTGTCATCAATTAAAGTTAATGAATAAAAAATATATATAATTATCAGATTAAAATTAATAGTGAACATAATTAACAGACAAAAAAGTATTTTTTTTTCCATATCAAGATTTTAATTTCATATATCATAGGTATATTTTAATTAAAATTTATATAATATTATATATATATATATAAAATTTTCTCATATGTATGAAGGGGTATTTTAGTCATTGCCCCTAAAATATAGGCCTAGGTTGACCAGGGGGCAATGTGAGTCATTGTTCATAATATAAGAGTAATGTTTTATATTTAATTTTATAGGGGGCTTTTTTATATTTTTTCATGTCACAGGAGACCAAAATAAATATAACCCCAAACAAAAATATATATTTTGATAGGTAAACGTGGGTACAATCTCTAGCTAATCTTTTGATTCTTCTCTTGAAGGATGTATTTCGCAATTTCAAAGGTAAAATCTTCTTGTAAATCTTCCTTTGACTTGGTTTGAATTTCTATAACACAAAATGGGAAGCAAGAATTGTCTATACTCAGTGAGATAATACTTGGTTACAAGGATAGCAAAATGTAGATATAGAGTAGGGATTTCACAAATAAAACTTCCTGATATTATAAGCGTTCCACGGTCGAGAAAGCCTTATAGAGATCCTCTGCTTGCTCTTTCTCATTAATTAAACATCCTCCAGGTTCATGTACTTTCCTGCATGTCTATGAAGTCAATGGTTAGTTTCTTAGCTAGAGACTCAAAAAGAGGGCCTCCACCGAGTCCATGGGTGAATGCACTAACCAGCACCTCCTCGTGAGTTTTTGGAACCTCAAGGATGGTTATGTTGAAGCGCTACACGTAGGCTCTTAGAGTCTCATTCTCTTCCTACTTGACGCAAAAAGTCTGATAGTCGATTTTTGGTACTTCTTGCTGCTAGCAAATTGGTGCTGGAATAGGGTGCTAAATTCTACAAAAGATTTAAGTGACCTAGCGGAAAGCTAGTCAAACCATTGTTGGGCAGAATTCGTTAGCGTAGTAGGGAAGACACGACGCATAATGCCATCAGTATACTTGTGCAACGAGGCTGCATTTTTGAACTTTTAGATATGTTCGACTGGATCAATGGTACCATCGTAAGCAGATAAGTATGAAGGTGATCGAGAATGAGCAGGGAGTTCCCTCGCCATGATGTGTTCACTGAAATGGACTTCTCGCTCAACAGGCAAGATTTTTTTTGTCACTTTCTGGTTGCCAGATGCCAGGGGGCTCATTTGCCATCAATCTAAAATGTGTTGGCAAGTTATATGACATGTCAGTCCAGCTATATGATGATGTGTCTAACTAAAATATTATTGTTTATTCAGCCTATCAATCTAATAAAGTAACAGATAAGTCTATAAACCTTGCCCCGCTGACTAATAAACTAATCGTTAGAGCACAGGCATGTGAACTTGGTCATCATCTTACATCGGAAAATGTGAAAGAAGTGCCATCATTGTGATGCTTTGCAGTGTCTTCGTGAGAAGATGATGTAAGCATCAAGACAAAATGGATAAAAGGGCAAACAATAATGCCCAAGTATGATTGAGAATTTGAGTGAAGGGATGAATATATCCCCATACCCATGTTTGCCAAATTCTCAATTACCAAAATGCTCTCACCATATAATCTTTTTAGTTAAGACAATTCAAAAAAAATCTAATAAAAGTATGTCGTGGATTTGAATTTTTGCAACAAAGCGTTTGGTCAGGTCATAAATATATTTTCTGACTTATATGTATTGATTCTTACACGCGGGTTAATATTATTTTTGGTCTTTTAATTATTTAAATTTGATCCCTCGTATTTAAATCTTATTAAATTTAGTCCCTGATATTCAGAATTTCATAAATTTTAGTTCTCATTGTTAAACATCTGTTAAGACTACCGAAATTGTCAAAACAAAACACAAAATGTATAAATTGCTCATGAGAGTTCGAACTCAGACATGTTCCCTAAACAATTGGTGGATTCAACAATTAACCATACATATTTTATTTTTTTAATTAAAATATAACATCTATACTTATATGAACAATGAAATTTAAAAAGAAAAAACATCTTAAAATCATGTTGAAAACTCTCAATACCAACCAAATTCAACTTAATAACCATCTCAAATTCCTATACAATTCCTACGTGTCCGATAACAAAGAATTAAAATACAACCAATTAAAATAACACAAATATCATATAATGCCATAAACACGATGCAAAAATGCATAAAAAAGGACATAAATGTCAATAATTAAATACATAAAAGTAATGTCATCAAATACATAAAGTTTCTACTCCAGCTATTATGAAGGGAGACATGAATTTCATCATTCTGCCAAATCTAGCTGCAAAGTTAATCAACAATATATATATATATATATATATGTATATATTTATAGTAATTCTGTTAGTTTTAACGAATACTTAGCTATGAGGACTAAATTGATCAAATCTTGAAAGATGGGGGACTAAGTCTGATAAGGAATAAATATAAGAGATTAAATTCGAACAAGTGGCATAATTAAGGGACCAGAAGTGATATTAACCCATTCTTACACGATTAAACCTTAGTTTATTGTGATTGTCAATCAATAATTATATATGTTGATTTTCATGTAATTAGGCGTTATTGTTTTGTGTTTGTCCATCAGCTATAGAGATGGTAACAATTGCATACACTTTAAAAAATAAGAATTATTGGCTATAATTTTAACAGTTATGGACTAAAAACTGTGGTAAATACTTTTTATTGACCATCGTTTAATAAAATCGATGCAAAAATATACATTTTTTTACTAATAAAAAGTTATTAGCCATGACAAATGTTTTAGCCACCCTCGCAGATACCACGGCCAACAACCATTGCATGACCATAGTTAATGACTATTTACTATGGTTATTTTGTTTTTATTGCCATAATTGAAAGTTGCATTTTTTGTAGTGATAGATGCACGTGGAATCATTTTAAGCGAGCTTATGAAGTGTTGCCCTTTCTTTCCCATTACGTAATATATATCTATACTATATAAAAAGAAAAGGTCTTTTTCTTTAATAAATGACGGTTATGACACTACAATACCAATTTTAGTATTATGTCAATAATGCCCCTAAGTTCATTTTCTTTTCTTTATTGCTTTTTTTTTTCTTTTTTAGAAATATGATGTGTTAGTTTATATATACATAATTATCATAATATATTTTAAAACTAAAAATATTATTTACTATATGCATGCAGGGACGGCATGCCATGACGGCTAGTATAAAAAAAAAAAGTCATTCCACACTAAAAAATGATGGTTAATGAGACAACTGCATCAATTTTTTGTGAAGTCAAAAATGCCCTTCATGACAAAATAGCTAAGTTATTCAACTTTTAAAAAATTTACATTAATTGATAAATTATTATTTTTTTATTAATATAATATACTAATTTATATATTTTACTTTTATTTATAATTTATTTTAAAAAAATATTTATTATATGCACATAACAACGACTTACCACCTCAAAAAAAATCAATTCACATTATTAGGACTTGATGCTAAAAATAATTATTAAAGATTCCATTTTTTAGAAGAAAAAATAGAAAGTGTGCCCACCACCAAAAATAAATAAATATATATATATATATATATATATATAAATGTAGTGTGGGGATTAAATTTTGACAAATTTTGGTAAAGAAAAAGCCATGTTTGCAAATTTCTTGATGCCCATCATGCCTACCTTAATTTTAGCTTTCAACATGCCCATTTGGGCCCACCACATTGATGCTCTACAATACTAGGTAGGTGGTTACATTGTTGTTTGCAATGGTGAATGATGCAAGGATAATGGATTATCGATTTTGATTAACGGATGAATTTATTTTTAATGAAAATAAATTTTAAAAATACTAGATGTAATTTTTTAAATTACAGAAAGTCTACGTATAAGAGAGTATAATTATATCTTTTTTTAGAAAAACTTTTTACTAGACAGATTTCTTTAAATGACCCTCTCGTTTTCCTTCTTTCTTTTTCTTTTTTTGAGGAATTAAATTCTTATTTCTTTTGCGTTCCTACCTTTTATGAGTGTCGTTAACAGAGACACACTCGATGAATATGTGCTTAAATATATTTTATATGAAATTTAAAATATTTATGTATTTTTATATTTTATTACTAAATTATTTTTTTGATTAATTACAATAAAGATATTGTGGAAGAAGTGTGAATAATAAAATTGGATAGCAGAAAGAGAAATTATATGTTTGGAAGAATAGGTAAAGAGAAAAAAAAATAACAAAAAACTCCAATGTAAATATTTTTTACGTCGGATTTATTTAATCAATATATTAAATGTCAGAAAATTACAGTCTATCTATCTGTGATAGGGAAATAACCCTCTTATTTGAACAAAAACACAAATATATTTTCCTCAATTTCTTAAAAATGTGCAAAGTGCCTCTTCACACACACGTGGTGTGCATCACGCGCTTTGGATGCGATTTTACTTTATTTGTAACTATAAAATGATTATAAAAACTACAAAAAAATGGGGGAAATCGCCAATCTAAAACGGGGAAGGGGAAGGAGGAGGTGGAGAAACAGGCGGAGGGGGGTTGGAGGAAGATGACAGTTTTTTTTTTATATATAATTATTTGTATTTTGTTAATATTTTTATAAAATTTATATATAGATTATATATGTGAAAATAAATTTTCCAACAATTGCATTAGAAAAATAAGGTGTCGCTGATAGTTTTAAGTAACATTTGATTTGAACCGTATATTATTAAAGATAAAATATGAACAATCAAACTTTTATATTAAATAAAATTCAACAATTGTGAAATAAAAATAAAAAGAAAAAAAAAATTCGAGCGTCCACAACACCACTCACGTGAAGAGGGATACTGTATACTTTTTTAAAACGTTGAGAGAGGCAAAGTGATGTTTTATTTTGTACAAGAAAACTATTTACCTATTTTTCGTATCACAGATATATAAAATTTACCCTATTAAATGTATATGAAATGTGGTTAGAACCCCTCGCCTCATAGCAATATACCCTTCTGTACTTTTTAAAGTGAAGCAATTTACCTCTCTGTATAAAGAGATAAATTGCTCTATTTTAAAACTCATAGGGGGATAAATTATTGTATTTTAAAAAAAACAGGGAGGTAAATCGCTATTTATTTTTTTATAAGAGGATAATTTGCTCATTTACGATGTCACAAGGGGGTTGCTTGCATTTTTTCCCTTTGAAATGTACTATTTTTTACACCTATTAAATTAATTTTCCATCAATAATTCTTTATTTATTCATATTCAAGTTTAGTTCATTTTTTCACTTTTGAATTAGTTATTCAATTTATCTTTAATTTTAATTTTAAATAAATTATAATAATAAAAATCTAAATTATGCAAATGCATCGAGTATGATCTGATTACTTGTAGTATTTATATATTAAGCCTTAACCCTTAGAGCAACTAACTTTGGTTGTCGTAATATTGATAAATAATAATAACTCATATAAAAGTGAGACAGTTAATCACATAAAGTGAGTCAAATACCCACACGCGTCCAATAGAACTCAAAATCATGACGCAAATTTGTTTCCAATTTTAACCTTAATCAACAAGACTCAGAAGCCACTGAAAATGAAGCAAATTGATCTTTGTTCATTATATTGTTTTGTGTAATTACGAATATCTTTACATTCCAGTCAAAGTTTAGGTCATTACATTCCTGACTGAGTGAGCTTCATTTTATTTGTTTAGCTGCTCTCGGTGACTGGCAATTCTCGAGTTCTTTTAATTTAGGGATAATTACAACCCCTCCCCTCATGTTTGTGGTGTACTTACACGTAAATCTTTTATTATTGGAGAAAGTACATCTAGAAGTTTGTTTTCTTCTAGCAAAAAGTCCCTCCGTTAGTTAAACTTCACTGAATTTGTTGATATTAACAAAAAAATCAGAAACAATCTATATTCACCTACGATTGACTTATTACTGATTTATAACATGTCAAATAAATTTTTCAGTGAATTTTGACTAACGGGGGACTTATTTGTTACAACGGAAGCAAACTTAAGGAGTGCTAGATATAATTTTTCAAATTACTGGGAGTTTAATCTATTAATATTCTTTCATACTGATATTGAACTCTCTAATATCTAATACTTTTGATATTGTCCACATACGGAGAAGTGCTGAATTATGCTGCGAAAAACTTACTACAGCAAGCATGTGGAGTACATGGTTTAAAGTCGCGGTATAGACGATAATGTTAGTACGTATTGTATCGCATCGGTTGCGATGTCGATCGGACGATACGAAACAAAATATTATACAATACTCGAAAATTTTTCAAAAAATAGTAAAATTATAAAAAAAAGTATAAGTATTACAAATTACTATATAATATTACAAATCAAAATTTTTATTACATTGATAAATTAATTATAGAAGCACTTATATAAGAAATTAATACATAAGAATAAAATATATATCATTATAACATCGGATATTATCCGCGATACCAAATAATTTTGATAATCATGGAGAAAGGTGCTCTGGAAATAGACAAGCAATGCAATTTTATTATACTCGGTTGATAGAACATGAAGAAAGTGCACTAGATCAGAACTGAAAGAATTACAGATGTGCAGAATACAGCATAGTTCCTATATACCTGCCTTATTATTTTGTAGGGCCCTACTTGTCAAAATATCAGTTGGATAGTGAGGTAGAGCACTTCAGATTTCAGACATTAAGGTTGTCTTCTGCTTCAGGACATGTAGGATAAATATGAATGTGATTTACAATGGACATAATTGTAAATTGAAGACTGAAAATGGTCCAGTTCTGTTCGATGACTTGAACGTAGCCGTTTTTCGCTTCAATGTCAGATAAAGGCCAATTGGTGAATGCCGGAAAAAAGGAAAAAGAACCGTCTGAGAAGCGGAAGTATCCCTTCGGTGTTTTGTGCTCCAAGTTTTGTTTTATCCTTCTGTTTTGCTTAAGCACTTGCGGTGTATTTACATGTGCATCGACATGCTACCGTCTTAGAAAAATAAACACCAATTGCGACATAAAGTAAACTCAAAAGATAATGGAACTGTAGGGCTCATGTTAAGTTGGAGACTTACTGTCAATCTAGCAAACATTATTCATGCAGTAACCCTGAAGCTCAGACAGCAGTAAAATGAGAAGCCTCAGATGGCTGTTTGATCTACATCGATTTCGATTTCTTTAACATGTTTTATCAATTTTAGTTTCATATTCAAGATTCATTGTGATTCTGACTTCTACCTTTATATGTTTGTAGTTTTTCTTTATAGTTACTGTGCCATGAACTATTTTCTGCTTGCATGATTTTTTTTGTTAAGTTCACCAGCATTAAATGTCCGATTATATGAGCAATGAAACAGTAACTTCATCCATTGGATCAAAATTCCCCTGAAATTGGATCTTGAGTTGACCTGAAACTATCGGCTAAACTAATGACACAGTTGTTTCCAGTTTCCTTCCCCCTGTGATTTTGCAAATTCGATGTTTTGTTCCGTCAAGAGGTTTAACAAATGAATATCTGTGCTGTTTCTCTTTCTTCTTCCTCTGTTCTGCAGTTTAAGTTAGATGTTTTTTGCCTGTTAGATTTTTAGCAGCTCGTTTTGGAAGCAGGTGACATCTGCTGCCTGACATGTATCGGGCAAAGTTAAAATGTGGAAACAGTTATGATGCAAATGAGATGGTGGTCCAATGTTTACGGCCCTGTTAGTGATGTTAACGGTTGTGATACTGACATAGATGATGTGTTCTTCTTAAGCATTGGAGAAAATCTGGCATGTGATCTGAGCATCAGCATAACATGTTAGCGGTAATGGATATAAAAAGTGATAACCGCTGTGGGATTAGGCGTTTACAGCACTTTGCTTTTATTTTGAGCTACTTTAGAGAAACAAGCTTCATGCTTGAAATCACTATACCGTCTGAGGACGTTTCGACATGTTTGTGATGTTATTCAAATGCAAAAAGTATATGCAAATGTCTTCCGAGAAAAACAGTAGTTTGAATGTATATTCTTTCTTTCTTAATTGACTAACAGAGATGTGGTCTTGAGTATATTCTTCGTCCAGGTCCATTGAACTAGACTAGAAATTCAAAATTTGTATGACAAACCCCTCGTCGTTAAGTACCACATAGTTAAGAAAACCTGCCTGATTCCAACGTAAATTGATGTTTTGGGTTGAGTCCTATACAAAGACGTTTGAAGGTATGGTGGCATTGCAAGTTTATGCTATGGTCTTGCTCGGACATCCAATCGAAGTTAAGTCTCTTACTTTCAGATTTCGTGCATATCTACAAAGTCAGACTGTCTTGTTTTCTCAATGTTGCATGGACAGATCTCGTGACATCCATCATGGAGCGTTGCCTAGTCCATACACAAATGCACCAAAGGAATATCTTCTGCACACCTAATTTAATGGCAGAGTGCATTTTCTTGGAAGTGATAAGACGGCTAAAATTACTCTTCTGGGACTTGACAGTTCTAAGGTAACATAGCCAAATTCCTGTTGGTTTCAGCAAAAACAACCAAACTACAAATTTTGATCACAGTTCTTGGACATTTGAGTGTGGATGGCGTGTTTGTCCATCACAGTTTTTCAAATTGTCGGCTGCTTATGCTGCTCGGATAACACTTATTTAACTAAGAAAATATGCAGACAACAATGAGATGGAAGTTTTTCTTCTTACCAATACCGGCAATGTTCTTGTTTTGGGTTGCATGAAAATACAAAAATATGGATATTGAAAACTGAAGGTAATGATTAGTGCACAGGTGCAACGCAAACCAGCCGCTACTGTAATTTAAATGAGAAAGCATGAGTTTTGGCATAAGTCTTGAATCTGTAAAGTTACAGTGAAATAAGAATAAGTTCTCATCCTGAATAACTCAACATAATTGAAATAAATGCAGCACAAACCAAACTGAATGGGGCTATATAGCTGTAACATAAACGAATGTTTTGCCAATTTTCAGGCTCTGGGCTTGATTCTACCCTCGTTTGCCAGCTTGAAGAGCTGTGCTTGTGCTGCTGCAGCCTTGTTTGAGCTTAGTGCAGCAACAAAGCTGTCCCTGACATGTGTGGTTGTGTAAGGAAATTTGGGGTGTGTCATGGAGTTGAGCAAAGCAGCTGTGCCTTCCCTGTAGAGTTCTCCAACCCCGTCTGCACGAGTGTTTGAAAGAGCCTGTAGCAAGTTCATGTGAGCTCCAGTCCCCGGCAAACTAGTCACGCCAAATGCATTGCCAATTGTTGCCCACCAGCCAAACAGACCCCATATCAATGTTGGGTGATTCCTCCAGTAACTGCATTTTACAGGCAAAATTAAAACAATTACAGCGTTCGGTTCATAGTGGATGATACTTTATAGAGTTCATGAGTTCACAATTTATTTAGACACGAAATTTTTCACTCACGTGCAAGTAAAAGGTGGAGAGTTTGGATCGAATGGAAATGGCGGTGATGGTATTGTGATGCTGGGAGTGCTTGGAGTTCTTGGGACGACATTTGGAGCAGTTGGTGGGCTAACGATGGTTGGTGTCTTTGGGGTTGAGCTTGGAGGAGAATGATAGTACCCACTGCCGCTTCCTTTTGGTGGCGATGGACTAGGGTCATGATGCCCTCCACTCCCTGGATTACCACAGTTAGCCGGTGGTGTACCTCCGTAGCTGCCATGCGAGGGTGTGGGGGGTGCATGGCCACCTTCCGAACCATGTGAGGGAGGGGTATACGAAACTGTGATCAGGAAAACAGAGATGTTAGTTCGGAATTTTGCACTTTCAGCCGCACAGTTTCACAGAAGCACTTGCCCTCAATTTTTTTGAGTGGCAAAAGATGGTATAAAACTAAAGACAACACAATTCATGATGCAAGAAACAGCGTAAACATCAAAATCAATATTCTGCCTGTTTGGCATGCTTTCTCTATGTGTTTGTGTGTATATGAAAGTGTGGCAGGATATGTCCATGCAAACATAGATAACCTGTGGGAGGAGTGCTTGTGCTAGGAACCGGAGTGTAGAAGAAGTTCTTCTGATCCTCAAAGCCGATAGCAGACACGACAGGCATCACCAAGTTTTGGGAAAACAATGCAGCCACAGCAGCCCACAGAAGCACTGATGCCGGCTTACTTCTCTTCCTCTCCATCGCCAGCGTCTTTCAAAACCCGCAAGAAACGATCGAAAGACAAGCAAGACAGAGTGTTTGATGGTGATGATGGCCCAAGCCCGAGCGGTGTATATAAAGAGCTGTCAGACACTGAAGTAAATATAAGCAGGTGAGGAAGTATGTGAGTTAGTTGTATGTTGTTGGTAGCATTTAAACTGTTGCATCAAGCTATTGTTTTTTATTATCTTAAACCCTCCATGTTTGTGAAAAAGACCAGCTGCAAAAATTTAAAATCTTTGCACATTTTTTGGACATGGGACACCCCAACATATAGCTATCATTCTACCTCGTCTCCAGATTTATTACAAGATCGGTATGTAAAAGTGGTAATAAGAAACTGAGTATAGGCCAGTTTTCTGACTGATAAGAGATTTTGCAGTTTTTCCTTTACATATTTCGTAATAGGTTGTTAGTCGTGATTACCGCAAAAACTTTGCCATGACCAAATACAGTTTTCATGGTTAATAAGTTAAGTTTTTACATCGATTTTTATTTAACTGTGATTAATAATAATTATTTACTGCGACTTCAATCCATAACTAATAAAATCATAACCAATAGTAATTAGTTTTCTAATGTTTCCGGACTCTCTACTTGAAGTTTCTCCTTTGCTTGTTTGTCATTGCCAAACTGCTTTAGGTGTTATCAATAACTGTTGCTGGGACCACAGTAGAAATAAGGCACTTGAATGCTTTACAATTTAAATTTTAAGTTGCAGTGTTGTGGGGAAATTGCATTTCTTTTGAGCCCGTATATTAAGGTTAATATACTTTCCGTTTCATTAGTTACAGAATTTTTATTAATGGTCCCATGAGTTATTAAAATCCTCACTTTTTAGTCTTCTCGTTATATTTCGGTAGTATTTTGATGGAAAATATCATGTCTTTATTCCAAAAAATGAATAGTTAATTGGCACATACATGTGACGATAAGTGTACTAGCTTCAAAATACGGAATGAAAAGTGTTATTTTCACCATTTTGCCAATACCTTCACTTGTTTTTGTAGAACTAGCGGTTGAGTCTTATAATCTTGCATTAGAGCCAAGTTCACAGTAAAGAGAATTGTTGACGTGTGTGATATAAGAAATATAATATTTAATTATGAGTCATTATCATAAACATTAATAAATAATATTAATGAATAGTTATTGATCACGGCCAGATGTTGGTCATAGTTTTTGAGAAGGTGGCTAAAATATTTGTCAAGCCATGATAAATACTTTTTATCATGGCTCTTAGCTGTAGTTTTTATTTATTTTTTTTTTCCGTGTTGAAAAAACTAATTTTTGGCATTACTTTTATTAAACTATGGGTAATAATAGTTATTTGCAACAATTTTTAGCTATATCCATTAATATTAGTCAATAGTAATTTTTTTCTAGTGCACTGTGTTTCACAGACTATTGTGAGATTTTCTGGATTCGTATCCAGTTTTCTAGAGGGAAAACATGATATTGTATTTGAATTGATGGATTAGAGTAAAAAATTTCAAATTTACAGTATCCATTATTTGTTTGAATAATTATATATTACAAAGAATTTCAAATGCTTCAATTCTCATTTTCAGCTATATTTTTAATAGTATTGTTATGAATTTTAAATTCACCTAACGTAAATTCATTTGAACTACGTTCAAAATCCAATTTGTCCATTCAAGTCGAGACTTAATGCAATTTATCCTCCTGTGATATTGCAACTACCTTCTTACATAAAGAGGTAAATTGCTTGATTTTAAAAAATATAGGGAGAGTAAATTCCTGCATTTTAAAAACTATAGGGATAAATTGCTAATTTTTTTTTTCATAAAATGATAATTTGCTCATTTGTAATATTAGAGCGGATTGCGTGGATTTTTCCCGTTCAAGTGGAGCTATCAGTTTGGACCCGAACATCGGAAACCATCCAACTCTTTTCAACACGAACGGATCACCTCCACGTTCGATAGCAAGTATGTGCAACATACCAAGACGGAATCATAACGACTCGACCGTCGGAAGCTCAAGAAGACAGGGATGCAGCCAACCACAAGAAATAATACCTAGTTTTTAAGCTCACTGATTGCTGTGGCAGAGAAGTAGTTGTGTTAGAAGCCCTAAACTGATGGAGGGGGGCTGAAAATAATGCAGGCAGTAAATGAGAGCAGCAGCAAACTTCATATCAAGAAGCTGAGGTTTCACCTCTGTCAATGACACTCTTTTTGCACCAATGTTAATGTAATTTAAAGGGGTTGTTCTGCCTCTTATGGATGTTTAAGAGACAGCTGGTGTTGCACCCAAGCTGTCGTGTGCATTTATGGAGGCTGAATTGCGCTTTTAGTCGCATATGATCGGGGTTCAATTTTTTAGTTTTCTGCTTTACGTACGAAATTCTTGAAATGGTCCAAAATTGAAAAAACTCGACACGTGTAGTCATCTGCTTTACGGAATTTTAAAAAATGATCTGAAAGTTGAGAAAACTCAATGCGTTTAGTCATATGCTTTACGGGATTTACAAGACTAAAAGTGCCGAGTTTTTTTAATTTTGGGACAATTGTTCAATATAGCATAGAACTAAACATATCAAAAAAATTTCACTTTTGAGATTATTTTAAAAATCTCGTGAAACAAAAAATTAAAAAAGTGTCGAATCCCCATCCTATCCTATGCGACTAAAAGCATAATTTCTCCCATTTATGGATGGCCTGCAATCACACTAAGAATATGAGTGAATTGGGGGAGAGAGTGACCCCATTTTGATTGTATTGAGCTGTGTGTGCAAATAACATAATAGGGGCAGTTGGTTGTGTGGGCTTTTACTTTGCTGCCATTGGCTGTGTCGGAGCTTGATGAGCTTGCAGTATCAATAAGTATCATATCATATATATATGATATTATACTATATATAAAAGTATGAATACAAAGTATTTGTTTCTCTTATGAAAAGAAACCAATATCCTTATTTAAATAATATTTTTAATAATACGAAGAAAAGATATAATTTTTCACTATAATTAATTATTATATATAGTCAAAAAAAAAATAATCATGGTAAATTTAAACCAACCACGGCTTCGTCATGGCCACTAGCAGTTGTTTCTACAAGTATAGCTGGCCATAGCTAACGTTTTGGATATGGCTAAAAATTCACGACGAATAATGATGAACCGTGATAAAAATATAAGTTTTTACTTTGATTTTGTTTAGTTGTAATTAATAGTATTGATTTATCAAGATTTTTAATCGGAGTGAAAACACAACTTTTATGTAGTGTAATAAATAAGATTTAATTAAGAAATAAAATAAAATTCTATTGAAGAAGAAAACTCTTTAGTACTCCTAATTTCTCTAAACTTCCGATATATAATTATTTAGTAGGCCGAATTAATATCTCTAAACTGCGTATATATAACTCAAGGATGAAAATATTTCCAGCTAAAATAAAATAAAAGGATAAATAAAATTCATCCAATTAATTTTCAAAAAAGGATTTTATAAAATATAAATTATTTTTTGGTCACTATAATGTGAAGGTAAATGGGAAAAATGCAAGCAACCTCATTGTGATATCGCAAATGAGCAAATTACTATTTTATAAAAAAAAATAACGATTTACCTCCTTATATTTTTTAAAATATAATAATTTACCCCCCTATGATTTTTAAAATGAAGCAGGGAGGTAAATTGCTTCATTTTAAAAAGTATAGGGAGGGTAAATTGCTATAATTTTTTCATAGAAGGGTAATGTGTTCATTTTCAATATCACAAGGAGATAAATTGCTATTCATAAAATAATGAATAATGCGATTTGTGTATTAAATTGTAGACATACTATTTAATAGAGAACATAGTACTAATAAGTATCACAAAATGTAATTTCAAGAAGGGAAAATTGCATAACATAATCCTCTTGTATTGTAGAAATTCAGCTAAAAATTCTCTATATTAAAAATATAGGCAAAAAATTCCTTGTATTTTTTAAAATATTATACACGCTAGCTCCCTTTCCGTTTGTTTTACTTAACGACGTTAATTTAATTTTTAATTTCTCATTACACTCTACATAGGTTGGCAATGGGTGTAGTCGTCCAGATCTGGCTGATGGCGCCCGTCGCTACCTACATCAGGGCATCGCCACCAAATTTGGGAGGTGAGTGGCCGCGGAGAGGAGGGAAATGAGAGGTAGCGGGAACAGGCGGAGGCGGAGACTTGGGGAAGACAACGTTGTTTTGTTATTCTTTTTTTTAAAAAAAATAATTTATTTATTTTTATTTATTGTATTTTTTAATTTGAAAAAAAAAATTAATATAATGAATTAAATTAATTATGTATTTTTCTAGTTTAAATATAATTATAGTGAAACATTAAATTTTATTTACTTAATTTATATAAATAGTATAAGTTCAAAATATATTCAACACAAAATCAGATTAACTAATAATATTTAGAAATAAAATTATGTATTTTAATTTTAAAAATTTGATATTTTTATATGTATACTAATTTTACACATAAATATTGTTGAATATCAATTGTTTATATTGTATTTATATATTTTTCAGTAAAATATGAAAAAGTAAAGAATTATCCCAAAAAAAGAAAAGACGGGATAATAGGATAGATGTAATTTTGTCCATTCAGAGATATCAAAAATTGGTAATAGGTCAAAATGTTATTCCGCTCTCATTTATAGCACGTATAGCCAACTCTTTATTTTTTAGGAGATTTTTTTGCAGGGTTTATAATTATAGAAAGTCTTTTTTTACTGTTTAATTGACACACATAATTTTAACAATTTTCCTAGCTACAAAACAATGGGCTATTTTGCAATTTTCCCTTTAAAGAATGTGATGAAATACAAATCTTCAAGAAATCAGAAAATAGTATTCGATCAAAAAAAAAAAAAAAGAGATATTGTATATAAGAATATGTTGAAGTGAGAAGATGAAGAATTTAACTTTACATAGTATTAAAACAAATAATCATATTTAAAACAAATATATGGGTAGGCTTAAAAAAATATTGAATAGACATCAATTAAAGTAAGACCTTAAAATTGTTGGATTCTAACTTAGTAAAGGAGCAACAATTATACATAGAAATGAGCTAATTGTATTGAAAAGTTAAAAATGAAAAAGCTAATAAATAAGTAAGAGAAAGAGAAATACATTTTGTTGGAATAATGTTGTAAGGATAAGTTAAAGTTTAGGAAAAAGGATTGCCAAATATTATAATAAAAAAAATATAATTGCAGATAAAAATATCAATTTTTTGTTCAATTAAAATTTTTAAAAAATCCAAAAAATGACTGAATCTCTTACTAATTTATTTTTCAATATTATGTAATTAATCGTTTATCGACATTGTTACTTTTACTTTTATTTCTGTTATTTAATCAACAATTCATAGTATTGTTTTGAAATTCAATCACATATATATAGTGAAAGTTTTTTAAATAAAAAATACAAACAACCACGTTGGAACAAATAAACAATAAAGCAGTTAGAGATGTTGTTTTAACGAAAAAATGTAAACCGAGAACTTACAATGAGAGTTGTATTATAACAACTCTCATTCCGAAACTGAAAACTAATTGAATCATTGAAATATTCGATTTACTTTGAAGAAATTATACATCCCGTCTACAGTGCACTGGGTATTACGCAACTTCTTCCAAGATAAGACGATTTAGTTCTACCGGTATTGCACTATACCAAAGAACACCTCGAAAAACACTCGCAAACCTTACTGAAACAAGAGCTCAAATTTGGATGAGAGGTAGAGCCTGAGAGAGAAAATAAAGTGAGGAAGAGATGGTGTGTTTGAAAATGAAGAGGATCCAAACTTATATAGGCATCAGCAGCAACTAGGTAGTAAATTTCAAAATAAATTCGGACATTAATCCTCAGCAAAAACAGCCGGAACGGCCAATCAAACAATTAAAGACTGTTAAATGCAATTTTTTAAAAATATTTTGACTGAAAAAACTATTTTTGATCATGTCTGGATAAACACAAATGTTTCTGTTGCAAAAAAAATATGTCCTAAGGTTGAGACATTTGCCCCACACCCACGATAGCATTAGGATGGGCGGGCGACGACGCGCATATGGGGCAACCCCATGTTCACTCTAAACTCCATAACACTTCAAGTACAACTTCAACATTGAATTTAATATAAAGAGATTATTTTACAATAAACTTCTAATGTGGGACAAACTTGAGTGTAAAAATGCTCATCCCCACATACACTTATATACATATCAATTCCCAACCTTTTTTCATCATTTTTCTATGTGGGAAAAAGGCACTTTCTCTATTTCTATCTGAATTTCTAATCTATGGATTAACATGTAATTAAATTCATATTTTAGTCTATTTATTGTTACAAATTAGCATCATATCATGCCAATAATCCTCCACAAATTTATAGATTTGAACTCAAGCTTTTGTTACTTGCTTTCAACAATGGTAACTTTCAATTTGAACCAGGTCAAACAGAAGTAAGCCTTGAATTTGAGTCTGTGATTGTGATAGCGTTTGTCAGTAACAACAAGCCACCGACTTTGTGTTAATTTTTAGGGTTGACACTTTAGGCGATGTATCCTGAGCCTGTTCATGAATGCTTTCAGAAATAACCCAATTCCTTAGTTGCGGGCAAACAACTGCATCCACTTAATTGGGTATCTCCAGGGATGTATTGCTAGCATCTCGTCTAATTGACTTGACCCTATTTAGAGTTAAACTCTTACTATACTTGCATTATCAGCACCGTCCAGAATTATAGGGGATAGACTCCAGATACAAAGTATCAGTCTATTTTTTGTGCTCTAACATGTACTAAGACTTGTTAATACCACATTGAACCTTCTTTGTAGAATCCTCACTTAGAAGGTTAGGTTGCTATGGTAGATATGTCACTGATGGGTTTTCAGTTCCATCCCTAGTCTGGATTTTTGTACTTGTGACAGATCTAATTCTTCATCAAAGGATCAACCACATGGTTTTCTTTGTTCCCTTAAAGTCAATGCCTATAACTTTGTCCGACACTAATGCCTTTATAGATTTAAGTCTAACTTGCATTTGTTTTTTTGTCTTTTGGTTGTATTTACAACTTCAAACCTTTCAATTGTGGTTTGATTATCACAATGTACAATGATAGGATGAAGAGCCTGGCTTACAATGGGAACTTTTGATAACAACCCATACAACTTTCTGCTTTGGTATCAGTCGTATCCGACGCACATAACTCTGCTTCAAAAGTAGACCAAGTTATCAAAGTCTGTTTTGCAAACTTCCATGAGACTGCGCCCCCAACTAAGTTAAATACATATCCTGAACACCCATTACTTTTGGCTATCCAGCTAGCATCAATATATCCCTAAAAAACAACAGGGAATTTTCTATAATGTATGGTTAGTGATTTTGTGCTCTTCAAGTACCTTAGTGCACAGAACCTTTACTCTGGTGAAGTTCGTGCACAGAACCTTCTAGACAGTATGCGGCCGTCGGCGGAGGAGCCGTGAAGGATGTGAAAATCAAAACTTGAGGCTACTGTCGCCCAGGGTGCTTCGGTAGTTTTACACTTCTGGGCATCGTGGTGCGAGGCATCCAAGTACATGGATCAAGTGTTCTCCCACCTCTCCATCGATTTCCCTCTCGCCCGCTTCTTGAGGGTAGAAGTTGAAGAACAACCTGAAATTTCTGATGTATACTCGGTTTCTATTGTGCCTTACTTTGTGCTTTTTAAGGATGACAAAGCAGTTCATACACTAGAAGGAGCTGATCCCTCTAGTTTGGCCAACAAGGTTGCTAAAGTTGCAGGATCAATCAGTACTGAGGAGCCTGCAGCTTCGGCTGGCCTTGGGATGGCTGCTGGGCCCACTGTTCTTGAAACAGTGAAGGACCTTGCCAAATAGAATGGTGCATCACCGAGTCCTATTCAATTGCCTTCTAGTATAGGCGACGAGCTGAAGAAGAGACTTAAGCAGCTTGTTAATTCTCATCCGATCATGCTCTTCATGAAAGGCAGTCCTGAGTCCCCAAAGTGTGGTTTTAGTCAAAAAGTAGTTGATATCTTGAAGAAAGAAAAAGTTAAATTTGGAAGCTTTGATATCTTAACAGATAGTGAAATACGTGAGGGATTGAAGAAGTTTGCTAACTGGCCAACATTTCCTTAGCTTTACTGTAAAAGAGAATTGCTTGGTGGTTGTGATATTGCGTTAGTTATGCATGAAAGTGGAGAACTTCGGGAGATCTTTAGAGATCATGGAATCAATGTGTTTGATTGAAATGAGAGGAAACTCACTGAACCTGATGGTGGGAAGGGTGGCATTGTTGAAGCCTCGGGCTTGAGTACATCTCTTAGTGATCGCCTTTAGAGCCTGATCAATTCAAGTCCAGTCATGTTGTTTATGAAGGGGAGACTTGATGAACCGCGTTGTGGTTTCAGCCGTAAGGTTGTTGATATCCTAAGACAGGAGAAAGTTAACTTTGAGAGTTTCGACATTCTTACAAATGATGAAGTTCGTCAAAGTCTAAAAGTGTATTCAAATTGTTCAAGTTATGCTCAGGTATATAATATAGGGGAGCTTATTGGTGGATCAAATATAGTGTTGGAGATGCAAAAGAGTGGAGAGCTTAATAACTTGCTAGCGGAGAAAGGGATCTCTTTTAGTGATACTTTTGAGGATCGCTTGAAGCGGTTGATAAATTCTTCAGCAGTAATGCTTTTTATGAAAGGTACACCAGATGCTCCAAGATGTGGTTTCAGCTCAAAGGTAGTAAATGCCCTAAAGAAGGAGGGTGTGGAATTTGGTTCTTTTGATATTCTGACAGATGAGGAGGTGAGGCAAGGATTGAAGACGTTCTTGAATTGGCCAACTTTTCCTCAGTTATATTATAAACGGGAGTTGATTGGAGGCTGTGATATTGTGCTGGAACTGCATAACAATGGTGAATTGAAGGTTACCTTGTATGAGTAAATGAACTAAATAGCGAGCAAAAATATTTGCCGCATGAACCATGCATGTTGTCCCTCTTGGTCTCCTTTTGGTTTGCATGATATTAAGGAATAGCGATATTTCTAATTTACTGAGTGCATGAAAGTGTTAGCAGAATTTTGTGAAGCTATAACTGCTGTTCGATTCTTGTGGTATTAACTTCTCGTGTGATATATCCTGGACCTTGGTGGGATTGCTTGATATAAATTGTTAACCTATTGAAGGCTCTTACGACCTTTAAAAAAAAAAAAAGAGTATCTCAATACCTTATCCAAAGCTCCCCACTGGGTTCCGTCCGGACAACTAGTATATCTAGCCAGCTTTGAGATATAATAAGATATATTTGCTCTCGTGCTATTTGCCAGATACTGCAAACTCCCAATCATTTAGCAATACTTTAATTGTACTATCGGAACACCACTTTTATTTTTGAATAAAGCCACATAAGGATCATACTGAGTCTTAGCAATTCTACTGTTCAGATAACCAAATTTCTCAATTATCTTCTCAACATAATGAGACTGAGAAATGGCTATCCCATTAGTTGAACGATCAACTTGATACCAAGAATTATATCAACCTCACCCATATCCTTCATTTCAAATTTATTCTTTAAAAATGACTTGGTTTTGATTATTATATCTAAACATGATCCTATTAACAGAATGTCATCTACATACAGGCATAAAATAATAATTTTATCTCTTTTAACCTTTCTGTAGATACCTTTATCACTCTCATCTATGGTGAAGCCAAATGCAAGAATAGCTCTATCAAACTTTTCATGCCACTATTTAGGTGCTTGTTTAAGTCCATAGTGAGACTTAGCAAGTTTACAAACTTTGTGTTCATTGCCATGAGCTACAAATCCCTCAGGCTAATTCATGTATATTTCCTCCTTAAGTTCACCATACGAGAAGGCTATTTCACATCCATCTGATGAATTGGGAGAAAATATACTGAAGCAAGTGCTATGTGCACGAGCTACGGAGAATAGGTGTCAAAATAGTTTATTTCCTCCTTTTGTTTAAAACCCTTAGCCACCAATCTAGCGTTAAATTTATCGATAGTCCCATTAGGTTTCAGTTTCTTCTTAAAAATTCACTTATATCTGATTGTAGTACGCCCCGGAGGAAGATCGATTAGCACCCATTTTCTATCAGAAATAATGGAGTCCATTCACTGTTGGCAGCTTTCTTCCACTGCTTGATTTCTGAATATGCGATAGCATCTTTGAAGGTTACCGGATCATCCTCGATATTGTAAATGATAAAATCACTTCCAAAATCCTTGACAATCTTAACTCTCTTACTCCGTCTAGGTTCATCTGACTTCTAATTAGTTAGACTAGTACTACTAGAATTAACCCCCACATTTAACATCTTTTCCACATGTTCAGAAAGAGACGTGGAGGCAAGAGAGCCATCAAGGAAAACACTTGAAGGTATTCCTGCTTTCATAAAGAATACATCTTCTAGAAAAATAGCATCATGGAATTCGACTATCATGTTGACCTCAATATCTGAATTTTTGATGTAATAACCAAAAATCTCAAAGCATAACTTGTCTCCACATAGCCCAAGAACACAATATTGATAGTCTTAGAACCCAATTTCTTTCTCTTGTGTTCTGGGTCCAGCACTTTGCTAGGCACTCCCATACTCGAAAATATTTGAGGCTCGGTTTCCTACCTTTCGATAATTTGAAAGGAGTACTCATACTGTGTTTCAGAGGGACTCTATTCAGAATATGACAAGCCATATTCAAAGTCTCTCCCCACAAATACTTTGGTAATCCAGAGGTTAATAGAAGATTATTAATCATGTCTTTAAAAGTTCTATTCTTTCATCTAGCTATTCCATTTGACGAAGGGGAATATGAAGGAGTCTCTTCTTGAATAATGTCGAAACTCTACGATATTCGTTGAATTTACCCGACTCATATTCTCCTCCTCTTTCAAACCTTAATTGTTTAAGTTTCGTAGTAGTTTGGATTTCTGCTTTATTATTAAATAAAATAAATTTATCTAAGGCTTTATCTTTATTTTTAAGGAGAAAAACATAACAGTATCTACTGCAATCATCTATGAAGGTGATAAAATGACGCTTATGGTCTTTACATTGAACTCACAAGTCACAAATATGAGCATGAACTAAATTAAGTATTTTGAATCCCTTTCAACTGATTGATAAGATTTTCTAACTTTTTAGCTTCTACACAGACTAAGCATTTGTGACCTCATTTAATATTATGACTAGGAATTAAATCAAAATTTATCATTTTTTTGATTGAACCTAAATTTAAATGGCATAATCTACAATGCCACAAAGTAGAAGATTCAACATTCGAAATAACAGAGTCAGAAACATCAACTTTATTGCTTTCAACCTGAACTTTAAACAAACCATCAGGTTATTTTGCCAACAAAAACACCAAATTGTTGAATTACAACTTTATTAAATTTAAAAGATAATTCATAACCCTCACTAACTATTACAGAACCACTTATTATATTTCTCCTAATAGTAAGTACATGATGAACTCTTTTTAAAGACAGATTGCACATTGAAAAACTTCAAGTCCACGCTTCCTATCCCATGTACTTCAGTTGTACTTAGGTGTGTTCAGTTCGGTTAACCGAATTGAACCGAATTTTTGGTTAATCAAAAATTCGGTTCACCTAAAATCATAAACCAAAATCGGACTGGAAAGCTTCTTTTCGATGTCGGTTATAAATGATTCTTTTTGGTTTTTTCGGTTTAAAAATCGAAAAACCAAATTTTTTAAAAGAAAAATGATTTTAGTATTTTTTTTCAATGTTGTCCAAAATACATACCAAACAAAATCTAACCAAAGCCCAAGCACAACCAAACAACATCAACAAAAATTCAATTAGGCATTTCAACAAACACCTTGAAAGCATTCAAATTTCTTCTACAAACTATAAAAAAGAATTACAAAAAAGAAAAATTACTTGTTAATGGAGTCGAAGTGAAGCTGTGCTGATGAAGTCGGAGCCATTTTTGAAATTCAATCAGATATGTATAATGAAAGTTTTTGAAACCATAAACACAAACAGCCATGTTGGAACAAATAAACAGTAAAATAGTTAGAGATACTATTTTAATAGGAAAAATATAGACCGAGAACTTACAATAGGAGTTGTATCATAACAACTCTGGGTCCGAAATTGCAAACTAACTGAATCACAAAAATGTTCTGCTTGCCTTGAAGAAATTATGTCCCATCTACAGTGCATTGGATACTACTCAACTTCTTTCAGGATAAGACATTTCAATTCTATCGGTATTGCACTCTACTGAAGAATACCTCGAAAAACACTCGTAAACTTTACTGAAATGAAAGCTCAAATTTGGATGAGAGGTAGAGCTCGGGAGAGAAAATGAAGAGAGGAAGAGATGTTGGTGGTGTGTTTGAAAATGAAGAGGATCCAGCCTTATATAGCCATCAGCAACAGCTAGGTAGTAAATTTCAGAATAAGTTCGGATATTAATCCTCAACATCGCCGATCAATTCTAAAACGGCTAATCAAAAAATTTAAGACTGTTAAATAAAAACTTTTTGACTGAAAAATATTTATGATCATGTCTGGATAAATTCAAATTTCTCTACTGCAAAAATATATCTTGAGACCTAACGCCAGCACCCATGCTCGGGGTCAGGATGAGCGGGTTGCAGCCCGCATGTGTGGCAACCCCATGTTCACTCTAGTCAAACTTGAACATTGAACTTAATATAAGGAGTTTATTTTTGTAATAAAATTCCAATGTGAGACAAACTTGAGTGTAAAAACACTCACCCACACACACCCCTTATATACATATCTATACCCAACCTTTTTCCATCATTTTCCTTTGTGGTACGAAGGCACTTTTTCTATTTCTATCTCAATTTCTAATCTATGAATTACCATGTAATTGCATCCAGATTTTAATCTATTTATTGTTACAAATTAGCATCAAATTATGTCAATATAACTCCATAAGCATATAATAACAACAAATACAATATGGAAAATTAAGCCATGAATATTGGACAAAATGATAATACCAATTACATTCTTATGAATAATTAAAAGTAAATAGGCAAACTAAAAATTTTAAATAAAAAATTGCAGTATAAATGCAAAAACATCTATGCACAATAATATTCAAAGTGAAAACTTAAAGAAAAATATAAATAATATTGTAATAAGTATAAATTTAAAATATATCCAATAACTTGACATTTAAATATGATTAATATAATTGTAGAACCTCCTAACAAAAGTATTGATATTAATCGATGCCCCCAAAAATATGCATGGTCCAAGAAGGAGTCCAGCTAAGAAAAGGCCCAATGGAGACCCAAGGTTACATAAGGCTTAAGGAGGAAGGCCTTCAGGCATGGGTCCTCTGGAGGAGTCTGTTAGGAAAGAATGCCTTTATAAGGGGCTTGGAGACCTACTTCTAGACCCAAACAAGAGGTTGAAGTGGCAACCACCTGGACCCTAGCATGCCCTCATGCACAGGTGGTGGTAGCATATCCGACTAGCTGAAAGGGAACTTCATATAACAGTTGAGAGGTCCCAAGATCAAAGAGGATTCGTTACAACTACACTTTAGAAATCTTGCAAGAGAGTTTATCTGCTTGAAAGATAAAATCGCTTGCACCCGAAACACCAAGATTTCCTCCGAATATGCAGAATTTTATCTCCAGCAACCGTCTTCCTAAGTCTTGAGGGAATTGTACTTCGCCACCAGATAGGGGAGGGAGGCTATAAAACTGGCCTCTCCCTCATAGAAGGGTAATGCAATTTTTGCAACACTCATGCTCACAAAGCACAAATACTCTTAAACTTCTCACACGACATTGTGTTTATCTTACTCATTTTTTATTTTCTATTACTTTTTGTTGATTGAGGTGCCAAAGTGCTAATGTATTTTTTACAGGTCCTCGTTTCAAAATTTGTGAAAATCAGATTTAGAGATCTCAAGTTGAACATACCCAATCGAGCAACTTTTTACTCACATCACACTACAAAAAATTGTTTTTTTTTAGACGAGAAATTAATAGTTGAATACTGTTGGACCTAATTTTGGAACGGTTACAGAACGGATGCCCTTTCGTCGTAATAGATGGTGCTCCAAATTTTTTGGAACGGATGGGATAGATTGTTTCCTACTTAGCAACGGCTTTTGTACCACTTGTTCAGATACTGTTTCTAAATATGTCTGAGTATCTGAAAATGTATTTCGTTTTTTAAAACATCTTTTTCTATTGGAATATTTTATTTTTAATTTTTTTATACATGTTTTGAAACGGTGATTGTAACACTATCTACATAAATTTGAATTTAAGAAAGACGCATGTTTCGACTTATTTGAAAATATATTTTGGCATGATTTTGATTGTGCGAGTTATATATATTGGAATGAGTGTTGGAACCCTATTTGAACCTTCATTTGGAATATATTTTGGCATGCTTAGTCCTTTGTTTGGAATATATGTTGGAACTATTGGGTCAATGCTGTAGAATGTGAATCGGAACGACCATATCTATGTTGTAGAAAGTATATTGGAACAGTATTTGCATCAACAATTTCCACTTGATTTAATACACTTTTTAGAATGGTTCCTCCGGCACCTTATCATTAATTTTGAAACGGTATCTCTTTTGTTTGATCACATTCATTTACCCCCCACAGCCTCCTCTTGCTCTCCTCCTTCGCCTACCCCGTCCCTGACACCGCCGCCTGCAACTGCTGTCTTGCCACCTCTAAACACATATTCTTATTTTTCTAAAATTTATTTAATTTTTTTGTAATTTTTCTGAATATTTGCCAAACAAAACAAATTAAATCTAGTGAGAAATGGTGGTTCAATATTTTTGAAAATAGAACAATTTACCTCCCTTTTAAGGAGATAAATTACTTCATTTTAAAAAATACATAGAAATATTCTTTTATTTTTCACATAAGAATAATTTACTTATTCATAATATTATAGAAGAATTGTTCGCATTTTTCCCTTGCAACAAAGAAAGGCAGCTGCAGGGAAAAATTGACTTAGTGTATTATTCTGAGAATTGAGCTTCTCACAGCTTTTTGAAAGGATTTGGACGGTGCAGACAATCTCTCGAGGTTTTGAGAATTATTGCCACACTCTCAAGCAATAGAGCAGTTTACTTTGTAGTTTATCCGAAATTTTTAGAGCTTTGAATATTCCCATAGTTATATAGCTTGAACCTTGTTGTCATCTTTTTAAATAATCCATGCAGATCCACTACCTCATCATGTGTTTTTAACATAATTTAATCCTTTACATTCTGGGATGTGCTCAACTACTTGCTGGTCAACCAATTCTTTATTAGTCTTAAAAAAAAATGTCTGGAACTTATAAGGAATCCCAATTTGTATAATCCTAATAAATTAAAGCACGTATTGCTAAAAAATGTATTTCTTACCAGTACGTCATGATATGTTTGATACAAGCGCAATAACGAAAGTGTTAATACTAAGTGATGATGCTGAATTAGCATACGTAAAATATTTATAAGGGTAAATTACATCTGCATACATCTTGAGATTGAAAATTATAATTATTTCTGTAAGTGTTTACAAAACGCTTTTAACCCAATTGAGAAAGTATCAAATTACTTAAGTACCCTCTTATTTTCAAAAGAAAGGGAAAAAAAGAGAGAGAGAGATAAAATTGGTGAAACGACCAGTATTTTCTGATCATGCACCTTTCTTTCCTAGTTTTACACGAAAAGGGTACAATTAAAATGCCTAAAATAAACAATAACATTTGAGTTAATTTCTTTTTGTCCTCACTATATATTCTCACGTCATATCTAGCTGTCTTTTTACCTTTTTATCACCGACAATCTTTATTTTAAAGTAATGCGATGCCAGCAATATAGTTAGAGATGCCCTATTGAAGTTCGATCCAACGGACATTTTAGTTCTAAAAAATAGTCAAATTTTTGTGAGGGGACTTTTTGGGATATCACATACAAAATTTTTTGAAATCCCATCGAAAGGAGTTAGATTTAAGAGGAAACAAACCTTAAGTGAGGCAATTGTGATTTTTATAGACATTTATTTATAATCAGACTAATCCTCAGGCGATGTGAACGTATAATATATATACCGTATGAAACGCAATAATTCTTTTTATGGACCGTCCGATGAACACTGTAGCTTTAGGTGAAGATTGGAGTTCCATGCCAGCATTTGACTTTCACCAGAAGCTATTACAGCTCAAGATTAAGCAACAGGCGGAGCAGATATCAAGGGATACTCTGCTGATTGATTAACAATATCAATCCAGTTTGACTAATGTGGCCGCCCACTGCAGTTTTAAAAGATCCTGCATATGTTTTTTCAACCCTCTCCTTCAGATATATTATGATGATGGTGGACGCATGATGTGTGGTTCTGATTACGCGTTGTGCCATCAAGTTGCAGTGCAGGAGAGCTAAGCTAGCACATGCTCATCCATATGATTGATTATCTGTAAAACCGGACCAACTTTGAAAACTTTCCTGCTCAAATCATCTTCGTTCATAGATTCATAAAGTAGGGGGATGTTTATGATTGCATGATTGGCCGACCATTTTTGTCGAAGATCAACAAGTTGACTGATTGTTAATCAATCTATTTCTACATTCCGTCATGCACAACGCGCGTGTATATATAGGCTGCAAAACTAGCAGCTTTTATCATAACTTGAACAGCAGCTATACTGAGTCAGTTTGTTTTTCCTGTCGATTGTTTTTCGTGTATTTGCCGATGGCTCTTGACATGAATTTTCTTGTTTCTGTCTCCATTTCTGCCCTTCTTGCTGTTGCTTTGGCCCTTGTTTTGACACACTGCAAGAGGTGTAAGAACAAGAGCAAGAAGAGGCTGCCGCCAGGGCAAATGGGGCTGCCCTGGATTGGCGAAACGATAGATTTCTGCAAAGCCCAGAAGAAGAACAGATTATATGAAGATTTCATCCAAGCCCGGATTCAGAAACATGGCAAAACATTCAAAACGCGGCTGATGGGGTCCCCCACGGTGGTGGTGAATGGGGCTGACGCCAATAAGTTCTTCTTGTCGAATGAGTTCAAGTTAGTAGTGAGCTCGTGGCCTTCTTCTTCGGTACAGCTGATGGGCGAGAATTCCATCATGGAGAAACAAGGGGAGGCCCATCGCTGCCTTCGTGCTATTGTTGCTACGAGCCTTAGCTCCGCCGGCATGGAAATTCTGGTGCCGAGAATGTGCAGGACAATCCAAATGCACATGGAAAAATATTGGAATGGTGGGGAGAAAACTATTAGCCTTTATCGTCTAACGAAAGTTCTGACGTTTACCATTGTCCTGGAATGCTTGCTGGGAATTGAGGTGAAACCTGGATTGCTGGAAACATTTGAGAGGGTGCTGGAAGGGGTATTTGCAGCCCCTGTCAACTTTCCAGGTTCGAAATTTTCCAGGGCAAAGAGTGCCAGAAACGAGATTGCCAACATGTTGGTTGAAATCATCAGGACAAAGAGAAACGACATGGAAAAGCAACAAGAAAAAGGAGAGGAAGAAGGAATTTTACTGTCCCGATTAGTTGCAGCACTTATTCGTGGTGAGATCAGTGAGGTTGAGGTGGTAGACAACGTCGTTTTGCTCGTTTTTGCAGCCCACGACACGACATCTTTCGCCATTGCCATGACGTTCAGGATGTTGGCTCATCATCCGGACTGCTATTCTACCCTTTTTAAAGGTATCCATCCCAAATGTTCACATACTCCAGCACTTCATACTTCAGTACAATTATATTATCTAGTACTCAGCAGAACTTCTTATTTATGTTATTTATCGTTCCCGTGACCGTCCATACCAGAACACAACAACATAATGAGCAGCAAAAGCCCCGGAGAAACTCTCACATATGAAGATACGAAGAAGATGACATATACCTGGCAAGTTGCTCGCGAGAGCATAAGAGTCTTCCCTCCCATTTTCGGTTCTTTCAGAAAAGCAATCGAGGATATCGAGTATGACGGATACATAATTCCAAAAGGCTGGAAGGTAAAACTTCTTTTCACCTCCTAATAGAATCATATTAACATCCCGTCCGAGCTGGATCATCAGCTAGCATTGGCCTTATTGGGATGATAGCGTAATGAACATGCATTGTAAACACGCTTACTCATAACCTCTTGAAAACATCTTATAAAATGCTCGAAATCTTACAAAGCAGTGCAGAATGCCGTTACATTGCTTAAAAAATGAGCTTATAAAGCTTCTTTATATTTTCAAAACCTTAACAAATCACGTCATTTCTAACATCTTATAACCTGAATGTACGGCCTTACACGATCATTTTAAAATAAGTTTATCCAAACACCCTCCACGAACATGAACTCGTCGGCCCTCAACAAGTTCTCAAACAAGTATATATATATATATAATTCAAGATTAACAAAAACCCTTCTTGTTCTTGCAATGCAGGTGTTATGGACTGCATATGGAACACACTACAACCAAGAGTACTTTGAAGATCCATTGAGGTTCAAACCAAGTAGATTTGAAGAACCCATTCAGCCATATGCATATGTACCATTTGGGGGAGGGCCAAGGCTTTGTGCAGGATACCAACTGGCTAAGCTCAACATCCTCATATTTTTACACTATGTTGTGACTAGATATGAGTGGTCCTTAGCCTGTCCTGATGAGCCTATCACTATGGATCCCCTCCCATTCCCTTCTCAAGGAATGCCCATTAGAGTTTCTCCCAAGTTTACATAGTTTTGGGTCAAATATGTAACTCATCAAAGCAATCATCTTCTTTTCATTTATTTATTTTCTAAGTTAAATGCACAATATTTTATTGGTAGACTCTACTATATATATATATTTATCAAGAACATGTTAGGGAAGCTGAGATTCAAAGTGCATGTGGAAAGTATATATGTAATCATAGCAAAGTTTGAAGTTAATTGCAAATTTCTTTGTGGATGGTTTCACCAATTATTCCCATAATATTGGTGAAATAAAATATTATTAATAATTTTGATTTTATCATAATATAATCATTAGTGATAAAAATTATGTATAAAATTATCATATTTATAGATAATTATTTCATACATTCATACAACACGAACTAAATTACGGTACAGATATAGTGACAATGATATTAAATAATTATCGTTCCTAGATTGTTGATATACTTTTGCCGTTTTTAGTAACAACCTTATGCATAATTTTTTTGTCGATTCTTGTAGGTACTAATCTTTACTGAACAATTATCACTATCAAAAACTATGAAATTCATTATTACGACAAAATAAAGGGTAAACTACGACAAATTTTTTGAAATTTGTCATAATTATAAATACATTCTCATTATTTAAAAACTACAAATATCCCTCTAAAACTAACGGTCATCTACCAAATAACTCCTCGCAGCAACCTATTGTAGAGGGATATTTGTTAGACGAACGCTAACTCAAATGGGGTATTTATAATTTTTCAAATAATAAAATGTATTTATTATGTAACAATAACAAATCTCAGATGAGCACATCATAATTACTCTAAAATAAAAGTTTTTGCCACTTAATACATTTAACTACTGACAATATCAAAATTATATTTAATCCTTTTTTTTCTGTCGATCTTCTCTCATTTTTAATGATTTTTGAATTCGCTGGATTCCAACTTGGAAGTTCTGCGGAATATCGCACTCCCCAAGGGCGAGATTAGTACTGTCTGAAGAATAGTTAAATTGCAAGATTTGTTGTGTGGCATACTGTTAAAAACTGATGAGTGTTGGCTTACTTACTTCTTAATTATAAAAAAATAAATTTATAATAAAAATATAATATTTTTAAATCTTATAATAAAAACATAAACAAATAGTGGATCTTGTCTACATCTTAAAAAAAAAAAAAAAAAAAAAGTAAATATTGAATCGTGAACAGCAATCGACGACCCAGAGTTGTGGCCGTGCTAATTCCCCGAGGCTACTCGACAATTTTCTTAAAAAAAATAAAAATTCTCTAACACGACTTGTTATATTTTTATTATATGATTTTAAAAAATACATTTTTATTAATAAAAAAAAAAAATAAGTAAGCCAATGATTATGAGTTTGGTGTAACACAGCTTAACTTTTAATAACTACATATATTAAAGTTGGCATAATGAAGCATGTGATCTGACCACTAAATTCTGTCAAAACGAAACAATGGAAAAAACAACAATCAACTAATGCATGTGGTTGCATTGGATTCAAATTTTTAGGGTCGGTTTGATTTTCAATATTATTTATGAAAAGAAAAAAATGTAATTTACGTCGTTGCGATATGAAAAATGAGTAAAAAAAATTTTTTGTGAAAAAGAGTAGTAAATTATCACTGTATTTTAAAAAATGGAGCAAATTAATTATCACCTGTCTAAACCATTAATAGGGATGATGTACTTTATTTTTCAAAATACATTAGAATAATTTACTAATTTTTATAAATTAATATAATAATATAAATAGTTTATAGACATCTCAATATATCAGTAAAACATATTTTCAATGTTTTAGTATTATAACCTAAAACATGCATATATAAATTAATTAAAACAAATGAAATTTTCATTAATATTACTCTCATATTTATAAAATTGTGGTAGTATTATTATTTTAAAAATATATTTTTTAACATTTTAAAAGGTAAATGACAACGAGGTTTTCTAAAATTTGATATAATTATAATACCCGTTCGTTATTTGAAAAATTGTCAATATCTACCTAATTTTAACGATCATTTCAATTAATTCAATCATTTAAGTTTCGTTAGGTTTTCGTTCATTTTTTATGAAGAACCGACTAAAATACTCTTGTCAACTATAAATTATAATTTATTTACTTTTTAAAAGTTTTTTAAAAAATTACAAACTAAGTGGATAATTTTTTAGGATTTTTCAAATTTCTTTGTCCACTTTCTTTCAATTTTTTTTATACTTTTTTTTAAATTTTTTTAAAAAAATTTATAGCAAGAACGAAATTGACTAGTCCGAACTTTTATCCAAAAATTATATAATTTCATCAAAAAATTAAGAAAATATCGATCGTTATATCAAATTTCAAGAAAATTTATTATAATTTATCCTATTTTAAAAATATGAAATCAAGTCTACCAAGCCCAATCCATCGACCTCAGGTTTGGAGCGAATCGAATTCAATGTTTTGACAATATGTTTAGTAATCAAATCAAATTCAAGTCAGAACTTATCAAACAAAAAATTAAATCTACGAATCGAGTTCAAACGAGCTTTAATTGATACATTTGAAATCAAACATCGCGTAATTTGATTATTTTCCAACCCTACCTGTCCATAGTATAGGTATTCTACAATTCAAGGACAAGTATCACACAAATATGTAGAGATTTGGATGTGAATACAATTGACAGACGAGGCAATATCGCTTACTTATTCACTATGCTATTCGCAATAGAGTTGAATAGTAATCAAGGAAATACATGCCATTACGATATCCATTAGAGGTGAAAATACAAGTTGAAAATCTCTGATATCCACAAACCCTAAATCTACTTACGCGCCTTTCAAGCTTTCTTCTGCTTCGTCGGGAGAGGAAATAGAAAACGGAAAACCCATGCAGCAAGTATTGCTCCGATGAAGGGAGAGATCCAGTAAACGTAGAGCTGCTCCCATGTGTTGTGCTTATTGTTTATGTAAGCCCAACCGAATGCCTGCACAATATCAATATAGGAAAATCAAAGTTAGTCCGGAGCTCTGCAGAACAATTGGTCTAAGCTGTTCTGTACATGAGAACATTTGTTGCCAGACAAACCAATAAATCGTTTGCGAGATACATAATCCAGAAAATCTGCAAGGTGTTTAGGCGCCTTGCCTTATATACTGTGTCACCGATTAAAATTTTCTCAAATAATGAAGTAAAGAGTTCTCATTCAAGGAAAAAAAGACAACATAAAACGGGATAAACATCAAGATTGAGAATTAAATCTTCCTCGTACGGAGACTGGAGGACCTCAAATTTGCTTCAAATAGATAATCAAATACAGAGAGAAGAATGGTTTGGATAAATCTTCTTGTGGTTTCGACGAACAGTAGTCCAACAGCCTATCATGGTCGATAAAATTCATAATTAGAGCAGTTGTTATTGCTTGGGACGATAACATGACATTCTCCAGATAAGAAAGTTGTCAAGATCAGCTTCTATTATCTAGAGATTCAGAGGACTTGGCAATTTCATGAATCTTACTGACGAAAAAATAAGAGGAAGTTCGAGCCTTTTATCAATAATCTAGGCAAAGGATAGTATCGTTCATTATTGTATCTAATTCAAATTTAATTAAGATTGTCGGGCAGATAGAGAACATATTGAACATATATTATGGAAGGTATAGAAGACGAGTTGTGGATATGCTCTCCGAAATGCAAAGGTATAACAAAAGGTAATGTATTGCTTACATTTGCAGGGTTCATGGAAGGTCCTGTATAACTGGAACCTGCAACTACTAGTGCAACAGTTGACACAGCAAGCAACCAGTTCCTTATAAGTGGATTGCTTGGACCCCTAAGCACAATGATGAGGACAGCCAAGGTGATTATGAAAGTCAAAACGCCCTCGGCAATTGCTCCAGTGTGCATGTCAACCTTTAAAGAAGGACCCCCGACCATGTGTTTGTACTGCATTGGCATCACCTCCAAAATTGCAACCACACCACCCACTGCACCAGCTGCCTGTCAAATAAACACTGGAATGTTCATTTTTTTCATGAAAATGAAAAGGGAATATAACTTTACCCATGCGGTCCAGCTATAGTATGTCGTTGGGGGTTGACGCATAAAAATGTTTATTTCAGGAAAATTGACATCCACATTGCTATTCTACGCTTAAGCGATTGGCAGGGAATATGCATTGAGAGCACTAGCCTCCAAATCTTTGAACACATAGCCATGAAGTTAGCAAAATAGTTTGGATTTAGAGAAAATTGAATAGATCTCTAAATCGTGAGAAAATCAACTCCAAACTGTAAGAGGGTGTTGGCAACAACTAAAAATAAGTGCTTATCAGCTTGTTACAAGCTGAAAATAATATGTTGAAATGAGCATCTTTGATTACAGCTTCTGCATTTAAATTACTCATACTAAGTTGATATAACCAAAAGTTATAAACAACTCCTTACTAACTTTTGCAACTTATTTAATAAAATTGTGAATATTGCGTAATTTTCCTTACACTCCAACTTTAGCTTTTTTCCACTTTTCACTTAGTTTTCAGACAATCGCAGTTTGGATGGTAGCTAAATTTACAACTTTTCGCAAAAGGGGTGTTTATTGTATCATTAAAAGGTTCTTTTTTATTGTTGTTGTGAATGACAAAGATTTTCAGTAAATACAATAAATAACAATACTTCCATTCACTTTCAATTAGTCAAAAATGAGGCAAGAGAAGCACTAATAAAGAGGCGAGACCCATTAGTAACCTGGGCAGGGAAGCGGAGGGCAGCAGAGACCAGAGAGTCCCCGCCACCAGCTCCGGCGGCATAAAAGGCAGCGGTGGCTGTGGGGTTGAAGGTGGCACCGCCTAAAAGATCACCGATGATTCCAAATATGAACAAGAGAAGAAATATGAAGATGGTGGTGATGAGAAGACTAGCAAGGCCCTCAGTCAAACCCAGAGCAGAAGAAGCAAGATATGTCAGAGCACCCAGTGATGATGCAGAGAAAATCCACATAAAAGTTAGCACACCATCAGCTACAGCAGCCTTGATTGCCCCCTTCATTGCTATCAGATTCTCTCTGTCCTGTGTCAACTACAAAGATTGTAAGTGCATGAGAAGGAGTGGATATCTGAATGACTTACCTACCAGTCAAATGCCCTGTTAATAACAAAAGTCAACACTAATCACATTGCTAACTTTTCAAACTTATCTTCCTAGAAGATCCGATTAGGTTTGGGACTGATAGAAATAATTAATGACTATTGATTATGAATTGGAGTCCACAAAATATTTGATTATGAATTGGAGTCCACAAAATATGAGCATGATTTTCATTTTGCACCCTCACAATAAACTAAACGAGCATATTGCAGTCCTAAAGGGAAAATTGCAATTTTAGTCCCATAAACATAGGGGATGAAAATTTTTAGTCCTATACGAATCTATTTTTTTTGTCCTGTAATTCTAAAACTTTTGCACATTGAGAACGAAAATAGTTGGAATTTGCTAAGACGGCACCCAATTAAGTTGGTCAAATGCACTTCAGTCACTTTAGCAAATTCCGGCATTTTGAATCCTCAAAGACGACATTTTAAAGTTATCAAAGTAGATTCATACAAGACTAAGATTAAAATTGCGTTTTTCCCCAACCCTAAAACACAAAAATAGCATTTTGCAGAACTGAAACACGTAACAAGTAGCAGTTTGCACCTTTAAGGCATTTCTTTCCACGAAAAAGTCACCAGAATTAATTCAAAAACCATATTTGAAGAATTGGTAACAATGGTACTCAATCAAACATGAAGTTTAAATACAATATGAAAGCAAAAATGTAATTTTTTTGACAATCAAGAATGGCAGTAAGTTCTAAATACAAGTTGAACTAAAGCTAGACATGTATGCGGCATCTTTATTTTCTTTGTATTGACCATAGTTGTTAAAGGTGCACCAATGCTACGCCCTTCCAATCATACACAAATTTACAGGAATTACTTATATATGTATCTACCATTAATATTTTGAACAAAATCAGCATGTCTAAGATTAGGTAGAAAAGAAGGCAGAAAATTAGGTTTTTAGCCAAATTTTCAGGGGGGGGAAAAGCAAACTAAAACCAGAATTTTAGAAAGAAAATATCAGCCAATTATTTCACAATTACAACAAAAAAATCAATAATTTATTGTTCAGCAGATTATTATATATGATCGAGAAAAAATTGAGTTATGACACTAAATAATTAGAACAAATTACATCATAATAAAGTAATCAATAATTTTACCAAAATTTCTGGTCTGAGAAAAAAAAAAAAAGATAATAGTACAATTTACAGTAGCCTTTGAGAGAAAAGAGAAGAAAGAAAAGGCAGTAGAATACGGGACGAAAGCAGAAACAAGAGAAAAAGAAAACAAGAAGACAGACTAAGAAAAAGCACAAAGAAAGAGAGAAGAAGATATTATACCTCAAAATCGCTTCAGGTCGAAGAAGAACGTCGCTGCTGGTGCGGAGAGAGAAATTGACTCAGGTTAGGTTTTTTTCTTTTTCTTTTTTCCCTTTCTTTAATAAAGAAATCATGGGCTTTTGTTCCTTTTCTTTAACTAATTCGGAGGGCCCAGCAAGCCCTTCTACTGAAAATGCTTGGTAGTTGGTACACCCCTGCCTTGCCCACGGGTTCATGCAACTGAGTCAAACACAAAACCAAATATCGCAGAGGAGCATGCAGAACTTAAAAGAAAAAGAGAAGCCCTGGATACGATACGTTGAAGATGTATGCAAGAATTGTTTCATATCAACCACAGGGATGAATTAGTAAGTTCATCTAAGTACAATTATGGACTTCACTGTGAAAAGGATGCCTATTAACCTTCACAAAAGATGAAGCTTGGACAACTGTGGCCCATATGAAAGAGTTTCAGATCAAATGCCAACGTTCTATGAGTTTAAAACATACTGCAAGATGAAATTGAAGGATGTCAACATATGGCATGTTCTGCTTAAAATATCGAATCTTCTATGATTCCAGAGCGTAGAGATGGTGATCGTCTGAAATAGCTTTGAGGTAGAGCAAGTAATACAGGAGAAATAAGCATAAGAAAGTGAGGCAAAATATTGTTTTCTTGCATAAGATGTGGTCAAGATTTTGTATGTTCTACCCGCAGGCCAATTTCAAGAATCGAGAATTCATAGCTACAGAAAGATCACGATATTCTCACAGTCAATCTTGTTCTTCTTCCCAGAGTACAACTAATGGCATCAACAATGCCATCAGGCTCAATCTCTTGGCCTCACTATCAATTCTGTTGTTCAAATAAGTTCCCCTTGCTTGAGAAGACGGCAGGCTGCCAATTACTCTCAAGCAAGTCGATACAGACCGAGAGAGATCTGAGAGATCCAAACGAGAAAGGTTCAAACACCTGATCTTGCCGCAGAGAAAAGTGAGGAACATCTTCTCCAATAGTTTCTGGTTTTCCAATTAAGCCAACTTTAGCATGACCAGGCCTCAAGACATGCGTAGCCTTGAGCGCTCCATGCAATCCCTCTTCCAATGGACGAAACGGGTTACCTGCTCGGCAAGCCTGCGCTAACCAGTATTGGGTAGATATGCTGGGTTCAGCATTTCGCTCTCAATCTGCGAAATCTCTTTCACGCTGAGGAAAGTTAGAATCTTGATAAACCTGATAATAACATCAGCATCGGAGATGGGGAGGGATTACTAATAGAACTGGTAAGGTGACACCTTCATCGCGGAGAAGACAGAGGAAACCGTAGGCCTGGAATAGCTGGTAGGTGAATCGGTCTAACTCATTCCCTTCTGCGATTCACTGTTCCGGACGCGCTCGTTAGACATCATGGCACCCACCTCGCGAATTCTCCGACATCCCTCAGGAAATCCAGCAGCTTCACGTCTTTCCACCAATGGTAATTGCTTAAAATCTTGACAGAAGACGGCGTAGACGGACTTCCCAGAATGCTCTAGGCAGATATTCCTGTCCAGGGAGACGGGGTCGAGTTGGGGCCTCCCGTGGCTCTTGCCATAGGGGTCGTAAAAGCGTCCGGTGCCATCCCCGAAGAAGGCGGGTGCGTCGTGGCCTCAGCGGAGGAATCAAGAGAGAACGATAATGGCGAGAAGCCTACCAAGGTGGAGAGTCTCGGAGGTAGGGTCGAAAAGCCACAGTAGACACTGAGAGGAGGGAGGTCAGTACGGTGGATTGCAGCGGTGGTGTGGGATAGAGAAGGCCTCTCTCTTCCAAGATTTCCACCACATTCCAGCTAGAAGAGTAAAGGCAGCATTGATGAACAGAGAAGCGGCTCTTTGTCTTTGAGCGGTGGAAATGAAAAGAAGGGTTTCCTGCAGTAATTATTAAAAGTATAATTACAGTCAACTTTCAAATTTTAATATATTTTATTATTTAATATATTATAAATATTTTTCATATTAAATATTTAATCACATTTTAGCATTTTAGCATTCGGATCGAGGTAGAAATATGCGATTTGTAAGCTCAAAGATGAATGCAATAAACACGCGTTAACTCAAAATAATTCATGTCTGAAATATTTATAGGGCCCAAGTGTACGGTATGAATTGGGCCACGTGTCACCATTTGAATTAATCGTACGGCGGAGCATTCATCACTTAAATCGGGTGATCTTTCGGGTTTTCGCTCGGGTCAAAGCTCCGAGGATCCAACCGGCGCACCAAATACGCGGATCTCGCTCTCTTTAAGTGATTTTATCCATAAGGGGGGGCTTTTTCGTCTTTTTAAATAAATAGGGGTAATACCCCATCAATTTTCTTTCTTTTTTTTTTTTGGTTTTGACATTAAAAAATTTGTTTTTTTTTTTTTTTCTTAGTTAAGTATAATATCCATAATAGATACATGAGAAGCTGAATATAAGTACTACGTACATCAGCGTCCAAAAGTGGAGAGGGGCGTTCTGTAAAGCCGATAGATTGAGAGTTTCCTACCCATTCTTGCCTTTGCCAGAAAAATCAGCCAACTCCATTAGCCCTTCTAAAGGACTAGACAAGCTTTATACTCTGGACTTCAATCACAATTCTGCAGAAGTCCCGCAGTAATTGAGCGTATGCCGTGCGACGATTCTGCCTCCTGTTGGAAGTATTTAATGAATGAATATTCGATTTATTTCTAAAATTATGTGCCTTGCTTTAGAAAGGGACTCGTTGTGCCGTGCGCTAGAGCTCCAGGACACCTTTGCATCGTGATGCGCCATGCGTCTTTAACAACTATGATCTCAATTATCTTACTGATAATGCATTTACTCTATTAATTATAAAAATTCTCAACCACCGGAGAAAAATGGTGCACAAAAAAGCAAGAAGGAAACACATAAACCAGACAAGAAAGCTCAGGATATCTAAACAGGTCTACTGTCGTTTCTCCAGGTACCAAGAACGCAGAAAATAAACATTACACATGTATTTCAATTACAAATATCATATGTCGAACGAGAGCCTTGCTAGATTAGAGCATACAAAGATCACATTTTTTTGTCAAAAAAAAATACATAAAAATGCCAACTCATTTGTCCAAGCAACATTGTCCTGCAAGCCAAAACATCTTAACCAGCCTACTGAAATTGCTAAAAACAGTACAAGATCCACGAAGCAGTTTTGTGAATTCAGTAGGACTAATCTTAAGAAAAATTGCGTTACCATGAATTCCAGATCCTATGTTAGAGCTACTTATCACCTAAAGCATAAGAACTGAGAAACTCACAAGTAGTGGATTGTATGGGATACTATGAGCCTCATGGCCTTTCAAAGAGCTTCACAAGTGATTGATCAAGAAAAATCGCAGGACGATTTCTCAGAAATTGGTCACATTCTCCGCGATATCAGGAATTGTTCTCATTTATTTCAACCTTTACAGATTTCCCTTGTTCCTAGAGTAGCTAATTCCACTTTGATGAAGCTCGTCCAGAAGTACTTAATGCTGCTCATTTCCAACTTTCTGGCTCAATTGAGCCATAATATTAATTTGGATTCCCTTCGGGGGGGGGGGGGGGGGTGACACTTCTATCACTAGACAATAACTCATGGAAGTATGATGGAGGCAAATAAGCATACATAGTGTTAGAAGAAAACAAGAGTATTATTAAGCATTCACCCACAAATGATATTATCAACAATATAAAACTGTCAACTACCATTACCAAAGTCACAATTAAAAATGAAAACTAGATAATGGTACCTACCAAAATTGAAACTCCTCTTTTTCGGTCAGAAGAGCAGTAGTTCTAAGCTCCAACTTCTTGCAAAGAAAAGAGAATTTATATCAATGTTTCTTTCCGGCATGTATGTAGCATGTGATGCCCACTGCAGCAAGAGCAACAATGGTTGATCCCCCAACAAAAATCCATTCCCTTTGTTTCAAACCACCAATTGATCCCTTCTTTCCGCTCTCGACTATGGCATCCCCATTAATACCACCATCCAAAACCACTCTTTCCTTTGATTTAAGCCCACTAATCACCTTCTCTTTTTCATCCAAACTATGCTCTAGAACACTAATTTCAGCTTTCATTTTCTCAATCGTCTTCTCCAACTCGTTCTTCAACTTCTCCGAATTCTTACTACTCCCCACCACTACTTCCAACTCCTCAACATTCTTCTTTAAACCTCGGATTTCCTTTTCCTTCACCTGTAATTCATCCCTCAAACTACTCTCCCCCCCAGCCAACTTCTCAACTTTAGCCACCAACAAGGCTTTCTCCATCTCAACGGCCCCCAACTTAACATCTTTCTCCTTCTCCCTAACTTTCATCCCCACCAAATCCCTCTTCAAGTCCGACAATTCCTCAGATGACTCTTTCAAATCACTCATCGCAGCTGCCAAGTCATGTTGCAGCCTTGACACCTCGGTTTCAAGGTTTGCAGCTCGAGCTACCACAACCTGTGAGGCCTTATTTTCTGACTGCACTTTGTTCACCTGCTTTTTCAAGTCCACATTCTCAGCGCTTAAATCTCTGACAGAGGATTTCAACTCCTCAATTTTCTGTTTATATTCCTTATTTTCCCGAATGATTGTACCATTCTCGTTTTCAAGATCAGTGATCCTTTCTTTCAGCTGAGAAATCTTTGACGACGCTTCATCCGCAGCAATTTCCACAGTGTGATCATTAGAGACTTCCCTTTCAATCGTTGTCCCGTCTTCCATTTAAAATTCCTGGAAACCACAAAATAAAAAAAATATGATCTCTTATTGAAATCAACAAGAGAAGTGTCAACTTTGAAGAATCTTCACTTGGGCTTACATATAATTGAATTTAAAAACATAAAACCAAAAGAATAGGGCAGTGCGGAGAAATTCAGGGAATTGGGATTCCAATTCAGTCGTGAAACTGAATTTCATGATGGAATTAGGAGAAAATAAAGGAAATCTACCTGTGGTACGTGGGAAGATTGTGATGAGCTTCCAACAGAATTAGGGTTCCAGAATTGCACTAAAAAGGACCAAATCTTCGCTTGAATTGAACAGCGAAGAGGCTGCAAGGGATGAATTCACAGATTGTGATCAGATCCAACGCTTGCATGAAGGAGATTTTTGGACTTTCAGTTCAAATGTTTCAAGTTTCAAGATCATTTGGAACGTGGAAACTCTTTCACTGTATATGTTTCTCTTCTTGAAAGATTTTGATTATGCTTTTGTAATCAGTATAGATTATATGGTATTCCTTAGCTGACTATAAAGTTATATTGTGATATTTATTTCTGAAACTTTGAACTTGTTTGTATTAATTTAATTGAAAAGACAGTTATTTGGTCTGAAAAATCAAATGCAACATCATATCTGCATGAGATATGAGTTTGCTTTGTAAAATTGAATATGATTATATAGTAAATATGTGGATTGATGTGCATATTTGTGTATATATTTTAATAGAAAAAAATGCAAGTAATCCCCTTATGATATCGCAAATGAACAAATTATCTCCTTATCACATGGGTGAATTTAAAGGGTTCCACACTTTGCCGGAGAAGGTCATCTTCTTGATTCGACTATTCAATGGTTGAATTTATTTATGATTAATGGGAATAATTTAACAAATATTTAATTCCAGTGTTCAATTAAAGATGTAGATGTTAACTAAGTTCTTGACCTCAATTAATTTAATAGGGTTAAATTAATTGTGTAGTATATAAATAGATTATGATGCCCCTTAAACTTTTCATGGACTAAACCCACAAGTATAGCCTATTAACTCAACTGGCTATGAGCCCAACAGGCTCATCAGTAGGAAGGAAAGGTTCACAGGCTTACCTACTACTTTACTGAGCTGGTAGACCCGAGAAACAAGCTCATTTCGGCCTGACACTAAATCATATAACTGGATGGATACGTCATATAACTTTTCAAAAAATTAGGACATGTTATCCTAAAATATCTACAGGTGGTTCCTAGTAGATTGACGAATTCCTCCTGAATTTTCTAAAATACATAGCAAGATTCAGTCCACCTAATGTATCTCAGTCAAACTAAGCCCAAATAAAAAATAGTGTTTTTTGAATAATAGCCAACTCAAAGGGCTTTCAAATGGCATAAGACTCTCCTCAACAACTTCCGTACGTTGCTCTGTAAATAGAGGCCTTGTGCAGTCCCTTTGTAACATCAACGCTCACTTTAAATCTCTCTCTTATCCTCTCAATTTTCTCCGAATTTTTAGGTCATTTGGAGCCTATATTTTGCACTACATGAATATATATTGTTTCATTATTCTACACAATCACTCTCACTTTAATTCAAATTTCTTTTATTCTTTTTTAGAATAACTTTAGTGGCTTATTTCAGGGCTAGTCCCCATTGATCATAAGATTTTTCTTGAAAATCCTTCGACCGTGTAGTGTGAAACAAATCTGGTATGCATCGAATTAAATTTGAAATTTTTTATCAAAACAAGCTTAAGAAAAGTAATGTTAAATTGTCCTTGACTAGTTTTATAGAAAAAATTAATTAATAATTTTTTTGAAACCTTATTAGAATCAACTAAATGAGATTTAATATTTTTCATGCACCAAACCCTAAATGTTTTATAGGACAAAATCAAAAGAAAGTAATAAAACTGACACAATGGCCCCCTAAATGTTTTATAGGACAAAATCAAAAGAAAGTAATAAAACTGACACAATGGCCCATGCGGGTATCGAATCTGTGACCTTCGTATTATTAGCACAATGCTCTAACCAAATGAGCTAATACGCTTTTAATCGCCCCAATGAATTTGTAACATAATTGAAACAGATTCTAGCTGAACCCACCATATCAATAATGAAATATGTTCCAATATTGCCTAGATTTTAAAATTATTTTTAAACTTACTTTAGATCTTAACAAATTAGAAAAATATTCAAAATAATTTAATTCATTAGATTAATTTAATTTGACAAGTTACCATAGTTGTTAGCCCGTGACTATCACAAAGGTGAATTTGAGGTGTCATCACACACTTTGCTAGAGAAGGTCATCTTCTTGATTCGATTATTCACTGGATGAATTATTATATGATTAGTGGGAATAATTCAACAAATATTTAATTCAAGTGTTCAATTAAAGATGTAGAATATTAACTAAAATAGTTAATAGTTCTTGACTTCAATTAATTTAAAATGGTTAAATTAATTGTGTAATATATAAATAGATTATGATGACCCTTAAACTTTTTATAAACTAAACCCACAGGCAAAACACATTATCTCACCTGGCTATGAGCTCAAAAGGCCCATAAACAGATAGCAAAGGCCCACAGGCTTACCTGCATTTTTACTGAGCTAGCAGACCTAAGAAACAAACTCATTCCGACGGAACACTACATCATATAACTGGACGGACACGTCAAAAAGCTTGCCAACACATCAGGACACGTCATCTTAAAATATCTCCTGGTGATTCCTAGTAGATTGACGACAAATGAGCTGGCACGTGTAACCAATTCCTCCTGGATTTTCTAGTTGGTAAGATTCAATCCACCTAACGTATCTCAGTCAAACTAGTCGAAATCACAAACGATTTTTTTTCTGAATAATAGCAAACTCAAAATGTTTTCAAATGGCATAAGACTCCCCTCGACAACTTCTGTGCCCTGCTTTGTACCTACCTATAAATAGATGATTGTGCAGTCATTTTGTATATCAACGCTCACTCTAAAACTCTCACTTATTCTCTCCAATTTTCTCCCGATTTTATTTGGAGCCTATATTTTGTACTCTACATTAATATATACTATTTATCATTATTCTACACCATTACTCTCACTTTAATTCAAGTTTCTGTTATTCTTTTTTAGAATAACTTTTACTGACTTAAGCATTGCAGTGATAATATTTGTTTTTCTAGGCTAGTCCCCATTGTTCATAGGACTTTTCTTGAAAATCCTTTGACCTTGTGGTGTGACAAAAAATCTAGTACGCATCACATTAAATTAGAAATTTTTTATCAAAACAAGCTCAAGAAAAGTAATGTTAAATTGTCCTTTACTAATTTTACAGAAAACATTAATTAATGAATTTTTTTGAAACCTTAATAGAATCAACTAAATGTGATTTAATATTTTTCTTGCACCAGACCCTAATTATTTTGTACAAAATAAAAAAAAAGTACTAAAAATAAAATAATGGCCCATGCAGGTCTCGAACCTGCGACCTTCGCGTTATTAGCACGACGCTCTAACCAACTGAGCTAATAGGCCTTCGATGCCCCCCATGAATTTGTAACATCATTGCAACAAAGTCAAGGTGAAGAGTATTGCCTAGATTTTTTAAATTATATTTAAACTTATTTTAGATATTAACAAATTAGAAAAATAACATGACATTTGAAATTCTTTTTGTTTGCCCTTCTGTATTTAGATGATTGTGCCTACCTATAAATAGATGATTGTGCAGTCATTTTGTAATATCAAGGCTCACTCTAAAACTCTCACTTATTCTCTCCAATTTTCTTTCAATTTTATTTGGAGCCTATATTTTATACTCTACATTAATATATACTATTTATCATTATTCTACACCATTACTCTCACTTTAATTCAAGTTTCTGTTATTCTTGTTTAGAATAACTTTTACTGACTTAAGCATCGCAGTGATAATCTTTATTTTTCTGGGCTAGTCACAATTGTTCATAGGACTTTTCTTGAAAATCCTTTGACCTTGTGGTGTGACAAAAAATCTAGTACGCATCACATTAAATTAGAAATTTTTTATCAAAACAAGCTCAAGAAAAGTAATGTTAAATTGTCCTTTACTAATTTTACAGAAAACATTAATTAATAAATTTTTTGAAACCTTAATAGAATCAACTAAATGGGATTTAATATTTTTCTTGCACCAGACCCTAATTATTTTGTACAAAATAAAAAAAAAGTAATAAAAATAAAATAATGGCCCATGCAGGTCTCGAACCTGCGACCTTCGCGTTATTAGCACGACGCTCTAACCAACTGAGCTAATAGGCCTTCGATGCCCCCCATGAATTTGTAACATCATTGCAACAAAGTCAAGCTGAAGAGTATTGCCTAGATTTTTTAAATTATATTTAAACTTATTTTAGATATTAACAAATTAGAAAAATAACATGACATTTGAAATTCTTTTTGTTTGCCCTTCTATATTTAGATGATTGTGCCTACCTATAAATAGATGATTGTGCAGTCATTTTGTAATATCAACGCTCACTCTAAAACTCTCACTTATTCTCTCCAATTTTCTTTCAATTTTATTTGGAGCCTATATTTTATACTCTACATTAATATATACTATTTATCATTATTCTACACAATTACTCTCACTTTAATTCAAGTTTCTGTTATTCTTTTTTAGAATAACTTTTACTGACTTAAGCATTGCAGTGATAATCTTTATTTTTCTGGGCTAGTCCCAATTGTTCATAGGACTTTTCTTGAAAATCCTTTGACCTTGTAGTGTGACAAAAAATCTAGTACGCATCACATTAAATTAGAAATTTTTTATCAAAACAAGCTCAAGAAAAGTAATGTTAAATTGTCCTTTACTAATTTTACAGAAAACATTAATTAATGAATTTTTTGAAACCTTAATAGAATAAACTAAATGGGATTTAATTTTTTCTTGCACCAGACCCTAATTATTTTGTACAAAATAAAAAAAAAGTAATAAAAATAAAATAATGGCCCATGCAGGTCTCGAACCTGCGACCTTCGCGTTATTAGCACGACGCTCTAACCAACTGAGCTAATAGGCCTTCGATGCCCCCCATGAATTTGTAACATCATTGCAACAAAGTCCAGCTGAAGAGTATTGCCTAGATTTTTTAAAATATATTTAAACTTATTTTAGATATTAACAAATTAGAAAAATAACATGACATTTGAAATTCTTTTTGTTTGCCCTTGTATATTTTCTATCCTATATATTTCTAATTCTATATTTCATTTGAATTATTTGATTAGTTATGCAAAACAATTTAATTAATAAGATTAATATAATATGACATGTCATAATAGTTGTTAACCCGTGACTATCACAAGGGTGAATTTAAGGGGTCACACACTTTGCTAGAGAAGGTCATCTTCTTGATTCGATTATTCAATGGTTGAATTAGTTTATGGTTAATGGGAATAATTCAGTAAATATTTAATTCAAGTGTTCAATTATAGATGTAGAATATTAACAAAAATAGTTAGTAGTTCTTTACCTCAATTAATTTAATGGGGTTAAATTAATTGTATAGTATATAAATAGATTATGATGCCCCATATACCTTTCATTGACTAAACTCACAAGTATAGCACATCAGCTCAACTCTCTACGAGCCTAACAGGCCCATCAGTAAGGAGGAAAGACTCACAGGCTTACCTGCTATGGTACTGAGTTGGTAGACCCAAGAATTAAGCTCATTTCAGCCGGACACTACATCATAAAATTGGACGGACACGTCATATAACTTGCCAATAAATTTGGAAATATCATCCTAAAATATCTACTGGTGGTTTCTAGTAGATTGACGAACTGGGAATCTACAAGTAACCAATTCCTCCTTGATTTTCTGGAGTGTATAGCAAGATTCCGTCCACCTAATTTATCTCACTCAAACTAAGTCCAAATAACACATGTTTTTTAAATAATAGCCAACTCAAAGGACTTTCAAATGGTTTAAAACTCTCCTCAACATCTTTCTTACGTTGCTATGTACACACTTATAAATAGAGGTCTTGTGCAGTTATTTTGTCACATAAATGCTCATTTATTCTCTCCATTTTCTCCCGATTTTTAGGCTATTTGGAGCCTATATTTTGCACTCTACATGAATATATACTATCTATCAATATTCTACACCATTACTCGTATATTAATTCAAGTTTCTTTTATTATTTTTTAGAATAACTTTTTATTGACTTAAGCATTAGAGTGGTAATCTTTATTTTTCAAGGCTAGTCCCCATTGAACTTTGGAATTTTCTTCAAAATCCTTCAACCTTGTGGTGTGCCAAAAAACTGGCACGCATCAGATTAAATTAGAAAACTTTTATCAAAACAAGCTCAAGAAAAAGTAATGTTAAATTGTCCTTTACTAATTTTGTAGAAAAAATTAATTATTAAATTTTTTGAAATTTTATTAGAATCAACTAAATGGGATTTAATATTTTTCATGCACCAAACCCTAAATATTTTGTAGGCCAAAACAAAAAAAAATAATAAAAATAGCATAATGGTCCATGCAGGTCTTGAACTTGCGACTTTCGCATTATTAGCATAATGCTCTAACCAACTGAGCTAATAGGCCTTCAATAGCACCCTTGAATTTGTAACATAATTGCCACATATTCTAGCTAAACCTAACATATCAATATGAAATTTGTTCGAATATTGCCTAGATTTTTAAAATTATCTTTAAACTTAGTTTAGATATTAAAAAAATTAGAAAAATATCCAAAACAATATAATTAGTAAGATTAATTTTTGACAAGTCATAATAGTTGTTAACCTGTGACTATCACAAGGGTGAATTTAAGGGGTCACACACTTTGCCTGAGAATGTCTTCTTCTTGATTCGATTATTCAATTGTTGAATTAATTTATGATTAATGGGAATAATTCAACAAATATTAAATTCAAGTGTTCAATTAATTGTGTAATATATAAATAGATTATGATGCTCCTTAAATCTTTCATTGACTAAGCCCACAAGCATAGTACATTAACTCATCTGGCTATGAGTCCAACAGGCCCATCAACAGAGAGAAAAAGCTCACAGGCTTACCTATCATCCATTTGGCCTTGCTGCTTTACAACATATGTACCCTGTGAAGAGGTTCTCCACTCTTTGCAGAGTGGGTTGGGTGGTGCTGGATACAGAGCTCTCACACGCTTAGATCACCACCGAAATAAGCATTATGCTCGCGTCGGTACTGTGTATACCAAGTCTTTATATCCACGTGGTTCTCTCGAACTTTGGCTGGGTAGAGGGCGATTTCTCAATCCCTACCTATGTGGTCTCATCTTAGATCTACTAAGGTCTGAGATCTTAAGGAAAAAACCCTTCACGTCATGATAGGCGCATGGTCCAAGACCTCAAAGAAAAGGACCTCGCTTCATCACTGCATACGAAATGAAAAGAACTAAAGTAAGAGCTCGTGAACCAACAAGACTTTACTGAGCTGGTAGACCCAACAATTAAGCTCATTTCGGCCTGACACTACATCATATAACTGGAGACACGTCATATAACTTGTCACAAAATTAGGACACGTCATCTTAAAATATCTATAGGTGGTTCCTAGTAGATTGACCACAAATGAACTGAGAATCTACTAGTAATCAATTCCTCCTCGATTTCTCGAGTACATAGCAAGATTCAATTCACCCAATGTATCTCAGTCAAACTAACTCCAAATCACAAATGTTATTTTTGGAATAATGAACAACTCAAGGGCTTTCAAATGGCATAAGACTCTCCACAACAACTTTCGTACGTTGCTCTGTATAGACCTATAAATGGAGGTCTTGTGCAGTCGTTTTGTAACATCAGTGCTCACTCTAAAACTGTCACTTATTCTCTCCATTTTCTCCCGATTTTTAGGCTATTTGAAGCCTATATTTTGCACTCTACATAAATATATACTATTTATCATTATTCTACACTATTACTCGCACTTTAATTCAAGTTTTCTTTATTCTTTTTCAGAATAAGTTTTACTGATTAAGCATCAGAGTGGTAATCTTTGTTTTTTAGCGATAGTCCCCATTGATCTTCGAATTTTTTTTAAAATCCTTCAACCTTGTGGTGTGACAAAAAATCTGACATGCATCAGATTAAATTAGAAACTTTTGATCAAAACATGCTCAAGAAAAGTAATGTTAAATTGTCCTTAACAAATTTTATAGAAAAAATTAGTTTATTGATTTTTTTTGAAATAATATTAGAATCAACTAAATGGGAATTAATATTTTGCATGCACCAAATCCTAAATATTTTGTAGGACAAAATAAAAAAAAAGTAATAAAAAATAACATAATGGCCCATGCAAGTCTTGAACCTGCGACCTTCGCGTTATTAGCACGACGCTCTAACCAACTGAGCTAATAGGCCTTCAATCCCCCACCCATGAATTTGTAACATAATTGGAACAAATCCTAACTCAACCTAACATATCAATAATGAAATTTGTTCGAATATTGCCTCGATTTTTAAAATTATATTTAAACTTAGTTTAGATATTAACAAATTAGAAAAATATCAAAACAATTTAATTAGTAAGATTAGTGTAATTTGACAAGTCATAATAGTTGTTAACCCGTGACTATCACAAGGGTGAATTTAAGCGGTCACACGCTTTGCCAGAGAAGGTCATCTTCTTGATTCGATTATTCAATGGTTGAATTAATTTATGATAAATGGGAATAATTCAACAAATATTTAATTCAAATGTTCATTAAAGATGTAGAATATTAACTAAAATAGTTAATAGTTCTTGACCTCAATTAATTTAATAGTGTTAAATTAATTAGGTAATATATAAATAGATTATGATGCCCCTTAAACATTTCATGTACTAAGCCCACAAGCATAGCATTAGCTCATCTGGCTATGAGTCAAACAGGCCCATAAATAGGGAGGAAAGGCTCACAGGCTTACCTGCTACTTTACTGAGCTGGTAGACCCAAGAACTAAGCTCATTTCTGCCAGACACTACATCATATAACTGGACAGACACGTCATATAATTTGCCAATAAATTAGGACACGTTATCCTAAAATATCTACAGGTGGTTTCTAGTTGATTGACGATAAATGAACTGGGAATCTACAAGTAACCATTTCCTCCTTGATTTACTGGAGTTCATAGCAAGATTCTGTCCATCTAATGTATCTCAGTCAACCTATGTCCAAATCACAAATGTTAATTTTGGAATAATAGCCAACTCAAAGGACTTTCAAATGGCATAAGACTCTCCTCAACAACTTTCGTACATACCTTTGTACACACCTATAAGTGGCGGTCTTGTGCAGTCATTTTATAACATCAACGCTCACTTTAAACTCTCACTTATTCTCTCCTTTTTATCCTAATTTTTAGGCTGTTTGGAGCCTATATTTTGCACTCTATATGAATACATACTATTTACCATTATTCTACAACATTACTAGCACTTCAGTTCAAGTTTCTTTTATTCTTTATTAGAAAAACTTTTACTAACTCAACCATCAGAGTGGTAATCTTTGTTTTTCAGATTAGTCCCCATTGATCTTCGAATTTTTTTTTTAAATCCTTCAATCTTGTGGTGCTACCAAAATCTGGCATGCATGATATTAAATTAGAAAATTTTTACCCAAAACATGCTCAAGAAAAGTAATGTCAAATTATCCTTTATTAATTTTATAGAAAAAATTAATTAATGAATTTTTTGAAATTTTTTTAGAATCAACTAAATGGGATTTAATATTTTTCATGCACCAGATCCCAAATATTTTGTAGGATAAAATTAAAAAAAAATAATAAAAATAACATAATTGCCCATGCAGGTCTCAAACCTGCGACCTTCGCGTTATTAGCACGACACTCTAACCAACTAAGCTAATAGGCCTTCAATGCCCCCCATGAATTTGTAGTATAATTGGAACAAATTCTAACTCAATCTAACATATCAATAATGAAATTTATTCAAATATTGCCTAGATTTTTAAAATTATATTTAAACTTAATTTAGATCTAAATAGATTAGAAAAATATCCAAAACAATTTAATTAATAAGATTAATTTAATTTGATAAGTCATAATAGTTGTTAACCCGTGACCATCACAAGGGTGAATTTAAGGGGTCATACACTTTGCTGGAGAAGGTAATCTTCTTGATTCGATTATTCAATGGTTGAATTAATATATGATTAATGGAAATAATTCAACAAATATTTAATTCAAGTATTCAATTAAAGATGTAGAATATTAACTAAAATAGCTAATAGTTCTCAACTTTAATTAATTTAAAATGGTTCAATTAATTGTGTAATATATAAATAGATTACAATACCCCTTAAGCTATTTATGGACTAAGCCCGCAAGCAAAACACATTATCTCACCTGGCTATGAGCCCAGCAGGCCCATAAACAAGGAACAAAGGCCCACAGGCTTAGCTGCATTTTAACTGAGCTGGCAGATCCAAGAAACAAACTCATTCCAACAGAACACTACATCATATAACTGGACGGATACGTCATATGACTTGCCAACACATCAGGACACGTCATCCTAAAATATCTCCTGGCGATTCCTAGTAGATTGACGACAAATGAGCTGGCACGAGTAACCAATTCCTCCTGGATTTTCTACCGTATATGGCAAGATTCAATACACCTAACGTATCTCAATCAATCTAGTCGAAATCACAAATGATTTTTTTTCTGAATAATAGCAAACTCAAAATGTTTTCAATTGTCATAAAACTCTCCTCAACAACTTCCTTGCCCTGCTTTGTACCTACCTTTAAATTGAGGCATTGTGCAGTCATTTTGTAATATCAACCCTCACTCTAAAACTCTCACTTATTATCGCCATTTTCTCTCGATTTTTAGGCTATTTGGAGCCTATATTTTGCACTCTACATTAATATATTCTATTTATCATTATTCTACACCATTACGCTAACTTTAATTCAAGTTTCTGTTATTCTTTTTTAGAATAATTTTTACTGATTTAAGCATCGCAGTGGTAATCTTTATTTTTTTGGGCTAGTCCCCATTATTCTAGTACGCATCACATTAAATTAGAAATTTTTTATCAAAACAAGCTCAAGAAAAGTAATGTTAAATTGTCCTTTACTAATTTTACAGAAAACATTAATTAATGAATTTTTTTGAAACCTTAATAGAATCAACTAAATGGGATTTAATATTTTTCTTGCACCAGACCCTAATTATTTTGTACAAAATAAAAAAAAAGTAATAAAAATAAAATAATGGCCCATGCAGGTCTCGAACCTGCGACCTTCGCGTTATTAGCACGACGCTCTAACCAACTGAGCTAATAGGCCTTCGATGCCCCCCATGAATTTGTAACATCATTGCAACAAAGTCTAGCTGAAGAGTATTGCCTAGATTTTTTAAATTATATTTAAACTTATTTTAGATATTAACAAATTAGAAAAATAACATGACATTTGAAATTCTTTTTGTTTGCCCTTCTATATTTAGATGATTGTGCCTACCTATAAATAGATGATTGTGCAGTCATTTTGTAATATCAACGCTCACTCTAAAACTCTCACTTATTCTCTCCAATTTTCTTTCAATTTTATTTGGAGCCTATATTTTATACTCTACATTAATATATACTATTTATCATTATTCTACACAATTACTCTCACTTTAATTCAAGTTTCTGTTATTCTTTTTTAGAATAACTTTTACTGACTTAAGCATCGCAGTGATAATCTTTATTTTTCTGGGCTAGTCCCAATTGTTCATAGGACTTTTCTTGAAAATCCTTTGACCTTGTGGTGTGACAAAAAATCTAGTCCGCATCACATTAAATTAGAAGTTTTTTATCAAAACAAGCTCAAGAAAAGTAATGTTAAATTGTCCTTCACTAATTTTAAAACATTAATTAATGAATTTTTTGAAACCTTAATAGAATCAACTAAATGGGATTTAATATTTTTCTTGCACCAGACCCTCATTATTTTGTACAAAATAAAAAAAAAGTAATAAAAATAAAATAATGGCCCATGCAGGTCTCGAACCTGCGACCTTCGCGTTATTAGCACGACGCTCTAACCAACTGAGCTAATAGGCCTTCGATGCCCCCCATGAATTTGTAACATCATTGCAACAAAGTCCAGCTGAAGAGTATTGCCTAGATTTTTTAAAATATATTTAAACTTATTTTAGATATTAACAAATTAGAAAAATAACATGACATTTGAAATTCTTTTTGTTTGCCCTTGTATATTTTCTATCCTATATATTTCTAATTCTATATTTCATTTGAATTATTTGATTAGTTATGCAAAACAATTTAATTAATAAGATTAATATAATATGACATGTCATAATAGTTGTTAACCCGTGACTATCACAAGGGTGAATTTAAGGGGTCACACACTTTGCTAGAGAAGGTCATCTTCTTGATTCGATTATTCAATGGTTGAATTAGTTTATGGTTAATGGGAATAATTCAGTAAATATTTAATTCAAGTGTTCAATTATAGATGTAGAATATTAACAAAAATAGTTAGTAGTTCTTTACCTCAATTAATTTAATGGGGTTAAATTAATTGTATAGTATATAAATAGATTATGATGCCCCATATACCTTTCATTGACTAAACTCACAAGTATAGCACATCAGCTCAACTCTCTACGAGCCTAACAGGCCCATCAGTAAGGAGGAAAGACTCACAGGCTTACCTGCTATGGTACTGAGCTGGTAGACCCAAGAATTAAGCTCATTTCAGCCGGACACTACATCATAAAATTGGACGGACACGTCATATAACTTGCCAATAAATTTGGAAATATCATCCTAAAATATCTACTGGTGGTTTCTAGTAGATTGACGAACTGGGAATCTACAAGTAACCAATTCCTCATTGATTTTCTGGAGTGTATAGCAAGATTTCGTCCACCTAATTTATCTCACTCAAACTAAGTCCAAATAACACATGTTGTTTTTTAAATAATAGCCAACTCAAAGGACTTTCAAATGGTTTAAAACTCTCCTCAACATCTTTCTTACGTTGCTATGTACACACCTATAAATAGAGGTCTTGTGCAGTTATTTTGTCACATAAATGCTCATTTATTCTCTCCATTTTCTCCCGATTTTTAGGCTATTTGGAGCCTATATTTTGCACTCTACATGAATATATACTATCTATCATTATTCTACACCATTACTCGTATATTAATTCAAGTTTCTTTTATTATTTTTTAGAACAACTTTTTATTGACTTAAGCATTAGAGTGGTAATCTTTGTTTTTCAGGGCTAGTCCCCATTGAACTTTGGAATTTTCTTCAAAATCCTTCAACCTTGTGGTGTGCCAAAAAACTGGCACGCATCAGATTAAATTAGAAAACTTTTATCAAAACAAGCTCAAGAAAAGTAATGTTAAATTGTCCTTTACTAATTTTGTAGAAAAAATTAATTATCAAATTTTTTGAAATTTTATTAGAATCAACTAAATGGGATTTAATATTTTTCATGCACCAAACCCTAAATATTTTGTAGGCCAAAACAAAAAAAAATAATAAAAATAGCATAATGGTCCATGCAGATCTTGAACTTGCGACTTTCGCATTATTAGCACAATGCTCTAACCAACTGAGCTAATAGGCCTTCAATAGCACCCTTGAATTTGTAACATAATTGCAACATATTCTAGCTAAACCTAACATATCAATATGAAATTTGTTCGAATATTGCCTAGATTTTTAAAATTATCTTTAAACTTAGTTTAGATATTAAAAAAATTAGAAAAATATCCAAAACAATATAATTAGTAAGATTAATTTTTGACAAGTCATAATAGTTGTTAACCTGTGACTATCACAAGGGTGAATTTAAGGGGTCACACACTTTGCCTGAGAATGTCTTCTTCTTGATTCGATTATTCAATTGTTGAATTAATTTATGATTAATGGGAATAATTCAACAAATATTAAATTCAAGTGTTCAATTAATTGTGTAATATATAAATAGATTATGATGCTCCTTAAATCTTTCATTGACTAAGCCCACAAGCATAGTACATTAACTCATCTGGCTATGAGTCCAACAGGCCCATCAACAGAGAGAAAAAGCTCACAGGCTTACCTATCATCCATTTGGCCTTGCTGCTTTACAACATATGTACCCTGTGAAGAGGTTCTCCACTCTTTGCAGAGTGGGTTGGGTGGTGCTGGATACAGAGCTCTCACACGCTTAGATCACCACCGAAATAAGCATTATGCTCGCGTCGGTACTGTGTATACCAAGTCTTTATATCCACGTGGTTCTCTCGAACTTTGGCTGGGTAGAGGGCGATTTCTCAATCCCTACCTATGTGGTCTCATCTTAGATCTACTAAGGTCTGAGATATTAAGGAAAAAACCCTTCACGTCATGATAGGCGCATGGTCCAAGACCTCAAAGAAAAGGACCTCGCTTCATCACTGCATACGAAATGAAAAGAACTAAAGTAAGAGCTCGTGAACCAACAAGACTTTACTGAGCTGGTAGACGCAACAATTAAGCTCATTTCGGCCTGACACTACATCATATAACTGGAGACACGTCATATAACTTGTCACAAAATTAGGACACGTCATCTTAAAATATCTATAGGTGGTTCCTAGTAGATTGACCACAAATGAACTGAGAATCTACTAGTAATCAATTCCTCCTCGATTTTCTCGAGTACATAGCAAGATTCAATTCACCCAATGTATCTCAGTCAAACTAACTCCAAATCACAAATGTTATTTTTGGAATAATGAACAACTCAAGGGCTTTCAAATGGCATAAGACTCTCCTCAACAACTTTCGTACGTTGCTCTGTATAGACCTATAAATGGAGGTCTTGTGCTGTCGTTTTGTAACATCAGCGCTCACTCTAAAACTGTCACTTATTCTCTCCATTTTCTCCCGATTTTTAGGCTATTTGAAGCCTATATTTTGCACTCTACATAAATATATACTATTTATCATTATTCTACTCTATTACTCGCACTTTAATTCAAGTTTTCTTTATTCTTTTTCAGAATAACTTTTACTGATTAAGCATCAGAGTGGTAATCTTTATTTTTTAGCGATAGTCCCCATTGATCTTCGAATTATTTTTAAAATCCTTCAACCTTGTGGTGTGACAAAAAATCTGACATGCATCAGATTAAATTAGAAACTTTTGATCAAAACATGCTCAAGAAAAGTAATGTTAAATTGTCCTTAACAAATTTTAGAGAAAAAATTAGTTTAATGAATTTTTTTAAATAATATTAGAAGCAACTAAATGGGATTTAATATTTTGCATGCACCAAATCCTAAATATTTTGTAGGACAAAATAAAAAAAAAAGTAATAAAAAATAACATAATGGCCCATGCAGGTCTTGAACTTGCGACCTTTGCGTTATTAGCACAACGCTCTAACCAACTGAGCTAATAGGCCTTCAATCCCCCACCCATGAATTTGTAACATAATTGGAACAAATCCTAACTCAACCTAACATATCAATAATGAAATTTGTTCGATTATTGCCTCGATTTTTAAAATTATATTTAAACTTAGTTTAGATATTAACAAATTAGAAAAATATCAAAACAATTTAATTAGTAAGATTAGTGTAATTTGACAAGTCATAATAGTTGTTAACCCGTGACTATCACAAGGGTGAATCTAAGCGGTCACAAGCTTTGCCGGAGAAGGTCATCTTCTTGATTCGATTATTCAATGGTTGAATTAATTTATGATAAATGGGAATAATTCAACAAATATTTAATTCAAATGTTCATTAAAGATGTAGAATATTAACTAAAATAGTTAATAGTTCTTGACCTCAATTAATTTAATAGTGTTAAATTAATTATGTAATATATAAATAGATTATGATGCCCCTTAAACCTTTCATGTACTAAGCCCACAAGCATAGCATTAGCTCATCTGGCTATGAGTCCAACAGGCCCATAAATAGGGAGGAAAGGCTCACAGGCTTACCTGCTACTTTACTGAGCTGGTAGACCCAAGAACTAAGCTCATTTCTGCCAGACACTACATCATATAACTGGACAGACACGTCATATAATTTGCCAATAAATTAGGACACGTTATCCTAAAATATCTACAGGTGGTTTCTAGTTGATTGACGATAAATGAAATGGGAATCTACAAGTAACCATTTCCTCCTTGATTTTCTGGAGTTCATAGCAAGATTCTGTCCATCTAATGTATCTCAGTCAACCTATGTCCAAATCACAAATGTTAATTTTGGAATAATAGCCAACTCAAAGGACTTTCAAATGGCATAAGACTCTCCTCAACAACTTTCGTACATACCTTTGTACACACCTATAAGTGGAGGCCTTGTGCAGTCATTTTATAACATCAACACTCACTCTAAACTCTCACTTATTCTCTCCATTTTCTCCCAATTTTTAGGCTGTTTGGAGCCTATATTTTCCACTCTACATGAATACATACTATTTACCATTATTCTACAACATTACTAGCACTTTAGTTCAAGTTTCTTTTATTCTTTATTAGAAAAACTTTTACTAACTCAACCATCAGAGTGGTAATCTTTGTTTTTCAGATTAGTCCCCATTGATCTTCGAATTTTTTTTTTAAATCCTTCAATCTTGTGGTGCTACCAAAATCTGGCATGCATGATATTAAATTAGAAAATTTTTACCCAAAACATGCTCAAGAAAAGTAATGTCAAATTATCCTTTATTAATTTTATAGAAAAAATTAATTAATGAATTTTTTGAAATTTTATTAGAATCAACTAAATGGGATTTAATATTTTTCATGCACCAGATCCTAAATATTTTGTAGGATAAAATTAAAAAAAATAATAAAAATAACATAATTGCCCATGCAGGTCTCAAATCTGCGACCTTCGCGTTATTAGCACGACACTCTAACCAACTAAGCTAATAGGCCTTCAATGCCCCCCATGAATTTGTAGTATAATTGGAACAAATCCTAACTCAATCTAACATATCAATAATGAAATTTATTCAAATATTGCCTAGATTTTTAAAATTATATTTAAACTTAATTTAGATCTAAATAGATTAGAAAAATATCCAAAACAATTTAATTAATAAGATTAATTTAATTTGATAAGTCATAATAGTTGTTAACCCGTGACCATCACAAGGGTGAATTTAAGGGGTCATACACTTTGCTGGAGAAGGTAATCTTCTTGATTCGATTATTCAATGGTTGAATTAATATATGATTAATGGAAATAATTCAACAAATATTTAATTCAAGTATTCAATTAAAGATGTAGAATATTAACTAAAATAGCTAATAGTTCTCGACTTTAATTAATTTAAAATGGTTAAATTAATTGTGTAATATATAAATAGATTACAATACCCCTTAAGCTATTTATGGACTAAGCCCGCAAGCAAAACACATTATGTCACCTGGCTATGAGCCCAGCAGGCCCATAAACAAGGAGCAAAGGCCCACAGGCTTAGCTGCATTTTAACTGAGCTAGCAGATCCAAGAAACAAACTTATTCCAACAGAACACTACATCATATAACTGGACGGATACGACATATAACTTGCCAACACATCAGGACACGTCATCCTAAAATATCTCCTGGCGATTCCTAGTAGATTGACGACAAATGAGCTGGCACGAGAAACCAATTCCTCCTGGATTTTCTACCGTATATGGCAAGATTCAATACACCTAACGTATCTCAATCAATCTAGTCGAAATCACAAATGATTTTTTTTCTGAATAATAGCAAACTCAAAATGTTTTCAATTGTCATAAAACTCTCCTCAACAACTTCCTTGCCCTGCTTTGTACCTACCTTTAAATTGAGGCATTGTGCAGTCATTTTGTAATATCAACCCTCACTCTAAAACTCTCACTTATTATCTCCATTTTCTCTCGATTTTTAGGCTATTTGGGCTAGTCCCCATTATTCTAGTACGCATCACATTAAATTAGAAATTTTTTATCAAAACAAGCTCAAGAAAAGTAATGTTAAATTGTCCTTTACTAATTTTACAGAAAACATTAATTAATGAATTTTTTGAAACCTTAATAGAATCAACTAAATGGGATTTAATATTTTTCTTGCACCAGACCCTAATTATTTTGTACAAAATAAAAAAAAAGTAATAAAAATAAAATAATGGCCCATGCAGGTCTCGAACCTGCGACCTTCGCGTTATTAGCACAACGCTCTAACCAACTGAGCTAATAGGCCTTCGATGCCCCCCATGAATTTGTAACATCATTGCAACAAAGTCTAGCTGAAGATATTGCCTAGATTTTTTAAATTATATTTAAACTTATTTTAGATATTAACAAATTAGAAAAATAACATGACATTTGAAATTCTTTTTGTTTGCCCTTCTATATTTAGATGATTGTGCAGTCATTTTGTAATATCAACGCTCACTCTAAAACTCTCACTTATTCTCTCCAATTTTCTTTCAATTTTATTTGGAGCCTATATTTTATACTCTACATTAATATATACTATTTATCATTATTCTACACCATTACTCTCACTTTAATTCAAGTTTCTGTTATTCTTTTTTAGAATAACTTTTACTGACTTAAGCATCGCAGTGATAATCTTTATTTTTCTGGGCTAGTCCCAATTGTTCATAGGACTTTTCTTGAAAATCCTTTGACCTTGTGGTGTGACAAAAAATCTATACACATCACATTAAATTAGAAATTTTTTATCAAAACAAGCTCAAGAAAAGTAATGTTAAATTGTCCTTTACTAATTTTACAGAAAACATTAATTAATGAATTTTTTGAAACCTTAATAGAATCAACTAAATGGGATTTAATATTTTTCTTGCACCAGACCCTAATTATTTTGTACAAAATAAAAAAAAAGCAATAAAAATAAAATAATGGCCCATGTAGGTCTCGAACCTGCGACCTTCGCGTTATTAGCACGACGCTCTAACCAACTGAGCTAATAGGCCTTCGATGCCCACATTGCAACAAAGTCTAGCTGAAGAATATTGCCTAGATTTTTAAAATTATATTTAAACTTAGTTTAGATATTAACAAATTAGAAGAATAACATGACATTTGAAATTTTTTTTGTTACACTTCTATATTTTCTATCCTATATATTTCTAATTTTCATTTGAATATTTGATTAGTTATCCAAAAAAAATTTAATTAGTAAGATTAATTTAATTTGACAAGTCAAATTAGTTGTTAACCCGTGACTATCACAAGGGTGAATTTAAGGAGTCACACACTTTGCCAGAGAAGGTCATCTTCTTGATTCGATTATTTAATTGTTGAATTAATTTATGATTAATGAAAATAATTCAACAAATATTTAATTCAAGTGTTCAATTAAGGATGTAAAATATTAACTAAAATAGTTAATAGTTCTTTACCTCAATTAATTTAATGGGGTTAAATTAATTGTGTAATATATAAATAGATTATGATGCCCCTTATATGTACTAAGCCCACAAGCATAGCACATTAGCTCAGCTCTCTATGAGCCCAACAGGAGGGAAAGGCTCACATACTTACCCCCTGTACAGTACTAGCAGACCCAAGAATTAAGCTCATTTCAGCCGGACACTACATCATATAACTGGACGGACACGTCATATAACTTGTCAACAAATTAGGAAACATCATCAAAAAATATCTACAGTTGGTTCCTAGTAGATTGACGACAAATGAACTGGGATTCTACAATTAACCAATTCCTCCTTGCTTTTTGGAGTACATAGCAAGATTCTATCTACCTAATGTATCTCAGTGAAACTAAGTCCAAATTACAAATGTTGTTTCTTGAATAATAGCCAACTAAAAGGACTTTCAATTGGTTTAAAACTCTCCTCAACAACTTTCGTACTTTGCTCTATACACATCTATAAATAGAGGTCTTGTGCAGTTATTTTGTCACATCAATGCTCACTCTAAAACTCTCACTTATTCTCTCCATTTTCTCCCGATTTTTAGGCTATTTGCAACTTATATTTTGCACTCTACATGAATACATATTATTGATCATTATTCTACACCATTACTCGCACTTTAATTGATGTTTCTTTTATTTTTTTTAAAATAACTTTACTGACATAAGTATTAGAGTGGTAATCTTTGTTTTTCAGGCAAGTCCCCATTGAACTTTGGATTTTTCTTCAAAATCCTTCAAGTTTGTGGTGTGCCAGAAAACTGGCACGCATCAGATTAAATTAGAAAATTTTTATCAAATCAAGCTCAAGAAAAGTACTGTTAAATTGTACTTTACTAATTTTCTAGAAAAAAATTAATTAATAATTTTTTTGAAATTTTATTAGAATCAACTAAATGGGATTTAATATTTTCATGCACCAAAAACCTAAATATTTTTTAGGCTAAAAAAAAAAGGTGATAAAAATAACATAATGGCCCATGCAGGTCTCGAACCTGCAACCTTCAGGTTATTAGCACCATGCGATAACCAATTGAGCTAATAAGCCTTCAATGCCCATTAAGAATTTGTAGTATAATTGGAACAAGTCCCAACTCAATTTAACATACAATAATGAAATTTGTTCGAATATTGCCTAGATTTTTAAAATTATTTTTAAACTTAGTTTAGATCTTAACAAATTAGAAAAATATCCAAAATAATTTAATTAGTAAGATTAATTTAATTTGACAAGTCATAATAGTTGTTAACCCGTGACTACCACAAGGGTGAATTCAAGGGGTCTTACACTTTGCCGGAGAAGGTCATCTTCTTGATTCGATTATTTACTGGTTGAATTAATTTATGATTAACGGGAATAATTCATCAAATATTTAATTCAAGTGTTCAATTAAAGATGTAGAATATTGACTAAAATTGTTAATAGTTCTTGACCTCAATTAATTTAATATGGTTAAACTAATTGTGTAATATGTAAATAGATTATGATGCCCTTAAATCTTTTATAGACTAAGCACACAAGCAAAGCACATCAGCTCAGCTGGCTGTGAGCCCAGCAGGACTATCAGTAGGGAACAAAGGCCCGCAAGCTTACCTGCTACTTTACTGAGATGGTAGACCCAAGAAACAAACTGATTCCAACTAAAACTACATCATATAACTGGACGAACACGTCGTATAGGTTTTCAAAACATCAGGACACGCCATCCTAAAATATCTCCAGGTGATTCCTCAACAACTTCCGTACCCTATTCTGTACACATGTATAAATAGGGACCTTGTGCAGTCATTTGGTTATTATTTCCATTTTCTCTCAATGTTTAGGCTATTTTGAGCTTGTATTTTGCACTCTATATGAATGTATACTATTTATCATTACTCTACTCAATTATTGTCTTTTTAATTCAAGTTTCCTTTATTCTTTTTTAATATAATTTTTATTGACTTAAGAATCGGGGTGATAATCTTTTTCTTTTTTTTTTTTTTTATAGGAATAGTCCCATTGATCTTAGAATTTTCTTGAATATCCTTCGACCTTATGGTATGACCAAAAATCTGGTAGACATTAAATTAAATTAGAAAATTTTTATCAATAGAAGCTCAAGAATTGCAATGTTAAATTGTACTTGACTAATTTTATAGAAAAAATTAATTAATGAATTTTTTGAAACCTTATTAGAATCAACTAAATGGGATTTAATATTTTCCATGCACCAAGCTCTAAATATTTTGTAGGTCAAAAAATCAAAAGAAAGTAATAAAAATAACACAATGGTCCCCATGCAGGTCTTGAACCTACAACTTCGTGTTATTAGTACGACACTCTGATCAACTGAGCTAATAAGCCCTTAATAACCCCATGAATGAGCTAGAGATTAAAACGTACATAGTTAAAATAAAAATAAATGATAGTGATAAGATAAATAATATTTCTGAACAAATAATACAAAATCCTCTGACATTTGAAGTTGTTTAAGATAAATGCAAATTGAATTAATATCCTGATCTTGAAGCTAGAATTTTATATGCATAAGTACTAATTTTGAAAATAAAATATTGCTTAGATGATTGTATAGATAAAAATAAATTTATTTTTAATTTAAACTCATGAGGTTTCTAACTAGTGAGATTTTTTTCTTAGTAATTAAAAATTATAAAATTATCAAACATTAGTATTCAATCAAAATTCACTTAATTGTGGTCAACCATCGTTTTGCTACACATATATAGATATGGTGTATATCATATATACATATATGTATAAAATGTGCATATGTTTGATTTATACTCAAATATAATACATATGAGTAATATTTTTAATAAACTAAAACAATGATATACAATAATTTGTACTTGTACAGTATACAAAAAGTAACTAATATTTTAATCTTTTAACATTTTAAAGCCTAAAAATACACAAAATAATTTAATAATATAGTATTTGTTTATTTGCTTTTAGATTGGTTTGAGTAATATTACTCAAGTCCGTGATATTACTCTACCTTTTCTATCGCATCAATGGCTAAAACAGAAAGGTAGATATCCATCCTAATTCTTTGTTTATTTGCTTTTAGATCGCTCTGAGTGATATTACTCGAGCCCGTGATAGATCATAATAAAGAGATGATTTAAATTCCACTAGGCACTAGACCGATCTGAGGAGAATTGTACGTGATTATATACATTTATCTTAAATATGAAAATATTTTATCCAAACTAACTTCAGTCTTCTGGATACCTAAATTACTAGATTTCTTCCTGTTGCCTGTTTTTCAAATTTAGTTTTATCCCAAAATTTTTCAATACAAATAATAAGGTATATAGTATGATAATTTAATTCCATCCCATATTTTATTCATCATTAAAATTTATCCCAATTTAATTCTAAATATAGGGAATTTCAAGAACAAGAAAAAATAATTTATGAACATATGAATCTATCAAATATTTAAAATGCCCTTTTCAAATAAAAAAATCTCAATAAACTCAAATGTTCAATATGTAAGGAAAATAATCATTTCCACAATATTGAGCATTCATTCAAATAACATTTCTACAACATTGCTTCAACATATTACCTAATTTACCATGAACTAAACCACTAACCCATTAATCTCCTCTCCTTAGAAAATATATTCAAATCTAACACTCAACTTGAACTAAATGTAAAAAAAAAAAAATAAAAACAAAAGGAGATAGAAACAGAGAGGGGGGAAAAAGACTAAAGCTAAGAAATCCCTTACCCCTCATTTTTATTTTCTGAGAAAGAAAATTCTAAAAAAAATAATTCAAAAAAACAAATCAAAAGTGGAAAAAGGGAGAAATCAAATAAATTTAAAAAAAAAAAAAAGAAAAAACAGTTCAGCATGTAAATATATATATACATATTATTATAATCAGCCACCAAGCTTTCTTTTCTCCATGTCAGAACCTTCAACAAAGGCAGCAAGAAATCTCAAGGCTTTCACCTGCCACTCCAGGGCCAATATATACTCCGCCGTCTCTTCAAACAGCGTCTCCACCGCAAGCCTGTCGCCTCCGGGCACTATTTTCTGCAACGCCGCTATCTTCCTCTCCACCTCCGCTTTCTCATCCTTTAATTCTTCACCGCCGGCGCCATTACAGCACCCCTCCTTCGGCATCTTCCTCGAATGGGTTCTCCTCCTCCTGCCCTTTCCACGGCGGAAGACGACCGCTGGGGGCTGTTGTACTGCCGCATTCATGTCATGGCTCGTTTCCGGCGGCTTCTCCCTGTCCATTTCTTGGTTTCTTGATAATGTGGGAGCGTCCTCTCGGTCTACGGCGTAAGCAGCAGTGTTGGAACAGTCCATGAAGAGAGAGAGAGAGAGAGGGGGGGGTGGTGAGAAGAATGGAGGAGGGAAGTGGTGTTAAATTATTGTAATGGCGTTCTAGAAATGTCAATGCCAACGAAGGTGGGGGCTACCTAAGCTTTGGGCTTTGGTTTCCCGACCTCCCCTCCATCACGGATTTCTTTCTTGGAATTATTGATCTACGGTCTTGATTCCATCACCGTTCACCAAAAATGCTAATGAGTGTTTTTCTTAAAATTTATCTATATACTAGTATTAAAAATATATATATATATATATATGCATACTCACAAATAACGGTTGACGAGAGATTATATCAATTTTTGTAAACTTAAAAATATTTTTCAACAAATAAGATAATTAATTTATTTAATTTTTTAAATTTTATATTAATTGATAAATTAATTTTTTATTTTCTTTTCTTTTTTATGAAATGAATTGGTTTATGTATTACATGAAAAATTATTTATTATATGCATGCAAGAACGACAGTACAATAGTTAGTACTAATAATAAAAAAACAAAAATCAGTTTTCATTCACAAATGATGGTTTATAACATTGCTGCATTAATAATTTTATTGCGTCGATAATACCCTTAAAATGATTTTCTTTTTATTTTTCTCTTTTAATGTGATTTGTTGACTTACATATTTTATTCTTATTTGTATATAACATATTTTAAAATATAAAAAAATATTTATTATATACACGTAAAAATAATGTGTCACGACGGCTAATATAATGATAAAATAGAGAAAGGATTAGTTTCTTTTTCATAAGTTTAGAAATTGAGTTATTATTTTTTATTTAAAAATTAAATAGTTATATGATTCTTTATGGGTAAAAATTTTGCTTGTCTCCCAATATTCGAATCCAACTTTAATTTTTTTTAATCCCTTTTAAATTAGTCTTTTGAAAAAAAAGGGTAAATTTGTACTTTCAACTACTATAATAATAAAATAGAAGAAAATGACGAAATAAAGTTATCATTATAAATAATTAATAACACCTTTACAATAATAATTTAATAACAACAGTAATATCAATTATATATTGTCACTAAATTATCGCTATAAATATATCATTAATTATTTATAGTAGTAATTTTTACAAAATAATAGTCCATCATTAAAGTTATCCTTCAAAGTTAAATATAAATATTGGGGACTAAAATTCAAAAACTGATTTAATGCATCTCTAATTCAAAAAATTAATAAACATGTTTAAAAAAATCAAAAAAATGAAAATTTTCTCTAAAAAAAATGAATTTATACTCATATTTACGAGACTCGATTAAACTCATAATTTTTACTTACGGAATTTTAACTTGACAAATCGAACCGATAAAGCGTAACTCAATTAGTGAAATTGAGGCCCCATGACTTCAGAATTATGGGTTTGAACCTTATCAATGCGTGAGATGTTATTCTACTTTAATAATAAAATTAATTAAATATAATTATTTGATATAGATAATTAATATAAATTATTGATAACTATTAGATTATAAATATTTAATAATTATTCTTATAATCAATTATGTTTAAAAAATATTAGTTTTTCATTTTTACTTTAAAAAAACAAAAACATTGGGGGTGGGGGAGGGGGTGGTAACGGGACGGAGTTGGGAGGTGGGGTAGCGGGAACCGGATAGGGTCGCAGGTTGTAAAGTGGAGGGCCCACGGGGGCTCCTAAAAAACAAAGGAGGAAAAGGGCACATGTGATCACATGAATTTCTTGTAGCTACACAGCCCCCCATGTGCTTCCCCCTCACACCTTTGCACATTTACTCCCATGACTATGATTATCAACATGCCACATATCTAGGGGCCACGTGTTCTTTTGCCCCAATCGCCACCATCTTGAGCCCCACAACTCACCATCCACGGCTATTGGTTCGTGTCCCATCAAATATATAGATATTTATCTTATTTTATTTTATATAAGTTGTTATAATTTAGAGATAACTACACTCTTCTTTCCCAAAATATAGTGTAATAACACATAGATTTCTTGTTATTTAAGAATTCACATCTATAGCACCCTTAAGGTTTGCTTCCCTCTAACAAATAAGTTCCTCCATTTTTGCTGATGATAATAAAAAAATCAGACAAAAGTTTATATTTACCCCCCAATTGACTTATTACAGAACAAATAAATCTTTTTGTGATCAAATTACCCTTATATGTCTTAACGCATTAAGGTACAGCTTCACCGTTATAAGGGTAGTTTAGCCCAAAAAAAATTATTTGACCTGTAATAAGTCAATCAATGGTAAATATTCATTTTTATTCAATTTTTCCGTTCTTTCTACCATACTATCTATCACTTATCAACAATTTCAGTGAACTTTGACTAACATATAGACTTATTTATTAGGTAGAAGCAAATTTCAGTGGTGTTAGATGTAATTTTTTACACCATGGAGGGTCTACATGTCATTACACCAAACCTCAAGGTAAGGAAGTATAATGTTCCCTATAATGTATTTATAGTAATATTAATATATTGGTTGAATCGAGAGTTACTATAATTTATTCTTTATTATTTTTAATATATTAATATTTTGATTGAATTGATATAATTTTTTTTTTAAAAAAAAAAACTACCCTTGACTCTCCTTCCATCATTTCAAATCCTTTTTTTTTTTTTTAAATTTTCAAATTAATGAATTATTATGTCATGTATTATAGTATTGATCATGCTCTGATTTATAGTGTAAGCATATTGTTATTTGATGCCTTATTTTATGATTGGTATTAGGATAGTTTTAAAAGTTTGTTTTCTTTCAATTTTTGGTTTTAAAGAGCATTTTGAGAGTGTTAATTTGAGAGCATCGTCTCTATCTCTAAATTTGAATTAAAAGTTAAAAGCACTTTTAAGGGGTGAGTTTAGCTACTTTATTTTGTAATTATATTATTCTTGTTACAATTATTTTTATTTAAAACTTATCGCTTTGATTTATTTATTAGATTTGCATATACGGAGTCGATATAGAAATTTTCAAATAAGTTTAATGATTAAACACTGTGAAAATTATATAATTTTACGATGTTATAAATTTTATATTTTACTCGCTACATTATTTGATATTAATGCATATTGGAGTCTAGCAGCATCATAAAAATGTTGAAGGAATATCTGAGGATTCTAAGATTTTCTTGAGGCTGGAATTAGCACTCCAATATTTAAATTAATAATAATTTTGATGAGGATAAACGAAGAATATAGAGACGTGCAGAATGCTATGAAAACTAGAGGTGCGACAGGTTCAGTGAGCTAAGTGGACTGACATAAGTAAACTCAAGTGAAATTCGAGCTATTGAGTGAAAGTAACTTTTTCGACATACTTGCACTTTTTATATAGAAAAGACGGATGAGACAATTTGGGTAGTTTAGCATGATCTTGATATTCTCATATTCTTAGAAAAATCTCCTTTCATATTAGTACATTAGTTCAGTTGCATGTCATGTCATCCACATCCTATGCGAGCACTGTAGTATCAATAGAAAAATCACCTATTTAGGGGAAAGTCTGTTACCTGTTCGGGCCCATCCTGGCTTTATCCTTAATCCAACTAGTATGATTATCCGTGTTGATGTGTACTCCAGGATGACATACCATCCGAGGTAAAATTGATGTTGAAGTGTTAGTCGAGCTAGTTGGTTACCAGCGGGCAGCAAGTGGACTTAGGTTGGCTCGGTTTTGCCAATAAGTGTCAGTTGGGTTGAAGATCTTATTTTTTATCATTAACGTTGTGTACTCTGACTGCTGATTGTATCTTAATTTTACTGGAAAATTTTAATTAACGAGACCGGATAATTCCATTGGGAGTTGAAAAATGAATACCATATGTATCACTTGTTGTGATTAATTAATGAGAAAGTAAATTTTTGTATGGTCATGTAAATTATATTGTTCCACATTATTGAACAATAATAATTAATATGTAGCTATGGAACGTTATTTAATTAAACATTAAGTTTTTTATTAGTATTTTATATCTTGAAATATAAATTTTATAGTCATTTCTAAATATTTTACTACAAAATATACAAATAAAATAAATTATATTGACAAAATGACGAGCTAAATGTTATATAATCCTAAGTGTATCCTTTTAACATATGGGAGAAACAATTTTTAATCAAAGATGCTTATCTTACAAAACAAATTAACTTTTTGCGACACCTATAATATAATTACGGCTTAGAAATCATGTTAAATCAATACTGTTAACTACGATCAAACAAAATCAATTCGAAAACTTGAATTATTTACGACGGTTTATTAATATTTATCATGGTTTTTAACTATAGTCAAAATATTTGCTATGATTTTGACCATGACTAATATTTTGATATCACTAGCAAAACAACGACTAATAACCCGTGCAATGATCAATTTATGTTGACCATTATTTTTTTCTTTGATTATAATAATTAACCGTAATAACAATCGTATTTTTTTAGTTACTCGTAGTTAATTTTTATCTATTTCTCACTAATTTTTACAAATAAATTCCATGTTGTTACTACTTCCAACTTTCTCCAAAATAAATGTAATAGCACTATCCCTCCCAAACAAATTCTTAAATGAGTAGCATTTATTTTAATTGATTATTGTAAAGTTCATAGTACTCAATTTATGATGTTCCCCATTTAATTAAAAAAATATATAAGGTTTTTTCTACTTCTAATTATTACACCAAAAACTAAATTATTGATTTAAATAAGAAAGTTATGTTAGAAATTAAATTTTGAAATGTCCCAAGAAAATAGGATTATAAATTTCAAATGCGAGGGCATTTTTCTTTTTTGCTGCTGATTTCATATATTAAATGTTTTTCTTTATCTAGGATGCTCATATTTTCAAATATTATTTTATACTTATTTTAACATGAGAATTATATCTATTTAATATTATTAGTATACAATATCATACTAATATTTTGTATATTTACTCCAATTTATATAAAGCAAGTATAACATATCATTTGAATATTTTTTTCTGTGGGGTAAAATTTAGGATTAATTCAATTTATTATAGGGGGGGGGGGGGGCTAAATTATTTTAATATTAAAAAAATTATCAAAAATATAACAATTGTAAAAGTATTAGCACAAATAAAGTCCAGGACTTGACAATAATTTTCTTTATTGTTTTTAAATATATAGTCCACATCTACGACTCCAAGTCATGATCCGCATCCACGACTCCGAATCATGATTAAAATTGGTGGAGAACTACTCATTTCGTATTATTATTTTAATTAATTAGAAAATTAGTTTTTATATGTATAATATTATTTTCATTTTAATTAAAAAATACTAATTTTATGTTGCAGCATTATAAAAATTAAAGGAATGACAGTAATAAAATTTCCACATTTTGATCTATTTATTTTTATATAATAATTAACATTCAATCAACTTCCACAATCAATTAATTTTCTAGCTACAAGTTCCATTATATCTGTTCATGAATTCAGAAACGCATTTTTTAAAATATGTTGTTGATTTTAGTATCAAGTTTTTTTTCATAGCTATTAAACTATTTTTTTTGTAGTGTAATTTTTTATTCAAATCAACTTATTTAAGCAATTCAAAAGCATAAATAAAAGACATACTGTTTTCAATAATAAGTTGATAAGTGTTTATTTTCAATATTTAATAAACACCTTTTGGCTTATTGAATATTGCATCGGATTGTTCGATTCGATCTTTTACCATATTAATCGATTTTTTTTTTAAAAAACAAATCCTACATATTAATATATAAACGTATAATCTTTTATTTATTAAATCTACATATATAAGTATAATATCTAATTTCTTAAGATTTCGATTAGGTACATTATGGTATACCAACACTAATATGGTACCAAATATTGAATTTTACCAAAATTGATTATCGAATATTAAATTAAAATTTTCAATTCAATATTCAGTACGTATTAAAATTTTTGTAATGATTCGATTAAATCAATTTATCGAACTATGCACGCTCTATATAGGGAGGCATTGGTGATTGCAGTTGAGAAAGATGTGGGGTGGTGTTTCCAAGGAGGGGACAGGAGTCGGCGGTGTGGGGGATGAGTGAGTGATGTTCATGTGATGATCCAAATCTCCTTCATTTGCTGCTACTATTCAACATTTATTTATTATTGTTTTCGAGGGAACATTTATTTATTGGAAGTTCAAACTTTCTTGGATCAATTGCCTCTTTCATTGGTTGTAGTGATTGATTCTCGTGACAGGAGATTAAGTATATGATGTAAAGTCAAAATGAAATTAAAATTTAATTACTCATTAATTACTCATATCATACTTGTGATGAATTTATGAATGGGATAATTGCACTTCTCTTTTTTGAAGTTTAGTATAATTATATATAGATTTTTTATGATTTGAAAAATTATGTTTAGCACTCGTAAGATTTGTTTCTAACAAATAAGTCCATCCATTAATTAAAATTTATTGAACGTGTTTATATTAACTAAAAAATGAAAAAAAATTATATTTAATTTCGATTGAGTTATTATTGATTTATTGTTTTTTTGATCAAATTTTTCTCATATGTTTTTACGTATTAATACGTATGAGAAGGTATATTTTCATCGTTATAAGGTAGTTTAGTCAAAAAAATTATTTGATCTAGTCAGTGATAAGTCAACTGGGGGTAAATTTAATTTTCATTCAGTTTTTTTTTGCTAATATCAGCAAATTCAGTGATTTTTTACGAACGCGAGGATTTATTTTGTTAGATGGAAATAAACTTCATGGTGCTAGATGTAATTTTCATACCATATAAATTCATGTGTAATTACACCAAACCTCAAGAGGAGGTGTGCAATTATTCCTTTATTAATTGAACCTTTCCAAATCTGATTTGGCAAATTTTATGACACGTGAAATCGCATTAATGATGGAAGACAGCCGTAGAAAAAATTGTCAAAAATGTTAGGATTAATATTTTTTTTAAAAAAAATACTTTTATTAATTTTTAATTTTAATAAATTACTATTTGAATGACAACATTCAAGATATGACCATCTCTTGCCAAATCCAAGGTAAGACAAATATATGCATTTAATTGTCGTGATTCCTCAAGTCCAAGGTCTTACCGTACTATCGAAGTTTAGGAGTTCTTGTTATACCAATCAAGCCTCAAAGGCTTGCATACCATGAGTCCCCTTGCGTTAGTTCAGTCAACTTGACGACCTTGTCAACCACCCACTAAAATTATAAAAACGACCCACGTTTGTCGTCGATGAAACGCGATACTCATCCAATTAGTGCAAGTCTCGATAAGACGCTGGATGTCCATTTCGAGGTCCTTGACTTGGAATATTTCAGACCCATCTTCAGGAGTTTAGTTTCATAGTTTCCATCCAATATGCAACCTAACTACCATGATTGTTCATTTGGTGTGTAGATTTTTTTGTGATATTAAATATGTAATGAAGGAGCAAGCACAACAAATATAAACACCATAGAACGAATACTTGCTTTATTCATTTCATAAATATTACATTACAACAAAATTATCAAAACAGATTACATCAAGGCTAATCGAATTGGTTTCTAATCACCTATTCTATCAATCTCTTACTTGATCTAGAGTCAATCACTCATAGTTTTCAAGCACATATCCACAAGATGCTGAGAATGAGCAATATGTGACACAAACTTGGTCAATGGATCAATGTATTTGCCGTATTTTCTATTAATGTGTCTTCATCTGTTCGAAGGTTACCTCTACCCGCCATCTCTCTAAATAGATGGTAGGGTCTAAGAATATCTTGGACCAGTGATGAGATTTTGGTTCCTTAGCTTGCATAATCAAGGTGTTGTTATCACAGAGGATAACTATGTTAGGCACTACATCTAACTTGGATGTAGTTTTTCATCCGAACCACTTGATTAGCTGCTTTCGAACCAGCTATGTATTTAGTTTTCGTAATGGAATCAACTGCTATATTCTTATTGGAACTTCTCCAAGCAACCACACCATCATTAAGCTTGAATATAGACCCTGATTAAGATTTGGCATTATCCTCAGCCGATTAGAAGCTAGCATCACTATAACCTTTCAATATGAACTCTCCACCATTGTAAATCAAGAACAAATCTTTAGTCATTTTCAGGTACTTAAGTATGATTTTGAGTATAGCTCAATGTGCCTTCCTGACACATGCATGATATCTATTCTTTACACTCAAATCGAAGGCGACATTGGGCTTAGTATATTGCACAACATACTGTAGGCTGTGCACAACTAATGCATAGGGGATATCTAACATCCTTTGAAGCTCAGGAGACTGTTTCTTGGACATATTAACTCCATGCCTCATCGGAAGGAATTCTCATTTGGAGTTTTCAATCTTGAATCTCTTCAATACTTTCTTCAAATACGAAGGTTTAGGTCATTGCTAACATCCTTCTATATCTATCATGGAAGATCTTGATGCCAAGGATGTAGGAAGCCTCACCCAAATCCTTCATGGAGAATTGAGTGGACAACCATGCTTTAGTAACACCTAACATCTTGACATCATTTCTAATGAGCAAGATGTCGTCCATGTAAAGCATGAGGAATGCAATTGAGCCCCCACTAACCTTCTTGTATATACAAGGGTCAAAGTTATTTTTGAGAAAATCATAACCCCGTATGATTTCATCAAAATGTATATTCCAACTTCGAGAAGTTTATTTGAGGCTATAATGGACCTTTAGGACAACAAACCTTCTATTTCTCCAATACTTGTGAAACCTTCTAGTTGATCCATATGGATCTCTTCCTTAACATAATTGTTAAGAATGATAGTTTTCATATCCAACTGTCATATTTTATAATTATACCATGCTGCTACGACAAGTATTATCTGAATGGACTAGGCCATGGTTATGGGCGAATAGGTTTCCCTAAAGTTGATCTTAGGATGCTGAGTGTATCCTTTTGCCACAAGCTTGAACTTGAAGATTGCTACTTCCTCATCAGCTCCAAGCATACATTTGTTGACCCATTCACACACAATAGGCTTAATACCTTTAGGTGGATCTACTAAGGTCCAAACCTCATTGAACTCAGAAAGTCAATTTTGGATTTCATGACCTCAAGCCATTTTTCCAAATCGATGTCCGGCATTGCTTGTTTGAATATCTTTGCATCATTATCTAACTGACCGGTCAAACCCATGAACTAATACCTCTCTAGTTGATGGGGGTACTCTTGCTGACGTTCGGAGGCTAGGAATATTATTAGTGGGAAAAGTAGACGCAAATGATGTCGCTATATCTCATTGAGGTATTGCCATAATTTGATTACTTAAGGAGCAACTTCTAACATTGCGTCTCGTGAGATAAAAACCTTTTGCTTAGAGGGATCATAAAAATACACTGCAGTTTCCTTTGAATAACCAACAAGCCTGCGCTAATTAGATCTCAAGTCCAGGTTGTCTCTACTAGCCTCTTGATGTATGTAAGGCATCCCCACACTCTTAAGTACTTGTAGGACGTAGATTTGCCATACCATATCTGATATAGCATCTGGGCCCTAGTCTTAGAATGTGTTGTGTTCAACAACTTGGTCTTTGTCTCAAAAGCACAGCCCTTAGTGATAAGGGCAATTTGGTAAAATTCATCATGGATCGGACCATGTCAAACAAGGTCCGATTCTTCCTTTCAGAGACGCATTAAAGTTGTGTCATTCTCAAAGGAGCCCATTAAAAGAGAATTCCATTCTCTTTTAAACAATCTAAGAATTTATCACATAAATACTTGCGACCTCAGTCCGACCGAAGGACTTTAATTTGGTGATCAGTTTGGTTATCAACTTCTAGTTTGGGCTCTTTAAATGTAGCCTCAAATTTGTACCTTATTAAAACATTATAATACCGTGAGTGATCATCGGTTAAGATTATGAAGTAGGAGAACCCTTCTCTGGCATGTGTATTTAGTAGCCCATAAACATTTAAGTGGATCAATTCAATAGATACTGCCAAGCGTGCTTTGTCAAAAAAATGGCTTCTTGGTCATTTTCCCTTTTAGACAAGCCTTGCAGGCTAGTAGGTTGTTCAAATTATCTATTTCTAAATTCTTTAAGTCAACCAACCTCCTAATCCTATATTGAAAGATATGACGTAGTCTTGCATGCCACAATTGGTACGTTTTCTTGATTATCAATTTTACGTTTGTCTTGAGTAGTCATGAGCAAATCAAATTGTTGGAGAATATAAAGACCGTTATTAAGATGACCCAGCAGATGAGAAGATCCATCTTTCATCAAATACAAAGAGTTTTTATTGATAAAAAATTTAGGACCACTATTTCTAACAATGGGATGGAAATGATACTTTTTGTCATGTTAAGTACATAATAACATTCTTCCATTCAATCCTAACATGATCACTAATGACTAAGTTAAACTATCCCTACAGCTTCAACAACATGGCCTTACCATCACCAAGTCTCAGGGTCACCTCATCTTTACTTAGCCTTCTGCTTCTTTTCAACACCTGCAAGTCATTGCAATTTAAGCCCCAGAACTGGTATCAATACCCAAGAAATAGTGTTAGTAATTATATTGACCTTAATAACAAACATACCTGCATTGGGGAGGAGCTTAGGGTACTCTCTCTTCCATTAGCCTTTTTCCTTACAATACATGCAGACACCATTTATCCTTGATGCCTACTACCAACCTTCCTTTTTTCGTTTTGCCCATACCCACTAGGATAGGAGCTTTCTAAGCACTAGCAGCAGCTTTTGCCTTACCATTCTTCCTCTTTAAGCATCAGGTCCTCTTACCTTTTGCTTTAGAGGTTGAAGCTTTTCCAACCAATATCGTCGATCCAGACCTTTTGGTCGTTGCCTCATACTAGACCAACATGTAGATAAGTTCATTAATGAACTTCTCAAGCCCGTTCATCTTGAAATTTATAATGAAAAGGGAGGAAGTCGCTGGAGGATCACATCTATTTACGTATCATTATCAAGCCCATCTTGAAGATCTTCGACTTTTTCCACAAAGGAAAATATCTTGATCACATGCTCTTGTACAGAGGACTCTTCAAGTCATCTTGGTCCCGAAGAATACTTTAGTTGTGTATATTTAATATGCCTATCTGAAACCGCATAAACCTCTTTTGTACTACGCATTATTGTAGGGACATTATCTAGCCTTTCGTATTACTTCTAGATCTCATTCGACATGGATGCCACTATGATTCTGCGGACCTTACGATGGTCCTCCTACTATTTCTCAAACGTCCAATGTTCTTCTGGCGCGAACTCTTCCATCATGGTTAGAGGATAAGATTTTCTAGAAGATAAGTCTGATTTTGAAATCGAGCACAATCTCAGATTCCTTAGCGAAATATTATAATTCATTCCATCAAATTTGCTAGTCTCTGTTACCATAGCTAATGGGTTCTTAAACATCTACATTAGAAAATGTGAAGTAGAAATTAGCAAACAGATTTTAATACTTAATTCAAATTATGACTTGGTCTTTAGCTATAACCCTCTAAATATTTCTATGAAAGCCCAGCACTCTCAAGTGGGTGTTTTGAAAAATTATTTTCAGGTAGGCCTAGGGTCCACTGCAATTCTTCATGTCTGGCTTTTACCATTCACACAAAAAAAGCTTTGTGGAGGGTAATCATTACCATTATCATCCAATAAATTATTTGGATTCCAAGCAAATCATATTACTTAGTAGTATGTCGGATCCATCAACCAAATCGTATCTCAACTGTCACCCCCCATGACTTGTGAGACCGAAAAATATGAGCTCAATCCTTTGTTCTTAACAATACAACAATTTTCTTTCATTTCAAATGTGCCACAACTCGTGAAATCAGATTTTGGTGAAAGCAACTTCCTCACTACATTGCTATGAATTGAAGGCTTGGAATTTCATAAACCATTTGTTAATTCCATTTTGAACCTAATATTTACTTTGATCATCCAAGTGAAAGTTCATATTTAGTTTTGAACGAGACATCATCAGTTAATATGTTGCATGCATATAAATATCATCACACGCAAAAATTAAAAGTCTAGCACACCCCTATTGGATGGTCAAAAGCCCAATCTTAGCGACCTATTGAGTCCGAGGTGGATCTATGACCAATCTAAGGTTGCCTATTCTATTACAAGTTAATAACCCATTATCATTCTAATGGGCTTTATAATGCCTCTTCATTCTTCTTAGACTCTCTATAGTGGGCTTCATCTAACGGACCTCTTCTCAATGGATCTCCGTGGATCGTCAATTGAACCTCCATAATCCTTCTTCTCCTTGTTTATATTTTATTTTTAAAAAATAAAAACCTCACAATCTATTTACACTCAATACAATATAAAATTAAAAACCCCAAGCATATGTTGAGAGGAGTACATAGATAGGGAGAAAGCAAGCCTCATTATTTCAAGGCTAAAAACTATAAGAGAGAATAAAAGAAAAAGGCACGCATAATAGAAATTAAACAATACACATGGGTTATGGGGTATGTGATCATCCTCGTTGTTTATCCTATAAAAGTTTAAACACAATTATACTAGATATAATCTTGTTCCAGCAAATAATACATACCATGCATTATTCCAATGATATCCAATATTATAAAATAAAATATAATTATACACAAAAAATATGTGTAAAAATACAATTAAAATAAAAACTAGACCCGTACATCCAATGTACAAATAATTAAAAATATAATTTAACTAAAATTAAAATAGTCTAAAATTAACTTATTTCAAAAAAAATATGCAAAAAAAATAAAAAAAAAAATTCAATTTTTGAAAAAAAAAACAATAGAAACTGCCTAGCCGTTCGGGCACTGTCGGCAAGCAGAGCCCCTACCTGAGCGCTGCGTGCGCTTATTTATTTATTTTCATATTTTGCATTAAAAACTAAAATATTTAACACATAATTTTGTGAAAATTCAATTTTTCAAAAATAATAATGTCCAAATTAATTAGCAAACATAAATATGCATTATCAAACATATAACCATACAACTGAAAAGTCAAAAATCATGCTTTCAAGAATTCATTAAAACACATAAAACATGTCAAATACATAATTACATGTTAGATTCATGGTCTAAATATCAAACTTGGCTCTGATACAACCGAGAGAAAGTGCATCAGCTCGAAAACATAGCCGAAGTGAGAAACACAAAATTAAAATGCAAACTGAGGCCGGATCAAAGGGGTGAACCCTTTGATATTCTTGGGCATTCAGTGTAATATAAAATGCTGAGATTAAAGACAATGTGTAGGCATATGGACAAAAACGAAAAAGGTGCAATATTTAAACCGGATTATTACCTTAGTTGTCTTTTCTTGAAACGACTTCAAGCGTTCTACCAATCTTCGAATTCTATTCACTTAAGTTTTAAAATAAAATTCTTCTAAAGATATCCACACCACCCCGAATATTAATAAAGTTTCTTGCTAGAGAAAATGAAATTCTATAAAAGAATAAATTCAATCACACTATACTATTAGATTAGTGTATTCAACTCACTTTAGTTCTTAGTATCGTTGATCATTGTATACGCACTTTCAGTTCAATGTAATCTGATTTTCTGAATTCGCGTGTGTAATTTACGATTTTGTAATTTGTTCCTCCCGACTCTGATATATTTCGGCGCGCTGCGTTAGTGCCGAGCAGAGGTGTGTGAAGATTGACGGACGTAGTCAGCGGACTACTAGCCACACGTTGCGCTTTGCGATAGGCGCCTCGTGAGAGAGGTTAGAGAATGAAGAAGAAGCTTGATACGAGGGGAGAGGGATGGCTATAGTGAGAAGATGGAGAGCCAAATTAGAGAGAAAGAGGTGTGAGATTGTGTCTTTGTAGGACTCCCTAATACCTCTTTCAAATCAAATCGGATTTAATTATTTTTTATTATAAAAAAAAATGAAAACAATAAAAATATATTTAAAATAAATATATAATATTAATATGCACATCCGCGACTTGCCCAATTTGTTTTTAAAAAAAATAACACAGAGTCGCAAACTAGGTCAATGACTCCCAATTATTGGAGTCATAATTGAGACTCACATTATTACTGTTAATTTTTTGAATTTTAATAATTAATTTTTATTTATTATAATTAATTAATTAATAAATTATAAATTTAATCAATTATATTTTTAATAAATTTATAATTTATATAATATAAAAAAAAAGTATACTTTTTAATATTATTAAAAGTGATAGTACTTGGAAATCTTATTTCCTCATACATATTTTGTATTAGTTCATTTTGTTCGTTATCATCATTATCAACATGATGATAACGATATCGACGCATATATGGGATGAACGGTCACTTTTAACAATTACAATTAGTATAATTTTTTAATATTATATAAATTATAAATTTATTAAAACTATAGTTCATTAAAGTTATAATTAATAATTAATTATAATAAATAAAAATTAATTATTAAAATTAACGACTCCCTTCAATAATCATGGGGAGTCCATAGACTCCCAATCATGACTCTCGTAATCGGGAGTCGCGGCTATGTTATTTTTTTACAGAAAAAAAAAAAAAAAAATTGGACAAGTCGAGGATGTGATATAATATATTTTATTTTAAATATATTTTTTATTATTTTCTTTTTCTATAATAAAAAAATAATTAAACTAATCAAAGCAGTTATGGGCTAGAGTTTTAGACGGATCTAGTTCGCTTTAGTTAAAACAATTCAATCCAAGTCCGATTAACTTAAAAGGTTTTACACCCAATCTCCAGCAGTTGGTTTTATAGTTGTCCATCCAAGGTGCAATCCAATTATCTTGATTGTTCATTCGATCGTTGTAATATTAAACAGTATAATAAAAGACTAATGATTTATTCCGACAATTTTTATAAAATCCAGCATGAAAAGGACTAAAATTGTAAAATGATAAAAAATTACAAGACTCTTTTGCAAATTTTTGGTGTTGATGAGAAACAAATATTTGGCACAAAATCAAGTTCCACATTTCATTTGAGATTTTGCGCGTTATAAGCAAATTATACATTCGTTAAGTATAAAGTCTCGTAAACAAATTCAAATTATGAATTCAAATTTCATCAAATATATCAAATCATGAATTTAAATCCCATCAAATGTATGAACTTTTGATTCACTTTATGTAATTATTATAATTTATCTGTTGTTCTTAGTTATATTGATGCATTGATTGAATTAATGTATTGTTCAGTATATCAAGATATTGATACGATCGTGTTATTACCGCTCCAAAAAAAGAAATAAAATCCACTTGTACAAATGGACTTCCAAGAATGAGATTTTTTTCAAAGTCCATTTAAAAATATTACCCGAAAACATCCAACATTGGTGTGTGTATTCACATGAATATTACATATACACCAAGAAAGAAATGTGACCCTGTAAAATTGTCATATTATTTATCATGGGAAAAGAACAATTCACAAAACGATTCCGCCGCAAGTCAAACCGCCGCCCCTAATGTTTCCTGTTCTGTACACCACCACCATGGAAACAGCCAACTGTTGCAATATGTTGAATTCTGCAATAAGTGGTCCATTTCCTCCCTCATATTAAACCCTGCAACTAATACATCCTCGCCATACCGTACTGGATGCTACCTACCTTTTGTTGTGCAACCATACTTGTGGCTGCTACTGCAGTGCTATATTGAGATTTTGCTTGTAGAAGATTTGTATCGATGGTAACCCCATCATCAACATGGTCAAGTTTTGTGACTGCAGCTCGAGTAATGTAAAATGGGTTGCTATCTATATTTATTGCTATATCGGGGGCTAATTTGGCAGCCATGCTACAGTTTGGTATTTGTTTTGTATGAGAAGTGAACTCTCGCGGGGCATCACCTACTGATCTCTCTTGCTTTCCTGTGCTGCTCCTATGGTAACAGTAAGCCGAGGGAATGATCTGGGGGGGGAGAGTGTTTCTGACTAGGGTTCTAGAATCATATGCATTTCCGTTCTCAGATGGCAAAACTGGGCCAACTACTTTTCCTGGTTTGGCTGAGCATCAAAAGTAAAAATATGAATAAGTGGAAAAATGCTAGGGAAACACATAATAATTCACGCATAAGAGAAAAGCATGATAAGGGGTTAAAATTTGTCAAGTACCTTGGGGGATCCTGTGTGGTGGTTGCAAGGTTCGTGCTAAACTATTGTGAAGCCCAATGAAATCTCTTGAGTTTCGGCTGCATGATTGTTCAAGATTCTGCCGATCTTTGGCATTTGAAATAGCAGTCTGATCTTTTTGAGGTACTGGATTTGAATATACAATGGTAGTAGACCTGCACAATAACAAGTGTGGATGTAATGCAAAATAAACCCAGAGGCATGCATACGAAAAATCAAGCATGATCAGTAACAAATGATGCAATCGAATAATAACAGAAAGCAGATGGTGTCCAGTAATCTGATAATGAGCACAACATATGCAAACCACAGAAGGGAGCAATGAAATAAGACGATAGCAACTAGAATTGAATTTTCATTAATAACAGCTTTCAACACTGCATGAGGAAAGAATTGGACATGGTGAAAATAGTAAATTACGTGGTTCTATTTTGGTGGATTGAGTAACATGTACACCATCTACACATTTGAAAACAAGAGTAGACCAAACCAAACAATTTCCAAGATTTTATTTGTTTTTTTATAATAACTCCTTTCAGAAGGAACAGCAAATAAAAGTAACAAACCTGGAGCAACTTCTAGACATCTGATTATAAGTTACTCCACTTGGACATCCCTTTTCCAACATGTATGAGTTTCAGGGCATGAGCTAAGGATTACAATTGATGCTGGTTTTAATACATCTTCGACAATCAACAAAGTCGGTTTTACAATTGCTACCATATATTTAAAAGTGAAGAAACTCTACGACAATCACCAAACTCGGTGTTAGTTCCTTCCTTGGAGTGAGTTTGGTTGGGAAGAAAAGTCAATATAATGAAAAAGTTCTATATTTAGTTTTTGGAAAAATAAGTGGAGAGGAGATAAAACAAGATTTAGATTAAACCCCTTTGGATTCGAATTCCATTTCAATCAAAAATTAAACAAAAAAGTGAAAATATAGAACTAAAAGACTCGGAAAAAAACCCTTTTCTGGATTGTCTTTTACCATATTCCCCATAAACACAATTTCTTCACAATTCTTTCATTTTAATTATCTTCCCGCTTTCATATATCCCTTCTCTGCTTAAATAGCATCTATACATTAATCTTCTTCATGCTCTCATCCCTGGCAAAGAAAATAAAAATTTTATTTTTATTCTTGCCTTTTGCTTGCTATTGTTAAAGAGCTTCCAAGCTAATAATACTTGAGTTAATTATGAGTAATTTTAAATCATTTAATACTAATTTATTAATTGTATGGCACAAACATTAAATAATGTTTAATTGGTAAAACTATAAAACTTAATCTTGCCATCTCACTTCATTTTAATTGATTCCAACAAAGGAAAGTAGTTCAAATTTTTGTTATTCTTTCATTTCAATCATACCAACAACTTGAGGAAAAAAGTATCATACATCCTTATGTAAAGAAAATACCATAGGCCCTACCCCTTCCACTTTCACATTGCTTCCATTGAACCAAAGAGAGCTTCAATGTCCAATCTCCCAACCATGACATGTCCACACAATAACTCATATAAATTTCTATAATCATCTAAAATGGAATTTACTAATAAATTAACACCATATTTCTTATACCACATTTAAATTATTCAATTATAGTTCAACATGAACTCCTCTGTTTTCTTCTAGTAAAATTAGTACAAAGCATCTTCACATCATTTGCACATAAATTATAGATGTCCATAACCAAAATCACGGTACTCTTCCATGAGATAAAAAGCTCCAGCATTTGGCAGTATGAGTCAAAAGTGGTGCACGAATGACTATGAGGCCAAGAAACAAGGAGATGAACTACAAATAGACTATAGAACACAGGATGATAATACCAACTATATAATATTTCAGTTGAAGTTTGACAACAACATGAGACATCAAGTTCATTGATCATTGATGGACCAGCAAAACTGGAGAAATCCCCATTACTAAAAACTAGTGGTTTAGAGTAACTACGTAATACTAATAGGAGCACAGCCCAATACCAAATCTTACTAGGCTAAGATACATGGCTCAGTTTTATTCACAAGACAAAATTAGTAAAACAAAAACATAAAAGGAAAACAAAACACAAACACCCCAAACAGAACAAAAGGCAAAAAGCAAAAAGAAAGAACCAAAAAACAAGGATGACAGAATGAAAGTGCTGAGTTTTGCTTTCAATACCTAGGAAGGGAAACGTGCTTTCTTTCAAGAGGAATCACTGGTCCACTCTTACCAGTATTTTCTTCCAAATGAGCAAACTGCTTTTTGAATTGATCTACAGCACTAAACAAGGGATATATTTTGCAAGATCAGCAATATATACAGTGATAGGGGAAGGAACAATTTCGATCAACAATAAAAAGGGGATAAGGAAGGTATCATGATAAGCAATTATCACCTTGGATATAGGAAGTTGGTTCTCTCAATTCCATTAATGTAATCCTTCAGCAGCTGAGGATGGTACTCTAATATCTCACGGAATATTAATTCTCGGATATCCTCCTTTGTGACTCTTCGCCTCTCAAATTCAAATTCCATTTTTGAAATTGGCTGGCAGGATGGTTCTCTCTCAACTTTGGCCAATCCCTTAAAGTAAGGATCAGCCAGTGCCTGAAAAATGCACAAAAGGAAGAAAACGATTGAACAAACTTAGAAACAAGGATATTATAAAATCCCAAACCAATATACAAGACATATTCAAATATACTGGTATTAGTAGATAAGGGAAATGCTGCGTGTAAAGGACATCGAATTCAATCAAATGGGTCTCCTAAACATCCAAAAGACTTCCAATTGAAAATAAGTTTTAAGAAACTCAAGACTTGTTAAACCTCTTCAGCTGTAGGACGGTCCTTTGGATCAAAAGCAAGCAGCCTCTCCAAGAGCCGAAGGGCCAAGGGATCAGCATTTGGAAATTTATGAGAAAAAGGAACCGGCTGCTTCTTTCTCATGCTTGTAAGATATCTTCTAGCCTTCTCATTTCGAACCTAAACAAAGAATACAAGAAATAGAATACCAAGAGCAGGTTGGTGCATGTAAGCAAACCTTAAAGATCTGCAAATACCATAAATATGAATTGATGAAGAAATTGTTACTCGAGAAATTGTATCCATTGATGGAGTTCCAAGAAGATCAGTTATCATATCCAGCTGGTGAACAACATTCTTTCCAGGAAAAAGTGGCTTCCCAGTCAAAACCTCGGCAAAAATGCAGCCAATACTCCATATATCAATTGCTGGAGTATACTGAAAATAGGCGATCAGACCAAGAAGTATAAGTACATGAGCACAGGTTTTATTTATATTCAAATATATTCAAACAAGTTGACTATACTAATAGGTTATTTATATTTTTGAAACTCTAAAATTTTTATCTTTATTGTTTTATTTCTTAGGTTTTAATACACTAACATTAATACTCTTTCTTTATTTTTATTCAAAGTTTATTTTATGTATTTTTTGGGCTTATTATCATCTAGGTTTATTATTGTAACCTTGTTAGTCAAATTATTATTTAAATTCATGATGTAGTTTTCGCTAGTTTTTTCTAGTTATAATTTTTTTATTACAATTTTTGGTTTGATTAATTTATTATTTATCGATTTCATAAGACAATCATAAATTTATGTAATTGTTCAAAAGAATACCTCAATTCCACAAAATAAAATAAATATAAGAATAATCAGGCCCAACAAGGTTTCGTCCGGGCCTGGATTGGGCCAGTCCATGGGTGGTTGTGGGTTTAAAATGGACCCATGGAGGCCATTTAAAGGCCCAGGACCACCCCTAGGACCGGCTATGGACACTACCTGCAGGCGCAGCCCATTGTGTGCCTTGAAGCCTTTGAATGACAAGGAATTGTAATGTTGAATAATAGATAAGGTAAAAATATAATAATAACACCATTGAAACAGATCGATCTAAAGCTAGAGGAACAAAATCGTAATATTTTAGAAGGAAGGGTACCTGATAGTTGCAATCTAATTACAAATATAACTGAGTACACACTTTTCATGGCTGATGAGATGCAAATTTATACCTTTGAGAAAAATGAGCCGCACAATTCTGGAGCCCTGTACCATCTTGTAGCAACATAATCCTATATTTTATTCCATAACGTGTAAAGCTCTCATAAACGAGCAAAAAGAATCAAACAAACTAAATAATAAATGTCCGAAATTCTTATGTCCATACCGTCCAAAATATTGTTGTAGGTGTGTCACTGAATGCCACTCTAGCCAATCCAAAATCACAGATTTTGAGTTTACAATTTGCATTTGCCAGAATATTTTTTGGTTTCAAATCCCGATGATAAACATTTGCTGCAGCCAAATTCTTAGTCATCAGATAACTTCACAAATTCACAATTAAATACACCGACTGAATGACAAGGCAAAAACAAGACACAAGAACAGCAAAGACATTAACCGTGACATAATGGCAGCCATCTTGACAATCGTCAACACTGTAGATCATAACTTAGGCTCACATTCCAGTCATTGGAGGAGTGTATAGTCATACATAAATTCCTAGTGGTGACCAGATTGAAGAATCAGACTCATATTTCTTATTTTTCTACTATATCTGGGTGGGGACTCTAATAAGAGAAACATGCAAAAGCAAAGAAGGGTAGCAGGAAGGTTACCGGTGTGAATATATTTAAGGGCTCGAAGCAATTGGTAAAGGAAAAATTGATAATGTTCCCGTGTCAAATCATCATTAGCCTTAATGACTTGATGAAGATCTGATTCCATTAGCTCAAAAACAACAAAGATATCTTTGAATTCTCTCCTTGAAGGAGGAAGCATAATGTGTTTGATTTCAACAATATCCGGGTGTCGCAGAAGTCTGAGAAGCTTTACTTCTCGAAGAATTCGAGCAGCGTCTGAAATGTGTTCAAAAACATCATGTATTTTCTTTATTGCCACTTTTTCACCAGTATGGGTGTCAATCGCTGAACAAACAACACCATAGCTTCCTTTTCCTATGACCTCCTGGATCTTATACCTGCTTGCATCACCATACTCAGAAAAAAATTCCATTTCTGTGGAACTCTGTTTCATAGAATAAGAAATAATTAATTCAGTGACGAAATGAATCACATAATATACCAATCAATTAATAAAATTGTAGTTCGAACATAATAATGTATATAAAAATGAACATAATGTGCTGTCAAAATTTGACTACTTCTATTACTAATATATGCATGCAGAAAGAAGTAAAATAATATGTTGCAAAGACAAAACAACCATTAATAAAAGAATTCAGAAAATAAGAGAGCATAGTGAGTGACAGAAGAACAGGACAACACTTCTTTTGTTGAATAGAATTCAATTTCCAAAAAAGAAAAGACACCGCAAATCATGAATTTCAATATAAAGCAAGGGAAAACAAGTGTGCAACCAGAGGAAAAGATTGGCTTTGGCCCCAATATGAGAGAGAATTTAGTTCACTTTCTCCACAAGTGAAAACATGTAAAAGTCAAGTGGATACAATTTTGATGCTTACACAATTAAAAATATTCTGTTACACGTATTGGCCTTGTCAAGGGGACATCATGAAAGATCAATCTGAAGTTTCTTTCTAAAGAAAATTGTAACTACCAAATATGATAGACAAGCAAGCATATAACAGTGTCAATGGATCTAAAAGATTATTTCTTTCTCCTCCATTTTTTCAATACTACGTATACATGTTGTTCCTTGAAGGAAGAAAAACTTTCATCAAGCAGAATAATTTTTCCCTTGTAAAAAGGATATTTAGCAGTACGAGTGCAAGAATATTCATATCAAGCCATTATTACCAAATCTTCAAACAGGAGATGGCCTGCAACTGACAATTCTTCATAAGATTAATCCAATACAAACTCCCTATGAATAATCTAATATGGCATATAAAACGAAAAGATGCTGTCCGCCATCTACTAGCAATAGTTGAAATTTTAACTGGCGAATATGAAAAAGGAAGAGAAAGAGGAAAAGATAACTCCAACTTTGTGCAAACAATCAGTACTAGAAAAGAAAGGAAAAATAGACGTAGTTAATTTAAGCTATTAATTAGAGATGATGAAAGAGTTAACATAACACAAAGTATCTTGGAAACCAAAAACAGGAGTATCACAGCCGAAAGTGTTCATTTATTTGTCTCTTTGGAAAAATCCGGCAGGGCATGTAATGTAACACATAACAATCTGAAACAATAAAATTCCTATTCATCATCTCGCCATCACCAGCCTAAAACTATAAATTCAATCAGTCGTCAAACAATTAATTAGCCAACTAATGCACCACACGATTCATAACTTGCACATTTGTGTTTCTCTTTGCACCACTAAAACAGGAATATGGAATTTAATAAGAAAAGGAAAAATAAAGAACAGACAAATCTCAAGAACAACTCTTCAACACATATGCACATGAAACACAAAACCCCAAGAACCCAAAATCCATTTTCAGTCCTATTTCCAGTATTTCTATGAAATTTGAATCCGCTATGGAAAACAAAATCATAAAATCTCGAGAGTAAACATGCGGAAAAGAAAAGCAACTCACTTTCTTTCGGTGATCCGTCTGCATTTCCAAAGAAATTCAAAATATCCCCCACAAAACAGAATTTTTTCAGCAGTCCTCAAACGCAAAGAATCAAAGTACAACAATGAAAGATATCTTTCCCAAGATTCTCATGAAAAGTTCAACACAAAATTCAGCCACATTTCCCCCATCTACCCCTGCTTCGGATGGCGAAGGAACAGTCCTGCCTTGAATTACTACTGAAAACACACAGAAATATATCCTTCATATAAACGCTCCTCCTCCTCTTCTTCTCCCTCACCAGCAATCATACACCAACAAAACCAACAATCAATAACCCTCCTGAACCCCACAAAATTTACAAATTTCCTGTCTTGCGCAGTTATTTATACGCAATTCTACGCCTTTTGCATGCGAGAGTGTGAATGTGTGGATCTTAAGGAACCCTTTAGCTGTTGGTGTGGGGTTTGAGGGAGGGGGAGAGAGAGAGAGAGGGAGGGAGGGATGCCGAGATCTGACACCGACACAAAGTAGAGAGAGAAAGAAAGGTTGGGATTTTAGAGAGAGAAAATACAACTACAAAGTACAAACAAATCGGAAATGGGAATATAAGAGCAGTAAATTATCCCAAAAAAAAAGGAAAAAAGAACACAATTGAGAGCTGTACGTCTCTGCTTATGCGTTGTACGTTATACCCTTTGGTATGTGGATTTTGTGGTTTTAGCTGTTGGGGTTTTGGATAAGATTACAATTTTTGCTAAATTACATTTACACCTCCCAAAATTAGATTAATTTATATAAATATCCTCTATATTTTATAAAATTACAACTGCACCTCTTAAAGGGTGTTAGTGTAATATTTTTTAGAATGTGTTTGTATAAATTTTGCATTTAAAAAGAAAGTGTGGAAGTTGTAATTACGACTATAACTTCAAAGGGTGTAACTGTAATTTAGCAAAATATATAAACTATTTATGCATTATGGTGTAATCTCAGGGGATATCAATTTTGTTTATACTAGTATTTTTCATAAATTAGTCGTGGTCCTCTATGCATATAATAAATAATATTTTATATTTTTAAATATATTATAAATAAAATCAAATATATAGATTAATACATTTTATATATTTTAAAATTTAAAGAAAAAAGAAAAAAAGAAAATCAATTAAGGTAACAATCGGCATAATAAAAAAATTAGTACAGTAGCATCACAAATCGTTGTTTATAATTGAAAAGTGACTTTTCTTTTTATGTTACTGAAGAATAATATTATTAATATAACTTTGGTAGAAAATTGAAAACATACTATATACATCTAGATTGAGATTCCATTATAAAATTAAATCAATATTATATTGACAAACATCCAACATCGATTGTAAATAAGAAATTTGTGCAATGTATAAGTCTCAAAACCTCATTTTTTCAATAATACGTCCTTTTAAGAATAAACATGTTCACGATTTTTTATAATTTTCTAGACAACCCTATGAAATGAATGCATGGGATTTATATTGTACTAGTTATTGAAGCATATTCGATTTGTGTACGTAATTTAAATTTTTATTATATTTATTTAATTAAAAAAATGAATAACTAAACAAATTACTAAAATCAAATATTTGAAGTATGCATGAATAGAAAATTAACTTTGAAGAATAAATACGATTGAGGGTATTTTAGTCCATACACATGTTGTCAAACAATATTAATAATATATATATATATATATATATTATAAAAATAGGAAGACGTGTGTAGCATCCGATAGATACACTAGGGAGGATGGCTCCGAGATTTATGTGGCAGCCAAAATCTCTATAACTAACTTACTGTTGCTAAATCAATACATAATTATATAAGAATCAACCAATATATACCATTAACAGTATCAAACACTTTGACAAAAATTCAAACATGCAATATACATGACAATGTTCGACCCCGAACCACTGACCTTGATAGTATAGATTTATATATATATTATATGCACATCGTAGTATAGTGGTGAGTATTCTTGTTTGTCGTGCGCACTGGTTTGATCCCCAGCAACGTCATGTTTTAAATTATTCTTTTTTATTTAGGTAAAAAGTAAATTCATTAAATCGAAAAAGTCATTTTACATGGCCTCGTTTCCTACCACTTTTTGCAACATCATCAGCCCTCCAAACTAGGGATTTAGGACGGTCGCATGACATCATCCCCACAAACGACTTTAAAGTTGATTGCGATAAAAAGGGAGTTTTTGATCCAAGCACACTTCACATTTTACAAACTAGAACTAGTTCATTAAACAATCTTTGCTCTTCAATTCTACCAAAAGTCCCCCTCTTACAATGTTTGAGGGGGTATTTATACTATTTTATACATTTAATGTGAGATGCAAAATCGTTTTTACCCTAAATTTTAATCGGTTACATGTGGACACAATTCTCTTTGACAAGACTACTCTAATAACGTAGGCAAACATCTCACATTGATTATAGACGAGGAATTTGAACCGCTTACAAGCCCAAGTCCTCCTCTTCCTATCGAGGTGTCTTTTCAAAACAAAACTGTGAGGTTCATATAAAACCAAAACAAACAATATCTCATACAATCGATCGAGTCACAAGTAACATCATCTAACAAATACAAACATATTTAAAAATGTAATAATTCTTCACACTGTTCAGCCACAAGATTATGAATATGCTAATGAGACCATATATAGAGTCCAAACCAACAAATATTGATGCCCCAATATTCTACAATATTGAAATTCGAATTCGATATTATCCATTTGAGCTTTCATTAACTAATGAGAGTACCACAAGGTACAACCACTTGATGCAGCACCTTCCTAACCACATGTTTTTTCCGGCAGGATTAAGACCCGTTGTCTGCTTGGTGCTGGAGCACAAGCAAATGCTATCAGCCACTCATGCATATGCTATTAAACCTAAATCAAATATAAATATTGTGAAGCAAAATCTACACAAAAAGCCAAACGTCTCTCTCAACTTTACTTAGCCAATTAAAGGTGAACCCACACTATCAATTTGTTTGTATTATTAGTATAAAATATTTTGTTTCTTAACTCACAAGATTTTGTAGGCGGTCGTTTGGCAGTATCCATGCATGTATAGTTTTAAAATTGACTCAAGTTTAAAAATCACGATAAATTAATATTATTTATTATGATCGAACAAAATTAATATAAGAATTTAAATTTAATTGAAGTTAATTAATATTTATTATAATTTTAATTATTTTTTTATTGCGATTAATGGTTCAGACGGAATAATGATAGACGTTACATAATTGTGGTTAGTTAATATTTTGACATATTTTTTGTCATAGTAATTAATTTTGACAAAAAAAATATATTTTTCAATTTGTGTGTATTTATTCTTACACACATATTTATTTATTTGGTAATTAAACCACTAAGAAGACGTGGGGTGGGATCTGTTGGGTCTCTATGTTTGTAGCAAGGTTAATATATGAATTTAGGGTTAAGTACAATTTATCTTCGTTTAATTTAAAATGAAGGAAAGAGACCCTTCATCCGATTGTGTGTATTGTATGCAACTTTTTTTAATTTTTAATTCTAAATTATATTTTTATTTTTATTTAAAATTATTGGATCTAATTTGAATATGTAGTTCATATTTCAATAACTGAGCAACGAGTTTAAATTTTAAAATTGTATATTTATGTAAATATATATAAATATATAATATATGATTAAAATTATAAATATAATATATATATATATTATAGAGAGACAGTTTGGCGACACTAGGGAAAAAAATTGGGCCTGGTGGAAGGGAAAGTGACAGCGATGATGAAAGGGGAGGGGTGGGGCAACTGAGCAAAAGGTGGAGGGGGGTGGGTGACCGGACAAAGGGGGATGCGGCAGTGGCGCTGGGGGAAAGACGACTGGACTACAACGTGGTGGTGACAACATGGGACAAGGGGAGGGGGTTGAAGATGGCATGGGATCGGGGGGAAACTAGGAGGGGGAGGGGACTGTAGGGTGGTTGAGGGGGTTGGGAATAGGGGTGGCAGATGAATTAAGCTGATTTGCGAGCTTTTTGAGTCGGCACGATATGGAGTTCGACTTGAGCTTGAGTTTTTTGAGCTCGAGCTTCTAACAAGCTCGAATTCAAAATATTTTGTTCATGCTTGCGAGCTTTTTAATTTTTTTATCATTTATATATTTTTATTTTTAAATTTTTTATATATTTAATCTCTTCAATAGTATATTAGCTTTTAAAAAAAAAAACAGTCTATGTTTCTAAAAAGTGGGGTTAGAACCAACTAGACTTGGGTTTTGAAAACTTTGAGAGGGCAGTAGCCATTGTCAAAAGTTGGAATTGGAATCAGAGCCACAAAATTATTGAGGTTCAAAAGGTGCAATAAAAAGGTAAACAATCCCACTAAGCTAAAGCTAACAAATGTGGAAGCTGATTGTGCTCATGTCTTATAACTTAGATTTATGCTTTGTTTGGAGGCTCAACTTTATAGACATCAAGAAATATAATATTCATTTTTGTTTAAATTATTTTCAAAGATAATATTAATGTCAAAATATTAAAGTTGTTAGTAAAGGTGCATATTAATTTGAAATAGTTTTAATCTTATTAAAATATAATTATTAGTTATAACTTATCAGAATTGTATGTAAAAATTAATGATTTAAATAATTAGTGACGTATTTATAAAAATACTCTATCGCTTTTACTTAAAAAAAAGAGGTTGTCTTTCCTTTTTATATTAATATCGTATTATATTAACAACTTTATTAAACATGCCACTACAAAAAAGCAAAAAAAAAAAAAAATAGAAAAAGAATTATTTCTTACATTATAAATAATCGCAGTTTAAAATTATGATAGATCTATACTATCTACTACAATCAAATAAATTTTAACTACGATTAATCAACATTTATATTGATTTTAGCTATCATCAAAATTATTATTGTGTTTCTAGGTACGACCCATCAACCCATTATTCATTAATTATTTTTAGCTACTATTATTGTTTTGGTCTTAACATAAACAACGGCTAATAGTTATTGCACAATTGTGATTAATTACTTTCTATCACAATCTTTTAGTTTTAAATATCATTATTAACTAAACTATATATTCCATTTTATCCATATCTAAGAATCTTCGAATAAAATGCGATTTATATGATTTTGAATTCTTCGACTGTACGAAAACATAACTAAAGAATTTTGTGCTATGAAAAATTATTGTTGGTATAACGCTTTTTGTAAAGTATATATAAGTGAGAAGGATTCCCACTTTTGGTGACAAGAACTTTTCTTTAATTTCGTGGTGACGAGGATTTCAACTATGTATATATGCGTCCTTTGCTTGTACAAATAGCTATGAATCAAGAAAATCTAGTGGAGACAATGATAGTACGATGGTTTTCCTTTTCCTTGAAGAGATTGGAAAGGGGTCGGATTGATAATTAATTTTAATATATCTTGGAAACAAATAAATAAATCAATAAGTATCTAATGTTTTTTTTTTTTCTATAATATAGACCTTCGATCTCTTAACCTTTTCAACAATTCTTGAAAATAATATGATTGAAAAAGTTATACTATTACGAGTTTGTTGTTACAAAAAATATAGGGCAAGTTATCTTTTTATGATTGTTACTCCGGCTCAAATTGGTATGTATTGAATCTCTAATGCAAAATGCACAATCGTTACAACTATGCGGGGGAGTCCTGTCGATGGCCCTCCAATGCTTAAGTTCATCTATAGTTGGAGAAGATAATGAAATTAATAAGAAAGATTGGGGAGCATAAGTTTATACCTGAAATATGGAGGGTCAATATTTAAAAAATGACTTAATTTTACGATTTCATGTATGGGATTGATATTAAAATGATCCCACAATCACGGGTGGTCTATACATGTTATGTTTTTAGAGACCTTCAAGGTCTATTACTGAGATGGTGGTTCTATGCCAGATTTTTTGTTAAAATAGGTGATCAGGAAGTTAATTGATTGGCGACATTCGACTATTATTAAAATAATATTATCTCGATGAATAGAATAAATATTCAGTATCGCATATGTGTTTGTTGTGCTTACTGTTCATGTTAAACGGAGCTTTAACATCACAACAAATGCCCATAAATCGAATGGTTAAACCCATGAAGTCGGTTGGGCATAGGTTGACGACTCTGAAACCAACTTTTAAGGGTTTGTTTGGAAATTTCAAGTCAAAAACCTAGAGACAACACATCAAAAGTCCTATAAAGACTTGCACGAAGTATTACAATGCCGTGTTTCATTGATGAGAGACGTATGTCGTATATGCAATTTTAGTGGAAAACTTAGCAAGGTAGTGGATTGACTGAACCGACTCGCGGTAATCGTCATATGAAAACCTTGAAAATTTATTCAGTAGGATTAGAATTCTTGGTTCCTATAGTATTGGATTAGTCCTCGGACTTGAGAAATCATGGCAACTGCATGCATACGAAAATTTTATCTTGGATCTGGCAATAGGTGATTGTGTCTTTTGATATGGTCATTATAAGTCTTGTCCAAAGCAGTCGGAGTATATAATAAGGACGGTGGATCCCAAGAGAGAATCTGTCCTATGTCAGTATTTGATAGCATGTCTCCTATGAGCTCTGAAATGGTTTAGAAGGGAGTGGATCGGCCCGACATGGCAGAAGCGCAATGAGGCAAAAATAAAAGCATAAGTCGACGTTCAAGAGGTGGTCCCTTGAACATTTCTAGACTATTAGTGTATAAAATCGTAGAGAATAAATTAAAATACTAGATCTACGATCCAGCCTATCGAATAAAGAAGAAACCAAGAGCAATTATGTAAATAGGAATACTTTTTCTTGTTTCTCTTTTTGATCAACTAGGTGGATCTCCTCTACGGCATTCATCCACATAAGAGTCCGACGTACTCTAAACCATCCACACAACTGGAAAGATTTCTCCTTGTGCTAGTAAGGAACAAATACATGGAAGGAGGATCGAAAACTACACTATCATTTAGTGTAGTTTCGACTTACCTTTTTCTTCTATTGATTCTAAATCAAGATGAACTCTAGAATATGGAGAGAGGAGATGATAGCTCATAATTTTGGATGGCAAAACGAATTCCTTTGGTTAAAGGAAGAGAGTTCAGCCAATTCAAATTCTTGTGAGATAATGTTGGGTATAAACCCGTCAGCAAGAAGTTTGTAAATGTCTAACTCAACTATTACAGATTTAGGGGGTTTTGAACCCTTAAATAATACAGGGAAAGATTTACAACAAAATAATAAATATACAGATAATAAACAACAGTATGGAAAAGCAGTAGTAAATATATTTCGGCTCAGAGAGCCACAGATCACACGGCCACGAGAAAGACCAGCAACCACAAACCACCACAGTTGCTCCTTTTCTCACCAAGAGAAACACCTCAAGTTCACTAAAAACATAACATAATGAAAATTAGAACGACCACTAAGGTTTCAAGAACACAAAGTTTAATTTCAGAGATAGTTTTTCTTTCTTCATAGGTTGAAGAGACGAGAAGGGGAGAGAAAGATTTATAGAGACAAGAGAGAATGCGGGGGGGGGGGGGGGAGCGGTTTTGAGTGCTCCCAAAAACATTGAGAAGCCATTGTTGAAGATTAAGAGAATGAACGATTCAAGGAGACGGGTTTGAATGGGGAAGAGCCGCCACGGCTTGAGAGAGAGGGAGAGAAAGAGAAGCGGCTGTTGTAGATGAGAGAAAGAGAGATGAGTGAAAATGATTTTAGAATTAGGGTTGAGTGTATTTAAACTAACTGGGTCGGGATCATAAGTGGGTTGGGTCGGTTCATGGGCCTGAGTGAAAATACTTGGACCTTTTTTAGTGAAAATACTTGGGTCTTGGTGATAAAATGATCTTCTAGTAGTGATTGGGTTTGGGCCTTTCAAATTAATTGATCATGAGCCACATGTATTTACAAATAGGAATATAGTTATTGATATATGGAAGAAATACTTAATCTTCACAACCTGTAAGTTAACTTTCAACTTACCAACAACTCTCCACTACCACACACATTGTATATGGACTTATTTTGAGCACCTACATTGCTGAAAATCAGCCCTCTAATCCAAGAAAAAAATTAACCTTTGACCCAGGAAAGGTCAATTGGGTTCTCAACCATTAAGGTGTCCAACATATAAGCTATTTTAGTATTTAAATGTTAGATTTTGAGAAGAAACTTTTGTCATTTCAAAGAAGAGATATTGTTGATAATTACCTTAACTCTCGATCAAAGTTTCCGTAACAAACCCTAAAATCATGGTACCCTAAGAACTCATGGATTAGAAGTATTGAGAATCACACAAAAAACATTCTATGAGAGGAAGACAAAGACAAACTTTATTGAACATGACAGGTTTATTGATCACAATATAGGTTGGCTCACTTTTGACTCTGCAATTGCCAACAAGAATGTGACTTGTCCTTCACATACAGACTTTAGCTACATGTAGCCACAGACTCTTATTATGATTGATTGTTGGTTCACTTGTAATCCTCAGATTTGAAGAGCATCAGCTATAGAACCAGCAAGACTCAGAACCTGAAAGGGAGCTTTGCCGGCTATGGCTTTCACAGTATGTGGGCACGAATCCGTGATCCAAAAGTGGGCGAATGCCTTCTCCACTTCTGCCAAAACACTGATGAGAGAGAGAGAGAGAGAGAGAGAGAGAGAGAGAGAGAGAGAGAGAGAGAGAGAGAGATTCACAAGTAAAAGCAAACACTACCTTCGCTCTTGTGAAGAAACCGCTCCCAGGACTTCTTTGGGAACACACCGTGTGTAACATAAGCACTCACCTTGGCTGCACCATGAGCTGCCAACACTTTCTGAAAGTACCAAACAATAGTATGTAATAGAACATGATGGAGTCAAGGCCTTTTTTATCATCATAGAAACTTAAGCTGGTATAGAGTTCAAGGTTGAGTTGGATGCATGGATTTACAATTTGAGGATAAACCCAATATAACTGTTTCTTGTTTTAGGCCTTAATAGTTGAATGTCCAAGAATACGAATAATCTTGTGCAGATAAATGCTCCCGTCTTCAATCAAAGCCACATCAATAGTGTATGTCAATGTCGAAATGATTACAATAGTTCTACTTCACAAATTTGTTAGTAAAGTACTTGTTCCTCTTTCTTGAGTTTCTATAATATCATAACCGGTGCTTTTACTGGACTATTACCAGCTTTAACTTCTATTTTTAATGAGAGGTAGAAACCAGCAGGCCAAGAACCAAAAATTTTAGGCTTATGAGAATGAAGTAGCTGCAGTGTGAACTTACAGTCATTTTAGCAATTACCTGGCAATAGCCAGACGACCTAAACCATGTTATTCATGGGTCATTTTTCGCAGGTTGATACATCAAAAACTCAGGCTCAGTCTTGCAATAATTGAGGAATAAGGTAAGATCACCTGGCATTCTATTAAGGTGCCACCAGATTGTACTAAGTCATCAACAATGACAACATGATAACCCGTAGGATCCCCTTCCTTGATCCTGACTATTCTTTTATCCCCTTCACGAACCTTGTTGCAGATGACCTATGGCCAAACAATGGGATCAGAACTCCACAAGATGGTAAACGAAAGCAAAAGATAAAAGAAGATCGAAGTTCATTGTGTAAACTAACCACTGGAAAATCATCCAACAGCTTATGGAATCGCTTCCAAGCTCCATCATCTGGAAATGCAATAACTACCTGGGGAAAAAGTTCAGTTTAAGAATCAGTATAATGCATTTACCTGATAAGATGAAAATATTCTGATATGCTATGAAATCTTTCAGGGGCTTTGCAAAAATAATAGTAGCATTGTTTATACAACTAAGTCTCACCTTATCAGACTCTGGAAGTAGTTGAAGACGTTGTTTCAGAAGTGGGATCCCAGTCACAAACAAAGGCAAAATGGTGTCACTGAAATAAAATCTTTCCTGTAGAAACAAAGGATGCAGAAAGGTTGCATTTTGGCTTCAAGTTGAAGAATCAGACAAGACAGAGCGATTTAAGAATGAATCAACATAATAAAAAAAAAGAAGAGACAGATAGTGTTAATCAGACATACAGTTTAACAAGAGAGGTTAAAAACTGATAATTTTCAAATTTTATTTTGAACTTCACTGTCATTGATAGGATATCTCATCTCTGTAAGATCCACTCCTCTTATACTATTTGTTTACACTGAAACAAAATAATACTGGATTTTATCAAATCCTAAAATGACTTTTGTTAAGCTGATAATTACTTCAAGTAGATCATGAAAGTACCTACCATTGTACCTGAAGACATTTAGGAAGGAATAGAAAATAACAAGACAGCATGAGAAGAGGGAATTTTCGAATTTGAACTGAGGACTCCTAATGATCTGACTATTTTAAGAGGCTTTCCCCAACATTTTAATACTCAATAAGTTGTACCGTTCCAATGTCCTTAAAACAACTACACCTCCTTTTAGTCGAGCTAAACATGGAGATATTGCCACATGAATACACCGTTCCTCACCAAGGTCCAGATCAACAATGTTGATATTAAGTTTCTGCAGGATATCAGTGTAGGTTATAATGATGCTATACCTCTCACAATTTTGGACAAAATGCATAAAACCCCCTTATGTTTTAAAAAGTCGGCTAAAAAGCCCTTTCTGTTTTAAAAATAAGCTAAAACCCCTGTGTTTTGTAAAACTCAGCTCAGTCGCCCCCTCTTCGTTAAATCCAACTAACGGTGTTAATTTTTTTATAAAATAACCGTTATACCCTTAATATATATTATTTCTTATTTTAATAATCGTTGAATCTTTTTTGATCAAATATTTATTGTTAGATCTAATCAATTAATCTCAACGTTAGATTTTAAAAAAATAAAAAGTCTAAATTCAATAAATTATTTAACTTATATTATATATAAATAATTTAAAAGTTAAAAAATATATTATTATTATATATTAAAAAAAAAAACTAACTACCCCACCCCTAACCCCCTTACCCCCTACCAGCCCACCACCATCTCTGTCGCGGTGGCGCGGATTTTTAAAATCGGCGTATCTTCGTAAGTGCTTTACCAAAATGAGTGAGGCCGGTCTCATTCGAATCGTCTTGAAGAGAGAGTCTGATGGTGATGGTCTGAGATCGAGATTCAATCGGACGGCGGCGAATCAGTGACAAACATGTTCGGTGGTCGTGCTTGAGTCTCGTCTCTCCAATTGATGAAAACTCAAATTGAAGATATAGAATTGTTCATCTTGAAGAGAGGATTCGAATGGTATCATTGGTCGTCGGAAGCTCATCCGGACGGTGCTAGAAACTTAGAAACAAGTTTCCGGCGAAAATCGTTCAGTTTTTCTTTTTCTTTTTAATTTTTTTATTAATTAAAATATATTTTAGTTAATTAAGAAGATTTTAAATAATTAAATATTTTAGCTAATTAAGAATAATTATAATAATAATTATTGCAGTTAAATATATATTTTAATTGATTAAAAATAATTATAGATTTAACAATTAATAATTATAAAATTATTTGAATTTAAATATAATTTAATTTAATATTTTATATTAAATAAATTAAATATAATTTAATATTTCAATTTTAAATTATAAAAGAAACAAAATAAAAACAAAAAATGGCATTTTAGTAAAAAACACCTAAAAAAACGGTAAAAAATAGTTAAAAAATAACCCCAAACGCACAAAGAGCGGGTGTAATGCATTTTCTGTTAATTACTAACAGAAGGGGTGTTTGTTGTTGAGTTTTACAAAACACAGGGAGAGGGTTTTAGCCTATTTTTAAAATAGAAAGGGATTATAGCCGACTTTTTATACTAGTATAGCAATATCAAAATTTGTGTCATTTTAACAACTTAGGAAAGCAGGGAGCATCACATATCAAAGAAATATATCAAGAAATTCAATAGATACATCTAAAAAAGTGCCATATAAGCACAAGCATCTTGAATAAATAGAAAGAGTAGAATGAGTGTATCTGAAAGAAACCTGCAAAGCATGTATATCATAGATAACTAAACTGGTCGGACCGCCCCTTGAGATGGGAGTGTTGGATAACATTCTAGCCAAGGTAAATGCAGTTGCGACATCACCTTCCTCCTCTATTCGTTCAAACGAACCAGTTGGAAAGAAAGGCAATACCACAGTGAAAGACGCAGCAAATAGCATTGGAAGTGCATAGATGACCGAAAGCTGTTCAAAAATGACTGCTGTTGAGCTGAAAGATGCTAAAAAGGCAACATGCTGGCCTCGGATATCATGTGCATTTTTTATGAAAAGATTTGGAAACCCGTCATCAAAACTCCTGTTTGACAGTCAAATCAACTCAGTTCAATTAAAAAGACTTGCGACAAAAAAAGGAGAAAATAACACTATCAGAAAATTTGCAACAACTACTGTTTAGTTGTATTTATTGAATTGACTAATTATATAAGCATAGTTTGACAAATCTGTTGTGAGATAAATGACATCAGACAGATGCAAAAATCATGACAAAGCCAAAAATGAACTCTTACTACATCACCACACCGGTAGTAGACATCCTTGACTTTACAAACCTTTGTGCAATTCTCACAGTGCAAACTTAACCATCACATGACAAACAACATCATGGATTTCAACAAGCTTCCATAAACAAATCACAAACTCTGTGGCTATTTTAAACCAATTGCTGGGGTAGATAACAAGTAACTATAACTAGTATGCATCAGTTCAAGAGCAGAAAGGCTTAAGTTAAAGAAAATCAATAACTGAATTCTGTGTCCTCCCTGGGAAAAACTTTCAGCATTTTCCTGGAGACATAGGACGGACATACAACATACAGGCAGGATTCCCAAAAGCGACCCATATCAGAACAAACACAGGAAGCCTTTTCCTTTTACTTCAAACTTATTTTCATGGTATTCACCAGAGGAAATCATCTAGAATCACAATCCTTCTACCAGACCAAACAAACATAAAATCACTACCAAAAATCCCCAAAACAACTTCCTAAACTCACATACACAACCACATTTTCCTCCTCACTTTTATCTCTCCCCCTCTCTTGGGATGCACCAGGGTTCGGGAAGGTTACCTCCAGTTAATACATTGGAGCTTAACGAGGCCAGAATGAGCAGCAACTTTGCGCGCCAACTCTTCAGCCTCCTCACAGTGGAAGAGCAGCACTTGCTTCTTCTTCGGCCTCTCCATCTCTCCCCCCTCCGGTCTGCTTCTTGCTGCCAAAGACGAAGAGGAAGACAGCCTCTTGAACGCCCGGCAGCTACTTTGAAGGAGCAAGAGAAGCAGCAAGCAATGCTGCTTTTAAACCCCTCTCCGTCGCCCTGCAGTGAGACCCACGCCTACGATATATATAGGCCCCCTTCGCTTTCCGCTCCACTATACACTACTCCTCTGTCGCTACTACTTTCCTTCGAATTCTACCACTTTTCTTCAAACAATACCTTGAGAGCTATTTAATCTTTCTAAGGAATTTAAATATGGCCTCCACATCATAACCAAATCCATTTAATACTTCCAATGAAAGTTTTATTTTATTTTTTTTGTTTTTGATGTATATTGGTACAAAATATTAATCTATAAGGATAAAAAAGTAATTTAACATATACGAGGCACATGTTAAACAAATGTAACTCACCACACAATTTAACTTCCAACACTACTATAAATACTAAAAATATTATTTTTTTAACTCAACTACTATTCATTGATAGTGACACACATATCAAAAAACTCCCCTCGAAAATTGTGCTTCCACCTAATGTGCGATTATACCGTAGGTAAAATTTTCAATTTCATTATTTCGGAAAATCCCCGACCACATCAATTTTATAAATAGATTTTGTGAAATATTGTATTAATAATTGATGGTGAGTGAGAGAGAGATCTGAAAATTGCAATTAAAGATTGAAAAAAGAATTAATTTGTTGGTGATGGCAATTGATGACGACTCATAAAAATATTGAAATTTGACAAAGAAATTAAGGAGAAAACTTATAAGTTGTACAATGAATCTACAATAAATTACTTTTTTTTATTGAGTTATTATTGCCCAATTTTATATTTGTGAATTAATAACTGCACGCCATAATTAAAAAATTGTGAGTTCGAATCGTACTCAATGAAAATATTATTTTTGTTTCTTATTTTTCTTTCTTAGACGTGTAATTTGATTTGAAATTTTATTTATGTATTTTTCTTGTCAATTATCAAATATATATATATATATATATATATATTAAATGATGTAATAAATTGATTTCATAATTATTGAAGGCATGAAACATTTTTCAAATTAAACTTAATTATGTACCAATTTAACATTAGTAAAATTGAATTTCCAACAATAATTTTAGTCAATTTCGTGGTAATGACAATAAGAAAACTCAAAAGTACAGTATGATTTTTACTATTAAAAAAAAATAAGTCGAACTACATGCGAATTGAAAAAAATCAACCCAATCACCGGAAGAGATATAACTTTTAGTCATGGTTGATTAATTATTATAATTAAAAGTAAAAATTATGAAAAATACTAATTAATAATAATCAAACAATAATTATTATTAATTATTTCTATAAGTGAGACGCATATTATTTATAACTAAAAATTATGATAAATTCTTCCACAATCGTTAAAATCATGTCAAATAGCCATTAACCCTAATCAATATTTAAATTTTTGTATTGATTTCGTTTGATTGTGTTAAATAATATTGATTTATCATCATTTTTAAACTGTTAAAATTAATTATAAAGTAGCAAATAATCTATTTTTTTCAATAATGAATTAACCATTCAGAAAAAACTAATATACATATATATATATATGGAAAAATGCAAGCAACCCCCTTGTGATATCGCTAATGAATAAATTACTCCCTTATAAAAAAATAAATAGCGATTTATTTTCGTATATTTTTAAAATACAACTATTTACCTCTCTTTTTTTTAAAAAAAAATGAAGCAATATACCTCCCTGTATAAGTAGGTAAATTGCTTCATTTTTAAAAGTATAGGGGGTAAATTGCTATATTTTTTTACATATAGGGGTAATATGCTCATTTTCAATATCATAAGGGATAAATTGTTAGTCACCCTATGTGTGTGTATATATATAACCGATTTCTTTTGAAGTCAATTCTTTCTTTCTTTCTTTCTTTCTTTTTTTTTTTTTTTTTGAGTAATACATCCATTTAACAATTACATTAATATGATTGAAAAACAGTAACAAATTACGTCGGTTTAATCAATACATCAATACAATTAAAAATATTAATAAATTACAAGAACTCAATAACTCAGATAAAAAGATACAAACATCCATATAAAATGAAATAAATATCCACACATTTAACCAAATTTATACCCATAATCTTGAACTTGTTCGTAAAACCTAAATAGTGTGCAATAAGTCTTCATTGATCCCAAAATTACGTAATCGTTCCAAGTATTGAAATGCAAGAAAAAAAAATAGAGTTGAATACAGAACTCGAACCAGATTCATTTGATGCTTCCATCACTTAAACAATTGGAGTTTGGTTTTATTTTTGTTTATATTAAAATGAAATGGACTACCTATGCATGAACATAGAAACGTGTATATATATATATATATATATATATATTAGGGAAAAGTATTACTTTAGTCCGATAACTATGTCCATTTTTGTTTAAATCCAGTAACTTATGAAATTGCTTACTTTTAGTTCTCTGGCAAATTTTCGGACAATTAACCCTATGCAACTTTTGAAAGACAGTTTTAGTCTATATGCACTCATAGGGGTAAAATTGTCCGAAAATCTGCCAGAGGACTAAAAGTAAGCAATTTTGTAAGTTACTGGACCTAAACAAAAAATGAACATAATTATCGGACTAAAATTAAAATTAAGCATACTTAACAGACTAAAATAATATTTTTCCCTATATATTATGTCCGAAGCGGACAACGTTTTGTCCTCAATACAATTAATCTCCAACGTCACGCCTCTTCATCACACGTCAAAAGCTTTTAACTCATTTTTTTCGTTATAAAGAATAGTTAGGGGGAATTGCAGTTCTGTTCCAGTATATTAGAGTTTTTTTCAATTTAATCTCATACTGTTATGATTTTCCTACTCTGTATTCCATAAATTAAAAAAAAATATTAATGTTGGTTCTCGTGGGCATTTTTCTTCAATAATTAATAAAGAATGTATAGAATATGTACTGAAATTTCTGTTAATTATTGAGAAATTTTTCAACTTACGAACAATATAAGAAAATGATAATAAATAGGACTGAATTAAACAAAAATTCGATATATGAGACCAGAAATGCAATTTCTCAAATAGTTATTAATTTTTTTTTTATCATAATTGAATAAATAAAAAAATAGAACAAATTATAAATGTTATTGAGAAGAAAAAGAAAAAAAAATAGGACGTGAAAGTTGAGAAATAGAGAAAAGTAAAAAATTAGTGAAATTTTAAAGATTAAAAAATCAAAAATGAGAGAAGAAAATAACAGGGTGTAAATTGCTTCATTCTAAAAAGTATAGGGGGGTAAATTATTGTATTTTATAAAATACAGGAAGGTAGATCACTATTTATTTTTTCATAAGGGGGTAATTGGTTCATTTGCGATATTACAAGGGGGTTGCTTGTATTTTCCCTTTTAAAAACATAGAACAGACCAAAAAATTAAGACTCGAATAGGGTGCTTTTCAAAAAGTATACAGAACGCAATTGCGTTTTTTGTTTTTTAATAATGGTGATTGAGCACCAATTATGTTTCAATTCAGTGTTAAGGTTGAGATTTTACGAACAAATTTGATATATGAGTTTGAGTTTTAATGGATAAGTGAGTATATATTTTACTTAACGTAGATTTATATGCGTAAAATTGCGAGTTGCATCCAAGAAAATTTATATACGTGAAAATTGCTTGCCGCCCGGTGCTGGTAACTTATTTAATTGTTCTTTATCATATTAACATTATTAATTATCGATATGATAATTGTTCAATTTATTGAAATATTGACGTTGCGACGGCCTCTATTAGAGAAAAAGACAATGTGATTGAGTTGATATGAAAGTGATGAAAACTATGTAAGAAAGTGAGGTTACAAAAAAGACAATGTTGAATTCTACAAGTGATGAATTCAATTGTTAAGAGTCTCTGTTCAGCCAAAAGTTGGTTCTTACACTCTTCAATTCCTGGTAAGCTCTTTTTGTTCTAGTCTTGATCCTTTGAGTAGGGGGTCATGTAATGACCAATGCATTCATTATTTATGATGTTAAAAGACACTTGTATCCTTACTTGGAATGATTTGTTCTTTCCTAACCACATGTTTGCAGGGTTTTATGGGAATTTTATAGGTCTCCTTGTTGATTTCTCCTTCAGTCTAAGCCACTCATTTTGACGTATCTTGGAGGGTTAATTATGTCATATCCTCAACTATGTTGCCTTGAATGTGAGCCCTTTTTCGGGGCTTATTTTCGAGTGTTGATTACGCCGTGTCATCTATTGCTCTATCTCATTCTACGTCATGAGATTGTTGGTACCTAGAAGAAAAATTGTCATATGGTTTTTTGAGCCCAAGCACATTGCATTAATTTCTCATAAATAGAGGGTTAAATGCAATTTATTCACATCTCAATTGGTTTGTTTTTCATGTGTATGTATGTTAATGGTCCCCTTTGGGCAAAAAATGACAAAGACAAGCTCATAGTTGATAGGGAATAAGTTGGGCCAGTTTATGGATTCATCACGATTCCGCGATTAATTCTTCAGGTGCGACAATGTGTATTTGGGTATTGCTTGATGTTCGTCGGCCTTTGGAAAGATTCTTGATGTAAGAATATATGGCCCAATGACTGTTAGGCCCACGAGACAAAACCCACTTACATCACCCACCTGGTAAGGCCCACCCAAGCCAAACCCAGCCCATACCCCAAACCCGGTCCACTACCCCACCTATTTAATCTCTATTCTAACCCTAAGCAGCCTCATTTCTCTCCTCTCTCTCCTCTCTCTCCTCTCTCTTCTCTTCTCACATTTGCGCCATTGCAACTCTCTCCTCTTTATAATCTGCCATGGATCTCTGTGATCCTCCTTTCCTGTTTACACCTTTAGTAAAAGGGGTGGCCTTCCAAAGCCAATCTAATGGCTTTTGAAAAGCCACCTAACTTTCTCTTATATGAACCATTTCTCTCCCCTTTAAATAGCAATCTTCTTCCTCGGCGGAAATACACAGAATATATACTACTTCATTCTTCTTACTAAAAGTTCTGAGCGAACGGCATTTTGGGTCTTTGTGATTGATCTCAGTGATCTGTTGGTGACGTTTGTTTGGTGGAGTAACCGTGGGTGAGATCTGTGGTGTTCGACGTCTCTGTGACCGTGCTTAGTGCAATATCTGTTGGATCTGGTTCTATTTGAGCCTTTTTCTCAAATCATATTTTGTTATATCTTTTTATTATAATTTTCTGTATTATTTCTTTCATTCTTTTAGTCTGTAATTATAAGGAGTTTCGTACTCCATTTATACTTGTAATAGTTGGTTAGGCTATTCGTTTTAAGGTATCACTGAGGGGTTTCCACCCTACACTTGACTATCAGACCATCGATTGAGGAGCAAGTTGCGGTATCATTCTCATATGAGCGCCTGTTAAATTTTTGTTACATATGTGGGTTGTTGGACCATATTGCTCTTCATTGTGAGAAACAATATGAAGACGGATTTGTTGACCCTAGGGAGGACATACAGTATAGGCTGTGGCCGAGGGCTCTGGTAACTCGCACACTGCTATCAACTGAAAGAGGTATCAATGGAGAGCTTGGTAATTCGAGGTCAAAAATCAGTAGACAACCAATTTATGGGGATAGTGGAAACATGATTAGACGTGGTGCCTCAATTTTTGACCCACATTACGGGACTTTGCCTACCTAGTAATCACCCTAAGATCTCAAGGTGCACAGTGGGAAGTCAGTCCAGGACCAGTATGAAACAACCCGAAAAAGCTCAGCCCAGTACCAACTCAATATTGTTTATGACTGGTCTTAGAACGGTTCCGGCCTCTAAGTGGTGCCCAATTGAATCAGTTAAACTAATTACTAATCTAAAATCAAAGTGTATTTAATTCAAATTGTGAGCAAGCCTCAACGGATACTCAAAAGACCGCAAGGATCTACCATGCATTAAAGCCCCTTGATGAAGGACTTGCATCCTCATGAGTTGAGTTCTACATAGAGGGATCGTTGGCTATTTGTGGGTGCTTGTAAGGTGTGTGTATCTATATTTCTCTCCCTCACTCTCTTGTATACCTCTACTTCCAAAGAGTCAAATTTCTTCCACCCTTTTCTTAAGAGCTTGAAATTCGTTCAAGGCTTTCTAGTCCTACTCTCTTGAGTTTCTAGCAAGGTTAAAAGAGACATAACTTAGTGTTTTGTGTGGATTTGCTAGAGAGAGCTTTGTTTAGCTCTTGTATGAACAAAACAAGAAACCATTTTGGAGGAGAGCTTTTGAAGTTAGGATACTCTACTCAAAGAGATATCTACCTTTGACTTACATCAACTAGTTGGTGTGCAAGTACACGAATAACCTAATTGTGGTTGTGTCGCGGGCTGCTAGTATATTTGGCTCTGGTGGCGAATTTTCGGAGGGGCAAGACCTTCACGAGATGACTGACTTGTTCTCTTTTGTGTAATTTTTCACTTTATTTTATTTTTAACTAAACAAAAGACATGTATGAAAAGCCTATGAATATTGCTGGAAGAAAAGAATTTCCTAGAAAATTGTTGAATGGATGAAAAATTTACTGAATGCAGAAGTGAATGAATGAAAACTCAACTCCGGTGTCATATAAGACAACTAATTAAAGTGAAGCTAAAAATAACTATCGATTTCTTTTTCTTTTTCTAATAAATCGATTATAATTACAATCATTCCTGTTGATGTTAATATTTAACAAAAATTATTACAATAATCATATCTTGCTCGACAACACCTACTATTATAATAGACAAATCCTACTACTACCTATTACAATAGACAACAACTCCTACTATGCAGTAGACAATATCTCATGCACATGACGGGTTCGAACTCATGACCTCTAAAATCATGAAACCTCAACTTCGCCAACTAAATTAGACTTCATTGACAATTAACTATCTATTTTTAAAGATTATAAATTTCATGAGAAAATTTTACTCAAAGCCAATATGATAAATAATGAGTTTAGCACATAGATTTATAGGCTTTTAATATAATAGAAATTATTTTAGAATTCAAAATTCTACTTAACATAACATTAATAAATAAGAAGTAAATATATATAACTCTATTTTCAACGATAAATATCACCGAGCTAGCAAGTTCACTGCTTTAATAGGTGGGAATCTAAATAAATCAAACCAATAAAAGCATAATTGTTCTGTGATTGAATTAATTATCAAGGTTAAAAAATTATTTTAAAATTTGGATTGATTATTGGTCGAATTATGAATAAATTTTAATTAAATCAAATATGTGTCCACCTTAATTAATAGTGTACCAAGTCTAAATTAAGTTTGGAAACTTGTCAAAGGAAAACTTTGATTCAAATTTGATTTGCTAAGTTGAAAAAATCAAAATCAAATAAAGTTTTATTTATGGATTTCATTGATATAGGGTAATTTAATTTATTTTTTAACTCTAATGGTGGGGCCTATCTAGGACACTTTCCAAAATGTAGGGCTCAATTTACAATAATGACAATTTGGTGGATACAAATGAATTATATTTTATTGGGATAATTATTTTTCTTTTATGATGTTTGATATAATTACACGTGATTTTGCTTGTGATTTAAAAAATTATATTTAATATATTGAGGTTTGCTTCCGTCTAATAATAGGTGTATTTGTTAGTCAAAATTCACTGAATTTGTTGATATTAATAAAAATAATTAAATGAGAATTGATATTTACCCATAATTGACTTATTAATTACTTATTACGGTGAAAATATACCTCTTCACATGTATTGACATGTGAAAATGTATAAAGATAATTTGATTGTAAAAAACTTTATTAAATGTAATAAATTAGTAATAAGTCAAGAAAATATGGGTATTTGTTCGGTATTTTGTTGTATTAATAAATTATTTAAATTTTGATTAGTAAATAAATTTATTTATTATACAAAATCAAATCTAAAAAAAATTATATATAATTTTTTAAATCACAAAAAAATAACCCATTGGAGAAAGTGTAATTATCCGTTTATTATTTTCTTATTCAAATACACAGTGAGGAGCAGCATTGCAGCGTGAGGGAGATACTGAAAGTCGATTCCGCCGCTCTTTGCTATTTCATCCTCATTCCTCCGAGGTACATACATTTCAACATTTATGAGTTCTCCAGGTTTTTTTTTTGCATTAGGTACATTCCATGAATTTCCCTTTGATTTTTGAAGTTCCTTCTTCATGAGACCGTAAATCTCTTGGAGACGGTTCTTGAAAGTTGAATAATCCCCAATATGATGGTTGTTGGTTTTAACTTTTAACCCCAATTGATTGACGGGTTTTCTTCTGCATTCAATTCCCAACTGAGAAAAGAGATTCAAATCCATGTTCAGTGTTCAGTGCAGAAAGCAATTGATAGTGCCCCTTTCAAATGCTAGGGTTTATGGTATAACAAGATTTCTTGTAGCTGGAAAAGATGGATTTTTTTTCAGATTATTCTCTTCGAAGAGATTTGAACTTAAAGGTGACGACAAACAATCGTTCACCGTGTCTTACTTGATAAACTCCTGTGGTTTGTCCTCAGAAGCTGCTATTTCTGCATCCAAGAAAGTTCAGCTGAATTCCCCTGAAAAAGCAGATCTTCTGCTGGCCCTCTTCAAGAGTCATGGATTTAGCAATGCCCATATATCTAAAATGATCACTAAGTTGCCCATTACCCTTACGGCGGACCCTGAGAAAACGGTATCGCCTAAATTAAAGTTTTTCCGTTCAATTGGGGTTCCAGCTCCTATTCTTGCTAGGATGGTGTCCCATAGCCCGCTGATTTTGAGATGCAGCCTTCAAGACAGAATCATCCCTATTTATAACATTCTGAAGACGCTGTTGCAGACCGATGAGAGGATCGTTCATTTTATCAAGCGCGTAGGTGGGAATTATCATTTTATCAATGGTGTGCTGAAATATATTCATTCTAATGTTGCTACGTTGAGGAAATATGGACTGAGTGAATCCAATATCTCGTTTTTTTTGTCAAATAATCCCAAGATTCTGCTAATAAAAACTGATAGGCTAGCTGTATTGGTCGACAGGGTTATTGAATTGGGTTTCGATACTACAAAGGTTTATTTTGTGGTTGCAATGGAAACTCTCTTTGGTATGAGCAAGTCAACTTGGGAACATAAGAAGGAAGTATACCAAAGATGGGGTTGGTCTGAGTCTGATATTCTTAAAGCGTTTTCAGTACATCCCAAGTGTATGAGCTTATCAGAGAAGAAGATAATGTCTGTCATGGAGTTTCTTGTAAATGAGATGAGCTTCCAGCCATTAGATATTGCTAATTACCCAGTTGTCATTTGCTACAATTTGGAGAAGAGAATCAAGCCAAGATGTCGCATCGCTAAAGCTTTGTTGTTGAAGAAGTTGACAAAGAAATCTTATAGGCTAAGCAGTTTGATGTTGATCTCTGAGAGATTGTTCTTGGACAGGTATGTCACCAAGTATCAAGGAAAAATTCCTCTGTTGGATGTATATCATGGAAAGTTGAGTCTCGTTGACTTGGGTTTGGAATGTGAAAATCCAAAGTAAACCCGAAGTAGAAATGTGTGAATTTCAACGTCCGGTAACATTTTGATAGCAGAATTGGATGGTATCTTGAAGTTTGGTTGTGACATTGTTGTCTTATTTCAGGTTTTAGTAGTTGGCATATATAGTTCTAGAACTCTGTGATCTATTCTAAATCATGGTTTTCATCGGATGAAGTTTTTGTTCTTTGATCATAGAATCGAAAGCTTACTGTTGAAGGGCAAAACAGTTGCTGAAATATCCTGATTTTGCTAGACATAGGAGCTTTATTTGCTGATATGTAGCAAACTAATATTATACCCATAGACTTAGTATTTTAATCATGTTTTTGACCTTTACGTCGTGTTTGGATTGATGAATCGGAAGTATCGACTTTATATCCTTATTAACAAATTCTTATTTGAATTTGTTAGGACAATTCCATATTAGAAAGAATTTCAAATACTTCAACTTTCATTTCATAGAAAATTTTGTGGAAGATTAATAAATTTTATGTTTATTTATATGAGGTAATTCAGAATCCGACCTTTCCTTTCGTTTCCTTCCCCTTCTGTAGTTGTCTTTGTTTGTTCGACTTCATTGCCACTGCGAGTTATGCCCTCTAACATCGGAGTTCGTCTATATAACGCTGTCTTCCCACCATTGTTAACCCAGATTCTCCCTGCTGTTTGGTTTTATTTTTATTTTCTGTACTTTTTTAGTGGTTTTAAATCAATTTTTTTATTGATTTAAATGTGTTAGCGATGTCGTATCGATGTATTATGAAAAAACATATTATTATATTATGTTATTGATTAAAAGTTTATATATGTATTTATATATTAAAAAGTAAGGTTAAATTACTTCTGGCTCCTTTGAAATTTGTCATAATTATAAAATACCTTCTCGCTGTTTGAAAAATTAAAAAAATTCTCTGAAATTAAAAAATCCTAACAATACTCTCTTGTAACAGTCCATGTAGGGTGTATTTATTAGGATATTGTAAGTTTAGACAATATTTGTAACTTTTTAAATAACGAGAAAATATTTATAGTTATGCAAATTTCTAAAGAGCCCATTATAATTTGGGAAAGTAATGATTGAGATTATAATGATTTGATATAAACAAACACGTATCCGCTCCAATCGCTTAAAACCTGCAATGAAAATGAAACCACTAAGTTTAGCAGCACAAAACCAGGTTTAAATCACTACAAAAAAAAACTCTCCTTTGCCTTTTCATCTATACATTTCATTGGGGTGATTTGCAATTGGAAAGATGTCACTTGCAAACAGCGCCGACTTGATATCAACCCTGTTCATGTATGGCTGTTCGATGCCACTCAACACTCAACTCTTCACAATCTTGTGAATAAAAAGCTCTTTCCACACTCAATATAAGTGTCATTGTGTATAAAATTAGAGCCAAGAACTGTGAATACAGCCAGACATTCAATCTCTGTCATCTGGGATTGTCTAATATAATGATCAGAGGCACCAAGATATGTTGAAAATAAGGAATGCTACTTGACATTGCAGCTGCTGTAGGAGAAGGGGTGACCGGCGGTCCAGCTCCGAAAACCCGGGATCCACTTGAATTCGTCGTATTCAACACAGATGATGTTGTGCTGCAGATTTTAGCTGCTGGTCAGAATGTTTTTCTACTTTCATGAGAGGACAAATGCTTATCCTGATCAGTTTTGATCGAACTGAACTAATCACACGACAAGTTTATGTCATTAGTTCAAATCGGACCACACCTGATCCGGACTATAATTTTAACAGAGAGTAGAAGCTAGAAGATTCACCTAGTGGATGGATATTGGCATGTACCATAACCTGCACAAGGAATTACATCATTAAGAATGAGGCAAGAACTGCAAAATATGTAGTATATGTTGCTTTTATCACTGTAGAGCATTGGATTACAAAATTGCCTTAGGGTCCACCTTTTGTATTAGAGCCAGTCTATCCAAGAATTACGCACTGTTTTGTCGTTCTTCACTCGTGTGAACTAGTGTCGTTGTACTACGTTAGCATGGCATCACACATTACACGATCAAACGGCTATAATACTCTACATCTAAGATTAACAAAATCCCAAGAACGAAAATTAAATTTCAGCATAACCTAGATTCCACTGCTAGTCCTGGTATTGTGAAAACGACCGGGATGGATCCTGACAACTGTCTGTTTTCTTTCTTGGGATCTAAAAAGCTCGCCAATTCTAACACAACCCCATAATTCTAACATGTATGAACAGTAGAAGCTATGATCTTACTGGGATCCGTGCTGGTGGTAACCGCTGAGCCACCAAAATTGCAGCTGGTAGGGATTGGATTCTTCTGATAGTAACTATTGAAGGCGTATGAGGCGTGATCACGAACCGTGGCCGGCATGTAGCAGCTACCGCCCGGCTGAATGGCTGAGCAGTCAGCCCCACCATGGCCGCAGGCATAGTCCAACGCTAACTGCAATGCGTTTTGCGATGCAGATTGGGTGGCCACACACCAGCTCCCGGCCGGTGAGTTTGCTGCTGGTGGAGTCATAACTGGACTCATGATCCTTGGAGAATCCGGGTCAGATTCCGTCGGGTTTAGCATTGGAGTTGTTGTAGTTGGAGTGGAGGGAAGAGTTGTTGGAACTGTTGTCATTGGGGTTGTGACATCCATCTGCCTAGTGGAAATCAAGGTAGTTTCTTGAATTGTTCTGTTGTCATGGTGCGGTAGCTTTACGTGACTAGTTGCTTCCACTGAACCTGGAAAAGCAAAAGCCAGAATTCAAGAAAAGAGGGCAAGAAGTAGTGACTTGTTTGGAGAAAGAAAATTATGCCAATTGCAGCTTACCTGGTAGGCCTAGAACAGCAGCAAGATGAATGAATGAAAGACAAGTGATGATAGTTCTTCTGCCCATGAGGATTGTAGACACTCTTCTTCTTCTTCTCTCCAGTTTCTAGTTTGGGTGTGGAAAAGAGGACAAGATGTCAATCCAAACACACATGATTGCCTTTGAAAAGGGCACACTTTGTGTCCTTCTGATATGTATGTAGAAAAAGTAAACACAGAGAGAGAGGGAGTGTGTGTGGTGTGTGTAAAATGGAGGTTGAGACATAAGGAAAGAATAAAGTGGGAAAAAGGGGGTGGAGAGGTGGGAGGAGGAGAGGAAAAGTTGAATGAAAGAGGGAATAGTTTGGAATATGGGTGGGGTTGAAGTATTGATGATGGTAATGATGGCAGATGATAGTTGCTATTTCACTTTTCCCCCCTCTTTCCCACTTTTGCTATTTCAGTACATGTGGAATGGGGAGGATTCATTTCTATCCAATTGGATCTTTTAGTTTTTGTTTTTATTATGGATAAATTATAACAACTTCTTCTAAAGTTTGATATAATTATAAATACCTCCCGTTGTTTAAAAAATTATTAATACCTCCCTGATTTTAACGGTCCTCTAACAATTAGCCCAATTCATTAGGTTTTCATCCATTTTTTATGATAAATTGATCAAAATGCCTTTATGGATAAAACATAATAGTTTTATTTACTTTTATTTTTTAATGGACTAAATAGATAATTTTTTTTTATAATTCTTATTTTTTTTCATCCACCCCGTTTGATTTTTTTTTATGTATTTTTAATTTTTTAAATAATATTAAGCACAAAGTTGACAATTTCATTTCGCTATCGAAGAATTACATAATTTCATAAAATAGCAGAGTAGGTATTCGTAATTTTTCAAACAACGAGGGGGTATTCGTAATTATGCCAAACCTCCGAAAAGATCGTTGTAATTTACCCTTTAATTAATATAAAAAAACATGCAAGCAGCCTCTTGTGATACGAAATATGTGTAAATTATTTTTCTATAAAAAAATAAATACCAAATTACTTCCTTATTCTTTTTAAAATGGAGTTACTTATCCTTTGAGAATGAATTGTGTAATACATACGCCCCTCTCACAGCTAGACATAATTTCTAGAATAAAAAAAGATTATTTTTTTATATAAATATATATAATTGTGACAATATTAAAATTATTATTAATTTTTTTTATCATTAATTTTCTATTTTCTTGTAGTGCCTTTTTTTAAAAAAATTATTTAATGAAATAGGTGTAACAAAATTTTAAATTATTGACACGTGCCATCGAGTGTGCTTCAATCTAACAATTCTAATTATGTTGGTATGGAATGATTTTGACCATCAAATACAAAGTGCTGGTTGGGTAGTAATGTGTCTATTCAACTTTATAAACAACTTTTTTTTTTTTTTTTTTTTTCATTTTTCCAGAGAGTTTGGCTTAGCTACCTTGTCAAGTTTTGCCTTTATTGTTGGAGAAGGTAGCGATCGTGTGCGCTAAACTACACGTTTTCTAATGTTTCCTAAGGTACAAACAATTATTGAGTAGTAAGTCAACATATACCTTCTCTTTTCCTTTTTGTTTTTTTGTATAAAAAAATTTGAGCGATTTCGATTCTGATCATTGTCATAGATTGACGTATCTTTTGAGAAGAGGAAAATAGCATTTTTTGTTACGAATCTTAAAATTAGTAGGTACTATATTTTTTGCCCGTTAATTATGATATTCTTATTACCGCATTTCAATACATATTGAATACAATATCAAAATACTGAGTCCAAACTGTTGGGGTGTCCCTTAAGGGACAATGTTATTAATGTTTAACATGTTTTCTTTTCTGTTAAAACACTAATAGAATTTGATGAAAGGACTAAAATCGAGAAGTTTTATGATTCATGGGATCATTAATGACAAGTTCATAACTAATGGGATAAAAAATATACTGTCTCTAAGATCCGAGACGAGAAATACAATATTTCCTTCCAGAATCATAAGTCGTTTATTGAGACAGTTGCGATAATCCACCCACTCAATTTTCACCTAGACAAAGAAAATCAAACATATAAGCTTATGTGTGATAGGAAGTGGAGCAAACATGTTTTGCCAATGGCCAATGAATAACAAGTGCAAAGAGTAATGGTTTGAACTTTTTTGTTGTAGTAGTTTTGCTCTGTTCAGATATTGCACTGTAACAAAGGGATATTTTACCATCATGTCAATGGAGATTTATAATGTCTACCATGTTATATCTTTTCTAATAAGAATAACTAGTTACATATATATATGAAAAAATGAAAGCTACCCTGTAATATGAATAATGTACAAAATATTCCTTATTAAAAAAATATTAAATTGTCTTTTTGTATTATTAAAATTAAAGTAATTTATCCCATTAGAGAGAGAGGCATTGTGCACGTGACCCTATTAGGACTGTGCACAATTTTTCAAAGTAAAATACTATTTTTTTTATATAATATAGTATATGTACAATTTATTAATATTTATAATATATATAACTATTTATTTAAAATTAAAAACACTATTTTACGTATAAAATAGAATATTTTAATAATATATACTTTTTAATTAAAAAAATAACTCTGAACTGGCCATCGTGGCCCATCCTCTTCATCCTCCAATGCATTGCCTCCTTGCTCCACCCAAATAACCGTCCTTTACCCCAACTTTTAGCGTCGTCGCCGCCTCCCCCTTCCCCAACTCTCACCCCTAAAGTCTATTGTCTCCCTCTTCCCCCTAACCCATTGCGGCCGCCCCCCTCCCCATTCCCCCCAAACCCCATCTTCGGGCCCCTTCCGCATTCCACCAAAACCCGTCGCCAGCCTTCCCTTTTCGCTCCTTCTATGTATGTTTGCATTTGTTTAGAGATGATTTAAAATAATATAAAATAAATATTGTATATTTGATATTATATTTTGAGAGACAAAAAATACTGTTTATTGTCAAATTATGTCTTTTTTATATTTATTGATATATGTATGAGATGGGCTAAAAATAAAACTAAGCAAAGCTTACTTTCCTCAGTTTTTTTTCTTTCTTTTTTTTTTTAAAAAAAAAGCATTTGATATCTAGAGTCCATATTTGTATCAGGTCAATTGGAGAAGGCATCCTAATCAGGGTTGTTAACTTGAACTAAATCTTTATTCAAGTGGATTGGAGTTGCTTCTGCTCCAACCACTATAAACTATTACGACTTAAAAATCATTACAAATCAATACTATCTATAACAACTGAAGCGACCGCCATAAATCAAATTTTAATTATAATGGTTAATCAACATCTATCATTATTTTACCAATGATCAAAATATTTACTACGATTCCCAACTATAGCTAATGTGTTGTCCTTGTCTGTTGAAACAACGGCTAAATAATCATTAAACAACCATTATTAATTAATATTCACCGTAATTTTTCATTTTAATCATAACAATTAACCCCAATAAAAAGACTCATATTTTTCGTTAGTTCTTTAAATCTTTTACAAGATGCATTATTCCCACAATTTAAATTACATTATCACATATAGTAGAATCACACAGCATGATATAATTAAAAAATAAAAAAAAGGAAAAGAAAAGGGAATAATCATGTTCTTTTTTCTAAAAAAAAAAAAAAAAAAAGAAAATTAAAGAGAGATGCTTTGATAGATCACCATAATTACGGCTACCCTCCCTTCCAATTAGGGTTCTTGATTGTTGCCTAGTTATTGGCCCTATAGTCCTACACCACTTTGTTGAAAATTGTCTCTCAAGCAGCGGTGGATGTGTCCGAATCCTGACCCGATTCTGTACTTTTGACCCACTGATATGCAATTTCTACACTTACACCAACAGTATATAATATAGTATTTGTTGTGCTTCTTTTGATGATAAAATAAAGTGACATGATCTTGACTATTGGCCTGTCCTTTAGTATGAAAATAGTTCAAGTATGAACTGTATAATGTATTTCATAGAAGCAGCAACTGTTGAAATTTTGAATTTTTCATTGGTGGTATTTGTCTAGGGTGTTGCTAGGTTTGGTTCTATTCGAATATTGGGATCACAATGCAATATTCTTAGAAGAAAAAAAATATTATTGGCTATAATATTAATAAATATGATAAAAAATCATAAAAAATAATAATTATTAATGTCGGTTAAATAAAATTGATATAAAAAACTAATTGTTTCATTATGGTTTTTTCTTTTTTTTTTCATAGCTAAGAGTTATAGTAAAAGCATTTGCTGATGATGCACCCTGAAATTATTTAGGCCAAATCCACAAACTAGGCATATTAGCCCAGCTGACGCTGGCTCATCAGCAGGACGGATAAGGGCCTACTAACAGGACAGATAAAGCCTACTAGTAGAACGGATAAAGCCCATCAACAGGGAAGAAAGCCCACAAGCTTACCTGTTATTTTACTGGAGTGACACGCCAAAGAAATATGCCCATTTTAGTTGGACATGTCACTATATAGTTGGGAGGACACATCGTATAGCTTTCTAACACATTTGTATACGTTATCCTAAACTATCTTCAAGCGGTTCCAAGTAAATTGGTGGCAAATAAGCTGGGAATCAGCAAGTAACCAATTTTCTCATTTTAAGATAGATATGGTAGGGTTCAGTCTAGCTCACGTATCTAAGTGAATATTTATCCAAATTACAAATGGTTTGTTTTGGATGATAGCCAACTCAAAGGATTTTCCAACGGCGTACGAAACTCCACAACAACCCCCGTATCCTTCTCTGTACACGTTTATAAATAGAGGTCTTGTGAAGTCATTTGTTAACAGCATTCTTCATACTCAATCTCTCATTTATTCTCTCAATTTCCTCTTGATTTTTAGGCTACTTTGAGCCTATATTTTGCACTTGCACTCCATATAAATATTTATCACTCTCATATCATATTTTATCATTATTCTCACTTTAGTTCAAGTTTTTCTTTTTATTTCTTTATAAGCCATTATTGACTTAAGCATAGGAGTGCCAACATCTGTTTTGCAGGGTTAGTCCTCCAGTAATCTTAGAATTTCATAAAGATCCTTCGATTCTTGTGGTGTGGCCAAATTTCTGGTATGCATCATTTGTCATGGTTAAAATATTTTAGCCATCCTCGCAAAAACCACGACCAACAACCATTGCGTGACAATGGTAAATGCTAGTCACTATGGCTATTTATTACTAACCAATTACATGTGGTTCTTGTAGTGATTGCTTGAATATATATGGTATCGGGAGTCTAACTCGATTGGCAAAGTTGATTTCTGATCACGATTAAAAAGTTGTGTATTTTAATCTATGAATGTGAGTATATATAACTATTTTTATTTTGTTGTCTATTTGTCTCGTTAAATGTATTCGTTGATTTGAATTAATTTTTTAATTTGAAAGTATTTAATGATGTAAAGAAGAAAAAAAGGGACCTCATTTGATTAATTCAAAATAAGATAAAACATTAAAACTATTATCTGAGGAGATGTCACTTCCTTTATCAAAGTTATGGGGCTAATTTGCGGAGTTTTTTTTTGTCAGAAAGTTATTTTGGAGTTTTAGGTATTCTTTACATACTGAACTTTGTCAGTTTTGGGTACAGACACCATTTTGTCAAGGATCGTTTGAGCTCATTCACCAATAAGGTACACGCTTTAGAAGAAAAGCATAAAGGAAGTTGATGGACATATTAATAGTATTTATTTATTTGCTAGAGTATAAAAGTAATTTTCTACATCATACAATACATACATATACATACTAAATTATAACACTTCAAGTACCTTATATATATTATATTTTTTAAAAAAATTCACTATTCATCATTCGACAGACAACTATACAAAAATTCTCTTTTTAGAAAAAACCTAGGCTTGGGAAGTGTTAATACGTCGAGGGTAATTTTTTCATTCACTTCTCCACTCAAAACCACATCCATATCATTCGTGCTGTTTGTGGGAAACTCTTACCCCGGCATTGAGAATGCAAACTAGATCTCGAACTCTCGATTTTAAGGTTGTGAATGCTGCCCATGTAGCATATGACCCCGTGACAAGCCCCACCACTCTATGAACAAACCCCACTTTGTGGAATAACCACACCACCCTATGAGCAAGTCCTATCTCCACCATAGAGAGAATCACCCCTTTGGGGTGATCCACTTCAAGAGACGATGATACAATTGCAAGAAGTCTTACTTGCTCTGATCCGTGATGCATCCACTGGAGTTGCCGCACAAGCAGTAGCCTAATCACAGCCAACCACCCCATGAACCCACCTCCTTCTTCTTGTTGTCAAAGTGAAGAATCATCCTCGGCTCCCCAGGAGGATGAGCAGAGGCGAGAAGAAATGAATAGCAAGGTCTCTCCAGCTAAAGTTGCTCAAAACCAAGAACAAGATCTCCCTAATCTCGGAAACCCTCTGCACTCTTGCCCTCAAGGGAAGTGTAGGATCCTTATCTGTCATTGGCCGTAGCTCCACCAAAACGCAACCCTTTCTCCTCCGCCATCTTAGCCAAGGCATTTCCAGTTGGCGTGAAAGTTCAAATCTTTCAAATATGACAGAATGCGAGATTCACAAGAACACTTGAACAAATTCTGTGCTAAGATTGGTATGACTTCAGTGATAGCATTTACTGCAAAGCCTTTTGCACTACAATCTCGAAGCGTGCTCTTACGTGGTTCAACCAACTACCGGAACCATATTTAGCCTTGAGCAGTTGACTTAATGTTTTTTGCATCACTTTTCCATGAACGAGAAAATCCCAGTAATTGTTGCATACCTTTTCACCATAAACTAGAAGGAAAATAGTCATTAAGAGATTACGTTCAAAGATTTTTGGAGGCAGTACATGAGGTGCCGCACATCAACCACGAGTTGTTGGCCAATATTATCCAACAAAACTTGCTTCTTGGAAGGTTTAAAGAATCCATGGCCAGAAAGCCCCTTAGCACTTTAGAAGAATTGCTCCTACAATTGTAGAAGTACATCATAATTGAACAGTTAAAGGCTATGGAGCCTACCTCCGATGTTAAGAGGAAGGGTAAAGAGGAGGAGAAAGAGTTGAAGAAGGAGGAATGTCGACACTTACCTCCCACTGGGTTTATCCAGTACACCCCCTTTTATGCCACAAGAGGGAAAATATTAACACTGGTGGAACAACAAGAATTGATCTACCAGTGGCCAAGACAAATGAAAGACAAATCAAGAAACAAATGTCCGAAAAATATTATCATTTTCATCATGACAGGGGCATACAACTGATTGATGTCATCACCTCTACAACAAAATAGAATAATATAACGAGGGCAAGTGGCCACCTCGAGAGTTTACATCAACTCACACTCCTCATGATGATAATCTTCCTACATAAGGCCAGTAGAAAGAGACTCCCTCGTCACAAAGTAGTAACCAGAAGTTCGCATGCTAGGAAAAAGTTTGCCACCAAATTTTTTGTCGAAAAAATATTACATGCAATGCACATGTGATATTTTTTACATATACACATCATGTGATATTTTTTTCTGACGGAAAAATCAACAAAAAAATGACCATATATGGCAAAATGCAAATTTCGTGAAGTTAAAATAGTAAGTTGACACAAAATTTTTTTTTAATGATAAAATGTAAAAACAAACATAATCGAATGACAAAATATAATTTATCCATTCTTTTATTTCAAGATACTCCAAAATGAAATCAAACTACCATTGATTTCCCGAAATCCCCCAATCGACGGTTGAGATGCAAGCGGGAAATCACCTCTTTCCCTGTAAACACTTGGCAGTTCCAGCAAAACTCGCCTCACCATATCACAAATCGTAACTTACCACTCCCCAACACACACACGCTAGCACACTAGCACAAACGACCATCTACCGCACTAACATCAAATACCCATTTGAAGTCGCTACTTTCTGGAAGAATTCATCAAGCAATTGATTCTGGTGAGTTCCACCAGCAGCACCGCGCGGGGAAAAGGAAAAAGAAGCAAGAAATCAAGAATGCTGTCATCCAACAAGAACAAAGTGTTTGAGAGTTTAGCTTTCTTAATTTTCTGGTTTGTTCATTATATTTCATCTGTAGAATATTCTGATGCTTGATTTATGTATCTTTGATGTGTTATGGATTTATTTCTGATTACCTGGACGCAGCCCAAATTGCTTGGCTTGATTGCAGTTTCTGTTAGTCTGCTGCTTTATAGGGTAAATTTCATGTTACACATTTGGGGTTGTGGTGCATTGATTGGGGATATGATGATGTTTTAAAGGGAAAATATATGTGATGATGTTGTAAAGTGAAATGCTGACAGTGTTTAATCTAATGGTTCATAATTCAATCTTGGTTCAAAGTTTCGGCCGATACCATCTATCCACCCATATGTATTACCTTCTAATGAAACTGGGTAAGTTCCCAATTGGATGACATGATGTGAGTCGCTTTACATAGATGCATGTATCTGAAAATTAACAATGCAATGATGCTGGTTATGCTTATGCCCTGTACCATTTGGTCCTGTTATGTATAATCATGAATTCAGATAGAAATTTATGCTTTGATGATTGGTCATCGTGGTGTCATATTAATAGATATTGGTTGACAATTGATGTTATCTCCAATTTTGTATTATTCAAGTAGTCTAGAACTGTTTGGAAATAATCTTTACACCTTACAATCCCATGATAAGGCTTCAATCAGTACTTTTTTCAGGCAATTTATATATTGGGATTTAGCATGAAAATATTGATACTATTTGCTGGTTATGACTATACTTGTGATCTATTCTAGTTTTCCTGGAAATGAGGGAAATGGAAAATTTAAATATATCTCTGATCTATCAATAAGTCATATCTCAAGTGCCAAGTATATTTTATCTTAGGTGTTTGCCATTGATAGCGGGAGGTATTTAGTATGGCAAAATTACATCATCACTTACACTAAGTAACCACTAAAGTTAGCCCACATCAGGTGGAAAAACTGTACTGGACTCTAAACTGTGATCTGCTTTGAGATCATCAATTTTTCTGCACTTGTCTTAATGAACTAAGACATTTTTATCTTACTTTCTTTATTTGTTCGCCAGATGTTGAAGCTTGTATATTCGTTATTTTGAGGTTTCTGAGTACATTTTCTTGCTTCAATCTGAAAGAAAGGATATATGACTTTTGAGAGCAAGGATAATCCTGCAACAATGAGCAGTGTTACGAAGAAACAAGAAAATCAAAAACATCAATTTTCTAGGGATGTCATGTTGGGTAGTGAGTTATGGACAAATGGGCTAATATGTGCTTTTGAGTTCATAAGAGGCAATAGGAAGCTACTTTCTTCAGGTTCTGGCTTAAAAGCTGACAAGTCACAGAAGCCGGTATTAAAATCTCAATCGACTAATCTCTTGACCCAACATTTATGTAAGTACAACAATTCTGGATCATCCCTTCAAACAGATTTAGAAGATATTCACATTGATACTGCAGACGGTCAATCTCAATGTCAAGAGCACCATTTGGGCTGTTATCATCCCCGAGAAAGAAATTATTGGATGCCAATAGGCTGGGAAAGGATTTCTGAACTCATTCTGACGGTGCAAGTTGACGCTGATTGGGCCTCTCAACCCATTGAAATAGCTGATGAAGATGACATAACTGTTGCAGATGTTGCAGCTCCCTACTGGGAACGTCCTGTGGGGCCCACTTGGTGGTGCCATGTAAATGCAAGTCACCCTTTTGTCAATTCATGGTTGAGTAATGCTCAATGGTTACATCCTGCAATCAGCATTGCCTTGCGAGATGAGAGTAAGCTGATAAGTGAACGTATGAAACACCTCCTGTATGAGGTAATGTTATTGTACAGAATTTCACTGTGTTCTCTAACTAATACCAACTTACACAGTGATGGAATAGTTTCCTATATCACTAGATAACTGGCAATGTTTTTGCTACATTCATGTACAGTTAACTGATTTGGAGTTTTTGGAAAAAAATAAAAGCTTTGACTTCCCTTTTCCTTTTTTGATTTTATTCATCGGATTTTGTATCATGTGTTTCTTTCTCCTTTTTTGTTTTTCGTTTGGTTTGTGTGTGTGGTGTTTCATGGGGCAGGGCAAGACGAGGGAGGCAAATGTTGGCAAAGCAGCTACAGGTTATTTAGCTTCTTAGGGGATCTAATGTTGTAATATACGAAGGTATGAAGTACTTAGGTTCTCCAAACGAATTTGTAAAGGAGTTTCCATAGACTTGGTAAATATACTCTAATATGTCTTCATGAAAAATCAATCCTAGGTTGTATTATGACAACCTCGGTTGTTGTAAAGACATTTGAGTCTCATAATTGATTGATAAAGTACGTTGAAACACTTGTTGAATTATGACCAGTAAAAAACTTACATTTATGGGTGTACCTTGCATCTCTAGTGAGGTCGAGTCATAAGCCTCAATTAATATCTTGGTTATAACACTTGGAAAGAATTCCATGCCTTCTGAACTGGGAGGTTTTCTTGAAAAAAAGAACTAAAAAAGCAGAAGGGGAAATCTTATTTCCTTATTCGATGAACACCCAGTTGTATGCAAGACTTGCCTTTATGAACAGGTTCCTGTTAGAGTTGCTGGTGGACTACTGTTCGAGCTGTTAGGCCAATCAGTTGGTGATCCTGTTGCGGAAGAAGATGACATCCCAGTCGTTATACGATCTTGGCAAGCACAGAACTTTTTGTTGACTGCGTTGCATGTTAAAGGATCTTCATCACACACTAACATTTTGGGTGTTTCAGAAGTTCAGGTTTGTTCATGTTTCACCAAAGAATGTAGGCAACAGGCCTCCACCGTTCTTATCTCAAAACATTCAAGCTAAATATTCCTTGCATCAGTACTGGGATCTCATGATTAAATTGGATCAGGAATTGCTTGCGGCTGGAGGTAGTAATATACCACGATCAAGTCATGAGGTGATAGCCCTCCTTGCTTGTCGCCTTGCCCGTTGGGATGATAGGTCAAGAGTTATCTCTTTCCTTTCATTTACGTAAACTGTAACTGTTTTGCACACCTGATATTTCAATGCATGAGGTTAGATACATGCTTATGCTGTGCTAAACTCATCAGCTAAGGTGTTAATATAGCAAATGGTCTTAGAATCATTTATACTTCTTTATTCCTTCAGCAGAATGCTTCCACATCTCGAATTTCCTTCTCCTTACCTTCTCAATAATTCGACAAATTATAGGCAATTTATTAACGGCATTGGCTGCTGTACACCAGAATGTAATACCTGGATATTATGTATGCTTCTATATTGCTAGACTATAACTCATCAAATTCTTCTATTTTTGAAGTTCACATTCACAATGATTTCAATGTGTTTATCTTTCTAGATTATTTCGCAAATACATTTTTGGGGCAGCAGATGAAGTTGAGTTGAAGTTCATGAATAGGTATTTTCATTGGTTTAGGTTGTGATAAGAATTTTTATTACTTCGAACGATTTAATTTTAGTCCATTTTGCTTACTAGCAATAAAAAGTTTCATTATTTTCAACAGGAGAACTCATGAGGACATGCATATGTTTAGCATAATTCTGAACCAGGAGATTAGAAGACTTTCAACAGAGGTATGCTCCCATGATCGTCATGAAAAGCCAATTTGGTATGTGATGAAACTGAACCTTTTGTCGTTGATTGCTTCTGAAAATAATTAATGAATAAATTAGATTCTCTGAAAATCACATAATAACACTTTTCATTTGGGTGAATAGCAATTTATCCCCCTGTGATATTAAAAATGAGCACATTACCCCCCTATGAAAAAAATATAGCAATTTACCTCCCTATACTTTTTAAAATGAAGCAATTTACCTCCTTATATTGGGAGGTAGATTGCTTCATTTTAAAAATCATAGGGGGTAAATTGTTGTATTTTAAAAATATAGGGAGGTAAATCGCTATTTATTTTTTCACAAGGGGGTAATTTGCTCATTTGCGATATCACAAGGGGGTTGCTTGCATTTTTCCCTTTTTCATTTACTGTTGTCTAGATATTATTGTGCAAGAGAGTTGTTCTTGTCTCACCTAATCTCTCTAAAAACATTAGTAGTTATTTATAATTTTATATTTGAAAAATTTTAGCACCCGCAATGAGTGTGTCCATGATGCCAAATAGTCAGTGCCGCATGGCGCACAATGGCGCCAAGGGTTCCTGAAGCCATGGCGCATGGCGCGCGCCTTTTTTCGAAGGATGGCGCAAATATAAGAAATAATCTATATGTTTATATAATTAGTATTATTTTGACTAGATTAATGTATAAGGAGTTAAATAAAACATATAAAACAACAAATTCAACATAACAAAATTTCATATAATTAGAATGACCAATGTTGAACCATTGAAGGATAGCAAAAGTCCTAAAGATTCAAACGAATCCCAATTAGTTTATCAAAAAAGGAGAAAGATAAACTGAAGAAGAAGAGGCAGCCGCAGAGGAAGAACGAAAGAAAGAAGAGGCAAGAATGAGCAAGTTACTCATGCACGCAGAGCAGATTATTTATTTATGCTGGAATTTCCTTAATTATAAGGTTTTTCTTTTATTGGATGGGCCCAGGCCCTTTTTCACAAAGCCGCGCCTGGGCAACACCTGAATGGCGCCCAGGCGCGCGCCATAGGCCGTGAATGGCGCGAGGGCTGCGCCTCTCACGCGCGCCATGGCGTGCGATTAACTACACAGCATGATGCTAGTAATAATAATAGAATGGGTTAAATGCAATTTAGCCCCCTGTGATGAGTAAAATGAGCAAATAGTGAAAAAAGAATTAGCAAATTACTCCTTTATGTTTCAAAAAATGATGCAAATTACCCCCCCTATCTAAACCATTGATAGGGGTGTAATTTGCTTCATTTTCCAAAACGCAGGGGGTAATTTACTATTTTATTTTTAACAGAGGGTTTTTTTGCTCATTTCTCATATCATAGAAGTAAATTGTATTTTTTCCATAATAGAAATATCTTCAGCATGTATAGAACCCTCTATAAATAAATCGCAAATACATAATTTTGCCTCTATTAATCTTTGTTCTCTCTTTTCTGCACAAAGTATATACATCAATGTACATGGAATATGCATTTATTCTGTAATTAAGGGGGTTTTGATGTATTATTCAATATTCCTCAATGGAATGTTCTTCTGCTCAGGGTGGTAATATAGTAAGGAGTTTTCTTGTAATTATTCCTTGATGAAATGTTTTCTTGTTCTTACAGGTGATTAGAGTGAAGTGGTCTCTACATGCGAGGGAGGAGATTGTGTTTGAACTCCTCCAACATGTACGGGGGAATGCAGCAAGGATTTTGCTGGAAGGAATAAAAAAGAGCACAAGGACAATGATTCAAGAGCAAGAAGCAGTTCGTGGTCGCTTGTTTACAATACAGGATGTCATGCAGAGTACTGTTCGTGCATGGTTGCAGGTTCCACAAGCTTCTTTATGCTCAATATCAACCTATAGATTTCTTAAGAGATAATGATTGATATGGTACAATTAGATACTTATGTGTTTGTTTGTTTTTGGTGGCGAAGGTTAAAAAGAATGACCAGTAACTTCTTAAAAATGAGATTCCTTCACTTCTGGTTACCATGTCAAGTAAATTCTAAAATACTGAAATTTCTGTAGATTTGAAAATGATCTTTCAGTTCAAGTGAAAATTCACTATTTGAGCCATCACACAAAACGGAAATATCTTCTGGTTTAGAATGTGGTCTGATCAGCTTGCTTACTGACTTGTTCTGATGTTAATGAACATGTGTTCCTCATATTGTTTGACATTGATTCAACTGATCTATTCAAGGAAAATAGTGGAAAACGAATATACTGAGGACATAGTGGATAAAATATCATTTTTGAACCTATATGGCATGCTTGGGTTAACCATTTTTGGAGATAAGTACTAGAAATCTGAAGATCTATTTCCCACTTAATTACCTGCTCAAAATGACAGCTTCCATTGAAATTGTTGAGAAATTGATAACTAATGAGTTGTGGCGGATTCCAAATATGTCGGGACTATCTTATGATTAGGTGGAAAGTAGTTTCAGATGAGTGAGGGTCGGGCAAGTGAGTTGTGAATGCTTATAGCTATGTCATAAAGAATTTTACAGCAGACAGTGGATCTATTATTCCAAAGTTCTTCCTCTGCTCTTGCAAGCTTGAGGCCAGTAAATTCCTCCTAGATGTATGAATACATTGAACCTTATGTGTTCCTTGGAAGGTTTATATTCTCTTACACTTGATACCTGGTAGAGTACTTGGTCTTAGAGTTGTAAAAAGTTCATTCCTAATAAGACATATTTTAGTGGCAGGTTGAGAGTTTGAGGAGATCATGTTAATAAAAGAAACATCAAATCACATTAATAGTCAATAAGTCTATATTCAAATATCTCTTCATACCTAAAGTTAAAATCATGACTTTATGGTCCCTCAAGTTTAATATGGTTCCACTTCCATGCTTTTTAGCACTTTCTAGGTGATGTTTCCCAGAAAACAGTCATATGCTTGTGCATACTGCACCGGACTCCTAATTTTTCACGTGATTCATTTTACTCAAAAACTAAAAGAGGGTAAATGTTTAAATGTATTGTATACGTGCATATGGGTCAAACATATAATTTACTGAAACTTTATAGTAAAATCATTTTTACCTTTAATTTAATCTATGTAACATGGAGTCATTAATAAAAATTAAAGTAATTTTTCCTCTTTGATGATCATTTAGTTCTACTTTCACAACAATACCACATTACTAAATTTTTTTATTCTCAATTCTCAAATGAAAAAAGCAAGATTTATTTTAAAAGTTGTTTAACATGTTATGTTTGAGCCCATAATATTGAGAATTTTTTTTTATTGTAATAAAGTCACTTAATGATAAACTTATAAAAAAAAAATAATGTCATCATTAATATAATCTATCAATTTTAGTCTTATACCCCCCAAGAAGAAGAAATGATCTATTAATTTCTCTGTAAAAGCTCTAGGGTAATATAATGCAAAAGCCAGAAAGTCTTAGCGGCGTAAGAATAAAATTTAACGACTAAGTTTATTGGATAAGTTGATTGAATCTGCTTTCAAGACTGAGAAATATGTTCAATAGTCCTTCAGATATAAAATTTCACTTAAGGATCCTTAGTTTACATGCCTCTAAAAGAATTACTCACCCAAAGTGCAAATTACTCAGTTAGTATTTAGTAATTTTGAAGATTTTGTTTTACTTTTTTATATATATATATATATTTTTATTAAATTACTTTATTGAATCATAAAACTTTATAAACTTAAAAAGAGCATGTTAATTTACAAAATGAATCTTTCTTTTCATTTTCGAGAAGATTAATTTCCAGTCCAAATTATGGTATTTCATACAAAATGTGGAATTAAATAATTATATCTAAAGTCGAATAATAAGTTTACTTCCATTTTTCAAATTAGTTACGACATAGTACTTAAGTTAAATTTTAGAAGAAAAATAAATACCACTTTACATTTTTCCTTAAATTGGATATTTGAATCAAGCTCTAATATATCTTAATTTTGACCCTGTTAATTCGGAGACTTAAATGGAACTTTCATATTCTACTTTGATCATTTTGCCCCAAAAAGCATGATGCACCGTGCACATGACCTTTTTCAGGCAAAAATTTCCACAGTGATTTGATATTAAACCTAAAGTTAAGTAATATCAGGATGCTTTGCCTGAAAAAAATGGAGTAAGTCGTTTGCTTTGAGAATATAAAGTGATGGCATTTTAAGAAATTTTGTAATGCCAAATCAATTTGTGGCTACAGAAGTTTAGGCAAATCATAGATGGAAGTCCTGAAGAAATGAGAAAAGCAAGACATATGTAGTTGAAAACTCTGTGATAAATAGGATTGATATAGAGAATCAGGCGGAAAATTAATGAATAAAGTGTGTAGTTAACTGTAGTAATTGAGAATTTGATACTACTTTCTTATGCATGTTAAATGTCTATGTCTCAAGTGTTTAAATATCATAAAGTTTTCACAGGAGTGTCACCTTCACATGCTGACTTGATGGAGGGCCGGGACAAGGATAGGCCCAACACCAATGACTGTTTTTTTTTCTACTTTCCTATTGGACTTCTATCGTCCCTAGGTTCCACATTAACTTGAAATGTAGATTTAGTGATTGATGTTTGGGAATTTCTCCAAGCGATGCTATATGCTTCTGGTGTATGTTAAATATTGTAAATCTATTCAGGTTCTGGTTCCTGGTCGATATACTTAATCCTGGTAGAGAACTTTGGTTGTGCTTTCAGTATTTCCTTATTTTGAGGTCTTGGTGGATATTTATAGTGAAGACTAGAGCATGCATGTGGTTGTTGGTACAGTTTGTGGTTTTAACTGTAGACATGTTTAAGCGAACGAGATCCAGGTTGTGCTAAAGATTTGTTTGTGTACCACTGATGGCTCAGGTGCCATGGTTACTTGAGAATGTAGCAACTTTTCAGAACAATAGACAATCTTTGGGAGCATGAATTTCGTATCATGTCAAGGTTGGGTTCTACATAGTAATAGGCTTCTGGTGTCTCTCCATTACACAAGTTCTAGGATTTCTTAACACTTTGTGCATGCTCTTGTAATCGGTGCAGTTTGAGGCAAGAAATATAAGGATATTCTGCATTAAGTTACAATTTCCTGTTGGTGGCTTAAATTTCGGAAGGCTGAAAGTTACAACTTACAATATTTGAGAAGAAAACACAATCAAAATTTCAATTGGCTGTTGTTAGCTGATGTGGCAGATCCAACCTTTTATTTTACATTTCCCCCCTACATGTTCACACTTGCTATAAATTTCCTCAACAAAATTACATCACTTCACTTCTTTTACTTCTTTTACGATTCAAATTTGGGTAAAAGAGTGGATCTGCAATCCTTGTAGTGGCAGGAGCATATATTAGAGAATTAATTACATACAAATTGTTGTCTTGGCTCTCCATGATATGAGAAGTATATTATTTTCTTTCTGTTTATGTATGTGTTTCTATGTGTTTATTTTTCTTTCTTTTTGGGTTGGAGGGAGGGAACATCATGACTTATAATCCTTGCATTTCATTGCAGTTTTCCATTCCCATAAATCTCTTAATTGCTGTGCTCATCCCCAAAAAGTCTAAAGACACTTAACTACAATCCGATGTTTCAGGATCAAAGCCTGAGAGTTCAACACAACCTGGGAGTATTTGGAGGTTGTGGCCTTGTTCTTTCCATTATCACTGGGCTCTGGGGCATAAATGTGGATGGGATCCCAGGATCTGATAGGTCCCCTTATGCATTTGCCCTATTCTCCTGCGCTCTCTTCTTGTTAGGAGCTGTGCTAATAGCAATTGGATTGATTTATCTTGGACTGAAAAGGCCGTTGATTGAAGAGAAGGCTGAGGTGCGGAAATTGGAACTTCAAGAGCTTGTCAGAATGTTTCAGCAGGAAGCTGAGTCTCATGCCCAAGTCAGAAAAACTCACTCGCAATCAAAATTATCTTATGGAGCTGAAGCCATACTTGCTGATGTTGACAATGTTATTCTCATTAATTAATAACTACATGGTTTTGTGTAATTTCTCCTTTTATAAATTTTCACTGATGACATTCTTCTGGTTGAAATTGTTAACCAATGTTATTGCTGGAACCTGAAAATCAGTCATATTTTTGTGGTAGATTATATTCAGGAAACTCTGCGTGCATATTAAATGCATGGTCTGCAGATAAGCACTTGGCAGAGTTGAGGTTTCCAATTTTCTCTGGCTAAGCTTCTGTTTAGCCTTGCGATTGAACAATCCAAATCTGCGTTTGGAGTGTAAATGAGTAATGTTAGAAACGATATGTTTCGCATTTTAAATGGACATTATGTAGAGCTTAGCTTTACACCTTTTATCTTTTGTAAGCAGATGAAAATAGCAAATTCTGGCGGAAACAATTCCACTTCAAATAAATAGAATCTAAGCTTTAACTATTCAGAAGACATGCAGATTTATTTACATTAACATAATAGCCCAAAAGCCAACACAGTTTGAGCTGGAGGGGCCAAAACACATTCAACTATGAATTGTGGGCCGCGCGAACGGAGGTCCCTCTACCACAAGTTATAGTGTAGGTTTGACCACTTAGGCCTACCTTAGATAGGCACCCTTTCCAAGTGCAACGAAGATCACCAACCTAGGCCATGGACCTTCTTGATCGTCCATCAACGTATGTTCACTCAACTCACCTCGTTCCTATCTATATTACTCTTCCAAACTCTACTAAAACTTCCAAATCGGTTGGGAATCTCATAAACACTCCTCAATTGCTTATACCAGAAACACATCAATGTTTACATGTTTGAAGAAAAATACAATGACAACATAAAAGTAAGGTGACAATGACATCAATGTCTCATATAGTAAACATACCGTGATCCATTTATGCAATCTTGTCCACAAGACTACAAATAGAAAGGAAAATATGTCAGGGATGAAACAAAAACAAAGCGATCATCATCCACCTTGAAAATGTTTGCTATTCTTGGCAGCTGATACAATGGGAAGTGTTGAAGAGACAGAACAATAAATAGGAGTTAGCAAAAACCAAAATACCATTCAATCCTTATCCTAGCATCTGTTCTTTCCTTGTCTAATTAATCTTTACATGTCCCATCTTTGAGATAAAACAAATAATCCATCCTTGGGAACGAAAATGGTGAAACGTTCAATCATTTTCATCGTTCTACTAGTGAGCGCCGGTGTTTTTCTGCTTGAATCGCCAGCAGAGGCGCTCACCTGCTTGGATATAATGCCAACCGTGATGCAGTGTGCATCTTTCGCCTTAGGCATGGTGTCTCGGCCATCCAGCCAATGCTGCAACGAGCTGAGCCGCCTTCATGGGATGGCTAGGACAACAGACGACAGGCGACAAGCGTGCAATTGCTTGAAGCAAATTGCTCCTCAGTATCCAGGTGCCATGGATGCTAATCTTCTAGCACTCCCACAATTGTGTCGTGTGGCTCTCTCCTTCCCGATCAGAAGGGACACTGATTGCAGCAAGTAAACCACCTTCTTCGTATTCTCTTCTTTCCATTAAAATTTGGTCGTATTCCTTCAAAAGCTTCACAAATATTTTATAAGATATTTGAGAATTACAAAGTGTTTGGTAAACTTTCTCGAAGACAAGCTTATATGTTTAAAAAGTAAGACGTTAGGAGCGTCCGCTAAGGTTGCTCAGATACTTGATCTATTTTTAAAACTTGAACAAATTCTTTCAGATTAATTACAAAATTATCATTACTAATATTTTATGAACCGAATCATTTTATTTTATTCAAACATTTCGAAAACTTATTTCTAAATTAAAACCTAAAATCTCATAAACTCCAATGGTGCATTTGAACTGATGGAATTTCAAATACCTAATAATAAATTCTTTGGATTTGTTCGGATTATTTTAAATTCAAAGGATTGGAAGCCTTTCACTCTATTTTTGAACTATATTTTGTTGAAAATTGATGGGTTTCAAATTCCTTTCGTATCGAGTCATTTCAAAATCATTTTCTATAAAATTCTTTTCTTAAATCCAAATCCATCAATCCAAAGATGTTGAAAATAAATTTTAGATACCTTCTTGTGTTTTTTTGTTGTCTATGCAGGATCACTTAGCTTGTGAAATCTCTATGGACATCCACCCTGTTCAGAGGCCGTTTCCGCATGCCAATACATAAGAAATAGCTGTAAAAACAATAAAGCTTCTATATGTGTTTTCAAGTCATTGTGCTTCACACACTGACTTTTTGGATATAAAAATAAATGGTTTTGTATTAAATTTTTCTTTATCAAGAACAAATTCTGCCTCCGATCCAACGTATGGAAATTCTAGGACCTGACTTAGCTAAATTTGAATCAATTATATGACAAGTACCACACATTTGTGATTGATATACAGTTAAAAAGAATGACCAGTCACATAACAAAATGTATATATAAACCAAATACATAATGGCTGCAAATCAAAACCAGGAAATTCATAAATTCTAGTAAGTGAAAAGAATCATTTAAGTTAATGAAATAATATAAATGAAATAGAAATATACTACGAGCTGATAATGAATTGGATTTTTTTCCTTATATAAAATAAATAATGTGAAAATTTTATATTCGTAGTTTGTATATATTGAACGAAATAGAAGATGCAATAATTTAAAATAAAAAAATCAATTCGAGCAAAAAGAACTATAGACACCGGGACTAGTTTTCCAGATGAAGAACCAATCACATGCAAGGATGGCGCCCATGTTTTGATCCTCAAGCCATTGTCCGAGCCTATGAAGTACAGTTTCTCACACTTATTCCCATGACGCATTCATGCTCATGGCTTTTTACTAGGCTTCCGATGCTGATTCGGTGGCCCAGCCCACCAAGAAACGTCGTGTATGTCGATGTTTTGGCTGCCGGAGACCATGGATATGCAGTCGTCTCCGGTGCGGATGTCGAAATCAATTTTTATATTCAAATAATAACTAACCAAATCAATTTTTTTATTCCATCTATCATATAGTACTGATTTCGACTTTGGCTCAACTCAATTCATTTAACTAGCCAAATATAGAGAAAAATACAATCCACTCGTAATATTGCAAATAAGCAAATTATCCTATATAAAAAAATAAAGGGTGAAATCCATTTTGACCCCCTGTGATATATAAAAATATCAACAATCCCCCTATAAAATTTTTAATATAAAAAATCACCCTCATGTTACGAATAAATAATCACACCGCCCCCTGGTCAATTTGAACCTATTTTTTTAAAAACAATGACTAAAATACCCCTTTTAGTCAAATGGTCAAACTAGGCCTATTAATATATAATTATTTTAATTTATAATATATATAATTTAATACTATTAAAATATATTTATAATATATATAATTATAATTTATAAAAAATTAAAATAATAATTATAAACCCCCCCCACCCCCCACCTGTCTTCTTCCCCACTTTTCCCCCGCCCCCTTCTTCCCCACTTTTTTCAAAAAATAAATAGCAATTTACTTCCCTATATTTTTTAAAATACAACAATTTACTTCCTTATATTTTTTTAAAATGAAGCAATTTACTTCCTTACAGTATATGAAATAGATTGCTTCCCTATATTTTTTTAAAATGAAGCAATTTACTTCCTTACAGTACATGAAATAGATTGCTTTTATTTTTTTAAACGAAATAATTTGCTCATTTTTAATATTACGAGAAAATAAATTGCTAAGCACCCGCCCAAAATACGCCGTTGTGGGCGTCTGATTTTGGAGACGACTGTCCATAGATTCTCTTGTTTGTCATTTCCTCACAAATTATCACACGAAAGAAAATTTCTTGTAATCTTTGTGGAGCAAGAAATATGAATAGGTGCAATGAACTGTGTTAGGGTCTGGTCCTTTTGTAGCCATTTTGTTCCAATCAATCAACAAATTTAGGTTGAAATTCCTGTCAAGTGGACCTTTCCTATCTTCACCCATAATGTCTTCTGATATCGACTGTGCGAAAATGAAATTGACTTCCTTTTCACATTTTTTGCCCACTTTGAATGGACTTCTGAAAGTACCTTTGCCTCATTCTCCCTTTCTTTTTATTTAATTTTTTAGTCTATGGAAATAAGAAACTTAATTACAAATACAGACAAAAAGTATCTATTTTCAATTCAATAAATGAATCGCGGGAAAAAAATAATAGTGAACAAAGATCCGACTTACCTAGAAAGATTATATATATACATATATTAGTTATTGTCGCACACGATTCTCACCTGCATATTAAAAAAACTTTAGTGTGAGATGATGAGAAAAAAGAAATTTGTAAAAAGAACAACTTATAATTATAAATTGTAATATATGTGGAAAAGTAAGGTAAGAGATAAATGTAGAGTAGTAGGTAATTAAGGAAAAAAATATAATTGTGAAACTATCATAAAAATAATAAAATTACTAATTTAACCAAATTTTTCTAAAAGGAAGAGATTAGATAAAGGATAATTTTGAATATTCAAAAATTGATACGATAATTTTTTTTTTTATAATAGTATAGATATATAAAGTTGTTAATAATTTTGTGATTTTGTTCCATCTAGAACTTACTAAAATTGTACTTAATTTTAGGTAATTATATAAGTAAGATGAGTTCACCTATGTGTTGTCTATAATGTGATCTTCGAAATTATTGTATGCCGACTTTGGGGAAAATTTTATTTTTCGTCCAGTATTTTATGTTCGGTATACTTTTGACCCTATTACTTATGAAATTCTCATTAATAGTTATATAAAGGGATAATTATAGTTTTTTCTCTTGAGGTTTCGCGTAATTATACATAAATTTTCTGTGATTTGAAAAATACATATAGCATTAAGATATTTGTTTTCATCTAACAAAAAAACTCCCCATATTGCAGCATATGTCATATTTCTAAGTCAAATGGTCCATTACATAGAAGTTAATTAGTAGGGTTATTGTTGAAAATTAAATGTGAAATGTTCCAATACAGTGCTCTTTAATTTCCTGACCGTACAGAAATAGACTTTAGAAAATAATGCTGCGTAAAAAATAATAACAATTCTTGCGTACGATAAATTGTGTTGGAGGCTTTGGGCTTAATTATATGAATGTCAAAGGTTGTAATAATGCGCTCTTTAATTATTTCCTAACCATATAGAAATAGACTTTATAAAATAATGCTGCATAAAGACTCCAAATAGGTAATTGGATTTAACTATTGCGTCACCTAAATAAGATGGAGGAAGAAAATATGAAGCTTGGTCGGAGGACCAAAATACTATAGTTCCTTTTATTTTTGTGTTTGTATATCATGTTATGGAATTAGGACAAATAGATTGTTGGCCTATTTGCATGTTTAGCGCCTAAAATGTTGGAATGTATCTAGTGTGCGGGTATGGCTCCCCTGTTCCCCTCTTTGGAAGACATTATGGGAGTCTAATGTCCCAGGAAATATCTGAGTCTTTACATGGAGTTGGCTATGAATGCGCTTCTGACGAGGGCAAATTTACAGCATTAACTGAGGGATACAATATTGGTGTGCGCAATGTGTCAATACGGAGACGAGGATACAGCGCACGTGTTTCTTCGATGCCTGTTTGCCCGCCAAGTTTGGAGTCTTTCCCATCTTCGTTGGGCGTTCATGTCCGATTTCCATTCAGTTTCTTGCGAGTGGCTTGAGCACATGGCAAAGAGTTTTGCCCTGGAAGAATTTGAACGTTTCATCTCCATTTGTTGGGCACTTTGGTGGAACAGGAATCGTGTTCTCATGGAATGAATCTCTCTTCCGCTAGGTGGGCTCCTCTCTTTTGCTCTTAATTACCTCCTCATGTACCGTCAAATCAGTGCAACAGTAACAAAGATAACTACTAAGATGCCGTCGGGCCGCTGGTTTCCTCATGGGGACAACAAAACCAAGGTCAATTTTGATGGTGCTATGTTCGCAGCTTCATCTGAGATTGGGATTGGTATTGTTTCCCATGACTTAGTCGGAGAGTGTGTCTGGTGGAGCTCTGTTCGCAAGAAATGGGTGCCAGAGCGTGAATTGGAGGCTTTTGCGGCAAGGGAAGTTGTTGGATATCTAAATGGCCCATGACCAATAATAATAAAGGTAGGCCATTTACTCACTTGGATGGCAACACTTTGGCCCAAGCCCACGACCCACCAACCCACAATCCATGACCCGACTCACCGTTTGACTATTTATTCTCTACCCTAACCCTGATCTCTCACATCTCACATCTCTCTCTTCTCTCTCTCTAGCGGCCGATTGATGCTCCCTCTTCTCCATGTCTCTTCTTCTTCAACCTCTCATTTATGGCGCAATTTTCCCATCGTCTTGGAACTTTGCCTTGGCCACCTTCTTCCATTTCTACTTTCGAGAGCTACCTATATAACGGTAGTCGGTTTCTTGGTTGTGGGCAATTTGAAAAGTGCTTCTCTCTTCTTCTCTCTTCCTCTGTTCTAAACCAAGCATAATATTTTGGTTCTTTATGAACTTAATAGTGAGGATCTGTATGATTTAGAGTTATAGCCTAAGTGGCAAGGGCTTTGTGCCAAAACCGTGTGTACGGTTAATTTGTTTTCAAAGGCTACCGGTCTTTATGACTGTGGGGAAAGCCTAAGAAACGTATCTAGCTCTCTGAGCCTCGTTTGATCGATTATTTCATTGTCTTTATTTTGCTGCAATTTTCGCTCAATATCTTGTAACTTTTGTGTATTATTTCTGTATTTAAAGGTTCAATACCCTATTTGGTCTGTAATAGTAAATAGGGACAATCCCCAATAGTGGTATCAAAGCCACGGTTGCTCTGATTTGGAAGGCGCACGGTAACTTCTAACCCTACTCCTTTATTTTCGCCTTTTTTAACTGTTACTGCTGCTATTTTTGTCGTTAATATAACTGTTCCACTTAACTAACAATTACTGCGGTTTTATTTCCCCTGATCTCCCACCTGGCCGGACCCCTGAGGTCGTCGAGTATCTGGTTGGGAATTAGGCTGGAAAGACCTCGGTTTTTTAATTGCAAAACTTTGAGATATATTCTTGTTGTTACTGTCAAATATTGTCATTTTAATATTTAGCAATTTTTCAGTGAATTTTTGGAGTATTTTCTTGCAAAATTTACTGCTGAAATTTTCTGTCGTTATTGTAACATTTTGCTAAAATTTTTTGTCAATATTGAGATACTTTTTGCTGAGATTAAGTGCTGAAATTTTCTGTCAATATTGAGATATTTTTGCTGAGAATAAGTGCTGAAATTTTCTGTCGATATTGAGATATTTTTTGCTGAGAATTATTGCTGAAATTTTCTGTCAATATTTTTCGGATTCTGCTCGATTTTTTCTGTCTATATGTCTGTGTTAAAAAATCTATTTTTTGAAGAAAAACCTTTTCAAAAAATCTGGTCAGTCTTTTTGATTTTTTTTTTAAAAAATAGAAAAATATTTTGGTAATTTATTAAATTGTAAATCATTAAAATGACAGGATTTAATCTTCAACCTTTTAATGGTAAAAGCGATTTTTTCGATTTGACAACAAAAAATTAAAGGAATATTAATCCAACAAAAGGTTTTTAAAGCAATTGACGGTAAATATGTCGAAGGGGTTTCTGAAGAAAAGAAATTAGAAAACGATGAGTATGCCTACTCCTCCATAATTTTAAACCTGTTTGATACAGTCCTTAAAAAAGTAGGAAAATAGGAATCCGCTAAAAATTTGCGGGATAAACTTGAAGAGCTTTATACTGAAACCTCCCTACCTAGCAAATTTTTTTATTAGAAAAATTCTTTCGGTATAAATTGGATTTATCTAAAAATATTGAAGAAAATTTAGATGAATTCACAAAACTAATTCAAGACATTAAGTTAACTGGAGATAAAAACATAAACGATTATTCACCAATAGTCTTGTGAAATGCTATACCAGAGGCATATAGTGATGTAAAAGTTGTAATCAAGTATGGAAGAGATAATGTAAACCTTGAAACTATAATTAACGGCCTTAAAAGTAAAGAAATTGACTTAAAAACAAATAAAAGTCAAAGTGAAGTAAATTTATGTAAGGGGAAGAACTAGAACTCGATATACTGATTTTAAGAATAGAAAATTCAGTAGGGGAAGAAGTAGAAGTAAAAGCTGAAGCAAATCTAGGTCTAGAACAAGAAATGATAAAAATAGAGAAGAAAAACCAAAAGAAAGAAGATGTTTTAATTGTAGGGGCAGGGGTCACTACATTAAGGAATGTAAGAAACCCAGAAAAGATAATAGAAATAAAGAAGATGTAAATTTGACAACTGCAAACACTGAAAAAGTTTTTATGGTTTCTGAAGTAAATGATATTATTGTTTCTCATAAAAATGAATGGTTAATAGAATTAGGGTGTACTTTTCATACGAGTCCATTTAAAGAAATTTTTACAAATTTCAAGCCTGAAAAACTGGGATGTGTATCTATGGCAAATGAAAATTATGTGAAATACAGGGACTTGGTGACATAATTGTGTGTTTTGAAAATAGTTATAAGTTAACCATGAGAAATGTCAGGTATATGCCTGACTTGTGTCACAATTTTATGTCGTGTGCGGCCCTGAGGAAGATGGCCTTGAGGGTAAATGGGGGAAAGGCGTAATAAAAATTTTGAGGGGTTCCTTAACTGCGTTTAAGGCTGAAAGGAAGAAAAACTTATATATTTGTTATGTAAATTATATTTATGAAGTCAACACTGTCATTAAAAGTGACAAAACAAATCTGTGGCACAAAAAACTTGGACACATTAGTTCTAAAGGATTAGAATTACTCTATAAAAATGGAATTCTTTCAGAAAAACTTGAAAAGTTGGATTTCTGTGATGATTGTGTGCTAAGAAAACAACATAGAGTTCAATTTTCTGCATCTTCTTATCCAAAAACTGCATCATCTTCTTGTGTTTTAGAATATATTCATGCCGATGTGTAGGGACCTGCAAATACCCTCACGCATGGTGGTAACAAATATTTTTAATCAATCATTGATGATTTTTTTCGAAAGGTTTTTGTCTTTCTTTTGAAACAAAAATCAGAGGTTTTTGATAAATTCAAAACTTGGAAAACCTTTGTTGAAAATCAAACTTACAAAAGAATAAAGGTTTTAAGAACTAATAATGGACTTGAATTTTGTAATCAGCAATTCTCTGAATTAGTGAAAATTTTGGTATTAAAACGCACAGATCAACACCATACACTTCTCAGCATAATGGTGTTGCTGAAAGGATGAATAGAACACTCTTAAATAAAGTTCGATGAATGCTCATTAGCTCAAACTTATCAAAGGGCGAAGCCCTTTTAACTGCTGCATATCTTATTAATTGTTGTCCTTCTATGCCATTACGTAGTAAAATACCTGAAACTATTTGGTCTGAAAAGCATGTTGATATTTCTTCTCTTCGCGTTTTTGGATGTTCTGCCGTTGCTTTGCATGCTAATGATAAGCTAGAACCTCGATCACAAAAATGCGTTTTTATTGTTTATCTTGAAGGTACTAAAGGGTATGGCTGTGGCTAAGAAATAAACCTGGTTTAAAAGTAATAATAAGCAGGGATGTTGTTTTTAATGAAAATGAAATGCCATGCCTAAAAAACTCACCTCGACAAGAAACCAACATAGACATAGAATTCAACTTCAATAAGGTGGAGACCTTAGATGATAACCAACAAGGGGAGGAATTAAGGGAAGAAAAATCAACATGAAAATCAGGAAAATGATAGTAATCTTAAAAAATTATCAATTTGCTAGGGACAGAAGTAGGAGATAACATAGACTCCTTCTAGGTTTAGAGACTTTCACTTAGCACCGTTATCTGAAAATATTGATCCTAGCAGTTTTGAAGAAGCAATTAAATCTGAATACTCACAATCATGGTTGAAAGCCATGAACGTAGAAATTAAATCATTGCATGAAAATAAAACATGAGAACTTGTTCAAAAACCTAAAATTGGCTCAATAGTAGATTGTAAATGGGTGTATAAAATAAAGCAAAAAAATAAAACTACTAGATTTAAAGTTAGAATAGTAGCTAAAGGGTTCACCCAAAAAGAAGGAATTGATCACACATAAATATTTTTTCTTGTTGTTAAATACACTACTATTAGAATTCTTCTTACTTTAGTTGCTCTTTAGTTGGGAATTAAAGCAAATGGATGTTAAAACTACTTTTTTGCATGGTGATCTTGATGAACAAATGTTTATGCATCAACTAGAAGGTTTTATTGATAAACTAAAACCTAATCATGTCTGTTTATTAAAGAAATCCCTCTACGGCCTAAAACAGTCACCTAAGGAGTGGAATAAAAAATTTGACTTATTTATGATTTCTTTACACTTTACAAGAAGCACTTATGATCATTGTCTTTACTTTAAGTATGATCACAATGTTCCTATTTTTCTTGTGCTATATGTTGATGACATGTTAATAGTTAGCCAAGTCTTGAGTTGATTAAAAATCTTCAAAATAGTTTATGCAAAAACTTTAAAATGAAAGATTTAGGAGATGCAAAGAAAATACTTGAAATGACCATTAATGAGGATAAAAAAATTATACCATTTTCTTAAATCAAAGTTTATATGTAAAAACCGTACTTGACAAGTTTTCTATGTCAAAATCAAAATCTGTTTCTGTACCGTTACCCTCACATTTTCAACTGAAAAAGGACCAAAGGCTAGAAACTGATTTTGAAAAGAAAAAATGAAAAATGTCCCCTATTCAAACGCCATTGGGTCCGTAATGTATCTAATGGTCAATACTCGCCTTGTTTGCTGCCTTAGCAAATATATGGCTAATCATGGCTCTCCCCATTCAGAAGCACTTAAATGGCTTTTATGTCATTTAAACGGAATTTATAAATCTAGAATTAAATTTTCAAAATGCACTGATGGTGTAAATTTAGTAGGCTATGTTGATTCTAACTACGTAAATGATAGAGATAGTAGGAAATCCACTACCTCATACATTTTTACCCTTTGTGGTACTTGTATAAGTTGGAAGTTACAACTCCAACATATTGTTGTGTTATCTACAACTAAAGCCGAATATATAGCAACCACTAAAGCATTTAAAGAAGCAATCTGGCTGGAAGGATTGTTAAAGGAAATTAAAAAATCTTTAAACAAAAAGTAACCATCTTCTCAGATAGCCAATCTAGCATTCAATTATGTAAGAACCCTGTCTTTCATGATAGGACAAAAGATATAGATGTTAGATATCACTTCATAAGAGATATTGTCGGAAAAGAAATTATTAAGTTAGAAAAAATTAAATAAAGAAAACCCTGTAGATATGGGTACTAAATGCTTGCCTATAGAAAAGTTTAATACTTGCCTTAAAATTCTAAACTTGTGTTAAACCTTTTGTGCTAATCCATTTATTCTGCAATTTCTTTCTCTGTCTTGCAAGTACCAAAAGAACTGGCTATGATGAAATAGCCATATTCATTTCCAACCCCTTAGGCCCGATTCCCTTTATTTGGTCCTGATCTAAGGTGGAGTATGCTGGATATCTAAATAGCCCATGACCAATAATAATAAAGGTAGGCCCATTTACTCACTTAGATGGCAATAGTTTGGCCCAAGCCCATGACCCACCAGCCCACAACCCATGACCCGACCCGACCCGACCCACCGGTTTGACTAATTATTCTCTAGCCTAATCCTAATCTCTCATATCTCACATCTCTCACTTCTCTCTCTCTAGCGGCCAATTGATGCTGCCTCTTCTCCATGTCTCTTCTTCTTGTTCAACTTCTCATTTATGGCTGCGGTTTTCCCATGGTCTTGGGACATTGCCTTGTCCGCCTTCTTCCATTTCTACTTCCAAGAGCCACCTATATAATGGTGGTCGGTTTCTTAGTTGTGGGCAATGGAAAAGTGCTTCTCTCTTCTTCTCTCTTCCTCTCTTCTAAAACCAAGCATAATATTTGGTTCTTTGTGAACCTAATAGTGGGGATCTGTGTGATCTAGAGTTATAGCCTTTGTGGCAAGGGCTTTGTGCCAAAACTGTGTGCAACCGTGAATTGTTTTGAAAGGCTATCGGTCTTCGTGACTGTGGGGAAAGCCTAAGAAACAGATTTGGCTCTCTAAGCCTCGTTTGACCGATTATTTTGTTGCTTTTATATTGCTGTAATTTTTGCTTAATATCTTGTAATTTTTATGTATTATTTCTGTATTTAAAGTGTTCAATACCCTATTTGGCATATAATAATAAATAGGGTCAATCCCCAACAGAATGTGCTAACCTTCCCCTTTCTTTCGTCTGCCCAGGCTGATTGTGCCGCCACTCGAGTTGTTACACGGGACATCAAGCACTTAGTTTCTAACTTTGTGTGATGTCCATTTTTACTTGTTCGTAGAACTACTAATAAAGTTGCCCACCGTTTGGCTAGGAAGGATTCTAGCTTTGTGTTAGAGGGTCTTTTCTTTCCCCCATTATTGGCTGAACTTTGATCAATGAAATTGCTCTACTTTTTCCTCCAAAAAATAAATAAATAAATAAATAATGGGTGTATTTATAATTACAACTATAACTTTAGAGAATATAACTTTAGAAAATACATTTGTAATTTTACATATGACATAGAATGTTTGTATAAGACCTAACCTCAAAGAGGTGTTGATGCAGTTTATCCTATTTAAAATAATTATAAATCAAAATAGTCACACATAATTACTATATGACTAATTTTATTATTATTATTATATACATCATTCAATGCAATTTAATTTAAAAATTAATTAAATACATCAATTATTCAAACCATCAAATATGTTCAAACAAGACAAAAGAAAAACATAATGCATTCAAATTCAAAGGCTAATTCAAAGCAATTAATATTTTGACACGAGATGAAAACCAAACAAACCACTATAGAAGTAAACATAAACTTATGAGATTAGAACTCATAATTTTTTAATCATAATATCTCAACCTTACCAATCAACCAAGCCACAACACTACATGATTAATGTTTTTTGATCCCATAATCATATAATTACGTTAATATTTCAATAAACTGAGCTATTAAGCAATATATCATTTCGATTAATATATCAATATAAATAAAAATTATGAAATAAATTATAATAAATTTATATAAATTGAGACAAATACTAACATATCTTATTAAACTCGAATTTATAATTTTAAATTTATTTAAAAATCTCAATTATAACCAATAGACTAAAACATCATTTATCTGTCCAGGATTAATTTTCAAGAATAAAAATTGTTTGCATGTGTAAGAAAGATAGGCGGAAAAAGAGGATAAATAGTGTGAGTTATATGCGCAGTGATTGTAGAATGTAGGGCACCTATTTCCATATGGTGGCGTGGAGATGCCGTCAGCATGCGCAACTATGATCACTACTGTTAGAAATTTTTGGCACGTGCGAAGACAAGACACTACAGTCCAAATGACGGTGCACGTGACCAGCCCGGGAGTGAGGCCGTGATCTTGGGCTGCATTTGACCGCATTTTCGCAAATTTCTAATTTGGATTTTTGTTATTACGAAACAAGTTCAAAATTATAACTACGAATCTCATTAAATTATGAAAGGATTTATTTAATTATATATAAATTATTTTAATTAATTTATTATTTTTAATTATATTAATGATTGAATTAATATATTATTTAATTTCAAAGTATTTTTAATGCCTTTTTAATATATTAAAAAATTATATTTACATTAATAATATTGTTTATTGTATAATTAATTAAAATTGATTAAATTATCTTTATTTTCACTCATATATGTATCATAAGATCAACAAATTGTAATAGAAGAAATATAATTTTTTGTTCTGAATAATTATTATCATGATTATAAGTAAAAAAAATATAATGAATATTAATTAATTATGACTGTACAACAATTATTAGTCATTATTGCTGCAAGCAAGGTCAACACGTTAGTTATGTCGAAGGCCACGACAAATATCTTAACCATAGCTAAAATTATGACAAATGTTAACTACCACATGGCCAAAATTTAATTGTTGGCATTAGTTTTGTTTGTCTATGGTAAAGAGTATTGATTTATCAATTTTTTAAGAGTAAAATGTTCTGTTATAGTTTTATAAAACAAGAAAAGCATGTTTTTTTGTACCACAACTATGGCAATGTCGCTTTTAGTTTTATAAATTTAGAATCATTAGTCCCAAAAAATGAGATTTTGGGCGCCTTTTTAGTCCCAAATGATGCTTTTTTAGTTTCAAAATCAGAACGCACATAACTTTTTGGAGCTAAAAATACGTATTAATGAGTTTTATGAGACTAAAAGTGACACCTGTCATATTGTGATACCAAAACAATTCTACCCTTATTTTATCGGACTAAAAAAATATTTTGACCTAATTTAAGTGGTAGTTAACTATAATATAGGAAAAATATATATATATATATATATACATATACATATATATGTTCCAATTTTCTATCATGCATGTAGGCTAGAGACACCTATATATATGAAAAAAAATGCAAGTTATTCTCTTGTGATATTGCAAATGAATAAATTATCTTCTAAAAAATATATATTAATTTACCTCCTGTATTTGAAAAATGCAGCAATTACTTCACTATGATTTTGAAAATGAAGCAATTTACCTCCTTAATTAAACAAGAATGTAAACTGCTTCATGTTAAAGTACACATGGGAGGGTAAATTACTATTATTTTTTTACAGTGCGGTAATTTATTCATTTGAAATGCATTAAACCCTATATATAAGCTTGTATTTCTTACACTACAAAAAGTGCAATATTTAACCATGGCTAACTGCGATGGTTAATAACAAAATAGTCGAACGTAGCAAATAGTCATTGACCACGGTCATGCAACAATTATTAACAGTAGTATCTGCGAGAGTGCCTAAAATATTGAATATGCCTAAAATCATGGCAAATATTTTTACTATGGCTTTTAGCCATGGAAAATAATTTTTTTTTGGTAAAAAATTTATATTTTTCATCAATTTTATTTAACAGTGGGCAATAAAAAATATTTATCACGATTTTTAGTCCATAACTATTAAAATTATAGGAAATAGTTATTTTTTTCTCGTGTTAATTTGCTATACTTGGAGATAAAATATGTGCATATTCTGCAGCAGGCCACGACCTGTTATGCTTAAGATATTGAAGGACATAATTTTTATATTTTCTAAAAGGTAGTAATTAAACAAAAATTATTATTATTAAAGTAATTATTGCAAGACAAATAAGTGAATGTCCACTTATTTCATAAAAAAATTTCAAAAAATTTTAAAAAAAAAATAAATAAAATTATAATTTGTAGTTATAATGGTATTCTAGTCAACTTATCTCAAAAAAAGAATAAAAATCTAATGAAAACTAACAGATTAATTAGTTGTTGGAGGATTGTAATAATCAGAAGGTATTGGTAATAGTAAAACAACAGAGATAATTGTAATTATCCAAACTTTAGGGGAGTTTGTTGTAATTTATCTAAAACAGATTGATTATTTCCCACATTGTAAGTGGTTACGATTAAGAAGCACAGTAAATCAATATTATTACCATGATCAAACAATATCAATGTAAAAATTTAGATTTTGACCATATTAAATAAATTACTGTGGTTTTTAGCTACATATATATCGAATGTTTTGGTCTTGTAGAAATAATGGTTAATAATAATCAATAATACTAAAAAAAATTATATTTCTTCTTACGACAGTTCATTCTTATACTATATATCATTGAAAATGCCCTTATTAACATTTTCAAATCCAAATATATAGTCAGGCAAATAATGAGAGGGTAATTAATTAAATTAGAAATTAAATAGATTAAGATGAATTATTCAAATATCTCTAAATAATAATCAATTTTTATTATCGTCAACCTATAAATCATTGAAATTTGCCACATCTATTTTTTGAAAATATTTCATTTTTGGAGTTTCGTGGCAAATTTAATTGATCTAAAAATTAAAGAGTAATATCATCAAAAAAAATCTCCACCCTCCAATTAAAATCAGTACGTTCCACATGGTACATATTGACCAATCTTCATATTTTATCACAGTTTAGTATCATATCAATCAATAAAGAACCTAGAGGGGCCTCGTCCCAAGTTTTGTAATTTCTCTTTTTAAAATTATGCATAAATTTTGATTTTTTTATATACTAGCCCACCAAATTTTGTATTTTTTTTAAAAAAGTTTATACATAAATTTTCATTTTTTATCTACCCCTAAAATTTGTAATTTTGGTTAAATTATACATAAATTTTAAATTTATATATATTGCCCCTCAAAATATTTTTATTGCTCCCAATAATATAGCGAACCTGAATTCAATTTATAAGTATATTTTTTTGGCCTCTACAACCTCACACTTTTAGATATACCATTACTTACTGATTGACATTTTTTTTAAATACAATTTAATTAGACAATAATTTAAAATTTTGAATTGCATATAATTATACACACGTAAGTATAATATCAATTCTTTTTAAAAAATAAAAAATGATAAAGATACTTCACTAAACCCTCCAAATAAATCCAAACCCCCCAAAAGTGACTTAAGTAAAGTAATGAATTAACTTAAAATATGACCTTTCCTCTCCAAAAAAGGCAAAGAAATGTACAAACCTGCAATGCGAAAAATTTCAAAGAATATGACTGGAGTTCATTTACCATCGCTTTCATGCTTATCTCTCTATTTTGATTTTTCCTCCCTCTCTCTCTCCTCCTCGAAAATTTTGGCTCTCATCTCATACGGTTTGAATCAATTATATGATATGTGTAAAATACTTCTCGTATGATTCGTGTGTATAATTTAAAAAAAGTATATCACTTTGTGATCCGTATGTTCTCTCTCTCTAGAGAAAGAGATAGCAAAACATGAGGGAAAGGAAAAGGTATGTGAAAAAGCTTAGGCTAAGCTATCTATAGGATACAATGAACCAAAAGTCTCTTTCTTTCTTCTTCTTCTTCTTCTCTTCTTCTACAACTTCTCCAAGAAAAAAGAAAAATTCTCCCCAAACACCTCCTCCAACTTCAAGAACTCATCTCCCATGTCTGATGAAGACAAGATCAACTACTCTCACCCTTACGATCGTGATCATCGCAACGTCATGGGATCAGAAGGGTTTCCATTTTCTTTCCCAACCGATCTCAATTTCGACCCCTTTACATACAGCCATCATCAGCTGCAAAACCCTACTGGACTTGATCATCATCACTCCCAAATGAGCTTCACCAGCTTCTTGCATGGGGATGCGGAGTACAACACTCTGTCAGCTGCTTTCGACCTCTCTTGTTTGTCATCTGAAGCTGTTCATGCTGTGAACAATAGTTCATCGAACAAGAATCTCTTGGAGGCTGCAGGGACTACCAACAGCGCTTCCGAAAACCCACCTGCGACTCCGAATTCGTCGGTCTCGTTTTCGTCATCGGAGGCCGTCATCGAAGAGGATTCCAGTTCCAAGAACAGGAGAGATCTGCAGCGGAAAGGGTGTGAAGATGGAGATGTGATGAAGTCTACGAAACTGTAGGTTTTTTGTTTATTTAATTAATTTTCTTTCTTAATTGTTTTTCAGTTGATTTTTTGGCAATATTTGGTAAAATTAATAGTAATTACATTGATCATGTACCATCAAATTGGACTTTTTTAATCCTAATTTTATGTCAATTCAATCAGTTTATTTTCAAAGCTAAACATAATTAGGACATTATATATATATATATATATATATATATGTGTGTGTGTGTGTGTTCATATTTTCCCACTTGCCCATCATTTAATTTGCGACCATGAATATTTATTTTTCCTTTCTTGAATTGTGGGCGCAAAGCCGTTTAGGAATCTTTGATCAGAAACGAAAAAGAAACCCTAATTCTGTTTGATCAAACATTGTACATTAGTACTAGGTTCTTTCAGGGCTAACTCGCTTGTAATGATTTTTCAGCAGCAAAGTGAAAAAGAAAGGGGAGAAAAAGCAACGAGAACCACGCGTTGCCTTCATGACTAAGAGCGATGTAGACAATCTTGAAGATGGATACAGATGGAGAAAGTATGGCCAGAAAGCAGTGAAAAATAGCCCTTTCCCAAGGTTTGATTTAGAACCCAAAAAAACAAACACTGTTCATGTAACATATAATTAGTAATAATATAGTTATATACTCCTATAACCAACATACGAGATACATACAATTAGTCCCAAAACTCCAACATACAACGTGATCTGAAATTGAGTTCCGCATCAAATTTGGTTTGGATTAGAACGTTTTATTAGGCGGATTACAACAATCTGATTAAAATCATACTGCCATTTTCAGAAGCTACTACAGATGCACAAGCCAGAAATGTAATGTGAAGAAGCGCATCGAGAGATCGTTCCAAGATCCATCGACAGTGATCACCACGTACGAGGGCCAACACAACCACCACAGCCCCGCCACTCTCCGAGGCAGTGCCGCCATGCTGCCACCGCTCCCATTTCCAAGACTAGCTCAAAACTTCCTCTTCCCCAACACTTGCCCCCAAAACCACCCAAATTCCTCCTACTACTCACATCCAAACATCAGTCCTGAGCAGCCTCAAATTCTTCCTGATCAGTCCAGCCTATTCCCAAACATGGTCTCATCTTTTCTCCACAAACATATATAATCATCCATGAATCATCCTCTCCACATACCTAATTTTTGGCTTATACGATCACTCGGATTGAGATCGATCAGGTCGTGGATTTTAGGCGCGCGGTATGGGACTTAATTACTAGACAGGTTGTGTTCTTGTAGCTAGATTGGTTGAAGACATGGGATGCCCCATATACATATATATGAATGAAGAAAGGAGCACAATGCCTGTTATTTCCAATTCGGGAAAGTGATGATGGCATGTTCATCATTTATATATATAGATCCTTCAGCTTATTGCTTTCTTTTATTTTTTTTCCTAAATATTCAGTTTTACAGTATAAAATACATGTCTAATTTTCTTTAATTTCTGGTATGGTGTACTGTGTGACATCCTGAATTTGGATTTGTTTTCTTTCTATACATATGACAGAAGTGACTCTTACGCTTAACCACAATTAATGAGTTATTTTTATATGCACGAATAAATTAGGAACGAAAGTGGTATTTCTAAACTTCTTTAAACTATAAATTAGTTATAATTTTTTTTTTATAATTATGAGATTTGATATAATTCCTTCTCTTGCTATTCCTATAACTTTTGTTAAAATTTAGGGTGAATGGTTTTTACATCTCCTCAGATTAGGCCAAACGACACAAACACTCCTCATATTTTATAAAATTACAGCTATACCCTCTAAGGGATGTTAGTGTAATGCTTTTCAGGGACACGTCTTGTATTTTATAAAATTACAGCTACAACCCTGAGGAGTGTTAGTGTAATGTAAGTACAAATACAACTATATCTCATATCGTATAGCTGTAATTTTATAAAAAGATAGGAGGTATTTGTATATTTTGGTTTAATTTCGGGGGTGTCAATATAATTTACCCTAAAATTTAAGTTTATTAGAGTTCTGGTCACAAAAATTGTAGATTATTTTAAATATAACAAATATGAAATAATAATTATATATGTATATGTGTGTATTTTAAAATATAAGAGTATATAACATAAATAATTTACATTTCGAAGCATTGTATTAAATATAATATAAAGCTATATATTGGTACATATACTTATATGTATTTTACCAAATATTTACAATATCAAGATATCCCAAATACATATATTATAAATTTATAATTTATTTAATATTTAAATACCTATGTTTCTTATATTATGCATTATTTTTAGCTTTAAATTTTTATTATATCTGTTTAACCGAACATACGCATGAGTCATTTGGAGATTCAATTTTGATTAAATATTTTTATTGATTTCTTTGTCATACCAAACATAAAAATAATATAATAAAATCATGCCATTTTCGTCTTTATTCCATTTCTAATTTCATTTGAATTTTATTCTCATCCAAATCCTGTTCCCACTGGATTTGAATAACATGAAAATACAGTGAGAAAATGAAGGGGTCAAGAAGAAAATAAGAATTAAGTAGGCGGTTTCCGCCATTCCTCCAATTTTCATAACCTTAATCATATTGAAATTTGATTTCTAACAAAAATGTGTTTACAAATTATGAAAGGTGATAATTTTGGGTCCTACACAAATTGATTTTCGAGTCTTATAACTTTAAAATTTTGGCAATATTCATCCTTTTTTTGGTGAATTTAGCCGAATTGTATGTGACTCACAGATGACTGCAATTAAATTGTAATTTTAGTCCTATAAGTTAGGAAGCGTTGAAATTTTTAGTCCTGTAATTTGGGAGAACTGGTATTTTTTTACAAACTAAAATTACAAGAAAATTGCAATTTCCAACCAAATTAAGCATGAAAAAATTAAAATTGCCAAAATTTATAAAGTTAGAGGATTAAATTGCAAAAATCAATTTCTACATAGCTAAAAATATCACCCCTAAAATTACAATTTTCCCAATTAAGAAACCAAGAATCAGACGATACCGTCCAGTCGATGTGATAACTAGTGAGGTTACGTACGAACCATATTTAATTATACTTATCTAGACAAAGAACTTAGGCACGTTGTTCATGTTATTTCCTTATATATATATTTGCATGCGTTCAAACAAGTGATTATTCTGACAATCTGAACAAGTCATTATCAAAATCTCAACCACCTACTTTTTTTGTAACACCAATATAATTTTATTTATTTTCTTTGATGTTTTACCTAATTAATGTTCATTTCCCCTTTACATCCCATGTTTATAAAATGCTTTTCTCCCCTATATTTAATGCAACATTTTATACACATCTCTAGATTGCAAAAATATGCAATTCGATTTGTCTTCTTCTTCATTTAGGAAAAGTTACAATTTCCGTCCTATAAATTTGAAGGTTGACATTTTTCTATCTATTTAGAATTCATATTTTAAATAATGACACGTTGATTTACGAATAACACCCAACTCATCCCTCCCACTCGCCCCTGCCTTCCGATTAGGAGGTCAATTGTTGCCACTCTACATCCTCTTTGGGAGAAAACCCCCTTTCCGTCACGTTTTTTGGGTTTGTGGAGACTTCGTTAGGAGTTGAAAAAGGGGAAAAATGCAATTTTATCTCTCTGTAATATGAAAAAAAATAAAATATTCACTATGAAAAATAAAATAACAAACTACCTCCTATGTTTTAAAATACAATGGATTAATTTACTGATTTTTTATTCATATAGAATATTTACTCATTTGACATAAAGTGCATTTAACGTGATTGGGACTTGAATGAGTGAATGCGTGCTTTCGCATCTCTCCCAGTACCAAATGTAACAAAGCGCAGTTGGAGCATGACAATTTTGACTTTGTGGACTTGAGAATTACATAGTTCGGATGCACACTGCGTCTTTTGAGGACTCGTCTCCATCAATCAATTAACAAAAACGGCTGATACATATATATATATATATATATATACACAATAAAACCTTTATAAATTAATACTTTATAAATTAATAAACTCTCTAAAATAATAAAATCTTCCGGTCCCGACTTGAGCCTTTGTAAAAAATCATCAAATTCGATAAAATAATAAGATAATAATTTTTTGAAAAATTCCTTTATAAATACTAGGTCCCATTAAAACTCTAAATTAATATTCATAAATATTACAATTATAAATATTATAATAATTTGCTAAAATATGAAGTCTGTAATGCTTTACGCATTTTATCATTCATGAATGATGTTGCGATGCCTTTTAGATGAGAAGACATGGTTAGGTGTCATGCATGAATCTATTTAATTGGCTATAATAATTATTTAAGTACAACGAATTAATGTAATCATATATATTTAAGTAATTTCAATGAATTGATACATGCATCTATGAATATAATAGTTAATTGTATACAATAAATTAATATTATATATAAATATATTTAATTCGTTACAAAGAATTGATTGATGCATGAATATAATCAATGAAATATATACTAATTTATTTATTTTCAATACATATGTACTAAATTTGTTGAATTTAAAAAGTCTCTCTTTTAATTAATAAAATATTAATTTATCGATAAATTAATATCTCTCTAAATTAATAAAATTTCATGGTCCCAAGGTTATTAATTTATAGAGGTTTTACTATATATATATATTTTGGGGAAATTACAATTTTAGTCCATTAACATAGGTTGGGTGGGAATTTAAATCAGGAATTAAACAAAATAATAAATAAGGTCAGTAATGTCTGAACAATGACAATTTTCAATCTAATTTGCCCTAATATCGCCAAAATTAGGCTTTGTGAATGGGAATATTTGTCCTAATCACAAGCCTAATTCTAGCCTGATTCCAGCGATATTTGGGTAATTGGACTGAAATTATCATTTTTTAGATATTATTGTCCTTATTTGCTATTTTGTTTAATTCCTGGTTTAGATATGATGAAAAATTGAATGATTATGAATCCTATTTTACATTATACGATGTTTGGTTTGAGGTATTGCATGTGGAATATTTCATTTGATAACAACGTTGAAAGGATTAAATGTAAAAGGACTATAAAGGGTATTCATTTTTACGGTATTTATATTTTTATATTGTAGGTTGTGAATGGTTTAAAAAAAATCATTAAAGTACTTATTGAAATACAATTGCTTAAAACAAAATTAATTTGTGAAATATTTTCTTGTTTTTTTGTCTACCCCCGTGTTATGAAAATTCAACTAAAAACCCCCTATATTAAAAAGATAAGCAAAAAACTCCCTGTGTTTTTTAAAATTTTGCACACTCTCCTCTTGCCGATTATTTGACTTAACAATGTTAATTTTTTTGTAATTTTCTATTATACCCTTATATATTATAAATGATTGTTATTATAATGAAAGTTGGATCTTTTATATCTCACCAGAACCATAAGATCAAATCAATTTTAAAAATGAACGGTCCAGATTTTATGTATTTCAAAATTATATTAAAATAAATGTATGTAAATTTATCATGAATAAAATATTGTATAACACATCCATTGACAATCACTGCTAGGCGACGGGGGGGGGGGGGGGGGTTGGGAAGGACGATGATGTTGTGCATCTTTTTCTCTCTTTCTTTTTATTTTTCTAATTTTATAAATTTTAATATATGAATTACATTAATTGTTTTTGTTTAAATATAAACATATTAAAATACTAAAATTTATTTTTTGTAAATTTATATAAATAATATAATTTCAAAATATATTCAATATAGAATTAAATCAATTATTTAGAAAAAAAATATCATGTAAATTTATTTACTGTAATTTATATAAATAATATAATTTCAAAATATATTCAACACAAAATCAAATTAAGTAATAAATGAAAAATCATGTATTTTAATTTTAAAAACATCTAAATATTAAAATAACCCTAAGTATTTGATATTTTCATATATAAAAATGTAAAATAATCTAATTTGATGTAATGATATTTTTACATATAAATATTTCATGAATAGTAATTGTTCAGTATTTGTAATTTTTTTTAATAAAACGTGAAAAAGGTAAAGAATTAATCAAAGAACTGAAGAAAGGAGATAATGGCATAAGATAGGAGTAATGTCCATTCAGATGGTCAATGGCTAAAACTAGATCAAAATGGTATCCTACTCTCGTTTTTGGCTCGTGTACCAATTAAAAAAATAAACACTTTTTATTGGCTGATTTTTGCTGATGTGGCTTATAGCGTGTTGCCTTGTTTTTCTGTTTCCTTGACATCAACCACCACTTGTCACATTAGCAAAAATCAGCCAATAAGATGTATTCTTTTAATTTTTAATCAGCATACGACAGGTACATTCAACTTTTCTACTAATTTTGTTTTGAAATTACAAAATGAAAAAAATAAAAAATTATTTGCAATCATGATAATTACAGCATAAAAATGTCAATAGATTATAATTACAGAATTAAAAATACAATTAAACCTGTATTTAAATGTGGACTAAGCACGGGATTAATATAATCAAGACTCCATGAAAAAGTGAATGAGATATTCAAATTTATTTTTAATATTTAACTAATTTCTTATAGTTTTGATTATATTAATAGCAGAATTAGTCTTAATATTTCTGCTTTTCGTAAAGTCAGTTATCTTAAATTATTGATACAATATAAAGTTTATATATATATAATAAGATTCTTATAAGTTGGAAATATATCATAGAATTAGATATACTATGGCCCAATATATCACTGCAAGAAAATGTTCAATAGCAATGAAAAAAATTAGCGTCGAACGAATTAGTAAGTAAAATTCTCGTTGTTAAATTACATTATTCAATATAAAAAATTACTTGCTAGTGATTTTAAAAATAAAAATTTATTTGCTGTCGAATTGATTAAAATATCTATTAACTAAGGTTGCGTTTGGGAGGAGGGATTTGGATTTGTCTAAGGATTTGAAATGAATAGATTTCGAATTCCTAAGATTTCAAATCCATATAATTTGAAATCCCTTATTTGGAATTACAAGGAATTTGCGCCAAGAATTTCAAATTCATTATTTGGCTAATAATTCTAAAGCATTTATAGTCTTCAATCTTCTCTTTACTTTTCTGTTCTACAAAAAGTAATAAAATGAGTCGAGCTCGAGCTCGAGCTCATAATTGAACCGGCTCGCGAAATGCTTTGAGTTTAAGTATGTCACCGCTGTTGGAAATAAGCTTTAAAATTCTCTACATTGTCAAATTATTTCCAATATTCCAGTTTAATTTGATATTTATTTGAAATTTATGGCCCCATTATTATAATGATTTAATTATGAATTTATAAGGTTTAATAAGTTTACATATTTATGTGACCTATTTATAATTGGATTTATTATAATATTATGAGTTTTAATTAGGCCACTTAATATTTTATAACCGTCATATTTTTACAACTATTTAAAGGGCCATTAGCTTTCTTCATTTGGCACATGGAGAGAGATATATATTTGGTATAGCTTATGTTTCGAGAAACATTTTATACTCCCACAAGTATTTGTAGAGTTTTTGCAACGTGATTGTGGACTGGTTCCTAGTCTCCTCGTGGTCGTGCACATGGGATGAGACACTGTTGAGAGCTAATGGGGTTTTATCCTGGAGTCATGGTCAACCGTTAAAACCTGCACATAGGGAGGCAATCATGGCTTTAGGTCAGCGACAAGTGTCGTGACTCTCCATCGGTGCAGCTTTTCTAATTTCTAAATTTATTTCATTCATTTACGTACTATATATAATTGTCATAATATGTATAATGTTATTTTATATATAATATTATTTTAAAATATAATTATAAACACAAATCACACCATTTTCCATGACAACCGCAGCTTGCGGCATCCAAGTATCAACATCACACTTGTTTGATCCATTTGATCTGTCGAAACCTTTGCTAAATGGTTGTCCATCTCTTTGTTCCAAGAAACATATTGTTTTTTGTACTTGATTGCTACAAGATTTATAAAAAATAATACTTACAATATCTAATAATTTTAATTAAGAAACTTTAGATGCTACTCCCTCTATATGTATAGGAAATGGCTTTCTTTAGGGTAGGTAAGCTCCGCTCATGAGGATGCAAGCTCTTAACTGTGGGCCTGTAATTCATGGTAGGTCTTTGAGATCCCTTGAGACGTGACCACAATTTGAATTAAATATATTTTGACTTTAAATTTTAGTAATTAATTAATTCAATCAATTAATTTTAAATTTAATTAATTAATTCTAAAATCCAATCATTTAATTAGTCCAATTAATTGACATTTTGAGTTTTCTATCACATGGGACCTTACTTGCATAATCCAATTATTCAAATAATTAATTTAAACTCCTTTAACAATCCACTATCTCTTTTAGAGCTAATTCAATGATTAATTCCCATCAGAAATTAATTATCCAATTAATTTTCTACAATATCGTTAGTATTTTGTGTGTGACCCTTATAGGTCCACCTTCAACTAAACTTAGGCTTGTCTAACTTTCAGTTCATTTATCCAAAAGTACACATTACCATGGGTGGTCGTCTAGCAATAGTTTATAATACTAGAGAACAAGTGAAACTGTGTAAACATTTAACAAAGGGTAACGTATGGCTACGATCTTTTCATAAAACTATCAGTCGATCAAAGTCTAGGGCCAGAAATTCTAAATCAGCTCCCATACTTGACTTCGATAACTATGTATCGGCTCTTAACTGTATTTCTCATTAATCAACATAAGAAACTACATTCCATTTGATCCCCAACTCTGACCACAGACTTTTAGAGATTAACACAGTCTAGAGGACATGGGGAATTATCATCATCTCATGGTGCACGACGGGATTCCTTGGAATGTACCGACCTCCATGTATGTTCTGATTACACTGGCACAGGACTTTTGGCAATCACATAATAATGCAATTACATTAGTCAAGACCAAGATACGCCGCCTCATACACCAGGCTATTGTGCTCCTCAGGTCGGAGGACTAACTTCCATACTATCACAACTAAGGAGTTTCAGTAACATTGACCACATAACACGGGCTTCCATATGATAACTCCGCGAGTCAATTCAGTAAACTCGACAACTCACTTGTTAAGCTCCCAGTAAAGTGCATAGACATCGTACATCTATCGGCGATGAAAAGTGGCATTTATCACATGAATGCATCACTTAGCTCAAACTTCTACAAGATCAAATGGCAACCCAACTTCATTAGATTAACTGGTCTGTGGACTTTGTTCGTGAAATGCAATAATAACATATAACATAACATGACAAAAATGACCACAGAATAAACTATATTTATGATATTCAATATTACATTGAATAAAATCATTAACAATAAATCATTACTCCTGTGAATAAATAATGTACGATTTATTAAAGCTAAGTGCCTTAAAATAATATAGACACAACTTTAACCCACTAGAAGAAAATTTACAGTTACTTATATTTTAAAGGCTGTAAAATAAAAATAGTGGTAAAATAATATTAATTCATAATTAAATGAAATCAAGGCTAAATAGTATAAAATTTTATGTGTTTTCAAAATACAACTAAAAATTTCTTGTATTTTAAAAATAAGTTAAAAAATTCCTCTCTATTTTTTTAAATGTAGTTCAATCTCTCCTCTTCGTTAAATGTAACTAACGATATTAATTTTTTTTTAAAATAATTATTATGCTCTTATTTATTATATATTATTCATTATTTTATTGATCATTGGATCTTTTTTAAATTTATAAAAGCCGTAAGATCAAATCAATTCATCTTAATCGTTAGATTTTAAAAAATTAAAGGTCAAGATTTAACAAATTTATAAATTTATTTTTATACATATTATTAATTATAAAAATTAAATTATTATTTTATTCAAAATAATAAAAAAAAAAAAATCTGTAACCACCCCCACCAAACCCTGCCCCCCCTCCCCCATCGCCTACCACCCCCGCCGCACCCACCACAGCCACACCCCACCGTACCCCACCCACCCCGCGCCTACCCATATATTAGTAATTTAAATTTAATATATTATTTATAGTAAATAATATAAATGTTAAAATATATTTAAATTAAATATTAATTTAAATTAGTTAAAAATATTATTGTTATTGTTCATTATTATTTACATTATAAATATTTAATTTTTTTAAAAATAAACTTAGTATTACTTCTTGTGTTGTGATATTAATTTAATTTTTTAATTTTAATTATAAATTTAGAAAATATATATACACATTTTTGTAGTTTGATGTCTAAATAAATATATTTAAAAATAAAATTATTTATTGTTTAGGAGGGATGAAAAATATAAAAAATTATTAAAAATAATATTAAAGTAAGTACATTAGATTATAGTAACTTTAAACACAATATATGAGCATTTTTTTCAATTTACCTTAAAAAAGGATCTAAACCCGTAAAAAAATCATGCCCACTTTCACCACCCGTAAGAGCACCCCACTTTCTGTTAGTTTCTCTGTACCCAAAAACAATACAAAAACTTAATTTATTTACCATGACAAATGTTTTAATCATATTCGCAAAAATTACACCCAACAACACATTATATGATTGTGTGGTCAATGAATATTTACTACAACTATTTATTTTTAATCATGCTAATTAATTACAATAAAATGTTATAATTTTTGTAACGATTCCAAACTTATAATTGATGGATACTTCATCTGTCAAAAAGTCTTGTGACATATCTTGAAAGAAAGGGTTTTCTCTGAAAGTTTCAGACCTTCAATGGCGGCAGCCTTAAGACAAAGAGGATAGCAGAAGAGATGGATACAGTACAAAGTTGGGGCTAGATGAAGTTGCTGCTAGTTCATAACTGTTAAAACATGTCAGATATCAAGAACAGGAATGTCGAAAGAACACCAAAGAGAAAAAGAATGATGATCATAATGTTATAAAGAAATGGCCCATTGATCCAAAGAACACCTGTACAAGCAACAAGTTTGCCTCTCTCTCTCTCTCTCTGTGCAATACCTTTCTTCGGTCCTTTTGGGACTAGACGACAACCGGAACCACAACAGAGCTGTCAATAATTCAAGATTTCAAACTGGGCCATCATTTTTCCAATCACTCGGTCATGCAGGAATCTTTCCGACAACAAATTTTGAAAATGTGAATAGCATAGTGAGGGTCACTAAAAGCTCTGAAATCAGAGTGAGAAGCAAGAATTCACCCAAAGTCAGTTTTCTACGCGTTGTTTGTCTCAGACGTATGGCTCTCTGATGGCTCTACCCTGTTTTCCGTCTCTGCTGAACCACAACTCTCCTTCATAGATTCGACATCCATGCTTGTTGTTCTGCTTCTCCTACTCCTTCTATCCTGCAGACAAGAAAATTGGGAAGTTGAGATACGACTCTTGCTATATCTCATCTTCGAGTATCTATCGTCTTCCATATGTAACTTCCAAGCACAAAGATGAAATCAGGTGAAGATTATGAAACCACTAGTGTTATGAGTCTATTTACAAACCTTCCTTTAGCTTGTTTCAGGGCTATAAACCATTGAAAGTTCTTCGAGTTACAGATAAATTAACTCAATACAATGACAGGTAATCCCATTAATAACAGTGACCAAAATGAGATACCCACACAATAAACGACAATAAGAATGGGCTTTATAATCAACTCTCGACTTAGTTGTAAGTACAACCTATTCTACTTGAATTAAGGGCAGACAAGAAGTTCTTTTTAGGTTAACACTAACAATTTGTCTGAGATTCAATCCGTGTATGTCCTATATCTGATTAAGATGGTTTAAACATTCGCCAGAACTACTAAATAGTAGGTTCATAAATGGTAACGGCAAACTATTACATAATCCATATTTTGGAAAAAATTGAGCGGTTAAAATTGAGTAGAAACGAAATAATTGGCCATTGTGGATATCACAATTGTGCTAACTATAGTTAGTTAAGAAAATCTTCACTGGATACTGCGATTGTGGGTATTTCTTTTCTCCTTTAGGGACACGGATATTGTAAGGCTACAATGAAAACGACGAAGAAGAAAGACATGAGAAGAACAGTGTAAAAGCCGCCATATATGCACAAGCATTTGATACTTCAGCGAGTTGCAATAGTCATTTTGAAGAGCATTGGAGAAATCCTCCACTGTAAATTATGTTATCATCAATGACAAGAATTTCAGTGGTGAAGCAACCACGATGAATTTATTACGCTCATACGTCTGTTTATAGTACTTCTTTCATATGATCAAGGAAAATACAGAGACAGCATGCAGAAATAAAAACACAAGCAACCTACATTGCTTAGATGAACTCCAAGCTAGAGGTGGAAAGCTCACCTCACGATAAGGAAACTCATCGGTTTCGAGCATCCGAACAACCTGACTCATTTTTGGGCGTTTCTCAGCATCAGGATCGACACATTTAAGTGCAACTAGAAGCACACGTTTCAGGGCACGAGTCGTCGGCTTAACTTCAAGGTTAGGGTCAACAACTTCTTCTGCTCTTCTGTTTCCAACCATCATTTTCAGCCACTCAACAAGATTAACCTGCCACATAAACCGTTATTGCTTGTTACTGAAGGATTTGCAAGATTACTCACTCACAGTCCTTGGAGGTATGCGTTCCCATTTTTTAAAGGAAAAAAAAAACAAGTAAATATGGTACTTCATTGGCAGGACGACTGTAGTCGACAGGGTCTCTTCCAGTAACAGCTTCCAACAGGAGAACACCAAAACTGTAGACGTCACTCTTTTCGTTCAACAAGCCAGTATTTGCATATTCAGGAGCCACATAACTGAAATCCACAAGGACACCTAGTTATGAAAATCCTTAACTGATACCAACTGCACTAAAAAGATATTATGAAAAAAACACAAGCGACGAAGGAGATGAAAAGCAGACATACTGACATACCCAAATGTTCCCATCACTCTTGTTGTTATATGGCTTTCTCCGGATCCCAAGAGCTTAGCCAAACCAAAGTCAGAAACTTTTGCATTGAACTCATTGTCAATCAAGATGTTGCTAGATTTTATGTCCCGATGAACAACTTTTGGTTCTATAGCTTCATGCAAATAAGCAAGTCTGCAAAGTCAAAATTTTTAGGTAACATGTTACTGAGACAGATGGTGCACTTCAATAGCTGTTAAACATGCTTGAGTTAGGTGTCAAATTGTTCATTGGCATGCATGCTCTATGTGAAATAAGAATCATTAATGAAGATCGCAAGGACAAACTTCGAATTGGGCGGTATGAAATGTTGAAAGTCTCCAGCCCACAATTATCAAGACAAGATGACTTTGTAATTATTTTTATCAAAAGTTGGTTGCTTATAGGAAAAAGAGAAAAGCATTTTCAAGTAGTTCACAGTTGGAGTCTAGTTAGAATCCACTTACGCTCTTGCAGTGCCAAGCAGAACCTTAATACGGGCTTCCCATGTTAGGGTGCCATGTTGTCTCATTGCCCCATGGAGCCACTGTTCCAAGTTGCCGTTGTTTACATACTCATAAACCAACATCCTTCAAACAAAAACAAAACAATGACAGCTAAGAAAAGTGAATTAATAAAAACAGTCAACAAAAAGACATAAAAAATTAAATCTAACATCTGACAACCACATAAAAACGAGAAGCCATACGATCTAAAACCTGATTATCAACTCTTATCTAGTAAACAAGCTAACCTCTGAATTCCTTCTATGCAATAGCCAAGAAGCCGAACAAGATTCTTATGTCGAACATTGCCAATGGCCTCCACTTCAACTCTAAATTCTCTCTCTGCTTGGCCACTGCAACATAATTTGCCATTCGATTATACACAGTATGAACACACTTTATGACGATGTGGACAAACTTCAGAGAAGTTTAAACATAAAAATGGATACTCACAGATTATTAAGAAGTTTCTTAACCGCTACCTCTGATCCATTGACCAATCTTCCTCGATAAACAACTCCATAGCCACCTTCCCCGAGAACACACTCTGGTGAGAAACGATTTGTTGCATTCTCAAGATCCCTAAGTGTGAACCAGTGGCCCCACCCAAGATGAGATATTTCCGGCAAACCAATTAATGGTGATGGCATCACGAGCCCATACGACAAAGAAGATTGTTTTCTGGCATTACCAGAACTTCCTTCCTCTCCTGACTGAGAACTACAGGCCCTTTCATGATGATATATTGAACTGCACTGACTGACATTATCAACATCACTTGATCTACTCCTGCCCAAATGAACTATCTTCTCTGAGTTCTTATCACTTGATTTATCATTTATATTCAAGAATAAAGTTTCTGGATGATCATTTGTGCTTTGATCCCCAACTCTATCAACTCTGATTTCCTTTGAAACATTAGGGATTCGGCAAAGAGAGTTCTTGTCCAAGGTTCTCCGAGATTTTCTTCGAAACATGGCCCATATTGATAGGATCCCCAGAATTAGAACTATAAATGCACCAACAGATATGCCGATCAGAACCCATAATTTTATACCCCCATATTTCTTCGATAACTCAGCGTTTAGACTTCCGGACGACATCTTCTGCAAATTGGATGTGAGGAGAAATTCTGCTGTCCCTAAGTTCTCGATAGGAACTAATCCATCGAATCCTGGATCCCACAAACAAGTAACATAACCATAAAGCACAAAATATAAATCTCTATTGAAGATTATCAATCATATTGACTGAACCTTCCTCAGTATCTAATGCAGTTCTGATTATCAATCATATTGACTCAACCTTCCTCGGTATCTAGTGCAGTTGCTGCAAAAACCAAACGTCACAATCCTAATTCGGCAATTCAGTCCCAGCACCCATAGGAATTCCTTATAGTATTAATTTAATTACTGCTACATGTAATGAGTTCCAAAGCAAACCCAACCAAATCAAGAAGCAGCATAGGCATGGAAAACCCAGAGCAGGCAGTGAATGTTTACTATGTCAAGGCATAAAATTTACATATACATTCCAGGAAAACAGTGACCAGATCATCAGGCACACGCATGTTCAAGACACTTACCAATCAAACAAAGCTTTTTCCTCAGAGAAACCATGTAAAAGTCAAAATCATCACACAAGTCATTGTATTTCAGAAATCCAACAGAATGGCATACCCTTGAACCCAAAACATTGACAATTCACACCAAATCCCAAATCAAAATCTTTGGGGGGTTAAAAGAGAGCAAAATGACAACAAGAATGACTTATCATCCAAGCAAATTAAAGATAGACAAAATAAAAGAGATGGGAGCGTAACCAAAATCAAACCGAAGAAGAAGAAGAAGAAGAAGAACCAGTCACCTTGGCAAGTGATCTGAACTCAACCCCTTGATCTTCTTCCTTGAGAACCCAAAGAAGCAAAGAAAAGGCACTATTTTTGCGTGTATCAACAGAGGCTCAGAGAGCATAGAATCCCAATGCGAGATGAAATTCAAACAAAAAAACCCACCAAATGAAAACCAAGAAAGGAAATAAAAGAAAACAAGAATAGCCCAAAAGAATGTTACGCAGCTGAAGAGGAGTAGTTTAGAAGTAGAAAGGGGGTGTGGCCTGCAGTGGGCCAAAGAGAATTCAAGAAAACGATAACATAATGCAAAAAATGGGAAAGCAAATTTCTTTTCTTCTAAAACAATGCCAGACAAAAATCTAATCTTTGTAAGTGAGCAGAGCCTTATTTTAATGGCGGAAAGAATTAAAAGAGTTGGGAGATGCCTAATAAAGGCAGAGTCGGGTGAAAATGGTAGGTGGGGTTTTGTAAATGTGGAGGAGAGAGAGGCACATTGGAAAAGCTGGCAAAAGAATAGCTTGGTTTGCAATGGAGGAAACCACAGAGACAGAGAGGGGGAGAGAGAGAGAGAGAGAGAGAGAGAATAGTAAAGTGAAAGCAAAAATGAGGTGCACAGAGAACTGCATTTATAGCTCCAGCAAGAAAATTAGATAAATGGCGGAAGTGAAATAACCCGAAAAGAAAAGGGCCAAAATAAAAGAAAAAGGAAAGAAAAATGAAGCAACAAGAGAGAGAAAGAGAGGAGAGAGAGAGAGAGAGAGAGTCAACTTTTAGATGTAAGGAGGGAACAGCAAATCTAGGATTTGTGACTAAGATTACAAATCTGCCCCTTACTTCTTCATAGTAATTTTTTTTTTTTTTTTACATTGAAATGTGAACACACAGAGAGTCGTGAGGATTGACCGTCAGAACTGGAATGGCACCCACAATGTTGTTTGGCTTTGAGAATGTATGGCCACGTTATGTTCTTTTATCTTACTTGGGAAAATATTTTTGGTAAATTTAAATCACATATATATATTATTTAATGAAATATTTTATATATATATCTAATAAAAAAAACCTTACATTTACGCATAAAGAGTGATTACTTATAATGTGACATTGATTTTTTGAATTACCAAAAATATCTCTTATATATTTTTTAATTACCCCCGACTCAAATTTCTATTATTATCTATATGTCTATACTATTTATCTATAGTAATATTTAAAAAAAAAAGATTTTTTTAACTCACAAATAATGATTTGTGATACCACTACACTAATTTTTTTTTGTCGATAGTATTCTTAAATTAATTTTCTTTTATTACTTATATTTATTTTTTTTAATGTGATATATTGATTTATATATTCTGTTTTTATGTATAATATATTTTAAAACGTAGAGGTATTATTTACTATATGCACGTAGGGACGACCTGTTATAACGTCTAGTGTTCATAAAATATATATATCATATATGTTGTACCCGATATGAAAACACTTGTTTTTCACTATGTCGTCTCATTTTTGGGTTAAATACAACAGATTCCTGTAAAAAATAATAATACTTAAAGACTTTTTTTAATGAAAAAGGCAATGTGACCCTCTAAACTTATGAAAAATTTTGATATTGACACTATATAATTATTATGGTAAATTATCATAATTACAAATACCCTATCATTGTTTGAGAAAAAATTAATACCTTTTAATTTTAACAGTTGTTCAACAACTAGGGCAATCAGTTAATCTTTATTAGATTTTCATCCACTTTTTGTGGTGAATTGACCAAAATGCCCTTGTTATCTATAAATTACAATTTTAAATTTTTTTATAGATCAAGTGGACAACTTTTTACAATCTTTTTAAAAAAAAATTGCATTCACCTTGTTCGATGTTTTTATAATTTTTTTATATTTAAAAATAATAATAAAAAAAAACTTGACGATTTCATCTCTCCATTCAAAAGTTATATAATTTCATCAAACATTAAAAGGGTATTTATAATTTTTTAAAAGAGGAGTATTCGTAATTATGTCAAAAATCTCAGGGTAGCTCATTATAATTTATCCTAAATATTAGTGAAAAACTTTGTTCACAAAATTTGTTATTATAAATAATTAATGACACATCTATAGTAACAACTTAATTATGCCACAATATACTGCCAATAATTATTTATTATCACTAGATCGCCGCTATGTTGTGTCACTAATTGTTTAATACAACTTTCTGTCATTAGCAATTTTTAAATCACTATTAAAATTACAAAAATTATTATTGTGACAAATAAAAATTTTTGTTACTAAGACAATGAAATTCTTTTTAAAGTCGCTTTTTTGCATATGAAGGGTTTGTAGGGGGAGTAAAATACAATTAATTCTCCAATTTTTATTTATTTTTTGTTACTGAATCGATTATAATTATATTATAAATAATTTTTTATTATCAACAAAATTCACTAATTATCAACACCAAATCTTAATAATTAACTAACAATTATTATTATATTAAATAAATAATTATTATTATAATAAACCAATCCTTATACTAGCGGATTTCAGATCGATGACGTCTCTTATTTATATTTAATTTAATAACCCGTAGTTTTTGTACATAGAAAGTTAGGAATTAATTACAATAATTTTGAAAATGTAATCATAAAGCATTGAGATTTTGCAAATCTTGTTCTGAGATTGAAAATATGCTATTAAAGTGATGTCTTTTTCATTTATTTTTTTTTTGTAAATTTGAAAATTTAAGACTCTATAATTGAAAAGCGATTTCATTACCTTGTTTTCCGTTTTTGCAGTATATCAGATATATAAATAGAAGGAATCGCATTTCCCAAAATGTTTTTTCTTTCCCTTTTCTGTTTGTGATAATTGCAACACTTTGACACTTTTTTCTTTTTTCGAAAAAAAATAGAATTGATAACAGTTGAAGGTACATTGTCGATTCCTTCTCTTAATATTGTAATATGATTGTCCAAATAAAGACAGGAAGGATGCTGCATGAATGCAAAGATTAAAATCCACAGTTTGTGGATTTTAAAGATTAAATGTATTTCTTTATTCTGATAATAAGTGAATATCAAAGTCGATCATGCACGGTACAAATACAATATGATACGGATATAAAGAGTTGAATTTATAATATTTTTAAGGTACGACTAAATTCCGATACAATTATTTACAACGTATAAATTGTAGTTATAACATGTAAATATACATATACAATGGGCTTGAGCTTGTTAGTAAGAATCATCGTTCCAAGCATATTTTCTTGTATTAAACTTGATGAATAAATGCAAATTTAAATGTTTTACTTGTAAATTCGTATTGTCAGTTACATGTATGTCGAAACTATTTCCATCGGATCCGTGTTGGACACTGCATCAAATATTGTTTAAAGCGTCAGTGCATTATAGATCAAAAGTTTTATTTGTTAAAATTATTGGGGGAGGGGGGGGGGGAATAAGTTGAAATTGAATGATGAATCATGAATCTATGTATGCCCATTCCAACATAATTGTCTCTCAAATTTAAAATATCTTTATTAGTACCTCATTTATACTCTTTATTTCATTTTAGTCCATCATCTCTCAAATGCTCCCTAATTGTCCCTCATCCTTTTAATAGATGTCACTATAGTCCCTAATCTAATTAAAATGGATGGACTATTCCACTAATGAGAAGTAAAATTGAAAGCCAAAAAAAAAAAAAAAAACTTATATACTTCAATAATTTGACAACAACTAAAAAAAATATATAGTGCAATAGTGTTTTTTGTTAACCAAATAAAATCAAAATATTAATAAAACAACTATGATTTTTTTCAAAAAAAAATAAATTTAATAAATTATACGACTTGAATATATTCAATTCTTTAAATTTCGCAATGCCTTTTGAATTTAACCTTTAATATAAGTTTCTGAAGAACGAGTCTCTCATAAATGTTGAGAAATAAAGATGATAGAAAAATCATAGAAATAATAAAATATTATAATCAATATGAAAAAAAAAATCTGAAAAAAGACAAAATGTGAATTGAAATTCATGCAAATTCTCTTTGATTGATGTTTTGTTTTTTAATACTTAGAAGTAAAATATGTTCATCGCATTTGAATTTTTTTCTGAATGATTAGTATTTGTTTGATTAATATTTTGATTTTTTGTTTAGTCATAAAAAATAACATTATTAAAGTACATTATATTTTTTAATAATTGGCAATTTATTAAAGTATATAAGTTTTACAATTTGACCATTCTCAGTGAAATATTTCATCAACTTTAATTAAAACTTAACGATCAGGGGACCGTAGTAAAATCTATTTAAAATATAAGGGATTATAACAATATATTTGAGAAATAAAAGACTAAAAATAAAATAAAAAAAATAAAGATGAGGGACTAACAAGAATATTTGGTCTTTTATCTATCTATAATAATTAACATAAATGCTTACCTATCTTTCCAAAATAATTACTCAAGATTTTCAACAAACAATATGGCACACAATTAATGACATTTTTGAACCAATAAGCCAAAACAATTGAACCTTTTTTAAATTTATTTCTCTCAAGGGCAAAATAGTCATTGCTCCATGATCAAGTACAAAATCAAGCAATTGAATGTCACCAGATATATAGGTATTTGTTTAACTGTATATAATTTTATTAAAATTTATAATTTCAATTTTCAATTATTTCATTATTGTTATTGAAAAAATATTAATGAACATATTGATATATTAATTAATTTATGCAAATATTACTGTAATAATATAATCATATGCATTATAAAAAAGAAAGAGAGAATTATATTGCTTCCCTCCGTAATTTAAGAAATTATATTTTACACTCTCGAAGTTTGCTTCCATCTAATAAGTAAGTCTCCCGATTAGTCAAAATTCACAAATTTTGTTGATATCAATAAAAAAATTAAAAAAAATATATAGATTTACCCCCATGACTTATTACAAATTTATTACAGGTCAAATAATTTTTTTATAACCAAAATACCCTCATACGTTTTTACGCGTTAACATGTGAGGAGTTTAGTTATAAGGGTAGCTCAGTTGGAAAAAAAATTATTTAACGTGCAATAAATCAGAAATAAGTGAATCGAGAGTAAATATCAATTTTCATTCAGTTTGCATTTTTTTTATTAATATCGGCAAATTCAATTAATTTCAACTAGTAAATGGACTTATTTATTAGACGGAAGCAAACTTCAACGTCATAGATATAATTTCCCCAAACTACAAAGAGTTTATATATCATTATACCAAACCTCAAAAAAGAAAAATATAATTACTCTTTAAAAAAAGATGGCATACGATGAATGACATTTATTAAACAAATAACCGAAAATAAATAAAGATTTTTTAAAATTATTTTCGCCCAACGGCACTCGAGGGCAAAATGGTCAATTGAGGGCCTCACAACACAATTAAAATGCCTTTTTTGAGGTGTCATTATCATTGTGGGAGGGAGATAAAGGGTGTATTGGGGGAGGAACAAAGTGTTTGATCTTTTCATTAAACTATGACTTGCACAAATCCCTTTCCCATCTTTATATAAACTTTATGTGTGTTTAGTATGTGGTGTGTGTGTTTAGTATTAATTAAGATGTGGGCAGGAGATGACTGGTTCTCTCATGGACCACTTTTGTGGGCCATCCTTTTGAAAAATTTGACCCCGGATGCAAACAATCCTGGACGTCCATTTCTTCCATGCTTGTGGGTTTTGCTGTGGTGGACTTGGTGCAGTGCAACAAAATCTTGCACGTGCACCACCATGCCCGGCACGTGCGAGGTGTTTTGCTATTTTCGAATTATTATATATTTATACTATATATTAACTGGGAGGGGCTTTATTATTTCAACATTTCTTTAAAATATCAATACTTTTTTATTATTCTTATAAGTTATTCATTTCTTCTTAATTTTACTTCGTATAATTAAATAAATATAATAAAAATCTAAAGTTTACATATGAATCGAGCATGTTTTGATTACTAATATCTATACTATGTATTAAGAGAGAGCACTATTTTAGTGTCTTTCTTATTTTTCGTATGCTGTTTTTCTTTTTAATTTTTTCCACCCAGTAACTTCCGTATTCCGTCCGCTACATACAAGTAATAAATTCTATTTCTTTAAATAATTATTTATTTTTAATTAATATTTCTTTTCTTTCTCCTACTCCAGATATTCTCTTTAAAAATGATTTATTTTTTTATCATAATTATTTTTATATATCATGTTTTTCTAGAAAAAAAGTGATTAATAAATGCTATTTAGTTATTTTAATTTTATTTGAAAATACATCGAATGTGTCACGTACAACTGGTGTTATTTATTAAGTGTGAGGGTCATAGAATAACTAGTTTTGATTGACAAATTATCCATTGACTAAAATACCCTCAAACACATGGACTTTTTTCACAAAATAACATTCTCTTTGATCACTTTATCTCCAATCATTTTTCACTCAATAAGATTTAAAATTAAAATATTTTTAATAGTTTCGATAAGTTATTTATTTTATCATTCTTTTTGTCTGCAATTAAACAAATAAAGTAAAAACTTAAATTATGCACGCAAATTGAGTATGCCCAATCACTATTATATATGATTTTACAATCTAGACCAGCATAGAAATTATGCCGGTAATTCTAAATAGTAAATATTTTAGCTACGACTAAAAATTATGGTGAATATTGATTAATTGTGGTAAAAAAAATAAATTTTTGATTTGATTTGGTTTATTCGTGGTTAATAGTATTGATTTACCACGATTTTTTTACCGTGGTCATTTATAGTGTACCGAAAACTCAATTTTTTATAGTGAAATTACCCGTTGTGTTTTGAAAATAAAATAAATTACCCCATATCTAAACATTAGGGAAATAACTTACTTCATTTTTCAAAATGCATAGGATAATTGGCTAATTCTTTTTTTACATGGGAGTTTTTGCTCATTTTACATATCTCGAAAGGGTATATTACATTTAAACCGATAAATTTACGTTTCTGCCCATGTTCTTAGTTGGCCCATTAATTTTAGCTGCAGGTTTTAAGGGGTTTAACTGGAATTTCAACATAGCCTTCTTAATTTGGTTCTTGCAATCCCATTCCTTTGATTTGAGAGAATATGACAATTTGATATAATTATTAAATCTTATCTTCAATTTGAATCGATATTGTCAATCAATTTAGATTCTTATTAATATGTATATACGTATGGTTAGGGATTGTTTGGCAAAACTTGAAATGGATAAGATTAGTTATGATACGACTTAACTTAATTAGGGTAGATGAGAGGAGAAAAGCAATTTTCCAAGTAAAATTCACACTTTCTCGTGGTTTGGCCGATTCCAGCTTGTTCCAAACGAGACATGGAAAGAAACGTCACGTTGATTGAAAGGGTTTTTGTTCTCTTACGTACAAGGAAAATTGCTCAATCACAACCACCATAGTTTGGATAAACATGTAAGTTCATCCAAACAGCGTCTAAGTGTTGTCCTTCTTCACTTCACGTAGACCAATAAAGTCTAGCTCGGTTGGTAAAGATGAGATTTTATGACCTTAGAGTTTGTGGGTTCGAATACCGTATTATTTGTGAGATGTTTTCATTGTATGGTAGGTGTTGTTTCTACTGCAATAATCATTGTTTGTTAGATTTAATTTATTTGATATTGTTGATCGAAGTATGGTTGTTGTAATGATCTTCGTTAGATATTGACATTAGACAGAAATGATTATAATCGATTTATTTTAATTAATAACATAAATTGACATATTTGATAACACAAAATTTTAACATATTCCAATTCTGCCCCTAGTATAATCTAATATTTTATTATCTAGAATCTATTTAGATTCGCCCTAAAAATCATTCTCCTCCCAGGTTCGTATTATTGTAAGTTTATCAATTGACCATTTTGCCCCAGCACTTCATTTACTATAGCTATATTTTTCCGCTTCTTTTAAGGGCGATTGAGTAACTTCACTTTCCACTTAGACACTCCTATATTTTCTTGATTCCAGCTAGGTGTGTCAATGGGTAAATTACAACAAATAAATATTATTAGACCCAAATTCATTAAAATAATATGGATTATGTTTGGATTGGGTCTCTACCTATCAATATCCATAGGTCTAAATACAGAATTCGGACCCGAAAAATATTTTTTTTTAACTTAATTCAATTAAAGGGTAAATTACAACAACCTCCACTGAGATTTGTCATGATTACGAATACCCACTTATTATTTAAAAAATTACAAAATACCCCCTAATGTTTGATGAAATTATGTAATTCTTGGATGGATGTATGAAATTATCAACTTTACCGTTGCTGTATTTTTTATTTTTTTAAAAAAATAAAAACTTATAAAAAAAATTTGAATGGAATTATAAAAAAAATTATCTACTTAGTCATAAAAAAATAAAAAAAAATAATTTTATAATTTTTAATCCACAAAGACATTTTGATTAGTCCACCACAAAAAAATAGATGGAAACCTAACGGATTGGGCTAATTGTTAGATAGCAGTTAAAATCAGGGGGTATTGATAATTTTTCAAACAATGAGCGGGTATTTGTAATTATGCCAACCTCAAGGATGGTCGTTGTAATTTACCTTAATTAAATTATTATTTTTCAATTGATCTATATTCAAATGAACAAATTCAAAAAAATTTAAAAACATTACTTATCGTGTAGTTCTTCAACTAAATTTATTTTTTAATAAATAATTAAATGATCAGTTATAAAAATACATTATCATGCTAGGTATATTTGCAATATCTTGATTGGCAATAATGCTTATTTGAAAACTTGAAGTGATAAAATTGAATTTTAAAGTTTTATAATATTAAATTCGATTGTTATCGAATATGTTAAGTTTCATTAGATCATTTTGTAAATGATATTATAACTGATATATTATTTAAAAAATTATCGAAAAAGAATTATTTGTGAGTTGATTTAAATAATTTTGAATTTATTGATAAAGCGTGTAATCAGTGAACGAACTGCTCCTCTATATCCATAAAAAGCGTTATTCTACTTTACCATTGTCTTAACTAAGACCGAGCCAAGTCTTTCCTAGGAAGCATCCAGATTTAAGAAAGAAGACTTGAAGATACTAGTCATTTATGAACACACCAAAAACGGAGGAAATGATAAAAGAGTACTGGTACGTACAAGTGCAGCCCCCCCCCTTCTTTTCCACTCTCTCTCTCTATGCACTATTGTATTATCTATACACTGATAGATAATATCAGATAATTATATCTTAAAAACAACTACTATTACAGTAGAACGACAAACACTTACTATGAAGTAGAATAGTGTCCCACGCATTAGTGGGGTTCAAACCCACGACTTCTAAGGTCGGAGTTTAGTTTCGCCGACTGAGCTAGGTCTCAAAGGTAATATACGCCAATTATTAACATAAAATATTTTAATATGTAAAACTAACTAAGAACTACTATTACAGTAAACGAACATCAATAATTCAAATAAATGAATATCTAACCATTAGTGAAAATCCATAACCGATGCAACTAAATTAGGCCCCATTGACCTATACATACACTTAGAATGGATACGGAAACGACAAACTTCACAAATTTAAGTTGCTCATTAAAAAAAATCAGGATGAATTACATTGACGATCTGAGGTTAGGTCCCCTTATTTTTTGTAAAATTATAAATACATCCCCTGAGGGGTGTTAGTGTAATATTTTTTTAGGATATTTCTGTAAACTTTCGTCTTTGAATAGAGAGTATAATTGTAATTACCAATAGAACTTCAAAAAATATACTTATTATTTTACGAATAACAGAGAATATTTATATATCCGAACCTAATTTTAGGGGATATAAATATAATTTATCCAAAAAAAGTTATATGGAAAGCTATGAATGAGGTAATAATGGGGCAGTAAGACAGAAGGATACATCTCATCATCATGCTTTAAATGCTTCACTCAATTTTAATTTGGTTAAAGCCAAGTTGAACAAGTAAAACCATTTATTAGCCTTTTGTCCATTGGTGCTTGGAATAATAGGCAAAATGATAACACATTATTTATCATTATACTTATAATGACAGTGACAACTCTTACACCTATTTATATCAGTAAGTGTCCATTTATTAACTCTGGTAGAATTAAGGGTAAATGCTACCTATAGTTACTAAAGTTTTTATTTAAAATTATTTTAGTTATTTAACTTTATTTTTTTATTTTAACATTTTTAAATTTTAGTTTTTATTTCAGTTTGGGCCTTCTGATCATTTTTCGGTAAAAATGTCGTTGGGCTTTGATTTTTTGGAGGCTAAAGTGTTCGAGTTAAGTTAAGGTGCACAGTGGGTCGAGCCGACTCAGAACCGACACAGACTAGTCCGGAAAAGAGCCAGCCCACTACTGTTCATGACCGATCCTGGTGGTCCTGGAACTTTAAATGGGCTCCAATTGGTTTCGTTTATAGACTCAGACCCTACCCATAAACCGACCCGATCGAGGCTCAGACCAGGATCGGACCAGGCCTGGATCAAGCTGGAATGTGCCTATTTTATTTTTGTTGTTTTATGAAATAGAAGTTTTCTTTTGAACAATTGTTTAAATTTATGGTTTTATTATAAATTAAAAGAAATAATAAATTAAATCACTCAAAATATAATAACTAGAAAAATAATAGTAAAAGTTATATAATGAACTTAAATAATAGTTTGATGAACAATCTTACGATAATAAACTTATTGATAATAAATTTAAAAATAATTTAAAATAAACCTTGAAAAATAAACTTAGATATTAATGAATTAAAGTGCAAAAAATTTACAAGTAGAACAATAAATATAATATTTTAGAGTTTCAAAAGTATAAAGGAATCTATAAAAGAAGTTAGTTTAGGAGAATAAGATGAAACTCATACGCTATGCTTTATTTTTATAAAAAGAAATGGCACAGTAGCCCCGACCTAGGACCAAACGGGCCTCGGCCAACCTAGCCTATTTTTTATCAATTTAATTCGATCCTGGGCCGGACTAGTCCAGTTCGGTCAACTGTGCATTTTGATAATAAGTAACAGCTATAATTTTATCACAATATAATTATTACTGATAAAAATTATACAAAAAAATTATTTTATGGACACTTAATTAGTGAAAATCTACAACAACAATCTATTCTAATAAAATTATTTGGTTATTAAGCCGTCACTAATTATTTTTAGTGACACGCAAGTGAAAATTTTTTGTAAGATAATTGTGCTAATTAAAATTATAAAACTCATTATTATGATTTATGATAGAGTAAAAATTCTTATCATTTACTATGTCTAATTAATAATAATATTAAAATTATTATTCTAATATTTTTTTTCTCTAATATATATATTTTACTATGAATGTAAACAATAAGCAAAATACAGTCAGACAATGTCATAAGAACTTCTTTATGTTATTTGAAGCAATGGTGGTGGTATGGATTTCGATGTCATATACTAAAAGAAATATAATTTTTAATTAGTGTAAATTACAACGATCTTCTCTAAAGTTCGACATAATTACAAATATTTTTATTGTTTGAAAAATTACAAATGCCTCCCTAATATTTGATGAAATTATGTAATTCTTGGATGGAGGTATGAAATTATCAACTTTGCCCTTACAGTATATATTTTTTAGTTTTTAAAAAAATTAAAAATTATAAAAAAATCAAACGGGGTGGATGAATTTTTTTTTAAAAAATTATAAAATAATTATTCACTTAATTCCTAAAAAAATTAAAAAAATAAAAAAATAAATAAAATTATAATTTTTAATCTACAAAGGCATTTTGGTCAGAGCCATAAAAAATAAATGAAAACCTAACGGATTGAGCTAATTGTTAGACGACTGTTAAAATTAGTAGGGTATTTGTAATTTTTCAATCAACGAGTGAGTATTTGTAATTATGCCAAATCTCAAGAGATGTTGTTGTAATTTACCCTTTTAACCATGACAAATTATCATGATTAAAAGTAAAAAATAGTGGCGGATACTAATTAGCCACAATAATTTAACGTCTACTAACCGTTGTTTCTATAAGCGACGTTGACATATTTGTTACAACTAAAAATAGTGACAATTTTTTTGGTTATATGTAAAATTATAATGAATATTAATTAGTCTTAGTTAAATATAAGTTTTCGCATCGATTTATTTAATTATAATAAATAGTATTAATTTATTATAATTTTATCATAATAATTAATAATGTAGTAAATGATCATTATTTTATTTTATTTTATTTTTTGATTGTGATAGTAAATATAGTTTACTACACATGGGCTTCTGGCGATCAAAACTATATAATATCCCCATGGCCAATTAAAAATAGCAATTTACATTCCTCCTGGGTTTCAAGAAGAGACAGTGATGAAATCCTGTAAGAGTTATGACAGTACTGCATCAGAATTTCATAGTTTGTTGTTTTCTTCGTGTCCCTTTTCTAGATGCTTGCACGTGGCCTCTTCACAACACTATAATACTATATATATATATATATATATATATATTAATATAATTAATTATATCTAAAAAAATTAAAATTTTCGATGTGAATTTTCCTCAATTTTTTCCTGTTTATATGAACAAGAGGGTTTTCTTCTCCAATTCAGAAGAGGTTTATGAATATTCAGAATTTTTCTTCAATATTTTTAAGTTCATCTTGAAAGTCGGATTTTTTCAAATTATCCTTTTGATTGAAAGGATTCCTTCTCTTTAGAAAATATTATTTTAAGTTTTTTTTTTCTTCTAAATTAAGACTATTAATCTCTAAAAATATATCCTCCTAAAAAATAAAAATTATGCTTGTACCTCCTTTTAGAATTCTTCATTTATAATCGCACCCCTTTTCATTAGTGTTTGGACGAAAAATTATGACATCAATAAAAAATTTATATAAATTTTTAATTTTACCATTTGTTGAAATGTGTGTGCATTGTGTCAGTGTGCTGTGCCATTGTGTTTGTGGATTGTGTGTGCGTTTGTATGTGCATGAATGGGTAATCAACATTTTTCGCCCAAACTCTTATGAAATGAGTATAGTTGTAAACGAATAAATCTCGGAAGAGGTGCAATTGTAATTTTCAAAATCATAATTTTGTATTTGTAGAGAATATCTAAGTATATATAATTAATTAATCCATATATTTAGACTGAAAATAAAGAAACTCATGTACATAGTAGAAGGATGAAATGAGAATTTTACCCTCGGCATAACTTCTCATTGAATGAAATTAAGTCTTAGATAGAGAATTTTTGAGAGAAAGTAGGTAAGGTGTTGTCCAATCAATTAATAGTAACTTGGTGTAAAAAATAATATTTTGGGTATTTATAGTCGTGTTCAAAATTATATATGTGGTAGGGTATATGTATTTCTTGTACGGCTTATATATAAAATTACTTTTTTGCTCTTGTAAATAAATATGTAATACCAATATATACATCATATAACCCTCCACTCTAGGATGAAATATCTAGACCAGGGTGAGCTCGAAGCACATACGCCTAGTTGGGCTCGAGGATGCCAGCTGAGCCTTGTCTAGTAGCGTTGAGCTGGGCTCAAGCCAGAGCCTCGAGCTCGGTCGTGTAGGCCCAACTGATCTGAGCTCGAGGCCGTGGCTCGAGCTCGGCTGCTGAAGTCCAGCTTGGGTCCGTGCCTCGAGCTTGAGGGTGGTGGACCTTAGGTTCGAGTGTAACGGCTACTGCCCTATGTGCTTTTGGGAGGGGGTGCACAATGTTGCACCCCATGGGTTTCGTACCCAAGTTAAAAGGGTGGAAAGTGGAGAGCTGAATCACTCCATCACCAAGTATTTTGTATTAATTTTTATTCTCACTCTCTAGCTGTTAGAGGTTATTCATCGTTATTTAATAACTTTACGCCGAATTCTCTCATGTGTTTTGAGGGATTTGACGTCATCTTCAAGAGATGATACTCCCCTGTCAATCGCAACAACCCTCCACACCCTTACCGTCAAGGGCAGTTGAAGATCCTTACCCGTCCCTAGTCGTAGCCCCTTCGAGATGTAGCCCTTTCTCCCCCGCAACTCTTAGCCAAAGCACTTCCAGTAGGCGTTAAAGTATCGAATCTTTTTTAATACGATGGAATGGGGGACCCACAAGAAAACTTAGACAAATTTTATGCTAAAATTGATTGGTACGACTTGAGTGATGCCACCTACTGTAAGGTCTTTTGCACTATGCTCGCCAGGCGTGCTCTGGAGTGGTTCAACCAGTTGCCTGCTGGAACTATCTCCAGCTTCAAGCAATTGACCCAACATTTCATGCACCACTTCTCCATGAATAAGAAAGTCCCAAAAACGGCCACATATTTGTTCACCATCCGTCAGAGAGAAAACGAGTCGCTAAGAGATTATGTTCAAAGCTTTGTAGTGGCAGTGCACAAGGTGCCGAATGTCAATCATGAGTTGTTGGCCAATATTATACAAAGTTTGCTAATAGGAAGATTCAGAGAATTTATAGCCGGAAAACCCTCTAGCTTTGTCCATACGATCACATAAATATATTAGAATCGAGGAGTCTAAATTTTCGGACACTTCCCTTAGTGTCAAAAGGAAGGGAAAAAAGGAGGAGAAAGAGCCAAAGAAGGAAGAACGCAAACACTTAGCTCCGATAGGATTCACATACTACACCCTCCTAAATGTACCTAGAAGTGAAATACTAGTTGTGGCGGAGCAATAAGGATTGATCAACCAATGGCCGAGAAAGATGAAAGATAATCCAAAAGGCTCAAGTCCGAATAATATTGTCGCTTCCACCGTGACATGGGGCATACAACCGAGAAATATCGTCACCTCCAAAATGAGATAGAGAAATGGATCCAGTGGGGACACTTGAAAGAATAAGTCAACCACCATCCACAAGGACGCCGATTTGACTGTGGGTCGACCTCGCCACCTCGAGAGCTAACATGAAATCCAACTCCTCATGGCGATAATCTTTCCACAGATGATGTTGTTATGATTTTAGTAGAAGGATGAAATGAAATTTTACCCTCAACACAATTGTTCACAGGGTAAAATTTGGTCTTAGAGATTTTTCAAAGAGAAAGTATATAATGTGTTGTTCAATTAATTAATAGTAACTTGGTAAAAAAATAATATTTTGGGTATTTATAGTGGTGTTGGAATTATATAGTGTGATAGGGTATATATAATTTTGTATGGCTTAAATATATAAAATTATTTTTTTGCCTTCATATGTTTGGCTTTGGACCTTTTGTTAAAGCTGCCTAATCTAATATTAAATAATTGTTCCCTTGAAATAGTTTAACGACTATCGTGTTGTGGGGATGCTGAGATTTGGGTGAATATAATATATCTACGAGTTCACACTATTAAAACTTGAAAACACGACTTCTTAATCATTTGAAGTTGGGGAGAGAATTAATGGGAAGTTGTGGACTTTTAAGTGAAAATCCATACAAGTGATGGAAACTTATGATTAATTTGGTTGACTTTTTTTAGTCAAATCACAATTTTTGAACCTTCCTTCAATCTATCAAATATATTTCTATTTTTAATGCATTATTCGGATCGAGATCATAGTCAAATTAGCTGATAATGTGATCCGCTTGATTTCAACAAGAACACAAATTTGTTAGGTTCGTTGGATGATTCTCAACAATATATAGTACTTTAAACTTTAAGTTAGATTGAGTATTAAAAGAATTAGATAGCCGAATTAGATCTCAATAAAAGTCTTACATTACATATCTTTTATCACTAATGAGCGTATCCAATATGTCAACAAGTGAACGGATCCATTTGGCTTAATTTGGACTGTCCCTAGAAGAAATGATCAAAGGTTGGAATAACGAGTCTCCGAGTTAGATGGGTAGAGTACAATCAGATCTGGATAAGAATGGACAGAGATACGGATCTCTGTCCTGTTAAGGAGTTCTATATTTCCATTCATGATTACAACATTCAGTATAGTCAAACTTAGATACTAATCCAATATATCGATGTTTCTAAATCAACGAACATATTCAAAAGAAACAATGAAACAAGGCACTACTGTTAAAATTAGACTACATATTTATGGGATTCGAATCCATAACCCTCTTGATCGTGAAGTCCCAACCTTGTCACTCGAATAAGGGTTCATTGACAACTGCAAACACATCTAATGAGCGAAAAACATATTTATTTATTTTTATATTTTTTTTCAGTTAATGTAATAATTATATTTTTTCAATAAATTAAGAATATTATAACAGCAAAGTCATCACCTGTCAATGTCAAAAGAAAGGAGTTTCGAGAAATTGAAATATATTTTATATGAATTAACTGTATTTTGATAATTATATTGTTACATTTTTATTTTTTTAAATTAACAAAAAGGGAATGCTTTTTTTTTCGGTAATTATATATTTATATTAATATTTTAATAAATTAAGCAATTGAACAATACATCGATTTGATCAATACATTACATTGAGTCCGAATGGATTGGATCCGAAATAATGGGTTCAAAACAGGTCAGGACGCAAATGTGTTGGATCTGGCCCGTTACTTATCCTAAAAAGTATCAAACTCAAACCAATCAAAACTAGTGGGTTGAGCTGGAATCATGGATTTCCATCCGTATTGCTACCCCTAATCACTACAAACAAAGTACAATAAACTTACGGAAAGTAAACGAATATTCATACATCCGGTATAACTTGAATACATGATCTCAAATTTATTTATGTGACCTTAACCGTAATCAATAGGTTAAGACATCATTTATAAATATATATATATATATATTTCTATTAAATTAAAGAGTCAACCAAGCAATTTCCACTTATCTATAGTTTTTTAATAAATAGAAAAAAGATCATTTTCTTTTGTTTTTGAGAAAGAGAAGAGAGAGAACGGCGTACACTCAAGTAATTGGTATGACTTTGGGTGCTTGTTTGTTGCCGGCATGTTCTTATGAAAGTGAGATTTTGTTTTTTAATAATAAAATGCAATTTTTTATATCTTTAAATATATTTTTAAGTTAAAAAATAAATTCAATGTATCGATATTTTTAAATCAATAATTATATTCAAAGAAAAAAATCGATAACTATAGAAGTAGATAGTATACCACTAAAAAGAAATACGATTTTTCAGTATGGTTAAAAATAAAGGGTTATGATGGATAGCAATTGATCACGACTGTGCGTGTTGTTTTACAAGTAAAGCCAACATATTTGTTTCAGCTAAAAACTGTGGCAAATATTTTTGTCATAGCTAAAAACACAGCAGATGTTGCGCACCGATTTTATCTGATCCTGATCGAAGTATATAGTATTGATTTGTTGAAAATCTGTCAATTGTAAGGGGCTCTTCTCAAATATGTCTGATCATAAATACCTTCTGTTAAAATATTATATTTTTTTAAATAATAAAAGATATTTATAATTATAATAAATTTAAAAAGTTTGATGTAATTTATCTATTATTAAATGTTGTTGGAAGATTGTAGAACTTGTTTACAAGGGTGTTAAATAAACTTAAATAATAGTTAGAAACAATATCCCACACATAAGGCGGGATTCGAACCCATGACACATCTGAATAGAAACAACATCCCATACAAAAAATAGGAATCGAATCTGTGACCTATAAAGTTATAAAACCTCAATTTCACAAATTACAAAAAACCCGTTGGAGCCATTATTCAAGAAGGGTAAGCCTATGAAGTAGACTAATGTAGCCCAAGTCCACCTATGGTGGAGGCCTAGACAGAAAGCCCAGTTTGGTAAGAAACGAAATCAAACAGCATGCTTAGGCTATAGAGTACTTTTTGTACTAGTTTCCATTTATGTGACCAGAATAAAAGTATCAGTAAAAATTAAGAATGTTTGAAAATAAAAATAAAAAGAATTAAAATTGAAGTATTTAAGTTAAAAAGAAGTAATTTAATGTTTTCGATTTTTACTAATAAGCTATCTAAAGGGGTAAGGAGTTGCTAACAATTTTTAATTTAAATCAATTTAATTTAAACAGTTTAAAAGTAGATGCAACAACTCAAAAGCACTCTTTTAATAATAAGTTGATAAAATGTTTATTTTAAATAATGGCAAAAACCCCATTTTTGTTTAATTTACTGATCTAGTTTTAATTTCTTATTCTTCTTACCATATATTTTAAAATCTACCCTTATTTTATTTTTTTTTGTCTTTCTTTGGTACACAAGGGTAGGGGTGGAGTGTTCAACAAAATCATCGGGTTTTTTCAATCGGTCAACCTAACCCAAACCGCATTGCAATTAGTGGGCTAAGGATGATTGGGTTGGTTTGATTTTGGACTAGTAAAAAAAAACTGTATTTAACAATTGGTTTTATGTTTAAATAGGTCCCATAAATCACGTTTGACTGTTAAGATGATGATGATGATGATAATAATAATAATAATAATAATAATAATAATAATAATGATAATGATAATAATAATAATAGTAATAGTAGTAGTAGTAGTAATAAGATACTAGAAAACTACATATGTTACTTTTGATAATACATAAACTAATATTCAAGACAATAATAACAATTATGATATTTTTATTGGTATTGCATAATATATATATATATATATGTATAAATATGTAAACGAGATGAATTAATGAATTTTTCGTTATTGGTAATTTTCTAGATTCTTTATGCTGTTGATAATTAAAAGAACTTGAAATAGGTGATATCATGATTCTTTTTATAATATATTTTCATAATTATTTTATTTTATTTCAAATAATGTTATTTAATATTTATATATTATTATGATTGGTTTCTTATATAATTTGATTTGAAATAATAACTTATTCACAATTATATGCATAAAAGATTGATAAAGTTTTTTTTTATATTTATTAGTATTCTTCTAAAACATATAACCATGTATAATATTTATTTTTTACACATTGTAATTGATATATCATATTTGTATATTTTTGCTAATTATTACTACAGAAAATGTATTTATTATGATAAAATAGTTGTAACAAAAGCATAAGTTGTCACGAATTACTAATATAATTATACATGTAGTTGACTCGATACTGAAGACCTTAAAAACTGCCGCAACCCGTCGCAACTCAATTAGACTACAAATTGCAATTTTGATGATTGTCGGATTGGATTTGTGCTGTACATTAAGTTATGCCAAAAAATTATCTAAATTAGCCCATACACTCCTAGGTGGGGCTAGATGAGCCGATGCACGCTTTGTACCATATCCAAATCCATATCCAGTAAATACATATTGAACAACTTTTGAAGGGATGTTATATTTGAAGGTGATTGTTTATTGATTATTAGGAGATTTCAAAATTCTTTAATTCAAATTAAGTTCGATTGAATCAAGTCAATTATACAATAAGTGTGGTACATTTGTCATATAATTGGTCACTTTTTTTGAATTGTACATCAATCACACTGCAAGTATATCGCACTTTTCGTATAATTGGGGTGTAAGAATAGTTGACCAAAAAACTAATTTGATTGACTATTTTCTATTTGTCAATCTTTATCAAGATAATATTGTAATGATAAATACAACAAGGGTTCATCAAACTGGCATTGTATTTTATTGTGCTTACTATACAAGTTGAATGGTGTTTTAATGTCACAACAAAGTACCTATAGACGAAAAGGTTAAATTCGTGGAGTTGGGTTGCGCATAGGTTTGACAACTATGAACTTAACTTCTAAGGGTCGTTTTGATATATTTTAAGTTGAGGACCTCGACACGGGGCATCGAGTGTCCCATGAAGACTTGCGCTAATTATTGTAGCCGTATTTTGTAGGCAGGAGACGTAATGATGAATACAACAAGAGTTCATCAAACTGGTATTGTCTTTTGTTGTGTTTACTACACACGTTGAACGCTGTTTCAATACCACAACAAAATGTCTACAGATCGAAAGGTTAAACTGTGGAGTTGGGCTGTGCATAGGTTTGGTAGCTATGAACCCAACTTTTAAGGGTTGTTTTGAAATGTTCCAAGTCGAGGACCTTGAGACGGGGCATCGAGTGTCCTATGAAGATTTACACTAAGTATTGCAGTCATATTTTTTTGGTAGGAGACGTAGGTCGTCTATGAAATTTTAATGGATTGGTTGGCAAAGTAGTCAACTAATTGACCTGACTCACGGGGATTGTCATATGGAAGTCTTAAGGACTTAGTCGGTATGAGTGGAATTCTCTGTTTCTAGATTACGAAATTAGTTCTTGGACTTGAGAAATCATGTTAGTCATGTGCATAGAAAGATGGTACGATACAGTGAACGGTGGCTGTGTTGTGAGGCATGATCATCATAATCCTTGTCCAGTACAGTCGAAGTATGTAGCGAGAACAATGAATTTTAAGATTGAATATGTCCCCTATCAGTATTTTGAAAAAAGTATCTCCTATATGCTCCGAGACCCATTTAAGCCTTGAAAATTTGTGACCACAGTGGCTGAATGAATGGGATAGGTTTTCCGTGTCAATTAGTAGGGTAAATGAGGACTTGAGTTAGAAACATTGTCGAAGTTTGTTTTCGGATGTGGATGCATAATCTCCTCCAAATTTTGTGGAGCAAATTACGTATCGTCTTGAAATTTGGTATCAAGCCTTGAAGATTTTATGCTGAGAAAGATGTAGAACATTTGCGGTCACAATGCTTCGTTGTTCTGAGAGCTTTTGGACTTTGGTCATTTGATTTGTTTTGACTTCTTGTCTTATATGTTGTATGTAGTATGGAGGAATGTTGTATGTCCTCTGAATTTGTGGAATGTGTATATCTTCCTTCAACTTGAGTGTTGGATAGTCCTTTTTATAGGTGTGAGTAGGGCTATACAAATACCTTTTTAAAATTACAAATACCCTAACAAATACCCCTACAATGGGCTGTCATAAAAGTATTTATTAGGATGTTTATAATGTCAAAAGAATATTTATAATTTTTCAAATAATAAGTAGATATTTATAATTAGTGATAATTATATTTTCCTCCCTTGAAGTTTCGTGTAATTACACATAGACCCTCTGTAGTTTGAGAAATACATTTAGCACTCCTGAAGTTTGTTTCCGTATAATAAATAAGTCCCTCCATTAGTCTATTCACTGAATTTGTTGATATATAAACAAAAAACTGAATGAAAATTGATATTTATCATCGATTGACTGATTACTAACTCATTGGAAGTCAAGCAATTTTTTTCGACTAAACTACCCTTATAATTTTGAAGGTATACCTCCTCATATAAGTTAATGCGTGAAGACCTATGATGGTAATTTGATCATAAAAAGATTTATTTGACATGCAATAAATTATTAATAACTCAATCATGGGTTAATATAGATTTTTTCTAATTTTTTTTGTTAATATCAGCAAATTTGGTGAATTTTGACTAATAAATAGACTTATTTGTTAGACAGAAGCAAACTTTAGGGGGTGCTAGATGTAATTTCTCGAATCATGAAAAATTTACGTATAATTACATCAAACCTCATAGGAGAAGAGTATAATTATTCCTTATAATTATAACAAATTTGAGACCGTTGTAATTTACCTTTTTTTATTATCATTCTTAAAAGCAAAATTTTAAAAGTTTACTAAAATCTCGTGCCAGCTCAACCCTTTCAATAATAGAAGACATTACATGAGTGCCATAAATTGTGAATGAGCCAATTAGGGACAATTAATTAGATAAATAGTTAAGTAGAACGGCTAGTCTACAGTCTACTATACATATAGCCGTTTGAGCAATTATGAGCAAAATCCACTCATTGCCAGTAATTCCCACAAGGATTATCAGACCGTTGGCATTAATAATAATTAAAAAATCTACCAAAGCAGCAAACCAACTTCGGCCAGCACCACTCTTTTTCTTACTTTGATGTAATCAATGTAACCCTTTTGGCCTGCACTTTGTGTATTTATATAAACAGCCAACCCGTCTGTAATAACACACACAACACACACACACACACACACTGTTTCACAGTCTTTCACACACACACAGAACTGAAGTGTATACGAAGATGAGGAAGGTTTGGTCGCTGAGAGGAGTGAGCAAAGAATGGTGGGCATTGAAGGGATTGAAGACAAAGAGGATGAGTTTTCAAGTATGGATAGTGGATGATGTAATTTTCAAGATTGTTTATGTGGTTGAAGCCATTGTTCTTATCTCCACCCTCTGCTTCTTCTACCTTTGTTGTGGCTGTCACATCTAATTCTTTATGTCTTCTTTCATTCTCTGTATATGTTAGGCCTCTTCGGATCAAATCTTTTATTCCAAATTTTATTACATTTTTTATTTCATTTTATATATATAAGTTCACGACATTTGAATAAATATAATTTTTTGCTATGATCGATATAAAAAAATCATAGTGGATATAATTAAATTAACTATGATCCTGCAGCAGCATTAGCGATTATTTCTGCAAGTGAGTTAAAATATTAGTCATAGCTAAAACTTATGTAAATACTGTGGCCATCGCTACAAATTATAGCAAATAAAAATTTAAGTTTTCGCTTTAATTTTATTTGACAGTAAAAATAATATTGATTTACCACGATTTTTAAGTCGTGATCATTTATTATGTGCGAAAAATATAATTTTTTTTAAATAAAATTAAATCATGTAATTTTCATAAACAAAGTGTGTGTATATATATATATATATATTAGTATTCTGTGATAATTTATACTTTTGTTTCAATTATTTTGTATAATAAATGCATTTTTTTGTAGTGATAATTAGCAAAGTTATAAATTATGAGATATCAATTACAATGTGTGACAAATGAACACTTGCACATGATTATATATTATAATAGAAACATACAAATAAATATAAAAACTTACCAATTCTTTTATGAATAAGAATACGAAAAAAGTCGTTATTTTGAATTAAGTTGTATAAGAAGCTGATCATAATAATATATAAATGTTAAACAAATATTATGTGAAATAAAATAAGATGATTATAAAAATATATTATAACAAGATAATGGTATCATTTATTTCAAGTTCTTGCATCTATCAACGACAAAAAAATATAAAAAAAAATTGATAACCAAGAATTAATTAACTATTTGATCTTATTTACATTATTATACATATATATATATATATTATACAATAACAAAAAAATATTCTAATTGTTATTATTGTCTTCAATATTAGTTTATGTATTATCAAAATTTTTGTATTACATGAAAAGTTTTAGTATATTATTGTAGTTGTTGTTCTTATAATTATTTTTACTTTCGCATTTGAACACGGTTTATGCTATTTATGTAAACAGAAAACAAACTTGATGCCAAAATACAGTTTTTTTTTTTTTTTTAATAGCCCAAAATTAACCCACCCCACCCCTTAACTCGCTAATTGCGATGTGATTTGTGTTGGGTCGATGAATTGTGATAACCTAATAATTTTGTTGAACAACCCTATAGTTTATATTAAGAGCTTACTTTTACTTTCACATTAAAGTGTCTGTGCGTGTGTGTGTTTTTTTTAATTTTATTTTGACTGATCATAAAATTTAGGGAAAAAAATTGAAATTTGTAAACTTTTATTTATTGTTATATTATTGATATTGAAAGTTATTAATTCAGTTGAATAGATAATTATTTCAGGTGAAGTTTTATTTTAGATAATAAATTTTGGTTTGAGATATATATAAAACAATTGTATATCTACATATGTGTATATAATACAAAAGTGTGAAATTTTTTCCATGCTTTATATTTCTTTCTTTTTTGTGATGAACATATCCTTTTCATACAATAATGTATTATAAATTTATATGTACAAATAAATAATTTTATAGATAGTTTTTATAATAATTATTGTTAATTACTTAGTTGAATTGAGATAGAATTTTAATAAAATTAAGTCATAATAAAGAGTTTTATTCATATTCCACAGACAAGCACTATTCCATAATTGAAACTTTGAAAAAGCTTCCCTTTAAAAGAAAAAGAAGCAATAGGCAAGACAATTTCTCACTAATTCTTTGTTATCATAGTAATTTAGATTAACAGTATTTGTAATATTAATTTTATTTTTACTATATGATTGGCTGAGTCATGTTAACGTAATATTAATTATGTCGTACTGAAAAGGGATTATTTATTAAAAGACAAAAAACCCTTCATTAAGGATAAAAAGGGTATTTTTGCTGAGGATCCGCGTACAAAAGTGCGGGTCGGGTCGCTGGAACCTGCCCCGTGGATCGACCCGTCGGGCAGAACAATAGCACGCCGTAGGATTAGTAGACGAGAGCACAAGATTGTGATACGTGGCTGTGTCTACAGTGTCTAATACTGACCCTATAAATACCCAAGATCTGATTCCATAAGAGGTACTGGCATTTAATGCACTCGACCATCTTAGATTCAGATCGCATATTTTTGTCTCGACCACCAACTAACTTGGGCATAGGAGAGTTTTCGTCGGGGACGAACCCAACTAGCCTAATTTATTTGTCTTGTCCTCAAGCCCCATTCATAGATTCGGGAGATGACGTGACCTAGTCGAATTCACTGGTTAGATTACACATTCGGAGCCGAATCACGTACCTAGGATCTAGTTAATTATTGAGATACTTAAAGAAGGTGGTTTTGTCAAAAGAATTAAACAATAGAAAAAGTAACATTTTTGGTAAAATATTTGTGTAGATAGATGTATATTGATTTATCTTCTTTACTTTCAACTTGAAAGCTGAATCTTGATAATGTTGCAAGTATTTTACCAGAATCTTAATGGAGATTAAGAAAAAACAATTGATTTGATATAATTTAAATTTCTAATAAATAATAGTAGAAAAATAGGAGTAATTTGAGATTTTTAATTTCTTTTTTACCTTTTTTGTGATGCATGCCTGGTAAACTACAAAAAAATTATTTTATTGGGACACGAATATTTGGGACTACTAACATCTGTTTAAAAAATAATTCCAAATTGGGATGATTTTGGGACGATTTCAGACAAATTTATAATGGCAGATTTTGTGCCTGTATGTACGGTCCCAAAATAAAAAGTTCATCACAAAATACGAAAAATGAGCACCAGTGCCAAACCTTCTAAAATACAGTCTCAATCTTTTGGTGGGTAATAATTTGATGAAATTTGGGAAGACCTGTTCGCCGTCCCAATTTTTGGATGATATTTAGGGCGACTTAATATTTATTTGGGATGGTTAGCTAGGGTGTAAATAAGTTGAGCTCGACCTTTTCTGGCAAGTTCGAGCTCGATTTTGAGTTTTCTGGCTCGAGCTGATTTTTTTTTTATTATTATTATTAGATTAAATTATGTGAATCACCAAATTTTTACATAAATTTATAAGTAATAAAGAAAACTACATAATGTATATTATATTATAGATATACCAAAACAGATTGCAAGACTAGGCTTCACATCAGGAACCTGCAATGGCTTTCTCGACTGTCTTAAAGTACTTAGACTTGACAGGAGTAAACATTAGTGAAGCAACTACCTGGTTGCAAGTGAAGAACAATCTTCCTTCTCTGGTTGATCTACACTTATCCAGGTGCGGTCTAAGGCTCATCACTTCTGTTGATTTTGTTAATTTCACGTCTCTTCGTGTTCTTGATCTTTCTGGCAACAATTTCAACTCCTTTCTACCTTATTGGGTTCAAAAATCTTGGCAATTTGGTGCACTTTAAGTGATTGTGGGCTTTATAATCAGTTTTCAACCACCTTGCAAAATATGACAAGACTCAGATATCTCAACTTGTCTTCCAATAATTTCAATTCCACCGTCCCCAACTGGTTCACCAGATTTAGAAATCTAGAGGTTTTGAGTATTGAAGACAATCTTGTTAGAGGTGAACTCCCAAGTTCAATAGGCGATTTGACATCTTTGGTGACTCTTGACTTGTCTCAAAAATCAACTAGAGGGAATGTTGCCAGAATCTCTCGGCAAGCTTTGCAGGCTCGAAGAAATTTATTTGTCTAGAAACAGGTTTTCGGGAGACATACAACAGGCTTTTACAGGATGCATCTCAAGAAGCTTGCCATTCTTGTACTTAGGATCAAATAAGTTTTCTGGTCAGATACCGAAGAATCTTGGAGAACTGTCCAAATTACAAGAACGAGACCTTGTTGATAACAATTTTTCCGGGCCATTGCCTGTAAGCCTTGGACAACTTCAAGAGTTAGAATACCTGGTGATATCCCTTAATTTGTTAGAAGGATCTGTGTCTGAAGCACACTTCAGAAACCTGTCAAGATTGAAGATACTTCGGGCTAATGGAAACAAGTTGATTTTCAAACCAAGCAGAAACTGGTCTCCCCCTTTTCAACTCAGAGGCTTATCTCTGAGAACATGGCAGCTGGGGCTAAAGTTCCCCATTTGGATTAAACATATGAGACATCTGAACTATTTGAGCCTCGCAAGAATGGGAATAGTAGATGCCGTTCCAGCTTGGTTCTGGACTTCAACCTCCCAACTGAGGTACCTAAATCTCTCTGGGAATCTAATCCATGGAAGAATTCCAAGTTTACTACATTTTGGTGCTGATTGGAACGTAGCGATTGACCTGAAGTGCAATCTCATCAGCGGTCCATTACCGCCCGTTTTTTCCAATATATCAATGCTAGATCTCTCCACAATAATATTTCAGGATCTATGCATCATTTCCTCTGCAGCAACAATGCCTGGCACAAAAACATGCTGGAAATCCTGAATCTTCGCAGCAATAGTTTGTCTGGAGAAATTCCAGATTGTTGGATGACATGGCCGTTGATAAGGGTTCTAAGATTAGATGCAAATAGGCTGACAGGAAAAATGCTGAGCTCCATCGTATTCTTGACTAGACTCCAATCACTGCATTTGCATCGCAACAAACTCTCTGGAGATATGCCATTCTCTTTACAGAAATGTGCTGATTTGATGGTCCTAGATTTTGGCCGTAATTAGTTGACAGGACGTATACCAGAATGGATAAATCGGCTTTCCAATTTGGTCGTCTTCAATCTTCGCCTAAATGAGTTTCAAGGCAATATTCCGCCTAAACTGTGCCATCTTAGTTCTCTTCAGACACTAGACATGGCAGGAAACAATCTGTCCGGAAGAATACCAAGATGCTTCAACAATTTCAGCATGATGGCAGGAAAGCAGCGTCCAACTGATCAAATATACTACTCAACAGAAGATACGTTTGGTGGAGTTCCTGATAGTCAATTTCTAGTGCTGAAAGGAAGATTTAACGAGTACAGTAACATTCTTCAGTTTGTGTTGACCTTGGATCTCTCAGACAACAGCTTATCTGGATCGATCCCTGTCGAAGTAACAAGGATTGTCCAAGTTCAGGCACTGAATCTCTCTAGAAATTCTTTAACTGGAAGCATTCCGGACAGCATTGGTGGCATGGTACTGCTCGAATCACTCAATGTTTCCAGGAATCAGCTCTCTGGTGAAATCCCATAAAGCATTTCAGGGCTGACATTTCTCAGTCACTTGAACTTGTCCTATAACAACTTGACGGGACGGATCCCATTAGGCACTGAAATCCAAGGTTTTGATCCATCCGTCTTCATTGGAAACCAGCTCTGCGGACCTCCCATGTCAAAAGATTGTAATGATATTAGGGAAACAACTAATATTGAATACAATGATGAGAGAAATAGATCTTTACTAGGAGAGCGATTCGGATTATTCCTAAGTGCGGCGCTCGGATATGTATTTGGTCTTTGGGCAGTTCTAGGCCCTTTGTCCCTGAGCATGTCGTGGTTCCTGACAAGCATAGGGAATTATATTTACTATGTATGGTTCAAATTCTTGCAAAGGTAAAGGAAAAATTACACACATCTCCACTGAATGTTTTTGTGGCTGCTGCAGTATATCTCATTGCACCAATCCATTAGATAAATTTAAACACTACATGTACAAAGGATTGAACTAGAATTGGGCAGGGGCCGCGCGAACGCAGGCCCCCTCTACCACAAATTATGACGTAGGCTCGACCACTTGGGCCGACCTTAGGCGGGCGCCCCTCCCAAGTGCAATGAAGGTCGCCAACCTAGGCCATGGGCCTTGTTGATCACCCATCGACCCCGTCCAGGTAAGTATGGAGCTTAGACCACCTCATTCTCCTCATATTCCCTGCTCGCCCCTCCTCAATACATTTCCATTTCGATGTGGGACATTCCACTCCAGTACACTTCAACACATTGATCACAACAAGCGGTTCAATATGAAATTATTTTAATTTATGAGTAGTTTCTTATTGCTTCAACATGGGCTAAATATAAATACATGACCTACTATTAAATTTTCTCAATTCAACTTTGAAAGTTAGTAATTTTACCTAATATTGACATGACCAACGGCTCGTCATTTCTTTTTGTTGTGAATTTGCAGCAAAGTATCGACATATCATAATACTTATTAGAATATTTTGACTATTTACAGGCTGGAAGCCTAATATCCATAATGAGAAGATGACATTGATTTCAAATCATACTATTAATATACTTCATTAAGGAGATAATACGAAAATAATCACGAAAATAGTCCCTTTTTTCTCAAGAAAATATATATTAATTTATCAAATCCATCTCAAATAAGGCGATAGTGTTGATTTATTATTGAGGTTAGGAAACTTGGATTAGAAGAGTTATGCTAACTCATAATTACAACTAGTGGAAAGCGCACGTTCGATATGCATGAAACTATAATAATATTTTATTAAACTATTGATTTATTATAAAATATAATTAATTAAAATAAAATAGAGAGAATAAATGGATGAAAGAAAATCCATATATATGTAAAAAAAAATAAAATTATGGATGCGTGGGATAATAAGTGGGAAGAAATAGTAATTATTCAATATATAAAATTAAAAAACAAAATAAATAAATAAATTTTAAAATAAAATAAAAATGAGATACCAAAAAACAAATAAACTCAAAAATCACACTTTTCATTATATATAGTATAGATTCAACAACATGCTATCAATAGTTACCCTAACAAGAGATGCTCTCATCCATTCAATTCAATGTGAAGACCATGATTCACAAAATGTACCACAAATTTTTCTGAATTTGGGCATATTCTACGGATGCTCAGAACTTCCTTACATGTTCTACTCTACCATCTATATAAAGTACCATTCCACAATGTACAAATAGGAGTGAAAAAAGAATTATTACAATTGTGCGCGCACACACACACAAATAAACTACGAGGAATAAAGGAGAGAAAAATCAATCATGGGTTCACTGTTGCCAGGCTTTGTTTTACTATTATTACTCTCCCTCTCTCAAGCTCATGATGTGATAGATGATGTTTGTTCCAAGTCAGAGAATCCATCTTTGTGCACCAGTATTTTGAGATCCGACCCGCAGTGTTCTGGAGCACAAATTCATAAATTGTATGAAATCTTTGTGAAGAAAGCAGTACTCTCCACCCAAGCAGCTTTAGAGGTGGCTAAATCATATAGCAGTGGCGCAGATAAAGCAAAATGTGATGTGTGCGCCAAGTCTTATACCAATGCCATCAACAGCCTTAACAGTTGTCAGCATTTGATAAACACGAATGATAGGGCCAGCATCACTACTCTGCGTACTAGATTGACGACAGTTAAGACTGATGTTGCGACATGCGACAATCAATTTGGGGAGAGCCAGCCGTTTATGTTGAAAGCAGCCAGCCGCTCGTGCCAAGAAGTAATCTCTGTGCTTTTAGCCATTTCGAACCGTATGTGAGTGAAAGAGGAAGAAGTGTATAACAAGAAGCAATAAGAACACGACTGCATGAAAATATCCAATGATAAATTGGATCTAGAAAGAAATAAGAGAACCAACTAAGACATTTTCTTATATGTTTAGAGTATTAAGTAATATATGACCAAAAGTGAAAAATCGTAACGGGTAGTATTAACAATAGTTTCACAATGGCTATCGGTTGTCGTTTCAATCAGTCATATCTACATATTATGACAAATACGTGACCGTAGCCAAGAACTATGTTAAATACTTAGACCATAGTTAAAAGGCAAATATTAATAAATTATAGTTCATATTTAAATTTTCTAGTGGTTTGATTGGTCGTGGTTGGTATTCCTGATTTTACCATGATATTTAAGTTATATTAATTTCTAGTGTAGACAATAATTATTTATTTTTTATTTTTCTTTGTAGTGAATATCATGTATTTGATATTTTTGAAATTTTAAATAAATATATCTTTCTGATTCATCGTGTTGTTTATATCTCCATTCAAGTGGTTACTAAATAATATTTCCTAGAATAATTTTTGGGTGACAAAGCGTGTTTTAGCGTAAACTATAGATTGGATCAAACACATTTTGATTATCTAATTATGATAATCTTGTTCGCCAAAAAAATATTTATTTTCACAAAGTTTTCTGCAAATGCTTAATAAACACTTATATAATTAAAAACTAGATTTATAGCACTATTAAATAATATTACCAATAATAATTAAGGATAATGTTGTAATATTTACATATAGGAATGATATATTCAGATCATAAATAGAATTGATTATGCTTCAGAAATTTCGCTAATATTACCAAATTATTCTAGCTCGCAGTGTCTGATTGTTTGAAAATGAGTTGCTCTCGCTTGTTCTCTTGTCACTTGAGCTCTCATCCAATTCTCGTAAAACTCGAATTTCGAATTATTGATGCCCCTTGATGAAGATAGAATAATGTTTTTATTATTATTTTTTTTTATAGAAAAATCTCATTATTTTATAAATCAACTGTTGGGTATAGATCGGTCACGACTCCAGCAATATTATAGAAATCAAATAGTTTTACAAATTTCTATGGGTTGACGAAACCCTTATACAGATTTATTACAAGCTTTACAAATATAAAGAATAATACCAAACTTAAACCTAAAAACTGCAGTACTAACGATAACATATGCATATAAACAGAAAGCAATAAGATAGGCTCAGATAGCCTAGATCCAAGGCCACAAAGGCCAAAGGCCAACAATCCTTAAAATTTCATGGTTGCTAAAAGATCACAGAGCCACAAAGGCAAGCCACCAAGGTTTTATACCACTGAACCACCAAGGAAGGCCACAAAGCCACAAAGGTTATTGTTTTAACCTTGAGCCTTCAAGTTTAGGACATGAAGAACAAGGTCAGATGATGAAAAAGAAAGGGGGAAGAAGATTATATCTTCTTGTTTCGTTATCTACCGAACCATTTCTGCACCAGCTATTTAAAGAGATTGGCCATTAAATGGCAGGAGACAAACATCGGAGAAAGAAATGATGGGACGAAAAACCAGAGGTGAAGGGGGAGAACCCAAAGGGTCAGAGAGAAAACTAGACGACGCTGGGGAAATAGGGTTAAGGTTATAAGGGGAGAGAGAGAGAAGAGAGAAGTATTTAAAAGGTCAGCAAGTGGGCAAAAACCTGATGGGCTGGGAAGGCGGGTCAGGCGGCCCAATTAGGGGATTTGGGCCTTGTGAATATTTAGCAGTCCAAATGAATTCCTTAGGCCTAGGGCATTTTGGTTTGGGCCATTTTATTTACATTTTCCACCTTGGGCCAAACCTAGATGGTGAATCTTAAAGGCTTTCATCACTGCCAGTACTTCGGGTCCCTTTGCTAAACTTGCAAGGAAAAGTCAGGATACAAGGTAGTTTATAAATTAAGAATATCAAGGAAGTTTTTAAAATTTTCAATGGATAAACACTTAGTGCTCATGTCAGCTGGATTTCTTTAGATTTAATTTTTTCCAGACTAACTGTATCTTGGTTAACAATATCTCTAATAAAATGATATCTAACATCAATGTATTTTGTCCTATAATGAAAGACAGAATTTTTGCGTAGTTAAATTCCTAATTGACTATCAGATAAAACTGTAAGTTTTTTTTTGGGTAAATATAAGTTTAATTAATAAAACAAGATCGTACAGTACAACAGTGCTCAACTGGTGGTTTCTCCCTCGACAGGCCAAGGGATACACCATAATCTATATAACGCACATGAACTAACAGAACGAGATAAATTAACACTGATAATCCTCTGTCTAATATCTTCCACAATAATAATGGCTATTATATTCGGTGGTCGCTCCATATGCTCAAAGCGGCTCAAATTTCGTTTCCTCCAAATGTGGTAAATGCAAGCAGCCAGGAGTGCACGATAAACCAAGTTAATCATATGTTTTCCTCTCCATTTCCTTGCAACCCACTCAACGTCCCGTGACCACTCTCTATTAGGCCATTCAAATCGAACAATCTGCCGAATCGCTGTCAAGCAGCTTCTGGCATAACGGCATCGAAAGAATAGATGAGTATTTGTTTTCATTGCGCCCTCATCACATAATATACAGACGCCAAGATATGATAGCCATGGTTTATTAATTATGGATAGTTTCGCCAAAATCGCAAGCCATAAGATGAAATTATGCCTGGGGATCTTCAGAGAACCCGAGAGTAGTAAAGTCCAACCTACCTTGGGTCCTGGTAGGTCCAATAGCCTGTAAAGAGATGCAACTGTAGGTTGTCCCGTCTCAAATCGCCAAATAATGCAATCTGTCTCGCCATGAATTATTGACAATGCATGCAAAATCTCCAAGCACTCAATGTCCATAACGAGAGGCCAATGCCATTGCCCCTCTATAATAACACTGCTGAGCTTGTCCGTCATCTGAAGCCCAAGCGTACGTGGACCCTATGTGAATCTCTCAATAAAGGGACCAATGTGCTGCCATGGATCATGTCACAGATAAAATTAATTCCCATCACCAATCTGATAGTCTACCATCGATCGAAGCAAGGGGCGTAGACGAAGGAGTTTCCTCCAGCCCCACGAACCACCATTGTCAATGACCGTCCATACAGATTTATCACGTAGCCGCCCATTATATAACCATTCTACCCAGATTGATGTTCTATCACATCGAATAACATCACATAGCTTCTTGCTCATCAAGGCACGGTTTAAAGTAGCGATGTCCCGTAGGCCCTGACCCCCCTCTGATGCCGGCCTACAGACATCCCTCCATGCTACTTTGGCATATCCACTGGTTCCTGTGCCCTTCCACAAAAAAGCTCTCAGACGCTTTTCAATCTCTCTTATAACACCTTTAAGTAGGATAAATGCAGAAGCCCAATATATACTTAACGCCATAAGAATTTAATAATCTGTACCCTCCCAACATACGATAATCTCATTCCTTCCCAACCTTTAGTGCGTCGATCAATTTTCAATAATAAAGACTAGCAGTCTGTTAACGATAATCTAGAGGAAAGTAGAAGAAGTCCCAAGTATCTCATCGGAAGATACCCTTCCTCGAAGTCGAGCATCTCTAACAGCTGCTCCCGTATCTCTTGTGCAGATCGAAAGATGATAAGATGACTCTTATGCACATTAAGCCGGAGACCTGACCAGGAGGTGAATAGGTCCAACCCCTACTTAAAGACCCCTATAGAGTCCATATCAGCTTTGCAGAACAGCAACAGATCATCTGCAAATTCAAGCTGAAATAATCGAGAAGGCTCACATTTCCAATGAAAAAAAAAATGCTTGTCCTAATCAATCATCTGCAGAAGAATCAAATGCAGAACTTCCATTACGAGAACGAACAGGTATGGCGATAAAGGGTCCCTCTGCCGTAGCCCTCTCGATCTAGTAAAGAAACCATGTGGTTTCCCATTCAGCCCGACGAAAAATGAGGGTGTCGTGACACACTCCTCTATCCACCTAATAAACGTAGTCGGGAATCCAAACAGGTGTAACATTGCAAGTAGAAAATCCATTCTACCGTGTCATAAGCTTTTCGGATATCCACTTTTAGTGCACATCTACGAGGTAAGTGTGCCTGGTTGTAGCCTATAAATAGTTCTTGTGCTAACAGTATATTGTTTTAAATACTACGACCAAAAATAAAGGCAGCCTGACAAGGGCTTATCAATTTATCCAACACCCTACTCAACTTTTGCACAATAAATTTGGCAATAATCTTATATAAAATATTACAAAACGAAATAGGACGAAAATCTGTAAGTTTTTTATTTAGAAAATCAATTTCTTTAATAAAGTGAAGGTTTAATACTTGTAGTTTCTTATTGCTTCAAGAGGGGTAAGAAACAAATACACGACAAATACAAATTTTAAATAGAAAGTCCTGACTAGTAAATTTTTCTCCATTGAAATTTGAAATGTAAGTGATTTTTCCTAATGTTGACATGACCAAGGGCTCGTCATTTCTTTTTGCTGTAAATTTCCAGCTTTTTGAGATGTCATAATGAACTTATAGTAGAGTATTTTGACTCTTTTCATGGAGGTGTAAGCCTAATATCGATAACGATGAGATGACAATCATCTCAAACTATAGCATTATACTATTCATTGAGTAGAAAACATTTTCTTCGTATGTCATGAGGGTAAAATGCATTTTACCCTTGTGTTTTTGGAAAAAAATATCTTTCTGTATAGAATAAATTAGGAAAAATTTTTCTTATAATTTTCAAAATATAGCAAAACATCCTCTCAAATCCTACTGTGAATCACACACGCCCTTCATGAGACTTGGGCTTAATTTACCCTATGTCACGAAAATAGTCCTTTTTCTCTCAAGAAAAAATATATTAATTTATCAAATCCATCTCAAATGAAGTAAGGGACAATCACACTTTCCTCCCCTGATGTTTGGTGGAATTACATATAGACTCTTGTAGTTTGAAAAATTATATCTAGCACTCATGAGGTTTACTTCTATCAACAAATAAGTCCTTCGGTTAGTCAAAATTCACTGAACTTGCTTATATTAATAAAAAAATTGAAAAAAAAAATTATATTTACCCCCAATTGATTTATTACTAATTTATTGCCAGTCAAATAAATCTTTTTATAACCAAAATACACTCGTAGGTCTTCACGTGTTAATGCATGTGAGGAGATATATCTCCATCGTTATGAGGGTAGTTTAGTCAGAAAAAAATTGTTTAATCTGCTATAAGTCAATAATAGTCAATCAAATGTAAATATCAATTTTCATTCAATTTTTTTGTTAATATCAACAAATTCAGAGATTTTTGACCAACAGAGGACTTACTGTTAGACAGAAACAAACCTCAAGGGTGTTAAATATAATTTTTCAGACCACATGAAATTTACATATAACTACACCTCAGGAGAGGGAAGTATAACTATACCATAAAGCGACGGTGCTAATTTCTTATTGAAATTAGGAAACCAGATTTAGAAGAGTTATGCTAACCCATAATTACAATCTAACACCATGCTATCAATAGTTACCCTAACAAGAGATAGTCTCGTCCATTCAAATTCAATGTGAAGACCATGATTCACAAAATGTACCACAAATTTTTCTGCATTTGGGCATAATCTACGGATGCTCACAACTTCCTTACATGTTCTACTCTTCCATCTATATAAAGTCCCATTCCACAATGTACAAATAGGAGTGAAAAAAGAATTATTACAATTGAGTGCACGCACACACACACAAAACAAACTACGAGGAATAAAGGAGAGAAAAATCAATCATGGGTTCACTTTTTCCAGGCTTTGTTTTACTATTATTAGTCTCCCTCTCTCAAGCTCATGATGTGATAGATGATGTTTGTTCCAAGTCAGAGAATCCATCTTTGTGCACCAGTATTCTGAGATCCGACCCACAGTGTTCCGGAGCACAAATTCATAAATTGTATGAAATCTTTGTGAAGAAAGCAGTACTCTCCACCCAAGCAGCTTTAGAGGTGGCTAAATCCTATAGCAGTGGCGCAGATAAAGCAAAATGTGATGTGTGCGCCAAGTCTTATACCAATGCCATCAACAGCCTTAACAGTTGTCAGCATTTGATAAACACGAATGATAGGGCCAGCATCACTACTCTGCGTACTAGGTTGACGACAGTTAAGACTGATGTTGCGGCATGCGACAATCAATTTGGGGAGAACCAGCCGTTTATGTTGAAAGCAGCCAGCCGCTCGTGCCAAGAAGTAATCTCTGTGCTTTTAGCCATTTCGAACCGTATGTGAGTGAAAGAGGAAGGAGTGTATAACAAGAAGCAATAAGAACACGACTGCATGAAAATATCCAATGATAAATTGGATCTAGGAAGAAATAAGAGAACCAACTAAGACATTTTCTTATATGTTTAGAGTATTAAGTAATATATGACCAAAAGTGAAAAATCGTAACGGGTAGTATTAACAATAGTTTCACAATGGCTATCGGTTGTCGTTTCAATCAGTCATATCTACAGATTATGACAAATACGTGACCGTAGCCAAGAACTATGTTAAATACTTAGACCATAGTTAAAAGGCAAATATTAATAAATTATAGTTCATATTTAAATTTTCTAGTGGTTTGATTGATCGTGGTTGGTATTCCTGATTTTACCATGATATTTAAGTTATATTAATTTCTAGTGTAGACAATAATTATTTATTTTTTATTTTTCTTTGTAGTGAATATCATGTATTTGATATTTTTGAAATTTTAAATAAATATATCTTTCTGATTCATTTTGTTGTTTATATCTCCATTCAAGTGGTTACTAAATAATATTTCCTAGAATAGTTTTTGGGTGACAAAGCGTATTTTAGCGTAAACTATGGATTGGATCAAACACATTTTGATTATCTAATTATGATAATCTTGTTCGCCAAAAAAATATTTATTTACACAAAGGTTTCTGAAAATATTTAATAAACACTTATATAATTAAAAACTAGATTTATAGCACTATTAAATAATATTACCAATAATAATTAAGGATAATGTTGTAATATTTACATATAGGAATGTATTCAGATCATAAATAGAATTGATGACGCTTCAGAAATTTCTCTAATATTACCAGATTATTCTAGCTCGCAGTGTCTGGTTGTTTGGAAATGAGTTGCTCTCGCTTGTTCTCTTGTCACTTGAGCTCTCATCCAATTCTCGTAAATATCCAATTTGGAATTATTGATGCCCCTTGATGAACGTAGAATACTGTTTTATTTTTTATATAGAAAAATCTCATTATTTTATAAATCAACTGTTGGGTATAGATCGGTCACCAAGCTCCAGCAGTATTATAGAAATCAAATAGTTTTACAAATTTCTATGGATTGACGAAACCCTTTTACAGATTTATTACAAGCTTTACAAATATAAAGAATGATACCAAACTTAAACTTAAAAACTGCAGTATTAACGATAACATATGCATATAAACAGAAAGCAATAAGATAGGCTCAGATAGCCTAGATCCAAGGCCACAAAGGCCAAAGGCCAACAATCCTTAAAATTTCACGGTTGCTAAAAGATCACAGAGCCACAAAGGCAAGCCACCAAGGTTATATACCACTGAACCACCAAGGAAGGCCACAAAGCCACAAAGGTTATTGTTTTAACCTTGAGCCTTCAAGTTTAGGACATGAAGAACAAGGTCAGATGATGAAAAAGAAAGGGGGGAGAAGATTATATCTTCTTGTTTCGTGATCTACCGAACCATTTCTGCACCAGCTATTTAAAGAGATTGGCCATTAAAATGGCAGGAGACAAACATCGGAGAAAGAAACGATGGGACCAAAAACCAGAGGTGAAGGGGGAGAACCCAAAGGGTCATAGAGAAAACTGGACGACTCTGGGGAAATAGGGTTAAGGTTATAAGGGGAGAGAGAGAAGAGAGAAGTATTTAAACGGTCAGCAAGTGGGCAAAAACTTGGTGGGCTGGGAAGGCGGGTCAGGCGGCCCAATTAGGGGATTTGGGCCCTGTGAATATTTAGCAGTCCAAATGAATTCCTTAGGCCTAGGGCATTTTGGTTTGGGCCATTTTATTTACATTTTCCACCTTGGGCCAAACCTAGATGGTGAATCTTAAAGGCTTTCATCACTGCCAGTACTTCGGGTCCCTTTGCTAAACTTGCAAGGAAAAGTTAGGATACAAGGTAGTTTATAAATTAAGAATATCAAGGCAGTTTTTAAAATTTTCAATGGATAAACACTTAGTGCTCATGTCAGCTGGATTTCTTTAGATTTAATTTTTTCCAGACTAACTGTATCTTGGTTAACAATATCTCTAATAAAATGATATCTAACATCAATGTATTTTGTCCTATAATGAAAGGCAGAATTTTTGCATAGTTAAATTCCTAATTGATTATTAGATAAAATTGTAAGTTTTTTTTTTTGGGTAAATATAAGTTTAATTAATAAAACAAGATTGTACAGTACAACAGTGCTCAACTGGTGGTTTCTCCCTCGACAGGCCAAGGGATACACCATAATCTATATAACGCACATGAACTAACAGAACGAGATAAATTAACACTTATAATCCTCTGTCTAATATTTTCCACAATAATAGTGGCTATTATATTCGATGGTCGCTCCATATGCTCAAAGCGGCTCAAATTTCGTTCCTTCCAAATGTGGTAAATGCAAGCAGCCAGGAGTGCACGATAAACCAAGTTAATCATATGTTTTCCTCTCCATTTTCTTGCAGCCCACTCAACGTCCCGTGACCACTCTCTATTAGGCCATTCAAATCGAACAATCTGCCGAATCGCTGTCAAGCAGCTTCTGGCATAACGGCATCGAAAGAATAGATGAGTATGTGTTTTTCATTGCGCCCTCATCACATAATATACAGGCGCCTAGATATCATAGCCATGGTTTATGAATTATGGATAGTTTCGCCAAAATCGCAAGCCATAAGATGAAATTATGCCTGGGGATCTTCAGAGAACCTGAGAGTAGTGAAGTCCAACCTACCTTGGGTCCTGGTGGGTCCAATAGCCTGTAAAGAGATGCAACTGTAGGTCATCCTGTCTCAAATCGCCAAATAATGCAATCTGTCTCGCCATGAATTATTGACAATGCATGCAAAATCTCCAAGCACTCAATGTCCATAACGAGAGGCCAATGCCATTGCCCCTCTATAATAACACTGCTGAGCTTGTCCGTCATCCGAAGCCCAAGCATACGTGGACCCTGTGGGAATCTCTCAATAAGGGGACCAAGGTGCTGCCATGGATCATGTCACAGATAAAATGAATTCCCATCACCAATCTGACAGTCTACCATCGATCGAAGCAAGGGGCGTAGACGAAGGAGTTTCCTCCAGCCCCACGAACCACTATTGTCAGTGACCGTCCATACAGATTTATCACGTAGCCGCCCATTATATAACCATTCTACCCAGATTGATGTTCAATCACATCGAATAACATCACATAGCTTCTTGCTCATCAAGGCACGGTTTAAAGTAGCGATGTCCCGTAGGCCCTAACCCCCCTCTGATGCCGGCCTACAGACATCCCTCCATGCTACTTTGGCATATCCACTTGTTCATGTGCCCTTCCACAAAAAAGCTCTCAGACGCTTTTCAATCTCTCTTATAACACCTTTAGGTAGGATAAATGCAGAAGCCCAATATATACTTAACGCCATAAGAATTTAATAATCTGTACCCTCCCAACATACGATAATCTCATTCCTTCCCAACCTTTAGTGCGTCGATCAATTTTCAATAATAAAGATTAGCAGTCTGTTAACGATAATCTAGAGGAAAGTAGAAGAAGTCCCAAGTATCTCATCGGAAGATACCCTTCCTTGAAGTCGAGCATCTCTAACAGCTGCTCCCGTATCTCTTGTGCAGATCGAAAGATGATAAGATGACTCTCTTATGCACATTAAGCCGGAGACCTGACCAGGAGGCGAATAGGTCCAACCCCTACTTAAAGACCCCTATAGAGTCCATATCATCTTTGCAGAACAGCAACAGATCATCTGCAAATTCAAGCTGAAATAATCGAGAAGGCTCACATTTCCAATGAAAAAAAAATGCTTGTCCTAATCAATCATCTGCAGAAGAATCAAATGCAGAACTTCCATTACGAGAACGAACAGGTATGGCGATAAAGGGTCCCTCTGCCGTAGCCCTCTCGATCCAGTAAAGAAACCATGAGGTTTCCCATTCAGCCCGACGGAAAATGAGGGTGTCGTGACACACTCCTCTATCCACCTAATAAACGTAGTCGGGAATCCAAACAGGTGTAACATTGCAAGTAGAAAATCCATTCTACCGTGTCATAAGCTTTTCGGATATCCACTTTTAGTGCACATCTACGAGGTAGGTGTGCCTGGTTGTAGCCTGTAAATAGTTCTTGTGCTAACAGTATATTGTTTCAAATACTACGACCAGAAATAAAGGCAGCCTGACAAGGGCTTATCAATTTATCCAACACCCTACTCAACTTTTGCACAATAAATTTGGCAATAATCTTATATAAAATATTACAAAACGAAATAGGACGAAAATCTGTAAGTTTTTTATTTAGAAAATCAATTTCTTTAATAAAGTGAAGGTTTAATACTTGTAGTTTCTTATTGCTTCAAGAGGGGTAAGAAACAAATACACGACAAATACAAATTTTAAATAGAAAGTCCTGACTAGTAAATTTTTCTCCATTGAAATTTGAAATGTAAGTGATTTTTCCTAATGTTGACATGACCAAGGGCTCGTCATTTCTTTTTGCTGTAAATTTCCAGCTTTTTGAGATGTCATAATGAACTTATAGTAGAGTATTTTGACTCTTTTCATGGAGGTGTAAGCCTAATATCGATAACGATGAGATGACAATCATCTCAAACTATAGCATTATACTATTCATTGAGTAGAAAACATTTTCTTCGTATGTCATGAGGGTAAAATGCATTTTACCCTTGTGTTTTTGGAAAAAAATATCTTTCTGTATAGAATAAATTAGGAAAAATTTTTCTTATAATTTTCAAAATATAGCAAAACATCCTCTCAAATCCTACTGTGAATCACACACGCCCTTCATGAGACTTGGGCTTAATTTACCCTATGTCATGAAAATAGTCCTTTTTCTCTCAAGAAAAAATATATTAATTTATCAAATCCATCTCAAATGAAGTAAGGGACAATCACACTTTCCTCCCCTAATGTTTGGTGGAATTACATATAGACTCCTGTAGTTTGAAAAATTACATCTAGCACTCATGAGGTTTACTTCTATCAACAAATAAGTCCTTCGGTTAGTCAAAATTCACTGAACTTGCTTATATTAACAAAAAAAATTGAAAAAAAAATTATATTTACCCCCAATTGATTTATTACTAATTTATTGCCAGTCAAATAAATCTTTTTATAACCAAAATACACTCGTAGGTCTTCACGTGTTAATGCATGTGAGGAGGTATATCTCCATCGTTATGAGGGTAGTTTAGTTAGAAAAAAATTGTTTAATCTGCTATAAGTCAATAATAGTCAATCAAATGTAAATATCAATTTTTATTCAATTCTTTTGTTAATATCAACAAATTCAGAGATTTTTGACCAATAGAGGGACTTACTGTTAGACAGAAACAAACCTCATAAAGCGATGGTGCTAATTTCTTATTGAAGTTAGGAAATGAGATTTAGAAGAGTTATGCTAACCCATAATTACAATCCAACACCATGCTATCAATAGTTACCCTAACAAGAGATAGTCTCGTCCATTCAAATTCAATGTGAAGACCATGATTCACAAAATGTACCACAAATTTTTCTGCATTTGGGCATAATCTACGGATGCTCACAACATCCTTACATGTTCTACTCTTCCATCTATATAAAGTCCCATTCAATGTACAAATAGGAGTGAAAAAAGAATTATTACAATTGAGTGCACGCACACACACACAAAACAAACTACGAGGAATAAAGGAGAGAAAAATCAATCATGGGTTCACTTTTTCCAGGCTTTGTTTTACTTTTATTAGTCTCCCTCTCTCAAGCTCATGATGTGATAGATGATGTTTGTTCCAAGTCAGAGAATCCATCTTTGTGCACCAGTATTCTGAGATCCGACCCACAGTGTTCCGGAGCACAAATTCATAAATTGTATGAAATCTTTGTGAAGAAAGCAGTACTCTCCACCCAAGCAGCTTTAGAGGTGGCTAAATCCTATAGCAGTGGCGCAGATAAAGCAAAATGTGATGTGTGCGCCAAGTCTTATACCAATGCCATCAACAGCCTTAACAGTTGTCAGCATTTGATAAACACGAATGATAGGGCCAGCATCACTACTCTGCGTACTAGATTGACGACAGTTAAGACTGATGTTGCGGCATGCGACAATCAATTTGGGGAGAACCAGCCGTTTATGTTGAAAGCAGCCAGCCGCTCGTGCCAAGAAGTAATCTCTGTGCTTTTAGCCATTTCGAACCGTATGTGAGTGAAAGAGGAAGGAGTGTATAACAAGAAGCAATAAGAACACGACTGCATGAAAATATCCAATGATAAATTGGATCTAGGAAGAAATAAGAGAACCAACTAAGACATTTTCTTATATGTTTAGAGTATTAAGTAATATATGACCAAAAGTGAAAAATCGTAACGGGTAGTATTAACAATAGTTTCACAATGGCTATCGGTTGTCGTTTCAATCAGTCATATCTACAGATTATGACAAATACGTGACCGTAGCCAAGAACTATGTTAAATACTTAGGCCATAGTTAAAAGACAAATATTAATAAATTATAGTTCATATTTAAATTTTCAAGTGGTTTGATTGATCGTGGTTGGTATTCTTGATTTTACCATGTTATTTAAGTCATATTAATTTCTAGTGTAGGCAATAATTATTTATTTCTTGTTTTTCTTTGTAGTGAATATCATGTATTTGATATTTTTGAAATTTTAAATAAATATATCTTTTTGATTCATTTTGTTGTTTATATCTCCATTCAAGTGGTTACTAAATAATATTTCCTAGAATAGTTTTTGGGTGACAAAGCGTATTTTAGCGTAAACTATGGATTGGATCAAACACATTTTGATTATCTAATTATGATAATCTTGTTCGCCAAAAAAATATTTATTTTCACAAAGTTTTCTGAAAATACTTAATAAACACTTATATAATTAAAAACTAGATTTATAGCACTATTAAATAATATTACCAATAATAATTAAGGATAATGTTGTAATATTTACATATAGGAATGATATATTCAGATCATAAATAGAATTGATTATGCTTCAGAAATTTCGCTAATATTACCAAATTATTCTAGCTCGCAGTGTCTGATTGTTTGAAAATGAGTTGCTCTCGCTTGTTCTCTTGTCACTTGAGCTCTCATCCAATTCTCGTATACTCGAATTTCGAATTATTGATGCCCCTTGATGAAGATAGAATAATGTTTTTATTATTATTTTTTTTATAGAAAAATCTCATTATTTTATAAATCAACTGTTGGGTATAGATCGGTCACGACTCCAGCAATATTATAGAAATCAAATAGTTTTACAAATTTCTATGGGTTGACGAAACCCTTATACAGATTTATTACAAGCTTTACTAATATAAAGAATAATACCAAACTTAAACCTAAAAACTGCAGTACTAACGATAACATATGCATATAAACAGAAAGCAATAAGATAGGCTCAGATAGCCTAGATCCAAGGCCACAAAGCCCAAAGGCCAACAATATTTAGAATTTCACGGTTGCTAAAAGATCACAGAACCACAAAGGCAAGCCACCAAGGTTTTATACCACTGAACCACCAAAGAAGGCCACAAAGCCACGAAGGTTATTGTTATAACCTTGAGCCTTCAAGTTTAGGGCATGAAGAACAAGGTTAGATGATGAAAAACAAAGGTGGAAGAAGCTTATATCTTTCTGTTTCGTGATCTACCGAACCATTTCTGCACCAGCCATTTAAAGAGAATGGCCATTAAATGGCCGGAGACAAACATCGGAGAAAGAAACGATGGGAAGGAAAACCAGAGGTGAAGGGGGAGAACCCAAAGGGTCAGAGAGAGAACTAGACGACGCTGGGGAAATAGGGTTAGGGTTATGAGGGGAGAGAGAGAAGAGAGAAGTATTTAAAAGGTCAGCAAGTGGGGCAAAAACCTGGTGGGTCGGGAAGGCGGGTCAGGCGATCCAATTAAGGGATTTGGGCCCTGTGAATATTTAGCAGTCCAAATGAATTCCTTGGGCCTAGGCCATTTTGGTTTGGGCCATTTTATTTACATTTTCCACCTTGGGCCAAACCAAGATGGTGAATCTTAAAGGCTTTCATTACTGCCAATACTCCGGGTCCCTTTGCTAAATCTGCAAGGAAAAGTTAGGATACAAGGTAGTTTATAAATTAAGAAAATCAAGGCAGTTTTTAAAATTTTCAATGAATAAACACTTAGTACTCATGTCAGCTGGATTTCTTTAAATTTAATTTTTTGCAGACTAACTGTATCTTAGTTAACAATATCTCTAATAAAATGATATCTAACATTAATGTATTTTGTCCTATAATAAAAGACAGATTTTTTGCATTGTTAAATTCCTAATTGACTATCAGATAAAACTGTAAGTTTTTTATTTAGAAAACCAATTTCTTTAATAAAGTCAAGGTTTAATACTTGTAGTTTCTTATTGCTTCAAGAGGGGTAAGATACAAATACACTACAAGTACAAATTTTAAATAGAAAGTCATGACTAGTAAATTTTCTCCATTGAAATTTGAAATGTAAGTGATTTTTTCCTAATGTTGACATGACCAAGGGCTCGTTATTTCTTTTTGCTGTAAATTTCCAGCAAAATATTGAGATGTCTAATGAACTTATATTAGAGTATTTTGACTCACGGAGGTGTAAGCCTAATATTGATAACGATAAGATGACAATCGTCTCAAACTATAGCATTATACTATTCATTGAGTAGAAAACATTTTCTTCACATGTCATGAGGGTAAAATGCATTTTGCCATTGTGTTTTTAGAAAAAAATATCTTTCTGAAAAGAATAAATTAGGAAAATTTCTTCTTATAATTTTCAAAATATAGCAAAACACCCCCTCAAATCCTACTGTGAATCACACACGCCCTTCATGAGACTTGGCCTTAATTTACCCTATGTCAAGAAAGTAGTCCTTTTTCTCTCAAGAAAAATATATTAATTTATCAAATCCATCTCAAATGAAGTAAGGGATAATCACACTTTCCTCCCCTGATGTTTGGTGGAATTACATATAGACTTCTGTAGTTTGAAAAATTACATCTAACACTCCTGAGGTTTACTTCTATCAACAAATAAGTCATTTGGTTAGTCAAAATTCACTGAACTTGCTTATATTAATAAAAAAAATTGAAAAAAATTTATATTTACCCCCAATTAATTTATTACTAATGTATTGACAGTCAAAAAATCTTTTTATAACCAAAGTACACTCGTAGGTCTTCACGTGTTAATGCATGTGAGGAGATATATCTCCATCGTTATGAGGGTAGTTTAGTCAGAAAAAAATTGTTTAATCTGCTATAAGTCAATAACAAGTCAATCAAATGTAAATATCATTTTTCATTCAATTTTTTTTGTTAATATCAACAAATTCAGTGATTTTTTATCAATAAAGAGACTTACTGTTAGACAGAAACAAACCTCAAGGGTGTTAAATATAATTTTTCAGACCACATAGGATCTACATATAATTACACCTCAGGAGATGGAAGTATAACTATACCATAAAGCGATGGTGCTAATTTCTTATTGAAGTTAGGAAACCAGAATTAGAAGAGTTATGCTAACCCATAATTACAATCCAACACCATGTAACAAGAGATAGTCTCGTCCACTCAAATTCAATGCGAAGACCAGATTCACAAAATGTACCACAAACTTTTCTGCATTTGGGCATAATCTACGGATGCTCACGACATCCTTATTCTACTCTACCATCTATATAAAGTCGAGTTTCCATAAAGTACAGATAGAAGTGAAAAAACAATTAAGGGAAAAAATCAATCATGGGTTCAGTTTTTTCAGGGTTTATTTTACTATTGTTACTCAACATCTCTCAAGCTCATAATTTGATAGAGGATGTATGTTCCAAGTCAGAGAATCCACCTCTGTGCAATCGAATTTTAAGTTCCGACCCACAGTGTTCTGAAGTACGAATTCCGAAGTTGTGTGAAATCATTGTGAAGAAAGCAATATTCTCCACCCAAATAGCTTTACAGATCACTAAATCGCTCAGCATTGGCGTAAACAAACAAAAATGTGATGTGTGCGGCAAGTCTTATTCCAATGCCATCAACAACCTTAACGATTGTCAGCGTTTGCTAAACACGAATGATCGGGGCAGCATCAGTACTTTGCGGTCTAGATTGTCGACAGTTAAGACTGATGTTACGACATGCGACAATCAATTTGGGGGGAGCCAGCCGCCTATGCTGAAAGCAGCCAACCACCGATGCCAAGTAGTAGCCTCTGTGCTTTGTGTCATTGCGAACCGTATGTGAGCGAAAGAGGAAGGAATGAATAACATGAAGCAATCAAAACACAACTGCATGAAAATAGGAGAACCAACTAATAAGACATGGTCTTATGTTTACGGTATTAGGTAATATGACCATAATTAGTGAGAGATCGTAATAAATAGTATCAACAATAGTTTCACAATGGTTATTGGTTGTCGGTTCAGCAGGTGCAACCAACACATTAGTTATATCTACAAATTGTAGCGAATGCTTTCGCCGTAGCTAAGAACCATAGTAAATACTTAGACTATAGTTAAAATACAAATGTTAATATATCGTAGTTAAATTTAGATTTTCGCATTGGTTTGTTTGATCGTAGTTGATACTCTTGATTTACAATGATGTTTAAATTGTATTAATTTTTATTGTAGACAGTAATTCTTTCTTTTTTCTTTTATAGTGAATGTCATGTAATTTGATAATTTTGAAGTTCTAAATAATTATATATCTTTGAGCAGCATGTTGTTGTTTATATCTCTATTCAAGTGATTATTAAATAATTTTTTCTTGAATAATTTTAGTTGGTAAAGCGTATTTTATGCTAAATCATAGGTCGGATTAAACACATTTTGATTACTCTACGTGCATATAATAAATAATTATTTACGCTTTAAAATATATTATAAATAAGAATAAGATTATTAACCAACATATCACATTTAATAAATAAATAAAATAAAATAAAACTAATTTAGAGATATTATCAACACAAAATGATGAAATTTTCATATTAGTATAGATAGATAGTATAAATCATATGGATGAGAAAAAGAATTCGAGTGGGGGTGGTTGAAAATGCATACAGACATTTTTGGTAATTTAAAAAATTGATGAGGCGGTTTAAGTAATCGCTACTTATGAGTGAAATAGAGATTTTCTTTTTTTATATAGTATAAATATAGATACTAGCCGCCGTGGCATGTTGTCTCTGCGTGCATATGATAAATGCTATTTTATATTTTAAAATATATTATGAATAAAAAAATTATATATAAAGCAACACATCATATTTCTAAAAAGAAAAAATAAAGAGAGAAAGCAACGAAGAGAAAAAAAAAAAGAAAATCAACTAAAGGGTATTATTGGCATGATAATAACATTGGTGTTTCGGTGTCATATTTGCCGTGTGAAATAAAAAGACTTTTCTTTTTATATAGTATAGAATATCAATATAGATAAAAAAAAAAGCAACTCCATGTCATTTTTAACATCACTACACCAATTCTTTTATTGAGTCAGTAATAACTTAAGTTTGTTTGTTTTTTTATTAATTTCCTTTTTACATATAATTTGTTCGTTTATATTATTTATTTTTACTTATAATATATTTTAAAACTAAAAAGGTTATTTACTATGTGCAGATAGGACAGCATGCCATGATGATAGTTTATTATATATACACAAAGACAACGTGCCACATTAAAAAAATAATTAATTAACTAAATATAATATATATAGATAGATAGATAGATAAAATGTATCATACAAAATGTATATAAACTTGCTGCCTTCCTACTTGTTGTGTAGCATTTTATCTGGGAAAATAGTATTTTTAACCTAATAACTGAGGCTCATGTTACTTTTAGTATCATTCTTTATGGGATTAATATTTTTAGTTCCATAACTTACAAAAATTAGCATTTTTGGTCTTCATGCATTTTTTTATCTATAATTTAACGATGTATGTCACGAGTCTAACACATTGCCGTTAAGTATTTTTAGTTTGAGGAAGAAATTGGCCATTTTTTCAATAACAACAACTGAGTGTTTCATTTGGCCTATTTGATTCATTTATGAAATACATGATTCTTTGTATTGCTTATACTTGATTTCAACTTTTAGAAATATGGGAATAATATGATTCAATTTTTGTGAGAGAACAGAGAAATTGCTATTTTTTTACCCTAATTTTTTTCAAAATTTATTTTTTTTCCTCAAATGTAGTTATATTTTTTCCCAAAAATAGTCATAAGATGAAAAATAAATCAATTTTTCTCCAAAAGAAAAAATACTTATCGATCACATACTGGATATGTGCACTATACCGTTAAATTGTAGATAATAGAGTAGACGAGGATTAAAAGTGCTATTTTTTGTGAGTTACGTAACTAAAAATGTCAATTTCATAATGAATGAAAATAAAAGCGAAACGAGCGTAATTTATGGGATAAAAAATATTATTTCCCCCATTTTATCCCATGGGAAACATACAAAGAGTGCATGACTCATTCATGTACAACAGTTTCTGCTTTTCATATGCTTCTTTCTGAGATCTAAATTCAGGACTTGGAACAGAAAGGAAACAGCCACAACACTGCCTCAGACCATGGCTTCTCCGGCCATCTCCAAATCCCCACTGCAACGCCTCTCCACATACAAGACCACGCTTACCCCGACCGTTACCGCCACTCCCACTCCCGTCGGCAACACTCCGCTCCCCCTTTCCCCTTCATCTTCCTCCTTAGACACCTTCTCCTCCGACCCAATCTTCTCCAATTTTCTCTCCCCGGACTTTAACCCCACGCAATTCTCCTCCGCCGCCCTCTCATCCGGCTCCGCCGCATCAAGAATCGAGAAACTTCAGGAGGGGCTCCGCCTCCTCGATACGCAACTACGCAATGAGGTCCTCTCCCGCCATCACGGCCTCCTCCACCAGCTCTCCTCCATCAAGGTTGCTGAGTCCTCCCTCTCTTCCCTCCGCTCCTCTCTTTCATCGCTACAGTCCTCCGTCCGCCGAGCCCGAGCTGAGCTCTCCGATCCCCATCGCGTCATTGCCTCCCAGACCCACCAACTTAACAATCTTCACTCCACTTCCTTATTACTTCAGTATACTATCCGCACTCTCCGCTTAATCCAGAAGCTAAGAAACCTTGTGGATTCACAACCTGATTCATCAAAATGGGATCTTTCCAAGGCAGCCCAACTACATTTTGAGATTTTGACCCTTTACAACGAATCCCAGTTATCTGGAATAGATGTGGTTGACACGGAATTGAAATGGGTTACGGAGATCGGATCCAAAATCCGAGAGGAGGGGATGAAGGTTTTGGAAAAGGGTCTGGAGAGTTTGAATCAACCGGAAGTAGGGTTGGGTTTGCAGGTGTTCTATAACATGGGGGAGTTGAGGGGTACTGTAGATGGTCTTGTGAGCAAGTATAAGCAAATTGCTGTCAAGAGCGTGAGCAATGCACTTGATATGAAGGCAATCTCAGGAGGAGGGTATGGTGGTGGAGGGCCAGGAGGGGTTCAGAGACACGGGACGCCCCAGATTGGGGCTGGGGCGAAGGCAAGGGAGGCTCTTTGGCAAAGGATGAGTGGTTCTATGGACCAATTACATTCAAATTTGCTTGCAGTCTGGCACTTGCAGAGGGTGTTGTCCAAGAAGCGTGACCCATTCACGCATGTTCTTTTGCTAGATGAGGTTATGCAGGTAACTGGATTCAATGTGTTCTTTTTGGTACTTTCTGCTGAAGCTTTAGTAAAGATTTGTGTGGTCGTGTTCAAGTTGATTTACTTTTCCGTTTGGTACATGAAAAAACAGTTCCATCCACGTATATTACTACGCTTTTGGCTGGAAATGGATATTGGTCCTGCGTTTTACCATGCTAGCCTCCATTAAGTGTTCTCATATAGTTGTCAGAAGTTAATCTACCTTCTTTTAATATTCGTTTAAGTTTGCTAAAAGATAATATCTTAGTTATCTCTTTTTTTTCTTCTTTTGAATGATTGATGGTTGTAGTTGGTCTTAGCTTGCCCAAGGGGATATAGTAGCCATTGAAGAATATTTTGGTTTTAAGGTACACAATATACTCTGTGGATGGCTCTGTAGTTAAAGAATAATGAGTGAGAGTAGAGTTGTTTCAACTGGTTAATTGATCGCCCTTTATGTATGAGCTGAAGTATCCTCTATAAATGTGGTTGGAGATTGTCGTTAACCCAGTAGGAACCTGTCATAGTGTTTGGATTCGTTTTTTGAGTGTTTTATTGTGTTTTGTGGAGATAGAGAGAAAAAAATAAAAATAAATAAGTATATGCTAGAGATAGTATGTGTTTGGATTTATTTTTTGAAATAATTTAAAAAAAGTATTATATGTTATAATATTGTGTTTGAAGACAAAAAATATTGTTAATTGTCAAATCATGCCTTTTTTTATATATATTTATGTATATGTGTGCGTGTATATATATGTATGTATTTATGCTAAAACAGTTGAAAACCCAGATAAGATGTTTATGTATGATGGCAAACATTGATTATATTTTAACTCATCTCGAAGATAATTTGAAAATGAAAACGAACATAGTGTGTAATTTCTAGTTTGCTTCAGTATGCTAGTGCCTTACAGTGTGTAATGATGTTGAAACAAGCATGTTAGGTTTTAATATTACATATTCTGTGTGCCTCTCTATAGCTCATTGTGTCACCTCAGTCTACTAGGTGGAATGGTATTAATTGGTACCTGGAGTTGTTTTCTCTTTCTCCTCAGAATACTCTGTGCATTATTGTTATGTTGACCATTTGGTTAAGGGCTCTGCTTCCCAATGCATTATCTAAGATATCCTTGTTGCAAGTTGTGTTTCGCCACTTCAACAATTATCAAATAGGGGTGTTGCTATTGGATCCTTGTAAGGCCTGCTGGACTACACACACTTCAAGTTATGTTATTACTCAATACTTTTAGATTTCAGGTAGACACAAGCAACTGCGGTACCAAAATTGTAGTGATCTGAGTAATCTGAGGCTTAGGATGCTCAAGCTTGGCCTTGATTTATGCAAAAAAGCTTGAGGACGATCCTTCTTTGGCAGCTTTGTTGTGATGTTGTTGACTGAAATTCCAGTGCAGAATTAGTTCCGTTAGGATTTGTTATGTGCTTGCTTAGTTACATTATTCGGATTAGATCTGTTACAAACCTAGAACTGTTTCTTACATCTAATTCTTTCATTTCATCTTTCAATCTTGAATATCTTAGGGCGAGCCAAGCCTTAAGCATCCTATGTATATACAAAACACTGGTAACTGCCTGAAATTGGTTTCCTGTGTGAAGTTCATTGTAATTGGTGGTCTCTTTTGGTTTTGAAATCATTGGGATCTTAAGAGCTATTGTTTACTTTTACACTGCTTATATTTGCTCATCTTTATCAGGAGGGTGATCAAATGTTAACTGATCGTGTTTGGGATGCTTTTGTAAAATCCTTTGCAAGCCAAATGAAGTCTGTCTTCACGGCATCTAGTTTTGTCAAGGAGATATTTACTATTGGTTATCCAAAGCTTTTCACAATGATTGAGAATCTCCTTGAAAGAATTTCACGTGATACTGATGTGAAAGGAGTTCCACCAGCTCTCACCTCAGAGGGAAAGGAACAAATAATAGCTGCCATTGAGACTTTTCAGACAGCATTTTTAGCCCTTTGCTTAAGTAGACTGTCAGATCTTGTGAACTCTGTATTTCCGATGTCAAGCCGTGGAAGTGTACCCTCTAAAGAACATATCTCAAGGATTACATCACGCATTCAGGAAGAAATTGAAGCTGTGCAGCAGGATGCACGTCTGACTCTTCTCGTTTTGCGTGAAATCAACAAAGTTCTGCTTCTTCTTGCAGAAAGAGCTGAATACCAGGTACTTTTGGGATTATTGCTCCCCAATCAATAGGCTCACCTTGCATTTTGTTTGGACATGTGATCTATATTACAGTAAGTGTTGTTACTTCATCTAATTCTAAGTGTAATTTTGAATTGTTTGACCTATTCAGGAAAAAAGAAGTAATGGTTTTGTTTCTCTATTACACTCTGTCTTCTTCTTGAGAAGATCATTAGATGCTACTCTTAAGTGAAGAATGATACCAGTGTAATCAAATGCAAAACTAATTCTGATGTTTGCTATTTAGTCTCAATTAATAAGTTCTCTGATGTTTAAGATAAGCACAAAGGACTCTTTCTTGGTGCTGGAGTCACTTCCTACTTCTTTGTTTATGTTCTTTTTCTTGTACCTTGCTTTTATCTTCAACGTCTTTTCTTGAGTTTACCATAACAGGGTTTTGGTTCTAATTAACATCAAACGGGAGTAATCATTCCTGAAAAAGACACGGCAAATGAGTTTTGTAACAGTTCCGGTTGTGTTTACCAGCCAAATCCATACTTACTTGGTATATTTATGAATGACTTTGACACTTACCACTCACTCTGACTCTGGGCCTTATCCATATTCAAGATTTCTATTTGGTGCAGATGAGAATATCTTTGCATGCATTTGTGTTGATGTTGTCAAGAACTTCTGTTTCTGTTTTAAGTTCGTGTATTTTTTATGATAGATATCAACAGGCCCCGAAGCACGCCAAATTACTGGTCATGCAACTCCGGCGCAGCTCAAGAACTTCACATTATGTCAGCATCTGCAAGAAATTCATAAACGCATAACATCAATTTTAGCAGGATTGCCCACTGTCGCTGTAGATGTTCTATCTCCAGCCCTTGGTACTATATATGGAGTCGCTGGCGACTCAGTGACATCCTTATTCCAAGCCATGCTAGATCGTCTCGAATCCTGCATCTTACAGATTCACGACCAGAATTTTGGTTCTGCTGGTATGGATGCTTCTATGGACAACAATGCATCTCCGTACATGGAAGAATTGCAGAAAAGCATTATCCACTTTCGGGCTGAATTCTTGTCCAGACTTTTGCCCTCTTCAGGAGCTAGCTTCGCCAAAACAGAAACTATTTGCACAAGGCTTGTGCGGAGCATGGCTTCTAGAGTTCTGATATTCTTTATAAGACATGCTTCACTTGTTAGACCATTGTCCGAGTCGGGGAAACTGAGAATGGCTAGAGACATGGCGGAACTTGAATTAGCTGTAGCCCAGAACTTGTTTCCAGTGGAACAGCTCGGCCCACCATATCGGGCCCTTCGAGCATTTCGGCCTGTTATTTTCCTGGAAACGTCTCAACTGGGATCATCCCCTCTTCTTCAAGATCTTCCCCCAAGTGTCATACTTCATCATCTCTATTCACGGGGGCCTGAAGATTTGCAGTCACCTCTTCAGAGGAACAAACTTACGCCTCTCCAGTATTCCCTGTGGATGGATTCTCAAGGGGAAGATCAGATATGGAAAGGCATAAAAGCGACTTTAGATGATTATGCTGCCAAGGTAAGGGCCAGGGGCGATAAGGAGTTCAGCCCCGTCTATCCTCTTATGATGAAAATTGGGGCGTCTTTAACAGAAAATGAATCATAGTCTCGACATATATTTTACTTTGACTCCATGAGTCTGTGCTGCAAAGACTTGACTCTGGATGCTGCTGCTACAGATGGTATACCCTCGATCTTTGAAATTCCAGCTATTCTTTTTCCTTACACCTCGTAGAGTTCCAATCATCAGTCTAGGTTTGATTCTTTTATTTGTAAAATCACTGCCCTTCAATCGAAATAAGAAATTATATGATAAAATAGATCAAATTCTTGAATATGGATTCATCAGTTGTCGGCACCCAGTCTATCTTCGGAAATGTTATTTTCTCTGTATGTTTGGAACTTGGATTTGAGCATGCACGACAGAAATGGAGAAGCCACTGAAGGAATTCTTGATCTTTTTCCTTCTTAGAATTGAATTTGTTCTGTCTCTTTCTTTCACAAAAGTTTCATGGAAACTAGCTAGGAGAAGAAGACAAGGCCATGTTCTCTTCCCTACTCTAGTTTATGAAGGTGATGCTGCATGACAGTACAACAACGAATGAACACAAGGGACTTAAATAGTATATATAAGGTAAATTACAGTCACCTCCCCTAGAATTGATATAATTATATATACTTTTTCATTATTTAAAAAATTACAAATAAGCTCTTGATTCTAACGTATATGTAATTACAAGCTTATTCTGTTATCTTTCGTTAGATTTCCATCCAATTTTTGTTTTGAATTGACCAAAATGCGCTTTTGCATTATAAAATAAAATTTTATATATTTTTAAAATTGTTTTTATGAAATAATATTCCCTATGAAATATTTACTTCAAACACCTTAATTTTTTTTACATTTCTTTCAAAAAAATTCCGCAAGGTAATAGTAATATCCACTTCATTGATTATGAGTTACATAATTATTTTTCACTTGAGGAGGGGTATTTGTAATTTTTTTTTCAAACAACGAGAGGGCATTTGAATCATGTCAAACTTCAAAAAAGGTAGTTGTAATTTACTATTGAGAAATTATTGCCCAGGACCAAAATTGGTAGGCACAAGCCCACAACACCCTAAGCCCACACCTTGGATGGCTGTCCAATTTCTTGATGCCTTGGCCCATTCTTATTGGCTCAGCCCACTCTCACCTACCCAGCCCATTACTCAATTAGATTTTCCCTAGATATTTCTCTCTCACACCCTTTGTAGAACAAAAGAAACTTAACCCTAATTGTTGTCTCTCATCTCCTCGTCTCCCTCACCCTTTTCCATTGAGCAAACAATCGCCGCCCTCCTTTCTCCTCCTGAAACGTCGTTTCTCCTGCGCTGATTGTTCCTCTCTCTCTCTCTCTCTCTCTCTCTCTCAGAAATCAATGGCTTCCCTTAATAAATACTTCGGTAGTTTTTCTAATGACAATAACCGAATTAGAAAAACTAATCTTTTGTCTTTCTTTGATAAATTAGTTTTTTGTGAACTAAGTTCCTAAGTGGAATCTTTCTGTGTGTTCCTTTGTGAACGAAGTTTCTTAGTGGGGTGTTTTTTATTTATGTGACTTGAGTAACTGAGCCTTGGTGGCTGTTTTGGGTTCAAACAATCGGTGTTGTGGTTGCAGACTTTGATGGCTGTGGACTATACCCATCGAATCTGGCTGCTTGAGCCAAAATCATTTATTTTGTTTTTATTTATATTTTATTATTGTTCTAGATCTGTATATGTTGTTTAAATATCTATAATTATAGTTCCTGTCAATATTCTTATAGTTTTTGGACTATAATATTAAAGTGGTTTCTTCACAATCCATCATGCTTTGTAGTAGTTGAGTTAAGGTTTATGATTTGGGCTCATCACTGGTGGATAAATTTTCAATAGTGGTATCAGAGCCATTTTTTGTAGTAGTTGAGTTGGGGTTTATGATTTGGGCTCATCACTGGTGGATAAATTCCCAATAGTGGTATTAGAGCTTTCGGGTTCTGTCTCCAACATCGGTAAGATCATCCTCATCTATATATTTTTTTTCCTGCAAAATAACCTCTTCATATTTTCAGTTTGTGCGATTTTAGCTTACTACTTATTTTCTGGGGGAAAAAAGACTGCGGATTTTCTAAAATGTATTTTTCTAAAAATTATTTCTACGATATATATTGAGTTCGCTCTATGCAAAAAATAGCTGTGTTGGATTATTATTCTGAAAATCTGTATTATGTTTGGATTAATATTTTGAATATTTTTGTTTTGGTGTTTTGGAGATAGAGTGAGAAAAATAGAGATAAGTAAGTATGTGTTTTGAGATAGATGATATGTTTGGGTTTGTGTTTTGATATAATATAAAATAGTGTAAAATAAGTGGTGTAGGTTTGATGTTAGAATTTGGGACACATGAGTTACTGTTCATTGTCAAATCATATCTTTGAATATATATATTTAGTAATATATGTGTATATGTATATAGTTTTTTATTTGTTAGTGAAATATAATATATATATATATATATATTTATGTTAAGTAATTTCTTTTTATTAAGGAATTCTTTTTACATTTTAAATAATAATTATAATACATATAATACAAAAATGAAAGAAGAGGAAAGAGAAGAAAAAAGAGAAAAGAAGAAAAAGAAAGAGAGAAGAAAGAAGAAAGAGAAAGAAGAAAGAAAAGAAAGAGAAGAAAGCTGCAGACAAAAAAGACAGAAGAGAGAGAGGAAAAAAAAAAGACAAAAACAAGAAAAATATAGAAGAATAAAAAATAATAAAAAAAGTAATTAAAAAAATTAAGTTACAATTGCACACCTAGTGCAGGTGTGCAAATCATAAAACCAAACATAGGCCTGATTTTTTGATTTTATGATAATTGCTGTGTGAGACCCGCTGTGTGCATAATTTGATATCGCTTAGTGCATTTTGTTTCTACTTAGTGCTTAAAAGCTAATATTAATTGCTTTGTGCGAAACATTACTTAGTGCAAAAAATAACTTAGTGATTGATATTTTTTCTTAAATATCTAATATTTTTTAGTTCTGTATTATCCACTGAGTTATTCAGTACTTAGTGCATAAAACGCACTGCTTAGTGAATCTCATTTAATCTGCTTTGTTGTGTTTTCACAAGTACTTAGAATATTTTTGCTTAGTGTGTTATTTTCTGCTTAGTGCTGCTTAGTCTATTATTGCTTTGTGATTATTCCTAAAACAAGACCAAACCTTTGCTAATCCTTCACCTGGTCGAGTCCCTGAGGCTGTCTGGTATCTGGTTAAAATTTAGCTAAGGTTCACCCTTAAAATCTGTTGTTATTATTGCCTTTTGTCGATATTATTCTGTTGATTTTTATTTTGATGATATTATTCTGTATTAGTGCACATTCTGTCTCAATGTTATTCTTCTGCCTCATATTTTACTACATTTGTTGCTGTTATTTCTGTATTGAGATGGCTTGTTATAATTTTCAATCATTTGATGGAAAATCTGATTTTTCTATTTTGCAACAAAAGATGAAAGGTATTTTAATTCAACAAAAGATCTTCAAAGCTATTGGTGGCAAATACCCCGAAAATTTTTCTGCAAAAAAGAAGATAGAAAACAATGAATTTGCATACTCTTCAATAAATTTAAGTCTTTCTGATATAGTTCTAAGAAAGTTTGGAAAGTAGAAAACTGTAAAAGATTTATGGAATAAGTTAGAAGAATTGTAACTGAAACTTCTTTACCTAGTAAATTATTTTTGCTTGAAAATTTTTTCAAATACAAACTAGATTTGTCTAAAAATAATGAGAAAATTTGGATGATTTTAGAAAACTAATTCAGGACATTAAACTAACTGGAGATAAGAACATAGATGATTATTCTCCTATTGTTTTATTGAATACTAGTCCTAAAACTTATGGTGATGTAAAAGGCTAAAAGCTGCTATAAAATATGGGGATAATATAAATTTAGATATTGTAATTAGTGGCTTAAAAAGTAAAAAAATGGACCTTAAACTAATATTGTTAATCAGGTCCAAAATGAAGTGAATTATGTTAGTAGAAGAACCAAGTATAGATATTCTGAAAATAAATATCGGAATAGAAATCATAATAGGTCAAAGTCTAGAAATAGGAATGAAAAATCTTGGGATAAAAGATTTTATAATTGTGGAGAAAGGGGCATTTTATTATAAATTGTAAAAAGCCCAAGAGAGATGACAAGAATAAAGAAAATAATGAAATTACTGAAGAATTCTCTAGAGAAGTATCTATGGTTTATTAATACTGCTTAGTGTTCTTTCTCTAACCTATATCTGTACAAGTTTCTTTTCGTTTTGCAGGTATAATCAAGGAGTTCTGAAAATGATGAATGCTAGATCCGGCCTTGGACTAGGTTCCCTCTTTTGGGTCCTAGTCCAAGGTAGAGAATGTTGAAACATTATGGCCTAGGACAAAAATTGGTAGGCCCTAGCCTACAACACCCTAAGCCCACACCTTGGATGGCTGCCTAATTTCTTCATGCCTTCAACCATTCTTATTGGCTCAGCCCACTTTCACCTACCCAGCCCATTACCTAACCCACTTTTCCCTTGATATTTCTCTCTCTGACCCTCTACAAAATAAAAGAAATGTAACCCTAATAGTTGTCTCTCATCTCCTCGTCTCCCTCACCCTTCTCTCTTGAGCAAACCAACACCCCCTCCTCTCTCCTCCCAAAACGTCGTTTCTCCTCCACCAATTGTTCCTCTCTCTCTCTCTCTCTATATATATAAAATCAATGGCTTCCCTTTATAAATACTCTAGTGATTTTTCTGATGACAATAACCGAATTAGAAAAACTAATATTCTGTCTCTTTCTTTAATAAAATAGTTTTTCGTGAATTAAATTCCTAAGTGGAAATCTTTCTATATAGTCCTTTGTGGACGAAGTTTCTTAGTGGGTGTTTTCTGTCTATGTGACCGTCCTTGGTGGCTGTTTGAGTAATTGAGCGTTTGTGGTTGTTTTTGGTTCAAGAAACCGTTGTTGTGGTTGCCGACCTTGGTGGCTGTGAGCTATCTCTACCGGATCTGGCTCCCTGAGCCAAAATCATTTATTCTGTTTCTATTTATATTTTACTGTTGTTCTAGATCTGTATATTTTGTTTGGATATCTGTAATTATAGTTTCCATTAACATTTTTGTAATTTTTGGACTGTAATTCTTTGTAATAATTTAGCTAGGGTTTATATTTGGACTCATCATTGGTGGATAACTTCCCAACATTTACCCTTTATATATACCCCAAAGTTCTCCGCCCATGATGGTGACTATGTACTACAATCCTACACTAGATGAAGATCTTTGTCGCTCCCTAGTGGTTGCCCTTTGCAGAGACCGACTTCTGATGCTCCATTGAAAACAGATAATAGTTCGTGCAATACGTTCAATGGAAACGAGGGGCCTGGACAACCTACAAGTCCTGGTACTCGAATTTTCTATAGTTAGATGTCCTTTCAAAATCAAACTAACTATTTTTCGACAAAATAGATCAGATCTTGAAGAGCACCTGAATTGAAATATTAGCACAGGCAACATTGTACATGAAAAAGAAGACCCCCAAAAAAGCTGCTGAGCAACATTGCAGTGAGTTGATGACAAAGGAGTAAAAGGTTGTTTCTAGTCAGTTGACGATTAGGGCTCATATTTGGTGTAATTATACATCTATCTATTGTGATGAGAAAAATTGCATTTAGTATTTATGAGGTTTGCTTTTATCTAACAAATAAATATCTCTGTTAAACAAAATTCACCAAATTTGTTGATATTAATAAGAAAACTGGTTAAGAATCCATATTTTACCTCGATTTACTTATTGATTTATCTTAAATGTTATAAGGATAATTTAGTCAAAAAAAATTATTTGACCTACAATAAGTCAATCGAAGGTAATATCAATTTTTCTTCAACTTTTTTATTAATATCAATAAATTTTGGCTAATGTTGGACCTATTTGTTAGACGGAAGCAAATTTTATGGGTATTAGATGTAATTTTTCACACTATTGAGAATTTATATGTAATGACACAAAATCTCAGAACATAAAAATATAATTATTCCTAATATTTGCTGACTTATTTTAAATTTACAATTTTCTTTTACCCTACTGCTTCATCAAGTCCAAATCCCTCTTCATTATACCTCTAATCATGCCATAAACGCCAGTAATCAAACGGCCGCCCCCACCTTGAATAATATTAAGCCGACATTGTGTTATAAGTTGACTCCATGGCCCAATGGATAAGGCGCTGGTCTACGGAACCAGAGATTCTGGGTTCGATCCCCAGTGGAGTCGTTTTCTGTTTCCATTTTTGTCAATTTTTACTTACCATTTTCAGAAAATTTGTAAGATCAATGCATGTTTGCCTCCATCTTTTCTCGTGTTATAATTTTATATTTTTATTCAATTAAATTGTAACCTATTTATGTAAAATAGACAAACAGCCCCTTATGAAAAATAAAATAGTATTATAGCCCCTCTATGTTATTGAGTGTTCATTTGTCCTTCCTTCTCTTGATCACCTTTTGAGTTCAATTGCACTATTTTGCCTTTATTTCATCGAAGCTTGTCATAACAACTCCATCATTCAAATGATATAATTCCAAGATCTATGCGATAAAATCCTTTCAAAATACTCAAAATCGACATGCATAAAAGCGTTAAATGTGTCTTATCAGTAATATCGGCCGATGAGACCTAATTTCGTTGGCAAAGTTGAAGCTTCATAATTCTAAGGTCATGGATTCGAACCCTACTAACGTATAAGATGTTTCTACTGTAATATTAGGTGTAGTTCTACTTTAGTAGTAAATATTGATTAGATATAATCATTTGAAGTTGATAAAATAGTATATAATTGTTATAATATTAATTTTTATTAAATATTGATACTTAATAATAATGATTGTTATAATAGTTTGTTGTCTTCACTAAAAAAAAAATAACAAAACATGTAACGCTAAAATATGATAAAAGATGCCGTTTTAAGAAGTGAAATCGGCCGAAATTATTTGTTGATTGGATCACCATAATAGTTCGTTGATGAAAACCTATTCTAATTCAACTAACAAAGTTAAGCCCTCATAATTTTAGAGGTTATGAATTGGAACCAATCAATGTATGGAATATTGTTCGACTGTATTATAAATATTATCTTTCTACTGCAATAGTAAGTGTCATTTAAATATATTTTATCTAATATTGTTGATCGGAATATAATTGTTATAGTTGTCTTTATTAAATATAGGTATTTGACATATATGATTGTAATCGATTTATTTCAAATAATACTAGTTCATCGCTTTATTAACTTCGATTTTAAATTTTTTTTAATGGCAAGCAATAATTTAGAAAAAGTAAAAAGTACATTTGATTCAATTTCTATTGAAAATGTCAATATCGTAAAAAAAATTAAATTTTCACGTGTCAAGCATGTATCTTTTCCAATAAAATTGACATTTTATTGCAAAAAATGGATCAAATATACTACTTTTACATCCTCAATTGCAAATTGAAATAGGAGAAGATCAAAATTACCACCATAGCATAGTTACAAGACGAAAAAGGCTTAAAGGCAATTTTCTTCCCCTAACTTTAGGTCATTCTCGTTTTAGTCTCCTAAGTTACTAGGGTTCTATTTTGGTCCTGTAAAACTTGATAAATCTCAATTTTGGTACAAATTTGGTTTGAAAGTTGAGTCACTCGCCGGAAAAAGTCACATGCCAGGCATGTGACTTTTTAAATTGGGGCTTGCATTGTGATTAGTTGAAAAAGATGATATGGTGAAGATATAGCCTGAAGTTAGGGGACTAAAACGAGAATGACTTGAAGTTACGGGACTAAAACGAGAATGACCTGAAGTTGGGGGACGAAAATTGCCTTTAAGCCTTTTATTTTCAGCCAATCACAATGTAAGCCCCAATTTAAAAACTCACATGCCTGGCATGTGACTTTTTTCAGCGAGTAACTCAACTTTTCGATCAAATTTGTACCAAAATTAAGATTTTTTCAGTTTTACGGGATCAAAATAGAACTCTAGTAACTTAGGAGACTAAAGCGAGAATGGCCTGAAGTTAGGGGACGAAAATTGCTTTTAATCCAGACGAAAAATGTATTTTTTGGATTTTGCGCCTCTCCTTTGTTGATCATATAAAAAAATATTTAAGAATTGAGCTTAGAACTTTTTTTTTTGACCTTTCTCGTCCATACAAACTCAAACCTTAACAATGTATGGAAACTCGTATTAATTCAGCTCAGCTTCAATTTGGAGCAGCTTGTTGAGAAAGGAATCAAGAAGTAAAATCAAAATGGAAAACTGATCTTGCAGCTGGTTTTACAGAAGAGAAGTTCTGTATATGTATATTCAAGGAAGGAAAAATGCCTCTTATATACAAGAAGACCCAACTAACAATAACAACCACTTAGTTGTCAATATACTTAACGGATAGATGAAAGTGCTACTGTAAAACACGACTTAGCTAACTGAAGGAAAAGAAAAAAATAAAACAGAGTCTGAAGTATTCTGCCTTTTATTCCTCTGCTTGTGGCTGCTGTTCTTGTGGGGAGTATGGATGGAAATAAAACAGAGTCTGAAGTATTCTGCCTTTTATTCCTCTGCTTGTGGCTGCTGTTCTTGTGGGGAGTATGGATGGGTTTCATCACCCCCCCCGCAAGATAGACTTGGGTTGAGGGTGACCAAGGATAGCTTGGACCGCAAATGGAGGAACGAGTTGCAAGACAATAATTTTGTAAAGGCGTCTGCAATTTGTTGTCTAGACACCACATAAGTTGGTTGGATCAACCCTTCCTTGAACTTGTTACGCACCACATGGCAGTCTATTTCCAGGTGCTTCGTCCTCTCATGGAAGACTGGATTTGCAGTTATGTGAAGTGCGGCTTTATTGTCGCAGTAGAATGGAATGGGAGTCTTGACATTAACACCGAAGTTCTTCAGAAGGTACACCAGCCATGTGACTTCACAGGTGGTAGCAGCCATACTTCGGTACTCGGCTTCTGCGGACGATCTGGCCACCGTGGTCTGTTTCTTGGTTTTCCAGGATATGGGAGTCTCTCCCACAAAAATACAGAACCCTGATAAGGACCTTCTTGTCTCTTGGCATGCGGCCCAATCTGCATCACAAAAAACTTTGAGTGAAAAATCAGTAGTTGAGGGAAAATACAAACCTGTTGAGATGGTGCCTTTCAAATATCTGACAACATGAATTGCTGCCTCCCAATGCTTCTCACAAGGATGTTGAAGGTGCTGGCTTAGTTGTTGTACAGCGTAGCACAGGTCTGGCCTGGTGAAACTCAAGTACAGCAATCTGCCAACCAGTCTTCTATACCTGGAAGGGTCAGTGAGAGCAGCCCCTGTGTCAACTGTGAGCTTCAGTCCAGGAGGCAATGGAGTGGCAACATGCCTGCCATTGTTGAGCCCAACATCCTTGAGAATATCTTGAGTATACTTGCGTTGGGTTACCACTAAACCTTCAGTGGATCGTGCTAACTCAAGTCCTAGGAAATATTTAGCATTTCCCAAGTGCTTAACTGTAAAAAGGTCATCTAAGTAATCTTTAACAGTGATTATGGAGCTTTCAGAGGCAGCAGTGATTAGTATATCATCAACATAAATCAGTAATGCAATGAGGCTAGTGTCAGTTCCTTTTATAAACAAGCAATGATCATGACTACATTGTTCAAAACCAAATTCTCTTATCTTGTTAGTGAATTCTTCATTCCACTTTCTAGATGCTTGTTTTAAGCCATATAGGGACTTTTCCAATTTACAGACCTTGCCGTGTGGAATTTTATAGCCTTGAGGAGGCTCCATATATATATCCTCATCAAGAGTGCCATGCAAGAAGGCATTATTAACATCAAGGTGATGGATAGGCCATTTCTTTCCCACAGCCACAGCTAAGAAGAGCCTTACAGTGACTGCTTTTGCAACAGGTGCAAAACAGTCATTGTAATCCTCCCCTTCAACTTGGCTGTACCCTTTAGCAACTAACCGTGCTTTATACCTTTCGACAGTGCCATTAGGATTAAGTTTTACCTTATACAGCCATTTGCATCCAATGGCTCTTTTGTCAGAAGGCAAATCTGTAATCTTCCAAGTTCTGTTTCTTTCAAGTGCATTGATTTCTTCCTGCATAGCCTTTCTCCAGTTAGCCTGCTCCTGAGCTTGTTTGAAGTCCTTTGGCTCCTGTACACTTAACAGATTCTCCACAAAACAAGATTGTATATGTGACATATGCAAATTATTAGAGTTTTCAGAGTTGTAGCACTCATAGTCATTCATCCAGCTAGGTTTGCTGGTAGGTCTGTTGGATCTCCTAGGTATGTGAGTATCAGCCTCAGGTTCTATAACATCATTAGCTAAAGGTTTATTGCTGGTTTCACTCTCATCTATTTGATCAATGACAGGCAAAGGACAAACTATGTCACTATCATCATCTTTGGAGGTTTTAAAGGGAAAAATGTTTTCATAGAACATTATGTCTCTACTAATATGGATATTCCCTGTGCTAAGTTCCATTACTTTATATCCTTTTATGCCATGGACATATCCTAAGAAAACACACTTCAAAGCTCTAGGTTCAAACTTTCTTTTAGAGGGTGAGGTATTAGTGATAAAGCAAAGGCATCCAAAAACTTTTATATGATCATAAGAAGGTTTGTGGTTGTAAAGTAACTCATAGGGTGTTTTCCAGTTCAAGACTTGAGTAGGCAACCTATTAACTAGAAATGTAGCCATTAGTAAAGCCTCAGTCCAAAATTTTAAAGGCATGCTAGCTTGAAACATAAGGGCTCTAGCTATTTGGAGCAAGTGTTGATGTTTCCTCTCAACCACACCATTTTGTTGAGGTGTGTGGATGCAAGTTCTCTGATGTATTATGCCCTTTTTATGGAAGAAGGTTTGACATTCCTTATTAACAAATTCAGTACCATTATCAGTTCTGATTCGTTTGATCTTGGCATCAAATTGAGTCATTATCATGTTATAAAATTGTTCAAGTTTAGAGAGGGTTTGAGATTTATGAATCATCAGGTAGGCCCAAGTAGTTCTGCTAAAATCATCCACTATTGTAAGCATGTATTCAAAATTGTTGATGGAATACTCCCTGTACGGTCCCCACACATCTACATGAATAAGCTCAAAAACAGATTTAGTTTTGGATTCACTCAACAGAAAAGAGGTTTTGTGTTGCTTTGCTAATGGACATATTTCACATTTAATCTGTTGAATGTTGTTCTTATTACAAAGATTCATACGTCTCAATACATCTAGGTTAGTGTGTCCTAACCTATTGTGCCATAGAACTTCATTACACACAGCCTTACATTTGTTCATGTTACACATGCCAACAGACAAATTTTCTTCATTGGCAGAGGGGTTCAAACTAATATGCTTTGTCATGTGATGCTGAGGTTGTCTTTCTAACACATAAAGTCTCCCTCGTTGTTTACCTACAGCAATCATCCTTTTACTCTCAAGGTCCTGCAAAATACAAGTCTCATTTGTGAAATGAACACTAAGGTGATTATCATTACACAGTTTATTGACAGAGAGGAGATTATGCTTAAATGCAGGCACATATAGCACATTCTTTAGTATGATGTCTTCTGTAATTTGAACTTCTCCATAGAGTTTTACTTGTTGGCTAGTTCCATCAGGGAAATTAACAGAAACTTCATTATCAAGATTATGAAGGTATTTAAAGGCAGTTATAGATGCACACATGTGGGCTGATGCCCCACTGTCAATGATCCATAATTCAGAGGTGACAAGAGTGTTACCTGCATAACCTTGGAAATCAGAAAAGTTCGAACTCATCTGGCTGTTATTTTGGTCTTGCATGATCTTGAGCATTTCTCTCCTGATCATTTTTGAAAAATTAGTGTCAGGTTCATTATTCATGGTTGTCTGCAAACTGTTAGCTTGTTGATTCATTCTTGGGTTATTCATCCTTGTATTCACAGGTCTGCTGCCAATTTTCCTCTGATCAGTCATGTTCTTGTACCAATCAGGGTACCCCACAAGTTCGAAACATCCCTCCTTTAAATGTCCCTTCTTTTTGCAGTGATCACATTGGAGTTGCCTTTTATCAACTGCAGGTCCTTTCTTGAAATTTGTCCTCATGTTGCTTTGTGGTTTTGTCTCAGAAATTTGGACCGCCATAACTCCTTCTTTTTCTACTTCAGCAAATTCAGAATTAACTTGTCTTTGTCTTTCAACTCGGTGCACCATGGAGTATGCTTTTGCAGCGGAAGGCAAAGGATCCATGATTAATATCTGGTTCTTGGTATGATCATAGACGTCATTGAGGCCCATGAGAAATTGAATCAATTGGTAGGAAGCGTTTCTTTCTGACATTCTTTTGCTCGCTCCACAAGTGCACACAGGTAGGGGGTCTAAAGATCCCAATTCATCCCATAGCCTCTTGAGTTTTGTAAAATATGCAGCAACAGTGGAATTTTTCTGTGAGATGGATGCAATTTCCCTTTGGATTTGGTACAGGAGTGGACCATTGCTTTCACCAAACCGCATCTCGAGTTCAACCCACAAGTCCCTTGCTGATTCTGCGTACAAGAATGCTTCTGCAATCTCTTTTGATATTGAATTCAATATCCAAGAGACTACCATGTAATCATTTTTCTGCCATTGCTCAATGGCTTCTTTATCTTCCATTGGTTTTGTTTGTGTGCCATCAATGTAACCCAATTTTCTTCTTGCTCCAAGGGCTATCTTGATAGATCTTGCCCAAGACAAGTAATTGTTCCCGTTCAATGGTGCAGATACCAAAGAAATGCTACGATTATCATTTTCTTGAATGCCTACATCAGTGGAAATTCTCTCTTCCTTTTCTTCTTTGTCTGTCATTTCTTGTGTTGATTCTTGATTCAAGAAATGAAGATGTGGTGTGTGGAGTAAGGTACAAACAGAATGCAGAAGCGGCAGAGTGTTTTGTTACGCCTGCTCTGGTGCCATGTTGAGAAAGGAATCAAGAAGTAAAATCAAAATGGAAAACTGATCTTGCAGCTGGTTTTACAGAAGAGAAGTTCTGTATATGTATATTCAAGGAAGGAAAAATGCCTCTTATATACAAGAAGACCCAACTAACAATAACAACCACTTAGTTGTCAATATACTTAACGGATAGATGAAAGTGCTACTGTAAAACACGACTTAGCTAACTGAAGGAAAAGAAAAAAATAAAACAGAGTCTGAAGTATTCTGCCTTTTATTCCTCTGCTTGTGGCTGCTGTTCTTGTGGGGAGTATGGATGGGTTTCATCACAGCTCCACTGTTTTGCTTCCTTATTCATACACAAATATTACAGTTTTAGACATTAAAAGTACATCTTAACAAGGGAAAAATAAGATTAATCCTGGGAGAATGAATCTTACCAACACCAAAAACATGGTTTTGTTATTTGGTTTACTGTCCCTTGCAACTTCAAGAAACTGAAAAGAAAACAACAATAGCTCCAGATTTGTGGTCATCATCAACCCTTGCTCGGTGATTGTTCTGTGGGCGGGAGGGTATACAAGGACTTGAGCTGCTTGCTGATCAGCTTACTATTGTTGAGCGCCATTTGCAATTCCAAGTCGTCAGACCACCATTGCTGTAAACCGTGTGCCTCAAGAAACTTCTGCTTCCCCTTCGACAACACATAGAGCTTGTCAGTAGCGCATGGTGTATTGGTTGATTTTGCGTTCGCTTTCTCAACTTTGAGCTCTTCTGCTTGGTTTGCATCTGTATAATAGCAACAAATATAGTCGCTATTGTTTATGTATAGATGAGGTACCCACTGTTTCAATCCCGGAGTCGTCTCAGCAGTTGAAGGAAGCCTGCTCCTAAACCTCTTCCATATATCGCCGACTTTCTCCCCCATGTTTTTAAGACCGGAAGATAGTGAAACTGATGGTGGATTGAATAAATGTGCTTCCACGTATGTTCCATCTTCGGCTAATGCTCTCCCGACTTGGTGAGCAAAGCTGGCTCCCAATGAATGGCCGGCAATGCAAATTTTGCTGCTTCCATACTTGTCAGAAATTGATCTCAGTGCCTTCAGACCTGAGCTAAATCTGACTGATCCCTTCAAGCTTTCCCAGGCTAGGAACCGGAGATCATCCTCAATATCCCGTCTTATTGTTGGAGTTTTAAGCAATGTCCCCCTGAAAGCCAAAACAGCCTTTGGTGCACCACTAGGTCTGACGGGCACAAAGTCTATCAAAGCTGCAGCACGGTCCCATTCGAATATCGCCCCAAATATTGATCCATCTCTTTCGTCTATCAGGGTCTCCACCAATTTGTACTTAAAGGGTATCCACCACTGAGGAGCAAGAGCAGTTTGGTTGGTTCTGTTTTCTTGTCTGTCAAGTTCAAGCAAGTAAACTGCTTGTACGAAGCAGGCCATTACGATTCTTTTGTAATTCCCATCCTTCCTGTTTATTATGCCATGCATCACATGAATAGACACTAGTTATGAGAATACTAGAAATTGAACGAATCAGAGATTTTCAGCTATTTAAACCCATTTCAGAAGAATTTTCTTAGAGCAATGAAAAGGAAGAAAACGAAATATACACAGACATATATGAAAGCATCTCAAACATATAAGACTGTAATGGACACAGTCTTATATGTATTTAAATTTGGTAAGAATCGAGTGCTCGAATTTTAAGATATCGTAATTATTCTCAAGAGGATGCAAGAGCTGTCAATACCACTCCAATGTACCTCATACACGTCCAGTAAATCAATTAAGTATTCCAATCACATATCCTTTTGATAAGTGGGGGATTCATATCTTAGGACCCTTTCCCCCAGCCATTGGACAACGAAAGTTTATCATTGTAGCAGCGGAGCACTTCACTAAATGTGTTGAAGCGGAGGCTATTGCAAAGATTAATGAAAATGAGGTGATGAAGTTTCTTTTGAAGAACATAATGTGCAGACTTGGAATACAAAGAGTGCTAATATCTGATAATGGCATCAGCTTCAAGAAAAGAATATGCAAGACTAGTTTCGTGAGATAAAAATACAACAAAACTTCACCTCAATATCCAACATGCAGGCGAACGATCAAGTGGGGGTTGTGAATAAAACTATACTGCAACACTTGAAAACTCGCCCAGAAGGTCTCAAAAGAAATTGGCAGAGGAATATGCACCAACGCAAGAAATGCCATGGGAGAAACACCTTTCTGTTTGATATGTGGTTTAGAAGCAATGATTCTAGCAGAAATTGAAATGGAATCAATAATAGTGCAAATGTATGACCAGGCAAAAAACACAGAGTAGCAAGAGACAGATTTGATATTGCTGCCAGAAAAAAGGGAACTAGCTTATACAAAGATTCTCAAATACAAGAAGCAAACTAAAAAGATTTATAACAAAAGGGTGAAGCCAAGAGTCTTCCAAGTCGGAGACTTAGTATTGGAAAGATGTCAAGCCTCCAAACATGTTGGGAAACTGTACCTGAACTGGGAAGGACCTTTTAAGATTGTGAAGATAGCCAAAAATAGACCATACCGCCTAAGTGTATGCTTAGAAACTTTTGCTAAATAAAGAGATGTGATCGAGCTACCTTTCTTCCAATGTCGAACTATCCTACAGACCTCTAATTCTTTAAGTCTGAAAAGAAACCTCCAATTCATTAAAGTATAAAAAAGACAAAGTCTGAAAAAGACTTTAATTTCTTTAAGTTTGAAAAAGACAAAGGTTTGAAAAAGGCCTGCAATTGTTTAAGTCTGAAAAAGACCCTCATTTTCTTCAAGTCTGTAAAATATAATTTCTGAAAAAGGCAATATCTGAAAAATGAAAAGGTTTGAAAAAGACCTCTAACCTTTTAAAATTATCATCATACAACCCCATTTTGCAACAATCAGAGCGAAATGAAGAAAATTCAAAACATTGAAGGTATATCAGAAAAGCTTCAATGCCAATTGTGGATTTTGCATCACACATATATAAACATAACATGATCCCATGATAAATGTCTTAACAAAAACATATAGCATAGCTAGTATTCAGGAAATATTCTCAACATTTGACAAAGTTACAAGTTACTATTCCAAAGCATTCAAGGGAACACTTGCCCATTTCAAATGTAATTACATGTCAGAAGAGGCAGGATATTCTTTAACATTGGCATTTTACTCACATAAGGCAGACAATCTAAACCAAGATCAGACTTCACTTCATAACTCACCTCCAAATCATGAACTGCTACTTCAGTAGGGGAGGATTTCTGGGTATCAACAGTCAGGACATCACTTGGGTAGGATACAGATGGGATGCATTCTGGATTAATAGTCTTTTCGGGAGTGAGAGAAGGTTGCTTCTGGGTAGATTCAACAAGAAGGCAGATCTTGGCCTCTTCTTCCATAATATCAAGTGGAAAACGAGGCAATCAGGCATAGAATTCAACGTCCAAGGGATTTCCACTTCAAAAGGCCTTACCTTCCGGGTACAACTCACATTTCTCATCCTTAGAAGGGCCTCGAAGACTTACATCAAAATCATCATTATAGACACCCAAGAATCGGGTTTGGTGTATAAGTTTGTCCCACATGTTGAGCAGTTCTTCGAACATTTTGGAATCCACAATGGAATTAAATACTGGAGACTTCATGAAGGCACGAGCACTTTGAATCTTGGTATTAGCAACCACCTCTTTATATTCGTCACTTCTATAGAATAACTCCTTATCCTGGTCAATACCTTGCAAGCGATACACTTCACAATCTCTCTGTCGCGAATTGAGGAGTATATTGTACTGAAGCTGAAGATCAATCACCTTTGTTTGTGCTTCATCTTTCACCTCCATCAGAAACTTCAGCTAGCTCTTATATTCTTATTTATCAGGGGTTACAGACCTCCTATAACTCTGTTCTTTATCACTAACCGACTCATATTTCTCCTACAACTCTTGAACTCGAGCTAGTGCAGATTTTGTCGTCTTTTTTGATTGAGCGGTTTGCTTGTTGAAATTGGCAACTTGGAGAGACAAGCTGTCAAGAATTTGATTCACCTAAATGCAACATTCTAGAAGTCATAAAAAGGCAAAATTGAGATGAATAAAATACAGAAGTCAGGAAAGATCTTTACACTAGTAAGGTGCTTGGCACCATGAGATTCCATTTGAGGGACCAAACTTATAGCGAGTTTCATTTGGTCTAGAGGCAGAAGGCCAAGCGGTAGAGGTCAGAGGAAACACCACCAGCCACTGAACTTAGAACTGAAGAAATCTCCCGCACTTTCCAATTAGAGCGAAAGATGGCCCCAGGATTCTCAGGATCAAAGGAAGAATCCTTTGTGGCCCACCAGGTCGTCCTCATTTATTCTAGTTGACGCTCTTGGGCTTCCAATTATTTTTTTATCGACAAGTACATTTTAACAGAGACCGACATAAAATTATCCTCTTCCTTAGCAATAGTCAAGGATCCAGATGAGGAGCCGCTTTAGGGGGAGAGCGAATGAGGAAAAAATGTTTTTTCCAATCAGTATGAGAAATCTTATTTTGGGTTATCAGCATGAACCCTCTATTATTAGTGAGATAGAAGAGACCTTTCTCACCAATACTAAGATTAAATTGATGAAGGGCGCAGAAATTATTATAAGAAGGATCAACAAAGATGTTTAGCAGGGAGTTCCCGCAAATAAGAGAAGTTTTAGAAGACGAAAGGGTTACTTTGCGACTAAGAATTGATATTTAAGCCGCGAAAATGGGCGCGATAACTCAAAAAGTTGCTTCACTTCCTATTGGGTGCACCCCTGCAAAAAATGGAATAAGCCAGTGATACCTGTTAGAATATGATAGGGCGACACGGTCCAGACATCCTGCAAAAAGTGACTTATTCAAAATTTGAAAAACTACCACTATCATCTATAGAGATGTACATTGAAGGAACGGAACTGGAAGAGTGGAGATTGAAGGTGTCACATCTCCGATTATTCAACCATACTACAAATAAACTTGGTAAGTGGAGGGGACTTCTGATGTGGGGATATTTTTACACCCTACTGGACACCTTCACAATACTTCATAGACCTTGTAAAATCTCAAGGTTGACAGACCTTGAGCACCCAGAAAATAAATGACACCTGAAGGTCTCCTGAGACCTTTGTACACTGAAAAAAGAATGTCAGAATAGTACAAGTAGTGAGCAGGCACTTTTTAGAGTGCACAGTCTTGGTCCCCTGGACCACTTCTTGTCATTATCCCATGGAAATGTATGGCTCATTACACCTCGTTGGATTAAAAAACGATCTAAGGGTGTACATGAAATCGTACAGTCCACCGATACATATAACTATGGCTCTACACCACCAAATAGAAGTTCGGTCACTTTAACGCTCACATACTCTCTGTACATAATTTTGAATACCGACTGACTTGAGCGTCGGATAGCCATCTCCGGTATCACTTTCGGCTTGGCCCTAACGCGCTGTTCTCTTGCAGGACAGCTCTATTCTCTAGAGATCATTTGCATATCTACTCCAAAGACCTTCATTGCCCCCTGACAAGCTTGCCAATACCTTAGGAAATTCCTTGATACAACAGGTTGTTGAAAGCTATGTCCAGCACAAATAGATCAATGCAGCTATTGATAAACAGAGTAGAAGAAAGAAGGAAGGAGATAGAAGCTTCAGTCTCGCATTTTTAGCCTTTCAATCTCGCATTTAGTTTTAGGAATACGTTTCTTTAAGTTGTAATGTTTTCTATTTTAGTCATGTTCCTTTTCTTGTTTATGCTTTCTCGTTATAGCGTTTCTATTAGTAAGAAACGCGAGTTAGTTAATAGCCATTGTGTTCACTATCTATAAAAGAAGAAGAGGTCTTCTTCTCAATTGTAACTTTGAAAACCAATTCTGCAATACACCGAAGCTCTGCTGTTCTTCTTACTTCACTTCTCATCTCTCAAACTCACAAAACTACGTATTAAACACAAAATGGTTCCGCTGTGCGCACTTTCACATGGTATCAGAGCCATCATTTGATGGTCTCTGATATCTTTTGTCAAAGGAGTTCATCTGCTACCAGTTCTTGATAATCAAGAATTGCATCTACTTCAAGAATGACTGAAGATTCAGATGTCTTGAAGCTGCAACCAGGAGATAATCCAGGAATTAGCCTAGTGACTACACTATTTGATGGAACGAATTTTCTTTCATGGAGCCGCTCCATAAAATTGGCACTCACAGCAAAGATGAAACTCTCCTTTCATCAATGGAGAAAACCAAAAACCAGAAAAGAATGCAAAAGAATTTGAGCAGTGGATAAGAACGGATTCCATGGTGGTCTCATGGATACTGAATTCCATTAAGAGAGAAATAGCAGACTGTTTCATGTACACGAACACATCAAGAGCATTGTGGAAAGAACTGGAAAACAGATATGACCAAAGTAATGGGCCAATGGAGTATCAACTCAAGAAGGAATTAGGTGGTGTCATTCAAGGGACGATGTCCTTGTCTGCATACTTCTCCAAGATTATGAAATTATGGGATGAACTTTCTTGTATCACACCAACACCTAGCTGTACCTGTGGTAACTGCACCTGTGGATCATCAAAAGAATCTGCAAGAATTAAAGAAAACGACCAACTCATTCAATTCCTCATGGGATTGAATGAGGCATATGACGATGTAAGGAGTCAAATTCTGGTGATGGAACCAAGACCAGACATCAACAAAGCTTACTCAATGGTGCTCAATGTAGAAAAGCAGAGGGAGGTGAATTTTGGACAATCACAGACGACTCCAAATATGGCGATGCAAGTCTTTAGGAAACAAGACAACTCAAGAAACTTCCAGAAAAGAAAGAATATGGTGGACAAGAAATCCTTGGTCTGCAAACATTGTGGGAAAACTGGACATCAAAGAGAAGGATGCTTGAAATCATTGGATATCGAGACTGGTACAAACCTTTCCAAGAGCAAAAGAAGAACAACCAAGTAATTCCCAACAAATCTGCAGTAGCCATGAACACTGAAAATGAAATAACCAACAACAATGTTGATGAAAGAACCATGTCCAATCTAATAAGGTCAGAGTTCCAAAAACTTTTTGAGGAATTGAAATCACAAGGATCTGGAAGTATACATGCAGACAGGTATGAATTTTCAGGTAAAAGTCTTGAACATAATCTCTTAAATATCAGAAAATCTGATGTTTGGATTGTCGATAGTGGTGCAACAACACATATGTGTAATAATCAGCCCTATTTAATCTTGCTAAACCACATATTCAGAACACTTACATACATCTAGAAGACGGTAGCAAACACTTGATCAAGCACTCTGGAAATGTGAGACTCACTGAAAAACTGCTGCTAGAAAACACACTGCATGTGCCTGATCTGAAATTTAATCTCCTATCTGTCAGTAAACTGTGCAATTATACATCTATGAGGTTCAATTTTTCTAAATGTCACTGTATTATGAAAGACCACAGGACTAGAGAGGTCATTGGGATAGCATGCTTAGCAGAAAATCTCTATATCATCAAGACTAAGTCCTTTGACAAAAGATTCATAGAAGATGTGCTTGCAGATTTCAGATATACTGGTTTTATAGTTGCTAAGATAGAACCAGATACATGGCATAAGAGATTAGGCCACTTATCTCATGATGTGTTGATTAACATAGGTTTAACTGATAAAAATACAAACAAAAACTCTACCTGTGAAGTTTGTCCTTAGGCTAAACAGCATAGATTACCTTTTACTATCAGCAATTCATATTCCACTTCTTGTTTTGATCTTGTTCATGCTGATTTATGGGGACCTAACAATGAATATTCCCTTTCCAACTGTATGTACATGTTAACCATAGTTGATGATCATAGTAGATGCACATGGACCTTCTTGATGCAATAGAAATCACAGACTTTTAACTTGATAAAGGAATTTCATAAAATGGTATGGACTCAATTTGACAAGAAAATTAAAAAGATAAGGACTAATAATGGTTTAGAATTTTTAAATGAACAATGCCAAAAAAAATTTAAAGAAGTAGGAATAATTCATCAAACCACATGTACATATACACCACAACAAAATGGCATTGTTGAAAGGAAACATAAGCACCTATTAGAAGTTGCTAGATCCCTTTTGTTCCAGGCTAATCTACCTAGAATGTTCTAGTCTGAAGCTATATTAACCTCCACTTATATCATAAACAGGATTCCCACACCAGTCCTAAAATGGAAAACACCTTATGAGATTTTAATGAAAAAGCTTGTTGCTTACTCCCCTTTTAGAACTTTTGGTTGTTTATGTTTTGCTACTAACACTTTACCTCATAAATCTAAATTTGATAGTAGAGCTATTAAGTGCATTTTCTTAGGTTATGCCAATAATCAGAAGGGCTACAGAGTTTATGATGTTAATAAGAAAGTCATCTTCACTTCAAGAGATGTTGTTTATAAAGAAAACATTTTTCCTTTTGCTGATGAATGCACTGATCCCATTAATTCTGATGTTCAGACTTATAACCAACCAGTCACTAGTATAATAGAGGATCAAGATGAGCAAGACACTCATATGCAACCCATTCCTGAAATTATAGAAGAACATACTCCTGTTAATAATCAACAAGAACATATACCTGATGACATGTATCTGAGAAGGTCAAGAAGACATATTGTCAAACCTGCTAAATTACAGGATTATGTTTGTGCTTGCAATAAAGAAGACAATGATATTCTCACTGTTAAACTTCAGAACAACATGGATATGTGCATGAATGCTGTTATAAATATGCCTAATGAACCTAAGAACTACAGTGAGGCTATGAAGGATAAAGAATGGGTAGAGGCCATTAATTTAGAGATAAAACCCCTAGAGGATAATGATACTTGGGATATCACTGAACTCCCTGCTGGCAAAAAGGCTATAGGTAGTAAATGGGTATATAAATTAAAGTTAAAACCTGATGGTAGTATGGATAGATATAAAGCTAGACTTATAGCAAAAGGTTATAACCAAATCGAAGGTATTGATTACAATGATAGTTTTTCTCCTATTGCAAAGGCTGTAACCATTAGAACTTTTCTTGTTGTTGTTTGTAAACAAAACTGGTTTCTACATCAATTAGATATTAATAATGCTTTCTTGCATGGGTTTATTGACGAGGATATTTACATGAAACCTCCTGAAGGATATATTGTCCCTACTGGACATATCTGTAAGCTAAAAAGATCCCTATATGGCCTTAAGCAAGCCTCTAGGCAATGGAACTTAGAGTTCACAAAACAGTTGGAAAAGATAGGCTTTACTCAATCTAAGGCTGATCATTGCTTATTCACTATCCTTACTGATGCTGGTTTCTTTTGTTTACTTGTTTATGTTGATGATGTATTGATTGCAGGCCCTTGTGAACATACCATAGCTGGTTTTAAAACTAAGTTACATAATCTTTTCACAATTAAGAATCTGGGAAAGGCTAGATTTTTTCTTGGTTTAGAAATTGGCAGGTCCAATGAAGGAATGATCATCACTCAAGATAAGTATGTGAGGGACATTATAGCTGATGCAGGCCTCACACAATGCAAGGCCACTAATACCCCCTTACTAGCCGGTCTACAGCTCAAGGCTGCCTCAGGACAACAACTAAGCAACTCTGAACCTTACAGAAGGCTATTAGGTAGACTTCTTTATCTTGGCTTCACAAGGCCAGATATCTGTCATGCCACACAGCAATTGAGACAGTTTATGCAATTCCCTTGCCAAGATCATTGGGAAGCTGCATAGTGAGATATCTAAAAGGGACATCCTACAGAGGCCTACACTTCAACTCTGATAATAATTTCACTTTAGAAGCATATTGTGATGCAGACTGGGCCACTTGCAAAGAAACAAGGAAATCTCTCACAGGTTATTGCATATTTCTAGAGGGAAGCTTGATATCTTGGAAAACCAAGAAGCAAACTACGGTTTCACGGTCTACAGCAGAGGCAGAATACAAAAGCATGAGTTCTACCACCTGTGAACTCATATGGATTCACAGCTTGCTCAAAGATTTAAAGATTAATGTGCAGACACCTATTCCCTTTTATTGTGATAACCAGGCAGCAATATATATCACTGCTAACCCAGTCTTCCATGAAAGAACTAAACACATTGAAATTGATTGTCATCTTATACGGGATAAGTATAAAGAAGGTTTCATGGCACCAAAACATATTGCTTCAAAGGATCAACCTGCAGATCTCTTTACTAAAATTTTGACAGGACCAAGATTTATGTACCTGATGTCCAAGTTGAACCTTGTCAATATCTTGACGAGTTCGACTTGAGGAGGGAGTGTTGAAAGCTATGTCCAGCACAAATGGATCAATGCAGCTGCTGATAAACAGAGCAGAAGAAAGAAGGAAGGAGATAGAAGCTTTAGTCTCGCATTTTTAGCCTTTCAATCTCGCATTTAGTTTTAGGAATACATTTCTTTAAGTTGTAATGTTTTCTCTTTTAGTCGTGTTCCTTTTCTTGTTTATCCTTTCTCGTTATAGCGTTTCTATTAGTAAGAAACGCGAGTTAGTTAATAGCCGTTGTGTTCACTATCTATAAAAGAAGAAGAGGTCTTCTTCTCAATTGTAACTTTGAAAACCAATTCTGCAATACACTGAAGCTCTGGTGTTCTTCTTACTTCACTTCTCATCTCTCAATCTCACAAAACCACGTATTAAACACAAAATGGTTCCGCTGTGTGCACTTTCACACAGGTTGTTATATATTTTATGGAACAACATCAAGAAACCAGTTTTCATCAACAAAACGCAGAGACAAACGCACACACACATCATGAGAGTGAAAAATGAGGAATTGGGCACTGACCAACTAGAGCTGATGAGGTCCCTCCAGTTGATGGAAGGAACATTTTGAGGCCCAGAGACATGAAAGGCAGAAGGATGTTGAGTCTGAGTTTCAGGCCCTTGCTCCGTTTTCACATTTGGATTTTGACAATTCTTGTTTCCTCCCACCACCTGCAGAACTTCGTTCTTCATCTCCTCAGTACCTCTCTTCCCCTTTCCCCTGTTTACTCCAACAAATCAAACTCCAAGATTTTTAGATTTCTCCAATACTCTTCGGTTACACTGTATCAGAGAGAAGCCCAAAGAAAAAATGAAGAGAAAAAGAGTGAGAGATCGAAGAAAAGTGCGAGGTGTTATCTTTTTTAGCCATCATTTTGGCATCGGATACTAAAAGAATAAATGCGGGGATTTCAAGTTGTTGGATTCAGTGTAATATAGTTCTAAATCTAATGCCTAACACGCCAGCCCATGTGTTTAGTTTTGAAATTTGGAGGGGAGGGTGTTCAATTTGATTAAATTGATCCAACGAATCGAATAAAAAATTCTATTGGAATCGAAAATTGAACGGAAAAATTCAGTTCAATTTTTTAGTTTTTTTAAAAAATGATTTTCGATTCGATTTTTTCCTTCAACGTTCGGTGGCCGAATCGAATTGAAAATCGATTGTTTTTAAATATATATATATATATATATTATTTTGTTAATTATTAATACTGTGTTCTTTTCTTTTAATTTGAAATTTTGAATTCTATTCGTAAATATTCTTTTCATTATACATTTTATTTTTTGGATTATGATATTTTGGTACATATGTTTTTGTTTAAAATTGAAAAAATACTAAAATCGAACAGTGTTCAGTTTAAATCAAACCGGATCGATAATGTTCGGTTCCATTAACCAAAAATTTAGTTCAATTCAATTCGATTGACCGAACTGAACACCCCTGATTGTTAATAGTTGGTTGCATTTTAACTTCAAATGGAAGATGGTTTTGCTTCCGCAACATCAAGTGTCATCATTGATTGTGCATTCTTGGGTTGGGCTTACTCTGGATTTAGCTGACGCGGTGTATTGGGCACAACAAATAATTTACATATTTGTCCCACACGTTGGTATCATATCCACTCATATATTATATGCAATTTCATTTTTAAATTATGAGAACTTATAGTTATTTTTTTCTAAATTTAACATAATTAAAATATTGTTCATTAAAAAAACATAACAAAAATTTGAGCTAGTGCAGGTAAAATAAATAATTTCTAGAACATATCAATGTATAAAAATATTTTATAAAATTCAAAAAATATATAAAATTATAATTCATCATCTAAAAGGGAAATTTGATCAGTTCGCCACAAAAATTAAATGAAAATCTAGCAGAGTCTAATGTGGGCTCGTTATTACACAAAGGTTAAAATCAAGGGAAATTTATAATTTTTCAAATAATAAAGACATATTTACTAAATCATATTGGATGTGAGTGTAATTTACCATTTAAGTTATAATTTAAATAATTATTGGGTCTTTTTAATTATTAACAAATTTCTGTGTTCTGCTATTGTTCGTGCCGTCTTCAGGCGACGCCAAGTAGGGGAGTTGTTTGGGTATGCTCGTGAGGAAACCAAGCAAGAGCCCTTACAATATTTTTCTATCAGAAACTGAGACCATAGAGATGATTAGGTCCTAAAACGCCACCCATAAGTTTAAGGAGAATGCAATCACAATATCAGTTAAAACTCTTATGCCTAGGCCTCCCTCTTCAATCCATTGATGCCAAGAAGACCAATGCAATCTCTTGACTGTGCCAGCCGTCTCTTCTAACATTTTTCAGGTATAGATCTCTAGTCACTGAGAGTTAAGTCCAAACTTTGCATTCCTGTCAAATCGGGCCAGTATACAGTTCTTTGTGCATCTATCGATAAAACTATAAATCACCTTTTAGGATCATTAAAATATGAATTAAAAATAAGAATAGCGTGTAAACTAATTATAATAGTTCAATTAGGTGGTGTTTGAAAGATATGCATAATCTTGTGGATGAAATGATGAATTTGATAGTGGTGGTAATGAGATACGTTTTTACATATACTCCGTAGGGATTGAATTATGTGCATAATTATATATATAAATAAGGTTTATTTTAAGTGTGATATTTAGGGGAGATATAATCATTGTGCCGTTAGAGGGTGCTACAGTCGGACTGAAATAATTTGGGAATAATAAATAAGGGAAATTAATCACATTTGGATATCATTCCTATAATTGGTATACACAATATATAATCATTGTGCCGTTAGAGGGTGCTATAGTCGGACTGGAATAATTTGGGAATAATAAATAAGGGAAATTAATCACATTTGAATATCATTCCTATAATTGGTATACACAATATATAATCATTGTGCCGTTAGAGGGTGCTACAGTCGGACTGGAATAATTTGAGAATAATAAATAAGGAAAATTAATCACATTTGAATATCATTCCTATAATTGGTATACACAATAAAATAGAGGGTAATAGAATTGTCATTCCTTACTTCATTAGTTGATTCTATTAATATAATTGATAATTAGAAAATAATGCTTAGTAATAAAACAAAATTATTTTTATGACAAATTTGCTCTTTTTTAATTTTTCTTAAAAAAGTATCTATTCGTATTTTATTGAGTATGTTGAATTTAATTATATAACAACAGTATTTTCAAAATTACTTACAAAGGTTATGAGCAATTTATAATATATCTATATATAAATAATTTATTGACTCGTTAAATATATAGATAATATTTTCCTGCCAAAATATAAAAAATGATTCGAACATCAAATAGACTAATATATTTAATCAGTGCATCTACTACTATTTATTCAGTACTTAGTTAAAGAATGTATTTATTTACATAAGAAATAATTTTTAACTCAATAAACATATAGATAGTATTTTTTTCCCGAAAGAAAATTTTCGAACAACCAAATTGACTAATCGTTTTAATCATAATGCATCTACCATTATTTTTCCAATACTAGGTGAAAATAATATTTTGAATTTAATAAAAATAATCAAATATCAAACTAATATCACTTTTTTATTACCATGCATATATAATTATTTTTCAATGCCGGACACAAGTACTTAAATGAAATAACAATTAAAGTTAAATATCAAACTAATACAATAATAATAATAATAATAATAATAATAATAATAACTTTAATTCCCAACATGTTGGGAATAGCGAATACCATGTTGGGAGGAGAGAATGACTAATCATTTATTCAAGGGAATAAGAATTTTCAAATTTTGAGCATACCAATCATAGATCTAGGAATAAATTTGGGAATATCTATTCCATTCTTGCTCCACTTCTACGTACCAATTACCCTCTAAATGTTATAAATAATATTATATTACTTAATTTAAATTTATCAATTTTATTAAAAAAACTTATAAAGTCAAGACGAAAAATAAAGGGACAATTACACTTTGTTATCGAGGATTGGTGCAACTACACTGCATGATAAAAATGATGGACTACGAAATTTATAGGCCTTAATCTTTTTATGTGACATATGCCACAAATAAGGTAAATTGCAATCTACCTACCTTTTTTAGAAAAAATAAGTAAATAATTCTTTTATAAAAATTTAGCAATTTACCCCTCTATATTTTACGAAATGTAGCAATTTACCCCTTTTATGTTTAAAAAATTAAAATAATTTGCCTCATTAGGCAAAAAGGTAAAATAATTTATTTTTTAAAATACAGAAGATAAATTATTATTTTTTTATAAGATATAATTTGCTCAATTTTAATACCGATAAATTGCTATTCACCCTCCACAAATATAATCACTACAACACACTAATCTATCTATTTCTCAGTTAACTGATGCACGAGGCTGCTGTTGGACCCACAAGAAATAATATATGTGGAGGAGCTAATTTTCTGAAACCCCATTTAAATTGAGGTGGTCGTTTGCCAATTCCTTGCAACTACAATGGAAGCTGAAAGCTCTTTCCCAATTGCCCCAAGAACACCACAAATATTTCTATGGCACTTAATCTTGGAACTGCTTCCACTGCTCTACATCCAAGACCCTTAATTTCATCAAAGATTTCGAAGCACAGAAATGCCCTGAAGCTCGAGACTCCATCTCCATCTTGTCTGAAGACGGCTGCTCTCTCTGAAGGAACTGAGAGTAGAGTGACTGAGGAAGATCCACCGACTTACTCTGGTAATGTTGTTGCCGTTTTCTTGATCTGTAGGGTGTTTGATAAGCAAGGATTTCTGGGCTTTATAAGTTAGAATTTGAAATGATTGATTGGTTCAAGATTAGGATTTGAAGCTGCCTAATGCAGTAGGCTTCATTCTGGCCCTTTTATTTTTCCCCTGGTTGCTGGATTATTGAGAATTTGCAGGTTTTAGGGTAATCTTGAATGTGCAGACACTTGTTTGTGGAGCTTAAAGTGGTACTGCTTTGTTCTATTACAAGGGCAAGTGTGATTAGGATTATTGTTGACGTGTTGGAAAGATTACATCCTTCTTGTTGTGTTCATGTTATTTCATTTGTAAGCCTGTCTTTTTATCAGAACCAATTGAGAATGTGTATAATTAGAGCTTGAAGAAGTTCTGAATTTCAACAGGTCAGTTAAGAAATTTTGGCTAAAAATGTAGTACTGAAGTTCCCTTCTAGTGAAATTCCTGGAAATTGGTGATTTATGAAGAGCTTACTTGATTGGTTATTTGCACGTTTTTATGCATAAGTGTATTCGATATCATAGTTGCTCGAAAGAGATTTCTATGCTTATTAGGGATTGAGTCTCGTTGAAATGCGTTTTGGCTTTGCTGAGTTCATTCAAAGAGTATAACTGCAAAATACAGAGTAAGAAAGGAAGGTATAAGATTTAAACATACTCATGTTAACATGTCCAAATTTTACCTAAACGAAAGGGACATGAGCAAAAGTTTCATCACAAGAATCCCGACATTTTAGTTCTTTGCTCTATATTTACAACTGCTTCAACCTTAGCGTCTGATTCGAATATACAAAATCTCGTTATTTTTATTTGTCTCGCATCCTTTTGGTTCATATAGTAGCTGATTTGTTCATCTGCATTTTAAATTTAAGGGTCGTCCTCTTCTGCTCGGATGCAACTGGATCTCTTGGAACAACTCACTTCTGGTAGCTCCTCTGATGATGGTACTTGCCTCCTTTGCCCACCATTTGTTTTTCACTAAATTGCAGACGTGTTTGGTAATATGTGGCTTCGCTTCTCAAGCTATCTTTATACTAACTAGGTTACGAGAGTGACGGTACATATAGGCCGACGATACGTGAACAACTTGCAAATTTAGTTCCGGATCGTGATGATGATTTCAGCATTCCGCTAGGTAAAAATCTGAAGAAGGTGACTGCCAAGTTCTTAACTATATCACAGAAGAGAAACATCCGAAGGCAGGCGTATTTGAATGAAGTCTCTAAGAGGAACGACTCGGTTTTCTTTGCTACAATCGGTGCATTTGTTCTCCTCCCTCCTCTTGTTATTTTAGGAATAGCAATTGCAACAGGTTATGTGCAACTTTTTCCATGATAACTGCATCTGTACATATTATAGGAAACAACACTTCTTTGAATCAGTATAGTAAACTTTGTTATCTTCTGATCATACATTCTCAATATCATCATATTCCAGCTGATAAATACTTTTCCCTGTGGTGTATAGATGTGCTAAAGGAGTCTTCTTACACTAAGTAGCTGTATTTGACAATCCCGACTTCTATCGTCTTGGTTAAAATCTCTCGAACGTTGAGTTAATAGACATTCCGAACGGGAAGTTACTCACATTGGTTAAATTTGAAATAATTATATGATAAATTTATCGTAGTTTTTATGTGATTAGTTCAATTTTGTCGAGCCTTATCTGGATATGAATTTTCATTTTGATTAAGAAGAATAGCAATTTTGGGAGATTATATACTTTTTCTAGTTGTCTAATTTATGTCTTGAATTTATATTTTTCAGTAAATATAATATAAATACCACTCTTATTTTTATTTAATTATAATAATTTATTATTAAGTAATTGAGTATTTTCTCTTTATTGAATGTTAGAAAAATCAATCAGTAAAAACAGTTTTGAAAAAACTATATACATAATGCAATTTTAGGGAAGAAAATAGGGAAAAATGCAGGCAACCCCTTGTGATATTGCAAATGAGCAAATTACCCCCTTATGAAAAAATAAATAGCGATTTGCCTCCCTGTATTTTTTAAAATACTACAATTTACCCCTCTATAATTTTTAAATGAAGCAATTTACCTTCTTATATAAGGAGATAAATTGCTTTATTTTACAAAGTACAATGGGATAAATTACTATATTTTTTTCATAAGGGAATAATGTACTTATTTTCAATATCACAGGGGATAAATTGCTATTGACCCTTAGAAAAAATATAAAATACAAATGACTGAACTAGCAGAATACAAAATTTAACATTACATAATTGTCATTTAAAAAGTTAAAAAAATAATTTTAAGAATACTCGACTTGAAATTTTGTCTTCTTATGTGGATTTTTTAAAATCGTTCTTTTTCTTAAGGAATTATTGCCTCCTCCTTGAAGTATTTCTTGAATCTTTCATAAGAGATAATTCCTTATTTTAGGGATAATTACAGTTTTGGTCCCTGTATATTGCCACTAATTTATTTTAAATCCCTAAACATATTAAAGTTTTATTTTAGTCTTTCAACTTTTAAAATATTAATAGTTTTGGTCTTTAGGCCTAATTAATGACCATTTTGTCCTTTCAAAGAAAACATAATATAGTCTAACTATCTTTTCCTTATGCTCATAATCAGACCCAACATGCTTTCGAAAGTAAAATTAAGCCTTCATAAATTCATATATACATTTCTTTGACCGTCTTGTTCTTGGAGTATTTCAAGTACTCGATTTTACGAACTTTCTTCAACCATATTACCCGAGAATACCAAGGAATTGGAATACTCGGAAACAAAACGGTTAAAGAAAGACATGAATTTATGGAGGCTTAATTTTATTTTCGAAAGTATATTGGGCTTGATCACGAGCATAGAAAAGAGATAGTTGAAAAATATATATATATATATTTTCAATTTTCCCTTCAAAAAGGGTAATCAATTGAGCCGAGAATGATACGAGAGTTTCATAAAGCTTGAAAGAGTCTACAAACGACAGTAATTGTCTCCACACTGATGCTAATAACAAACGAAATTTGAGAATCTGATTAATCCAGGAATTAGTATTTTGAACTCTGGAACAGATCAAAGATTCAAACAAAGCCAACAAAACATCCTACTGTTGCCGGACTCCAACTTTCTTCTTCTGCCAGAGGCGATCCAAGGCACTATCAGCCATCACCCTGAGCACGAATGAAGCCACAAAGAGCAAAAGTAGAGAATGGACCAGCGTAAATGCCCCTCGCATCCACATGGCCGATATTGATCTGCACTGGTGCATTGTCCTTGGAAGTAATCAACCTATTAGTAGCTGAGCACTTTCGAGGAATGTACAGATCCATGTTCTGTCCCTCTTCATTCTGCATCTTGGCAGGTGTCTTCAAAAACTAAGTGAATAACACAAACACCGGATTACAGTTTGCTGGCAAGGATGGACGGTCACCAGAACTGATAGTTGGACTACATGTTTGCTTTGAAAGGGCAAAATGTTCATTACTTAGGAATGACGACCGAAACTGTTAATATTTTAAAAGTTGAAGGATTAAAACAAAATTCCAACATGTTTAGGAACTAAAAACAAATTAATGGCAATATACGAGGACCAAAATTGTAATTTTCCTCTTTTTTAAGAAGGATTTTCAAGATCCTTCTTCTGCCTAGTAGTTCATGTTCTCTTCTTGTAAGGATTATTTGGATCCGTTCTTTTCTTAGTGGATTATTTGTTGGTCCTTGGAGGATTCTTTGAGTCCTCCCTTCCTCTAATTTGTTGCCAGGGTTGCTCATTTCTTATATATACATTAGTGGTCTTCTTCACTTCTTAAGTCCTATTAGTCAAAGAGTATTATCCTTTCTTCATCATGCCTAAGAGAGGTACTTTCTTCACGTGCTTGCTTTTTCTGAAATATTTGTGTTTTTGCTCTATCGAACATGAGTAGTCATAGTTTAGGTTCTAATAATAATGAGCGATGCATCTACGGGACCATCAGATTTTCTCCAGGGTGAAGACGAAACTTTTTCTGAAAGGGGGAATCCGAAAGTTCTCCTGAGAATTGTGGAGGAGGCTGAGGCAAGGACAACCACACATTGACCTCTTGCGTTCAACAGGCTGAGGCTTTGTCGGGGTGTCACGCCCTGGAGTTGGGGAGGGCCATGGCAGGTCACCTCGGCTTTCTTCAAGTTGATTACATCTTGCCTCGACTTGGGGATCGCTCGGCCTTGGCCAATGAGGTCGAGTCTGGTTGTTGTGGCCTCGACCACACTAGTCAATTTGATCGCCCATATGATATCAACTCTTTATTTCCTCCTATCGATACTATTCATATTATTGTTGATTTGTTATTCTTTTTTTTTGTAAATGCTTTTGATTTTCTTGTTTTAATGGCATGTTCGAGATTGTGGACACGAAGCAATTTTATCGCACATATAATATAATAAGTGAGGGCTGGACTAACTTTTTTGGCCTTCATGCTAGTAGCAATAAGATGGCCAGAACTATGCAACATGACAGAAAAGTTTAATATTTATTACACCAAAAAACGAACCTGAAAATGGACAAATTGCCCATATCCTCGCGAAATAGTCATGTATAATAAGTGGTTAAATCAAGATATGAGTGTCCGTTTTACTTTGTTAAAAAGAACATGGTATTTTCTATTTTTATCCCTTATTTGATCCTTCGGAGTAAACATTCATATATATCTAGAAATCCCACTTACATCGTAATTCAATGTAAGGTAAATAAAATGTAATTAATATTACTAAATCCCATTTCACATTTAATCATTTAAGAATGAATCATCTATCTACCCATACAAAATAATAATAAATAATAATAATAATCACAATTTACAAATTTGAAATCGAAAATGAACCACATCCCATTACCTTTTGCTACAATAATGCATAGTCATTGAAAAGAATCCACTCACTATAAATAAAAAAAAAAAGAAAAATAGTTACAAATATTAAATGATAATTTTAAAACTATATATCATAAAAAAATATATATATCAAACGACAATAATTTTGATTTTGTCACAATACAATTTTCAAAAAATTCCAATCACCAACGAAAGTTAGGAAATCATCATTGTGACAGAACAAAAATTCTTGTCATTTAATATATATAATTAGTGATAATATCTATTATCAGCTTTTTTTTATATCGAGTGTCGACAAGTAATATAGAGATAATTTATTTAATTAAAACATGTATATTAATTCTCAGCAAGGTTGAGATGGTGCTGCTTTCTCCGGGCACCTCGGAGACATCTCTTGATCGGTGGGTTGGACGGGCTTATTTCCCAGAACTGCGCCTTGTTTCTGTATATAGTTCCATTTCTCTTGAAGAATGTAGAAGAAGAGTATGAGAGAGATCTGAAGAGTGAAAATGATGGTCCAAACCCTCACATTCTTTGATGTTCTGTCATGGTAGGCTTGTAGGCCTGTGTATATGTTGATGACTCCAAGTAAAGACACTGATATTCCCACAAGCCAGTGGAAAACAAACCATATGCTTCTGCCTTTGCTTCCCCTGTGCACAGGTAGTGAATTATAAGCAAAACTATATAACTTCGTAAGGTTTCGACATATTACAAAAGACAAAAATGTAAGTAAGTCTGTTATGATATTATAAATAAACAAATTTTCTCCTTATAAAAAAAAATAACAATTTACCTCCCTATATTTTGAAAAAAAAATACAGGGGGATAAATTGCTATTTATTTTTCATAAGAGAGTAATTTGTTTATTTATAATATCACATTGGGTAAACTGCACTAAACCCTGTTACGAAAAACCCTCTTGGCTTTAAAAAAAATTACACTTGCATTTATGAAATTGGGTTTTATGTTCCAGATTTTTGAAATTGGATATTGGAAATGAGCAAAGTACTCCCTTATGAAAAATGAATAGCAATTTATCCCTGTGTTTTAAAAAATTAAGCAATTTAGCTCCTTAGGTAGGGAGGTAAATTACTTTATTTTTTAAAACATAGAGGGGTAAATTGCTACATTTTGAAAAATAAAGAGGGATAAATTGCTATTTTATTTTTTAAGAGGGTTGTTTGCTTATTTTTCATAACACAGGTGTGTACATTGCAAGTTACCCCATTATTTTTTAACTCACCACATTACATTCATAACTTCATAATATTTTCAATTTTGGTTGGAAGCCTTAATTACGTTAAATTTTTGACGAAAACAATACATGCATGGCATGAGCTCCATTTAGTCTTGAGGGGATTAAGATTATTTCTATAAAAAATTTAATGAAATTAAGATTTCGGACAAAAATTATAAAATTTTTCAGAATTATGAGATACAAAGTGGTGAATTTAAAAATAATGATATCAAAATTATGAAAATACTAACTTATGGGACGTAAAATGCAATTTTATGTATTGTAAAAGAAGGCTGGAGGGGGCTTAGTTATAACTTTGTTCGTGCACATATGGGGAGTTAGTGCTTTTAGTTCGACGGAAATCTGATTTGGCAACCAATTTATAATTTTTGCGAATTCAGGACTTTTTTTGTCGGAAATTGCCAAAATCGCCACAAAACAATTTGAAATTTTTTTTACTCCAAATCGTTGGCCAACTTCGATTGGCTTCCCCCCAGCCCCCTACCATTTCAGCACAATTCAACCGGATTGCCCAAAATATACAATTTTTTGTCATCACGTGATAAGCACATAGTACGGGGCGATTTTAGTAATTTATGGTGAAAAAAAATCCTCAATTCACAAAAAATTATAAAATTATTGGATTAAATTGCAAAACCACATATTTTTAGGACTAAAAATGCAATTCTCTCTCTATATATATAGGACCAAAATTTCTGTTAAGCTGCTAAAAAGACTACAGTATAATATTGGCTTAAATTTCTGAGGGAGTTGAGATAACTATACTTTAAGGTCACCTTTATTTTGAGTTATTATTTGGGATATCTGACTTAATCACCCTTTAATTTTTTATTTACTTTATTTCGAATCGACTCGATATTAATAGTTAAAATCCATTATTATAGCTAATTATAATTGAATTGCAATCTCAAAAGTATCTGTACCACTGAAATACGATCACGAAGAGGGCTAAGAATTGAAGTTAATTGCTCGACTCAATCAATATACGTACACATGCACATAAGAGGTATTGATCATTTACCTGTGAGGCCTGAAGATGCCAATCAATGCTTGCAACCACATGATAATGTAAAAAGCTAACCCTATTCTCTGGTGATCATTGCTGAAGGAGTTGTCGAAGTATTTTATTGACATTACAGCCCCAGCTGTTGCAAGCAGGACTGCCAAAACCTGCAGGTGGATATCACTCATAATGTGGTCCAATTCAAGTTAAAATACGTGTGGTGTGTGCAAAAGATAACATGGAAAATTAAATATGAAAATGCATGTTTTATGCGAATATATGTATACATGAGGAGAAATTATTATAATATTTGGTTTCATTTTTGGCCCATCTCCAGACAATGTTTGCTTTGATTTGTTTTGAAAGTTTTGGTGTTTTGAGATGTTTTGAAACAGTGCTTCATTTATTTTTTGTCAAAATAAGTCTACACTAATTATAGATTTACAACTAAATAAATTATATACATACTCATACATATATATAAATATATATAAAAGAGACATGATTTGACAATGAACAATAGTTTTTGTCTTCCACTAAACAACATCAAACATATCATACTTATTTTATATTATCTCAAAAAATAAATTCAGACATACACACTATCTCTAACTGCACATACTTATTTATCTTTGGTTTTCTCGCTCTATCTCCATAGAACACACCAAAACAAGTTAAAAATGAAACCAAACGTAGTGTATGTTTTTCATCTATAGTTTAAACTCTCAATACTTTTAATCTCATTATCTACGAAATTCTCGAAAGTAATCCTAAAATTTTAAGAATTTGACAGAAAACATAGACATGTTGTTATTTCGGCAATTTTATAATGTAAGTAGACAGGAGGACGGAAAATGAGATTTTTGTTTTAGTAATTGGACTATTTTTAAGACCCCTTAGCATTGGGACTGAGAATGCACTTGACCTCAATTATGGAACGAAAAATACAACTTTCACTATATAAATTGCGTGTGACGATGTAAACTTTTGCTCCTGTATAAGAAGTATACTTGTAATTACAAAGATAATTTCATGGATTGTACTTATAATTTTATAAAAAAATAATGAGCAAATGTAGTTAAATCTAATTTTAGAAGGTATTAATGTAATAGATTGACTATAAAATATATGTCACAAAATTATAAAAAAATAAAAATAAAATAAAATATTAAATCAAACTTCACGCTCTAAATAGTCGTCCAGAAATTTAAGTGATGTGTTAAGGCATTACATTGTCATCATTCATGTGATTTATTTTCCGGCTAAAGGAGAACAAAGTAGGTTAAATACAATTTACCTCCTGTATTATATGTGAAAATAAGCAAATATCGCTTGTTAAAAAAATATTAACAAACTATCCCCTATATCTCAAAATTAAAGCAAATTATCTATCTACTAATGGTTTAAATAGGAGGATAATTTACTTCATTTTTTAAAATACAGAGACTAACTTGTTATTTTTTTTTTACATAAATTTTTTTATTTATTTCTCATATTTCATGGGTAAATTGCAGGCGTTATTACCCTATATATATAATGTTATCCCCAGAAAAAGTTACATTGGTGAATAAAAAACATTGTTTTTTTCTTCCCCTCCAAGTATTGGTAATAATTAAGACAAACTAAAGATAATTAATAGAGTTGATTTTGGCCTTGTGGGGTACCTTATCTAACTAACAATTGATGATATTGTTCCTTTACACTGTACAGATATTGTTTATCATGCATAGATAAAAAAGGCTACAAGCAAAAGAATAAATTAAAAACTAAAAAAAAATACCAAGAATTTAAGAAAAAGTTGCTAATGAGTAAATGAATTTGATGGTAATGTACTTCTCAAAATTGAAATTAGTAAATAAGCTTTATATATACGGAATGAGTTTGGTCAAATTTGAACTAATTACTAGACAAATATGATTAGTTTATAGTTCAAAAAGTGATCAATCACATTATAAGTATATTGTGCGAAATTTATGCTTGACACACTCGAAAAAAATTACAATTAGATACAATGTTAATGGATACTGCTAAAAATCATGGTAAAAACTATTATTAATCATAATTAAATAAAAATCGAAGCAAAAAACTAGTTTTTCCACTATCAAAAAATTATTTGCTAAATCGGAGAACCATGGTAAAAATATTTGCCATGGCTTTTAGTCATGTAAAATATTTTAGTCACTTTCACAAAAACCACGATTGACAATTGTTGCGTGCTCGTGATAAATAACTATTTAGCACGGCTATTTATTATTAAGTAGGACAATTAGTTATTGTTATATTTTTTGTAGTGATTGGCTCGTTTTGACCAGACCTGGTAAGGATAAGAATTAATTTCTGGGAGTTCCATTAGTAAAAAGTGTAGAAATGTGGATGGACTTGCCTGTGTGATAGCATGAATGTAGAATATGATTCTCAGCCTTCTGCCGGATTCCTCTCTGATGGACATCCTCTTTATAAGTATAGCAACTGGCATTAGGAAACCAACTGAAGCCCACAGCAGAAATCCATGGAGTTTGATCTCAAATAACAGTTTAGGAGTGATCTGAAACCATATCAACCTACTCACTAAAACCTCTTACCTCAAACATGCTAAAGATGCATGGTTCTTGAAATGTATACACATACTCACCTTGTATTTGTTGCTCGACTGAACGACGCTTTCCATCTCCGTATGCCCTTGAGATGAGCCAACCGACGCTACAAGATTGAGGACGGGGAGCCCGACGGGCAACGCAAAAGCCACCAGCTTCTGTGGAGATGGCCGGCAAACGCCTATAAGAACAAGGAAAGCAGCAAATAAGGCTAATTTGAAAGAGAAAAGCAGCTGGAGAAGTGCTTTTTGCTCTTTGTTAATTCAAAGGGTTTTTCATGATTGTATTGATTTCTCACAAGGAATAAAAAAAGTTGCACATTACTCTTTTCTAGCTGCTGCTTTTGGTATGTGAAGGCAAAGTGATATTACAGCAATGTTGTTTGTATGACTATTGCATTGGGTTTATATATAGGAGAAGAAAGTTGAGAGGAATGGGCAATTGGTTTTTGATTTGAAAAGGGGTGGGGTCCTTTTGACAGGCTTTTGGCTCTAATGGGGGGAATGTAGAATTTTAGGGTTGGAGGAGATGAGAAATTTGTGGGCTTGTAGTGGTGCACAATTGTTTATGCTCAACAACACTATCTTCTGCTACTACCCACTACGTGCTACACACAATTATACAAACTGAAAAGTGCATATGATGAATGAAATGGGTTTCCGGGAGATAAATGTTATTTTGGTACTCAAACCTTTAGCTTTTTTGGCATTTTTTTGTCCTTTCATGAACTTTTTCGTTAAACTTAACGAAAATTTCATTTAAAGTGAAAAAAATGCTATTTTTCTCCCATTTTGTGGTGTTTTGATTTTCAAGTTGTAATCCAATACACCCATTTTTCCTATTTTTTTGCAAACTCTAAAAGAGAATAAATAAAAAAATGAAAAAATATATTTAAACAACAAATTTTTTAAATAATCTTAACAAAAAATTGTCAATAATAGAAAAATTATCAGTAAATTTTAGAAATTTATTGTTTAAATTTATTTTTTTCTGATTTATTCACTTCTGAAGTTTGAAGAAAATAGAAAAAAATAGATGCTTGAGATTACATCTTGAAAAGCACCACAAAATCGGAGACAACTACACTTTAAATGAAATTTCTGTTAAATTTAATGAAAAAGTTAGCGGAACAACCAAAAGTGCCAAAAAAAGTTAAAGTTTGAGGACCAAAATTACAACATTAAATTATTTGAGGACTAATACCGCATTAGTGACTATATTTAAGGACCAAAAATGCATTTATCCCATTTTTCAGTTTATTGCCCTAAGAAAAGACTATTTACGAAAAAAATTATATTTTTCATTTCATAATTTAAATTCAGTATATTTTCATTTTCATTGCTTATGAAATTGTTAAGAATAGTCTCAGAACTTGCAAAACGTCTCATTTTTACTTTTCTTGCCAGCTTCTTCTATCAGGAAATTAACGTAAAAAGTATGCGCAAATCACATAGCTATTGTCTTCGCAGAATAAGAGAAACGGTCACATGACTCGGACACGATTTTTCCATAGAAAGATTGAAAGTAGGATTCTTTTAGGTTACAAGAATGTTTTTTAGAATTCCGTAAAAAAATGGATTAAAAGTGTAAAAAAACTAGTTATGGGATGATAAACAAAATGGCAAGGCAAAGACTGACGGATGACATTTAGCTATTGATAAATATAGGATTATATTGTTGTACCTCCCATTATATTGCCTTTTATCTTTTAAAATGGAAAAATTATATTAACGTCATATGAGATTAGATCAAAATATATAAGTATCTTTTATTTTCTGTAAAATTATAGCTACATCTTCTGAGGTTATAGTTGTAATTATAACTACACCCCCTATTCAAATACAAATTTACACAAACACCCTTGAGAATTATTAATCTAACATTTCTTAATGGGTGTCGCTGTAATTTTGTAAAATATAGGAAATTTTGTGTAATTTGATATAATTTTAGGGGATGTCAATATAATTTATCTTAATAAAATTTATATTAAAAAAAAATTTACTTTTGTCATTTAATGAAAGTTATGAAACCTGTCAATTAAATTTACGTAGTACTTTTGACAAAGTGGAGCAGCTTTTTACCATTTGTCCTTTTTCGTTTATCTATTTCTTGGTGCTCTTTTCATTTCCTTCTTTGAATTGGTATTATAAGTTTGATATTTGAATCTTACTCTTTCCTGATGTCATTATACGCGAACGGATACGTATCCACAAACACTACATATAATAGAAATTTAAAAATTATAATAAATTAATATCAACTGTAATTAAATAAAAAAATAATGTAAAATTAAGTTATTTTTAATATTAGTTTATTTATCACAGTTAGTCATTGTTCGTCATGGTTCTAGTCATGACAAAGCATTCGTGATAGGTTTTATAATACTAAAAAAGAATAAAGGAAAAAAGAGAAAAGTTTAGAAATAAAATTTTTAAGTGACAAATTTTAATATTGTCACTAATTATATATAGTGATAAATATGATATCATCACAATATTATTGCGATCACATAATATAAAATATTTTTAAAATTATCACTTAATAATATATCTCTAGTATTATACTATATCTTGTAGAGTTTATTATGACTAATATTTGTTCTTGCCTCTTGAAACAACGAACAATAGTTATTGCGCATATATATAAGAAAAATATAATTTGAGTCCTGTAATTTTAGGAGAACGACAATTTTGGTCTTGTTCGAATTAAAAATTCTCATTTTGATTCTGTAACTTTAGAAGTTGTAGCAATTTAGTTGTGTCCGTCTGATTTGACTGAAAAATTCCATGTCACCCATGTCAGCCCCTAAATTAGGGCTTTCAGTGAATTTGATGATGTGACAGTCCAAGTTGTAATTTTTAATTGTAATTTTGGTGCTGCAATTTTAGGAGGTCGGGAATTTTGGTCCTCTCACTTTCGATGTAACAATTTTAGTCCCCAATCTTTCAAAATAATAACAATTTTGGCCCTTAAGTCCAATTAAGACAATTTTGACTTTTTAAGATAAAAACTCAATAGTCCTATCACATGCTCTTAAAAAGGTCCAACATACTTTTAGAATAAAATTAAACCTCCATAAACTTCATATCTTGGTTTGACAGTCATGCCACCATTTCCAAGCTCTCGATTCTTCGGACTTCTTTCAACCATACTGCTATCACAGATGGTCCACAGGTACTTGACTTATTTAACAACAAATTTGGTGAGACGTCTACAATACATCAAGATCCGGGGTAGAATACTAGTAAGGAGATATTATTTGGGTAAATTTCTAAAATACTCAAGTTCTTAATATTATGATAAAAGGATCTGATTCCAAAAAATTCGAGCTGGTTAGCTCAAAGTTTTCTCAAGATCTAAGAAATATCTAAAAGACAGTTCCAAACGATGGACATAAGTTAATCTATATACCTACGAAGATATAACTCTTGAACCAAAAGATGGACGAGATCTCTCTTTGCTGGTGTTCTACCCGGATCTTGATAGATTGTAGGCATGGCACCGCATTTGTTGTTGTTTATTACTGAAGGAACCAAGTACTTGTGAGTCATCTGCTACGGTAGTGTGGTTCGAAAAAGTCCGTAAAATCAATGGTTTGGAATATCTAGTGGCAAGACAGTCAAATCAATGCATGAGATTTATTTATATTTAATTTTATTTCAAAAGCATATTGGGCCTGATTAAAAGTATGTGATGACTATTACATTTTTATCATAAGAAGGCAAAATGGTCACTAATTGGGCTTAGGACCAAAATCGCCACTATTTTGAAAGATAGATGACTAAAATTGCTACATCCAAAGTTAGAGTACCGAAATTACCAACCACTTAAAAATATAGGATCAAAATTATAGTTAAAAATTACAACTTAAATGTCATATCATTAAATTAATTAAAAGACCCAATTTAGGTGCTGACATGGCTGACAATATGGAATTTTCGACCAAATCGATTGAAAAAGACCTATAATTGCTATAATTTTAAAATTATAGTACCAAATTATAAATTTTAATTTCAACAAGCTCCCAAATTTCCACCCCTAATTTACAGGATCAAAATTATAAATTATATGTATATATATGATTAATTATAACTATTTACGATGATTTTCGCTTTTGTCATGACAGTTACTCAAAACAAAATGTTATATTTCTTATAGTAAAATAAATCGGCTAATAATTTGTCAAAGTATTATGAACTATCGTCAAAAGCCACAAAATATCGCTTTCGCATGCATGATGAGCATACACAAACATTCGTTGTATTTCGCAACCTTTCTCTCATAGTTCTAACTTTTCTATTGTTTTTTTTCCATGTGTCTGTTACCATCAATGATACAGGTTCTGGGATCCTTGGCATAATGGTTGCTAACAGAAACAGCTCATAAAAGCACAAATTATAAGACGAGAAAATTTGTGTAGACAACATGTGGACCATGAAGAATAGATAATTCATGCAAATGCAACCCTTTAGTTGTGGGAAATCTAGTCGTGATTGCTATATTAAAAAAGCAAGAAATGGTCCCTCCCCCCGTTATCATTTCCCTGCTGTTGAGTCTCAAATGTGATGATGATAAATTGGATCCTACAATGTTAGTCTTCTTGGTGCTTGATTGGCCACAAATCTTGGATTCTCATTTTAACTAGGTTTTGTGGGAAGACTTTATATGATATTTGCACGATTTCCAATGAGCATTCACACGATTTCCACTTAGATTTTAATTAGCGTATCTTAATTAACGTTGGATCTTTAATTTGATGTATGAGCTTAAGACTGTATTAATTGAACTTTCATCCCTCCTTTACATTTTGTGTTACTAGATTCCATGTTTTCTAGTCTTCTTGTCTCTTCTCTGATAATTGTTTTTTTTTAAATACCATTAGGTGAGATCAATGTGATAATTTGGTAAAGGAGTAAAAAGGAACTTAGGGCATGATTAGGAGTCCATCAAGGGAGGGTGAGGGGTCTAGCTATCGAGGGGCGAGGTTTGAGGTTCAGCTTTGTCAGCTCGTGGGTAGAAGGTCCACCCCTAGCAATCAGGGTTGCAACCCTTATGCTAGGCGGTGTGGCAACACTTTGCCTGCATGCGGTGTAGGCACCATCCAGCCCACAAGCAATGGGGTGTCTCATTTGGCGGGCGGTATGTTACTTGTCCTACTGGCGGGCAGGGCTCGCCTTATCCTGTAGACGGGTACGATCCTACATCCTCGGTGATCAATGTTTCTTCTTCCTATTACCATTTTAATCATTCCAAAGGGGGGGGGGGGGGAGGATTTTACTTTAGAGGTAATTGAGGTAATCCAAGGAGACTCACTCAATATCTCTATTGAGTCAAATTCTTTTTCTCATTAGCCGGGGCTCCTACTTAGGTGATTCTATAAACGATTCAGATGATGGCAATGTTGAGTCTTCTTCTATTCCTTGTTATAAGTCTCACAATAGGGCTATAGATGTGGATGATTGTGATAACCTCACTGGTTTCGATGAGTTTCATATTCTAAAAAAGAAAGTTGATCCTTCATCTGAACTTGAATTTGCTTCACAAATTTAGTTCCTTTTCAGGTGTTGGCATGCCCTGTCAAGTTTTGAACTAACAAAAATTTTTATCCAAACTTTTTTTTCCCTGAATTTTGAACTTATATGCTTAGGTTTGAAAATAACTAAAACAAATATATCTTCATTTCAAACACAAAAAACAATAAGAAAATCTAATCACATTTGAAAATAATAAGAAAAATTAAACCAAACAACATATCAATGTTGGTGAAAGTGAGCCTATTGTTGAATGAATTCCAATAATAGGATGTCCATGTATTTCAAAGAAAGAGACCTATCATAGGACAACAAGCTTAAGAATGGCTTAAATTTTGGACTTTTAGAGAAGCTTCATTAGAAAAAAGTCTAAATTGAAGCTTTTGGCCCTGATTCTTGTAAGTTTTACGACGGGGATCTGTAAAAATACGTTATGATTTCGACGCTCAAATCAGTAATTAATCAATCGTAATAGATTAAAAGCAATAATAAGCAAAGTGAGAGTAAATACAATTGCGCATTAAGGCTTCTAGTGTGCCAGTGTGAAAAATGATGCTACCGACTATAGTTAGGTAGGAAACACATTTATACTGGCCTCATCCAATCGTTGGGAAGAGTCAGCCTTCTTGTGGACTCAAGGATACCTTTATCCCCTTATGTACATGAATCCCCTCTTTTCCCGCGGAGTGGTTTCTTCAGGATATATGTCTTCTCCAAGGGATAGGGCTTATCTTCAAGATATCGAAATAAAACTATTCCGCACTCCAAGCAGGTCATTTTATCAAAAAGTTCCATAAGAGCCTCTTAAATCTTAGAAACCCTTATCTGACGGTATCAATATGTTTTGTTGACCTGATCTACGGGAGCTCTCACCATTGTGGCAGCTGGCCTCCTCATGCGCAAGTTAACTGTCACACTATTGGGTTACTGGGTCTTCTAGGCCTGGTCAAACTTCTAAAACGATTCTCCTACTCAACAAAGATCCTTGGTCTTTAGGGTGGCCTAATAGGCCTAGCTTGCTGGACTACCTTACCTTGTGGAGCCTTCTTGCTCTGTGGTCCTATGTCCTGTTAATTTTAAGGGTATTATTCAATATTAGAAATCATTTGGTAAAATACGACGTTTTAAAGAAAATAGAAAGCATTGAAAATTAATTGAAGTTTGTTGAAAAACAAACACAAAAACATGCCAGTACAACAATTGATATGAGTGAATTTCACAACAAACATTGAGCTCAGGCGATGATCTCAGGCATAAATAGATCATCCCGTAACTCATCCCAGATAAAAAGTTATTATCATTTGAAATTCCACCATCACACCAAGAACTTCCAGCATTACGTTCAAAATACACCCTTATGTTATTTTGCGTCAAAGGTCTTGGCCTAAAAGTTATGAGATACAAAATAAGTTTGAGTACTAGGATATTTCTTTTTCCTAATAAAGCTGATCTTTTTCTTATATTATATTAGCTGTCGTTGTACGCCGTCTTTATATGGATATAATAAATAATCATTCATATTTTAAAATATATTACAAATAAGAATTATATAATATATAAACCAACACATAGCATTTCAAAAAACAACAAAAAAATAAATAAAATAAAACCAATTTAATTAAGACTATTATTGATACAATTAAAAATTGATGTGATGGTATCATTAACCACAGTTTGTGAATAAAATATGCTTTTATTTTTTTTTTTAATTTGTCATTATTCTTAAGGGCATCTCTATAGGAAAATGAATATTATCATTTTAATTTGTCTTTGTTAGGCCAAGTAATTGAAGAAGATAATTTTGGATGTTACATTTACTAATTCAAGATTGGTATTTTTCAATTTTGGTTATTCTTTACACGTGTTCTAAGTTGCTCTTTCTCAAGTATTTTAGCATTTTGATCTACTGTGCTCTTACATTCGTGGTCTAACCATCGCACCTGTCCTCACTTACACTCAGTTTGCCTTAAATTTGAGTAGTCAAAGACAAAATAATAGTCTCAAATTTTATCATTAACGTTGTTGATCAACAATTTCACCAACTCAAACTCTTGAAAATTACATAAAATGTAGTTATAGGAGGAAGAAAACAGAAAAAGTTTAAATACCTAATCAACTAATTATTCTAAATTGAAAACGTAATAAATGAAGTCAGCAAATTGACTGTATATATAAGGGTAAATTATATTTTGCCATTCGAATTGTGCTTGTTTTTGTATTTTGCAATTGAAACTTTTTTTTTTGTGTCAACTTACCATCTCAAATTTGCGAAATTTACACTTTGCTATATATGATTATTTTTTTGTTGATTTTTCTACTGGAAAAACATCACATGCTATGCATGTGTAAAAAATATCATATCACATAAATCTTAAATATCACATGTGCACTGTATGCTATTTTCTTCGAAAAAAATTGATTAAAAACAGTTAAACATAGCAAAATGCAAAATTTTGTAAAGTTAAGATGGTAAATTGACACACACAAAAAACAAATTTAGATGTCAAAACGTAAAAAAACGATCATAACTTGGATGACAAAATGTACTTAATCCTATATATAAATATATATGTATATTTACACACATATGTAGGGAAAAAGATCTTCAAAAGTTGTACTGTTGTATTTTTTTTACTTAATAAAAATTACATTTATCAAAAAAAAAAAAAATCAAAAACAAAGAGCTCTCATAAGTCCAGACATCCAATTTGCCTCGGTAAATTACATCAATATTCATTAAAATTAAATTTAATTACTCACATATTTTTTACCTTTTACAAAATTATAAGTATACCCTTGAAATTGTAGTAGTAATTAAACCTCATATTCAGGAAAAACAAATTTATAAGTATACCCGTAGAAAGTGTATTTGTAATTTTATAAAACAGATAAAATATTTGTGTAATTCGATTTTACTTATAACTCGCTTAATTTGATAATAATTCTCTTGGACCCCATAACCTTGAAACTAAATGTGGTTTTTCTCTATAGAAATGAGTAAATATAATAATAACAATAAATAATAATAATAATAATAATAATAATAATAATAAATTAACAAATAAAATAAAAAATGCTAAAGTAGTAGAAGTTTCGACATTCTCAAGCTATTTGACTTTGTTACATGGGCAGTGATGAAGAAGCTCAAAATTTCAAACATGCTACTGATGATGTCTAATCCATTTCATCATTCTATTGCAGTGGTTGAGTTGTGTTTTGTAACTACTGATTAATAATTGTAACTAAACTATCATCACAATTAGAGACCCACAAAAGACTACTCAAAAAGGACAAAAACGATTTCTTTACACCCACAAAAAGAAATTCCATTAAAATGAAAATGTATAGTTAATGAGATTGTAAGTTTATGGAGAAATTGCTTTTTTTTTTTTTTTTTTTTTTCAAATTATGAGGTTGTGAATGCAAATTTATGGTGTTTGAAATCAAAGCTCAAGAAAAATTATGATAAATAAAAATATTCGATTATGATAAAACTAAATGAGTACAATTTCTATTTTTTCCTCCAATTCTTTTTTTTGTTAAAAGTAATATTCGTAAATTTGATAAATTTAAGGTAAAAGATCCATGTAGATTCTTTTGGACTAAGATTTAAATTTTTATAATGTAATATCGAATTAGATGCTATGATTTTAAATATAGATTTGAGGATTGTGGATGGATTTGCTACTTGAATCTTCTTGAAAAATAAATTGGGGTGTTTATAAGGTATCAACATTGTAATTCCGAATCAAACGCTGGAAGTTATTGTGCACCTTCGATAAATGGTTTGATTTTCACCATGAGTGCATCGAATGTTTTTGGACCTAATTAAAAAACTTCGTATAGGGAATACTTTGAGATATTTTTATCTAACTTCACATTTCGTTCTTTGTATCCTAAATGAGCTTCATCGAACCTTTTATACAAGTGCCAAAAGGAAATCCTTATGATTTAATGAAGGAGTTAAATTTATTTTGACCCTCTTTAATATGGAAAAAAATAAAAAAATCTCTGAGAAAATTTAAATATAAAAATCGTCTTTATGTTTTGAATAATGACTCACACAACCCCCCTGGTCAATCTGGACCTATTTTTTTAAGGACAATGACTAAAATCGTATATATGAGGAAAATTTTATATTCAAGTAGTATATTATATAAATTTTAATTAAAATATACCTATAATATATAAAATTAAATTTTTATATGAAAAAATTATTTTTTTGGTCCATTGAATATGTTCAATATTAATTTTAATCCAATAATTATGCCTATTTTTTATGCATTAAGTTTATAAATTAATTAAATTTAGTCCTTTGGTGGACCAAAAGTTTTTATTTTTACCAAAAAATGACGTGACGTGTCAATTAAATATTTTTTTTGAGATTTTAATCTTACATGGTTTTAGAAAATTGACGCCACGTTGGATACAATTATATTATATATACTATTACAATTTATAAAAATAAAAATATTATTTTAAAAAATAATAATTACCCCCAACCCCGACTGACCCCCTTGCCTACCGCCCCCGAGAGGGGGCAACAGCTATGTCGTTGGCCACCTTTGCTTCTTGGCAACCGTCGAGGGCGACCCGCGGGGTTGGGTGGCAGGGGTGAGGATTGGTGAACCCTTCTTTGTAACCGCAGTCGATACTATTTTTTTTATATGAAATTAATTTTAATTAATTTAATTATGCAATTAAAAAATTATTAATATAATTATATATTCACATATAAAATATATTTTTTATTAATAAAGTATTTATTATTATTTTAAAATTCATTAAATTATATATTATATAATATTATATTATGAGAGAGATAAAGGTAAAATTATCTAAAAGAATATATTTTTAAATCCATATTCCCAATCACAGGACGTGTACCACCAAACTCTACCCTCAGGAGATTTTTTCAATTTTTTTTCATATCACAGAGAATGTAACTGATATTTTATTTTCCTCAAATATTCGTTTTAACATTTTCAATATCATATGAGTTTTTTTAATTTTTTCCTTCAATAAAATATAAGTCAATGACACTCAATGGCTAAATACAATTTGCAGTTAATATATCGTTTTGCACTTGTTATTATTTAATTGAGTGCAAAATTAATTTATCTATATAGGCGGTTTACAATATTAATACCAAACTTTATTTTTGAATGGAAAATAGTGTGTGACGTGAACTTGCATTTTCATATTTATACACCTACCATGCATAATTTTAAGGGATAATTATAATTTCTTTTCTTGATATTTAGTATAATTACAAATAAATTTTTTGTGTTTTGAAAAATTATATTTGACACCCTTAAGATTTGCTTCCGTCTAACAGATTAGTCAATTCGTCAATCAAAATTCATCGAAGTTGCTGATATTAACAAAAAAAATTAAAAAAAATATATGTATATTTACCCCTAATTGGCTTACTATTGATTTATTACATGTTAGATAATTTTTTTATGATCAATTTATCTTCATACGTCTTCACACTTTAATGCATATGAGAAGGTATATCTTCACAGTTACAAAGGTAGTTTAGTCGGAAAAAATTGTTTGACCTACAATAAGTCAATAATAAGTCAGTCGATTATATCAATTTTCATTCATTTTTTTTTGTTAATATCAGCAAGTTCAATGAATTTTGACTAATTGATGGACTTATTTTTTAGATAAAAACAAATTTCAAAAATATTAAATGTAATTTTTTAAATTACAAAAAATTTAAATTTAATTACACCAAATCTGAGAGAGATGAAGTATAATCATCCCTAATTTTAAACATCATCAATCTTTTTTATGTAAACATATTTCGACAGTTTTGACTACTCCACGGAATTATAAGATACTCAACCCCAACTTATGGTAAAATTACATAAATCGCTAATCACTTTCGCATAATTACAAAAGCAACCAATGTTATTCATTTTCAGCCAGAAAGGAGCTACAAAAGATAAAATAACGATTATACCCTACCGAAAAATAAATAAAAAACAGAAAACAACAGGAAAATGATTTATATTGTATTACTGAGACAGAGAGAAGAGAACGAAACAGAAAAGAGAAGAAAGAAAGAAAAGAGAAAACTGAAGACGACGACAGCAAAAGAAAACTGAAACAGAAAAGAAAAGAAAGAAAGAAAAGAGAGGCTAGAGAGCATTGCACACGATTCCACCGGCAACTCACTGAGAACGAAAGAAAACTGAGAATAAGAGTTCGAAAGTCTGAAACAGAGAAAACTAAAATTCACCTTGGCACCGGCGGCGACGATCGACGGATTGAGTCAAAAAAATTGCAAAACCAATCTCATACGAGTCACAACAGGTAAGATTTCTGGTTTGGTTACTTTGGTATCTTAGACTCTTACAAAAATATTTTAACTTACAATATTGCTTTGAAGGTGTTTGATGAAATGCCTAAGTTAATTTGTGCTTAGTAATTGCATTGGTTAATTGCATTGGTGCTTCTAATTGGTTAATTTGCATTACTAATTGGTTAATTTGCATTACTAATTGGTTAATTTGCATTTGGTGTTTCTAATTGCATTGGTTAATTTGCATTTGATGCCTCTAATTGAATTGGTTAATTTGTATTTTTGTGCTTCTAATTGCAGCATTAGTATGTGTTTGGTTAACATTGTTTTGGCATTGTTTTAATGACATTGTTGCTCACATTAATTGGTTAATCACATTGTTTGGCATTGTCTTTTGTTAGCATTAATATGTGTTTGATTAACATTGTTGCTTTTTATTTGTTATTTGTAGTGTATTCAAATTCAAAATGGAAAGAGAAACATTGGAGAACGAAATGAGATTGGAGGATGCCGATGAAATGAGATTGGAGGATGAAGATGAACAGATTTCAGACAAAACTCCACCACATGAATCACAATCAAAAAGGCCAAAGAAAAAAGAAACGTGTAAAAGATCAAGAGTTTGGGACCACTTCATTACATACACTGATAGCGAGGGGAAGCAAAAAGCTAAATGTAAGTATTGTGACCGAAATTATGCTGCTGATCCACTAAGAATGCTACCGATCTACACCTAACATTGGATTCGGGGAAGTATTTCTGCCCGAAAACCTTACTATGATTACCGCCCGATTGGAAAGCCACTCGCCATGCTTGTTTAGCTAGAAGAGCCAAATTATACTTCTTGAGATGCCGGAATCCAAGACCTCCTTCGTCCTTCCGTGTACAAAGCTTCTCCCAAGCAAGCCAATGAATGTTTGAGTTCGTCCCATTGTTCCAAAAGAAATCAGCCATCAATCTTCAATCTCTCTAAGGAACATGTCGGCTAGTTAAAAGCAGCTTATTACATAAATGGGCATGGTTTGGATAACAGATTTAAGGAGAATAGACTGCCTGGCTTGAGAAAGTTTAATAGAAAACCAGCTATGTAGTTTTTTCCAGATTCATTCTCTAATCCCTTCAAACACCTCCTTCTTTGGACGGCCTACCACTGTTGGATGTCCTAAGTATTTATCATGCATAGCCATCACCTCAAAATTGAGAATACCTGCTAGAGTCACCCGTGTAGAAACCTCTACATTTTTTCTGAAAATCATTGTTGACTTGAGGTTTCTAATTTTTAGTCCCAATTCCGCTTCGTATTCAGCCAAAATGTGTTTAACTCTAAGCAATGCCTCGTGGATGGCTTGGCAGAAAATAAGCGTATCATCAGTAAAGAGTAAATATGAGATCCTTGGGGCCAATCTAGAAACCGCCACTAGTTCGATGAGACCCTCTTCCTCCGCCCTGCTAATTATGTTACTAAATGCCTCTGCAAAAAGGACAAAAAGATATGGAGACAGAGGATCTCCTTGACGAAGAAACTAAGTTGTTCTCCATTCAATATGTAAGAAAATGACAGAGTACTAAGACAAGTCATAATTAGAGATATAATCTTGGTATGCAAGCCTAATTTAATCAAAACCCTCTCAAGAAAACACCATAAGTTAAACGTTTAGTTAAACCAAGCCTAATTTAGTTAAACGCTTCCTTCATTCTATCGTGTCTCAGTTATTTGCACTTGGTTCCGGAGAGAAAAACCAAGCCCGGGAGGTGGAGCTTAATGAGCTTTGTCAGAGTCTAAATTGTCCAAGGGGGGCCTAATCCTTAACAGTTCCAGACTAAGATTTTCATGGCTCTCAAGGGGATTGGCTTGCAGTCTCCGCCGATATAGAATCAGAAGTTTCATCGGATATATGAGTACGTCCCTTGGATACATGAACAAAATCAGCATCATACTCAATCAACTGAATCCCACAGGTCTGTTTCCTCCCCCCCCCACGATAACTCTGCTTGGAGGACGTCTTCTTCTTTCTACTCCCCGAAGATTGAATACGTTTCGAGATGTGAATTGAAGGGGAATGTTAAATAGATTTGACTCTGGAGCCTCAACCTACGTTAGAGAACCCACCACCTCTCCAATCTGTACTAGCCCTTGCTAACCCTCTTTTGGTGTCTAGAGACCTAGTTCACAGTTCCACGAACCCTCGGTCTCTGTGTCTACCCTGGCTGAACGCTCCCTGGTACAGCAAGTGATTAAACCTCCTCCCGCTGGATCATATCTACGTTAAGTGGGGTGGTGGTTCGGTATAGATAGATTTGGGAGGTTGAATTCTATCAAAAGACCTTTAAAAATCCAACTTTTAATAGGGATCGAAAATAAATTGGCTAATTAGTATATGTAATAATAAGAGTTAAACTAATTGGTTAGGAATATATTAGATGCGTTATTACAAATTCTTTACAACATTTAAAAACTCCTAAACTAATGAATCCACTTCTTACCTACCAAAAAGTGGAAAATTCTACGAGACCACAAACAATATTTAATTAATCTTTTCTTAATAATGACAACGCAAGACCGAAAAAAAATTTGTCCCATCCTCGTCAATGGTCATGCAGGGCCCTCTTCCATTCTACAATTCCACCCAACCAACAAGACGTAGTCCATCTTCCACTATAAATTTGACTCTTCGTTTTTCAGAATTGGTACCAACAGATTCTTCACTTACTCTCCAAAGGGAGAAAAATGAAGGTAAAATCCCCCATTAAATACTTATATAGTTTCATGTATGTATAATTTTTTTTTAGAAAACTGAGGCCCCATATCAAAAAAATCGTGGGTTTAAATCCAATTAATATATGAGTATTAGTCTGTTTTAATTGTAGTTGTTTGTCTACTGTAATAATAATTATTAATTAATTATACACGTATATTTGATATTGACAATCAATGTATTTTGATTATTGATGATTGAAATTTATTATTTAATTGTAACCCATTCACTCAGAATGTATGTATGATTTTAATTTTTGAATTTGATTGAGAAACATTTCGCTAATTATTAATCCTTTTCTTCCCACTTATTTTTCTTACATGTAGCAAAAGATTGTGATCAAGGTGTGGACAGATGGGCAGAGATGTCGGCCGGCCAAGGCAATGAAGATTGTGATTTATGTGCTGAAGCTGATGATGCCTTACGACATAATATGGAAGAAAAGCAGCATATCTACTGCCAAGATAACTACAAAAGCCATGAAGATTGCAGTTACGTCCCCAGGTAATTAACGAAAATCACCACAAGAGATATAACGTGTAATTGTGGCTAATTTTTACTATTAATAATAAATAGTCATAGTAAATAATTATTAATCACGGTCACACTATGATTGTTAGCTAGGTATTAATCACGGTCACACTATGACTGTTAATTAGCTAGGGTTTTACAAGAGTAGCTAAAATATTTGTCATAGCTTTTATTAAGAGCCACGGTAAAAAAAAAAAAAAAAAATTCTATTATGAAAAAGCTAGTTTTTTGCAACGGCTTTATTTAACCATGATTAATAATAGTTACTTATGACGATTTTAGTCATAATCATTAATATTATAGAAAAAAAATAATTTATTTCAAGTGAATATTCATATATATGTATTTACTAAATATTTTCACGACCTTTTTTCCCCTTTTCTTTCCTAAATTTAATGAAGCATATGTTGTTACAAATGAATCACGAGTGAAGAAAAAGCAAATAATAATTATGCAATATCTTTTGTAATAAATTTATTCGCTATATAATTGAAAAAGTAACGGAATGGGTTGCGTTGTAGGGGTGGCATCGGTGGCGTTAACAGGGGAGGAGAAGAATCAGCTGGTGGTCACCGGAGAAGGCGTAGACGCCGTAAACCTCACCAGAGTAATAAGGCAGAATATCGGCTTTGCCGAGATTTTGAGTGTCGAGCCGGAAAGCGCAAAGGAATGAAGTTAGGAGGGAGATAAATTAGAGACGGATTTTCCGCCGAATCAAGACAAGTTTTGCAGTATTCTGAAGTTTAGTTTTCATATTTGAGTGTATAAACAAATTGTAAACATCTTAAAGTTTCAAGTGTATAACAGTTTGATCTTCTTTTATAATTAATTATTTTGGTAAAAATTGGAAAATAAACCATTTTAAATAATATTTAATCATAGCCGCCAACAGTTATTGATCACTATTTCAACAATTGAAGCTAAAACATTAATCATAAAAATTATGAGACTTTTGTAACAGTTAAGAATCGTAAAAAATATTTACTGCTAAAATTTAAGTTTTTACATAAATTTATATAACGAGAAAATATAATATTACTTTAGTATGACATTTTAGCCATACTTGTTTATAATATAAGAAATAGTTCATTTTTTTACAATTGATTGAGCAGTTCACTAAGACAAACTTGATTTTGATCTAATTGCAAGAGCACTATTCATTGACCCGCATTAATATCAAGTCAATTGGGAAATTAATAGGAAACTAACAATAATTTGGGTTTCACATCAAACTGGACTGGCATTGTCTGTATCGTGACCAAGAATCGATGTCTACGTCTAAGACTTTACTGTGGAAAAAAGCAAAAAAAAAAAAAAGAACAAAAAACAAAAAGAAAATAACTAAACATGGAATTCTAATGTCATTCTTCTTTGAATTTTGGACACATTGACTCTCACGTTAGATTCAAATATACAAATATTCTATTTTTTGATAAAATTATGAATAAATTGTAATAGATTCTTCCAAAGTTTTTTCTTTTTTGGCTGCGGTCACTAATGACAACCCTAAAGATGACATGTCGTTACTCCACGGGTGGCAAAAAAGATGTTCTCTCATACTGAAGACTACTTGGGTAAGTCGTGTGTTTACCAGGTTGGACGACCAATAAACTTCTCAATAGAAGAGATTGAGCGATTATCAGCACATCTCTGATTTCTTGTTGGTAAATTCTCCAACGGTTATCCTAGCATGGAAGCTATTCGTGTTTATTTGTCAAAGCAAAGGTTGAGGGGCTTACTCCATTGCAGTAATCAATGTTAAGCATATACTTATTAATTTACAGAACGAGGAAGACCTTTCTCGATTATGGCTGAAGCGGATTTTATTCATTGATGGTTTTCCGATGCGTGTTTTTAAGTGGTTGCATGATTTCAATCTCAATTTTTTTTTTTTTTTTTGCGAAAGCCGCCTGATGCCTAGGCGGAGGGTTTGGCGGGCCCCTACCTATTTATTACCTCAGGAAAAATTATAGAGTGTACAATTCAAAAATAGTAAATGAGGAATACTTACTCCCTTTACAGTCAAAGAAATTCTAATCTATGTGCAAAGTCTATCCAAGTCTAGAAAACAAATAGAATTTGATCTATAGACATGCTTATCCCTTTTATACGGTGGTGTGACTTGCTGCGTAATGCCCCCACCAATCTCTCCCCCAATGCCTGACCAAAAATCAATCTCAAAAGCATCACTAAATTTACCGGCGAAGGTGGGGAGTGCCCAATTTATCCAGTCTGATAATGCCTCGCAGTACTCCCGTAATGTCCTCCTGATACATAACCCGAGTCAATTGTCGAGATGCGGCGTCCTTCGCAAGATAATGAGCCGCTCCATTAGCCTCTCGAAAAACATGTCGTACGTCCGATCCTAATTCCTGTCGAAGCTGCATAATGCGCATGATTAAATGCTGCACCTCCCACATCCCAGACACTCGTGACTGTAAGAGCTGGAGAACTACGGTAGCATTCACCTCAACAACTATGGGTGCTAAACTGTGTGCTCGAGCTAGCTCTAAACCACGCCAAACAATAGTAAGCTCTGATACAACACTAGTGGTCGTACCCAAAGCAAACTGGTATGCTAGATGCACCTGTCCAATTTCATCCCGAATAATGTCTGCCGCTGCTGCCGGCCCAGGGTTCCCGAGCGAGGACCCATCCGAATTTAGCTTAAACCACGCTGGAGTGGGGGTACTCCAACGCACCACTCTAGGTGCCCGAGGCACCACTGGCCTGAAGCAGAAACCCATAGCCACCACCCGGTGCAAGTCCCCCTTCCACTGTATGCTCGTCATGACCCGTACGGCATCAGTGTGTGAAGCTGGCGCTAAACCTCCAATATGATTCCCGTGGCCATAAAATGTACCCCACGATATTTTGCAAATATTTCACTACGTCCAACTAGACCATAGAATCAGAAATGGTACCAAAGTGCAAATATGCAAAGCGGAGTGAAATGGGGTAGAGTATCGCCAGAAGTGCACCATGCAAATCAGGTCCCCCGTTTCACAAAGCTGAAACCCAAAGACGTTGGCAAAGTGCAACCAACATCTCAAACTACCACCCGTTCAACAAACAGACGAGAGATGCTCTTCTCTGCCTTACAACATTGGCATTTAGATGGGAAACTAAATCTGTTTCACTTCATGCGTTCATCCACTGGGATCCAATCTTGAAAAAGCCGCCATAAGAAGACGGACACCGTTGGCTGCAAGGAACGGTGCCATATATCTGTAAAAGATTGCCACCGAGGAGACACGACTCGAATGGTCTCCCATGCCGATGTTGTGGAAAATGTCCCATTACTCGCCGCGGTCCACACAATTTTGTCCCTCTATCCCGCTGCAATAGGAATTTGGCAGATAACTGTGCAATCTGTGGCGGGACAATCCTGAAGATTCTGGGGACATTCCATTCTCCCTCAGGCCAATAACAGCATACCGACTCTATAGTGTTAGGGGCTCCGCAAACTAGCTGGGCTAGAGGCTTCTCACCGAACCAATTATCATGCCAAAAGACACTGCGTCCTGGCCCAAAGTCTAGAATATTAGAGGTTCTGCCACATCCCTGATGTGACACAAGCAATGCCAAACAGAGGAATGATTGCGATTATACGACACACGAGTAGGATGAAGGGTCCTACAATATCGGTCATACAAGAATTCCGACCACAAGGATGATTTCAGCCTAAATCGCCACCAAAGTTTCATGAAAAAAACCCGAACATACTCCGCCAAACTTCGAATACCCAAACCACCTTCTGCTACTAGGCTACACATCTGATCCCATGAAGACCAATGAATATACCGACAGCCATTGTACGAGCCCCAAAAGAAACCATTGAATATGCGCTCAATGGTTATCATAACGACTTAGGCGGGTGAATTACTTGAAGCAGATGTAAAGGCGTAGCCTGCAACACACTTCGAATCAAGGTCAGCCTCCCTCCGTGAGATATATTCATCATCGCCCACCCTGTAGCATGTCACGTAATCTGGAGATGAGCGAATCAAATAAACATACTTTTCGATTACCCTTGTAAAGAGGGACTCCCAAATATGTGACTGGGAGATATTTCAACTGGTAACCCATAACGTGTTGTACCTCTTGCAACTGTGAAGATGGCACCTGTCGGCTTAGACTAAAAGAACTCTTTTCGCTATTTATCCATTGTACTGACACTCGCTCATATGCGTGGAGAAAATCACGGAGCAATTCCATGTGCTACCTGCAGATGTTAGTAAAGGTCATCATATCATCGGCATATGCTAGGTGGGATACCCGAACCCGACCCGATGATTGGTAATACATCATTGGGTGCGTAGCAACAAGCCGATCCAGTCCCTGAGATAAGTAATCAACACCAAGCACAAATAACACTGGGGATAGCGGATCCCCCTGCCGTAAGCCGCGTGTCGAATGAAAGAATCCAGCATGCTCTCCATTCACTAGGATCGAGAACCAACAGTTTCAGACAGCATTAACCACCGAGTCAATCCAGCACTACGAGAAGCCCTTTAGTCGCAAGACTTGAAAGAGGAACTCCCAGTTGAGTCGATCATAAGCCTTGGCCATATCAAGCTTAAAGATTACATTTGCCTCCGGCCGGCGAGACTCCAATGAGTGCACTAATTCTTGCGCTAAAAAAACATTACCACTCAGCAATCGTCCTGGGCTGACCCGATTCAAGACCCTCTGCGTAGGATCATTTCCAATTCTCAGAACATTCCAAAATAATCCTTTCAACGTTCAAGGGAGAGTAGATCGTATAGTACTCCTCGTGACAATCCTACAGGGCGAGGAGACCGCCTTCCCCCGATTCGGTGAAGCAGAATGGTTTATAGGTGCGTCTCCCATGGACCGACCTTGCTGATGGCGTGCCAACTTCCTAGAGACATCCTCCTCATCCATCTAAAGTACGCCCTCCCCTTTCGGGCCCAAAGCCTCATCGTCTTTAACCGTAGCACAGTTAGGCAACTCTTGATTCGCTGTATTGACCACACATCCTAGCCGCTCACAAGGCCTTGCTGTCTGGGATTCTGGCACAACACATGTAATTTTTGAAAAAATAAATTAATGAATTAGGTTACATCATTACGACAATCATACGAAATAACTAGCTTGTTTTTATATCGAACTGATTTTTAGAAATTAACTTGAATTTTCTTACATTTGATACTAAAAACATAATATATGCGAGTAAAAATTTAGAAAGATTAGAAAAGATAATAACTGTAACTGATATTTAAATATAAGTATAATGTCATAGACTTGAATTTGAATTCGCAAATGTTGTTTTATCTATAGTCATTATAATTTAGGACGTGGTTGGGGCCGAATATCGTTGGTATTCTAGAAATTGTATTTGTAGGAGAAATAGTATTTTTGGTTCCGTCATTTTGGATTTTTCCACTTTTGATTTAATTGGTTACTGAATTTTTATTTTTAGTCTTGTAATTTTTAAAAAAAATAGCAATTTTCGTCCCACGTCACCCTCCCATTATATTTTTAATGAAAATGCCACGTGGATGTAAGGCGTATTGACCAAAAGTGTTACTTATTGAAAATTATGAAATCAAAAGTGATAATCCTAAAACACATGGGATTAAAATTGTAAAAGCTCTAATCGCCACGTGATTTTCTATTAAAATATATAAAAAAAAAATGTGTCATGAAACCAAAAGTGTAACTTTTAAAAGTTACGAGATAAAAAATGAGAATCTCGTAATTGATAGAATCAAAAGTAAAAAAACTCAAATTACGGAACGAGGAGTATCATATGCCCGTATTTGTACATAGTGTACTCATACTATTGAATATTCTTTTGGAGTTTTCCGCACTTAGATGAATTTTCTTTTCAATGTTCTTTCTAAGACTGCATCTATGAGTCTCACTTGTTTCTTTGATGTTGAAAAGGTTGTACATATTAACCGCTTATTTTGTGTGTTCGAATTTGCATTCCCCTTATATGTCAAAATCGACTAACCCCCATAAACCACGGCACCAAACAGTTGACAACTTGAACCCAACGCCGGGCTGAAGATTTGAGCCAAGATCATCCAAAATAATTCTTATTCAAATTAGAATTTATTGCATTGAATTAATTATGTAATAAATATAATTATATTAAATATGTGATTAATTATTTTTCTTAAATTATGCGTTAATAACAAAGTAAGAATAATTCAGGTCTGAGCAAATTTGATCTGGGGAGTTAATCGAGTCGAAGTAATTACATGACAAGCATAATTATAATAGCCTTACGATTTGTTACTTTTCTTAAATTGTGCGCTCACAGCATAGGAAGTATAGTTAAAGTTTGAGCAAACTGGTCTCGATCAATACACTTATGTTATAATTGGTTAACTTTTTTTTAATTTGTACATCAATAATATAATAAGTTATAATTAATTGGGTAAATATGAACCCGACCAAAATATCCCAATTATCACATTATGTTTATTAGTTCATCATATAACATGTTACCATCACATAATTTTCAACTTTCATCACATTCTTAAACATAACGAATCAATCTCTTTTGATTTCTTCTCTTTGGAAAAAAGTAGAGTTTGGGTCTTACATGACGATAGTACTTACTACTTCACTAGCTCCATATGTCCCCACATCTTTCGTTAATATATTCATGGGATAATTTTATTGAATATTCATGAAATTTGATATAATTATACGTGAACTCTTTATATTTTAAAATATTATATTTAGTACTTCTGATATTTATTTTTGGCCAATAAAAAGATTCATCTGTTAGTCAAAGTTTACAAAATTTATTAATATCAAAAAAAAAATTGAATAAAAATTCATATTTACCTGCGATGATTTATTACTAACTTATTTCTAGTTAAAAAAATCTTTTCTAATCAAACTACCCTTATAAAAATGAATATGTGCCCTTACAAATTGCTTGTGACCGGGCTGGTAGTTATTGTGGATCTTTAGAGAATCCAAACAAATGTCAAGATATCAAATGTAATTTTTCATATTATAGAGAATTTACGTATAATTATTCTAAACCTTAGAAGAGGACGATGTAATTGTCCTTCATTCTAAAATCGTGCTTTATTTTATATTTCATATTCATCATTAATAACATATTCATATCAAAATAATATTTTTAGTTTGTCATATGAACATATTGGATGAAATACAAAGTTAATCGTCATATTAAAACAAAATATTCTAATTGACTTGATTGTAGAGTGATTTCATAAATATACACATGGCCCAAAGAGAGGGTTAACTCACAAGCAACCTGATCAGGGGCCCAGGAGGTGCAGGCTGTCCAAAGGGACAGGCCTAAAGACCTGAGAGCAACCCTTGGATGAAATAAATTTTGGTGGGTGCACAGTAGTATTTTTGTGAGTGTAGAATAAAGGATGACAGGGCAAACACCTAGATAACAATGTATCCTTATGTGTAATTGGTGGAAGGTCATTCAACCACTTGGAGGAAGACCGATCAAGCAATTTGTAACAAGGCCCAAGAATTTGGGCAAATCACCTCGCACATCGTACCCACCCCCTAGGAATTTGGACACATATCCTACTAGGAGACTTATCCAATCACAAAGTCCTCAGCCATCACGATCTTCAAGGATTCTCAATAACTACCAGCCCGAGTGGCAAGGGGGTCATACTTCTTGCAGCGGTAGGGAACTATAACCATAAAAGCAAAGCTTTTCTTCCCTACTAGAGGGTAAGGTTTTCATGGCATACATAAGCATAAAGACACTCACATTCTACTACTAATTATTGCTACATTTACCTTATATTGCATCCAAATTCCAAGCTATTTATTTTTTTTAAATCACCTACTAACTTGGGCATCATATTGCTAAAATTTTTTGTGCATGTCCTCATTTCAGAGCTTGTGAAAATTTCTAGCCCAAAGAGCTCTAGTCCACCACAAGATGGTTAGTTTTATAACTTCTGTAAACAAATGAAAACTTACAGAACCATCAGCTTCAGTTTGACTAACTACTTCAGGTTGTTGGGGGGGGGGGGGGCAATTTTCAATTACAATCACCTCATCTTGTTGTACAGATGTTGTTACATGTTGTTCAATTGTTGCAGCCTACTTAAATACATCATCTGGGAATTCTTTAGCAAATTTCTTCCACTTGCAACCTTTCATGGTGTGTCCTACTTGATGACAGAATTTGCATATCCCTTTTTCTCTTTGCCTTAGCAATTTGTCGATTGCAGTTGCAGGTTTCTTACCCTTCCGAATGTCGTCAAGTTTCAATCTTCTTTCCCTTGCAGGCCTCCCCTTTTTCCTCTCAAAATTTGGAGGCACGGGTGGAATGTAACTAGCTTTTTCCCACATTTCTAGTCCATGAAGAGGCATGATTGCTGGTGCATATACCTTGCAGAAAGTGTCAACATGATAAGACTCGTGCACAAAGTCATCAAGATCCAACACTTGTGCATAGGGGTGTCCATTTCGGTTAACCGAATCGAACTGAACCGAATTTTCGCTTAATCGAAAATTCAGTTCGGCGGTTTGGAAAATCGAAAACCGAACCTAATGACAGCGGTTCGGTTCGGTTAAAACTAAACTGAAGTTCGATTTTAAAATCGAAAAAAACCATTTTTTTTTAAAAAATAATATATTTTGATAGTTTAAGCCGAAATTGTGATATTGTTGCACAAATTAACTTAGGCATTTCATCAAACACCTTCAAAGCAATATTGTAAGTTAAAATTTTTCTATTTTTTTGTAAGAGTCTAAGAAACCAAACCAGAAATCCTACCAGTCGTGACTCGTGTTACGGTGTGAGGTTGTCTTTGCAAGTTTTTTGTCTCAATCCGTCGATCGTCGCCGCCGGTGCCAAGGCTTCTCTCTTTCTTTCTTTCTTTCTTTCTTTCCTTTCTCTACTCTGTTTCAGATTTTCAGTTCAGAGTTTCTCAGTTCTCTCTTCTCTTGTTTTCTTCTTTCTTCTGTAAGTGTCGTTGCCGACTCGCCGGTGCAATCGTGTAAGGATTCTCTCTTTTCTTTCTTTCATTTATTTCCTTCTGTTTCAGTAACTCAGTTTTCTTTTCTTTCCTGTCTTTAGTCTTCTCTGTTCTCTCTCAGTCTCCCGCAGACTCTCAATCAAGTCCATTCTTCCTAAATCTTATTCCATATTAATATATATTAATATATATTACTAATATAATATTAATATATATAATTATATAATTTTTATATGTGTAAAAATATATATAGTTTTTATTATTATTTACAAAATCGGTTATTTGGTTCGGTTCGGTCACCGAATTGGTGACCAAAAATCGAACCGAAAATTGAATTTTTTCTTAAAAAAACCGAAAACCGAACCGAAAATTTCGGTTAGGTTTTCTGCACACCCCTACTTGTGCAGATATTGCACTCATTGCATGGTTGCATGGGATACCTGTCAAATTCCATGATCTACAAGAATAATTTTTCTCTTTCAAGCCAACTATGTATCTTCCACCATCAAAACACTGTACCTCATAATGTATGTCATGAGACTTCGCTGAGAAATAATTAGCGATTTTTTTAAGATTATTATTCAGAATCTTTTTTAACTTTGGGCATAATTTCCTGCCTTCCCACAACCTCTCAGCACTATTCCTAGGTTGTTGCATTCTGGTCATTACATACTCCCTTATCCACTCCAACTTTGTCAGTATATGCTTCTTTCTTGCCTCGAGGATACAATTGTTGACGCACACAAGTTGTTAAGCAGAAAATCACACTTTAGGTACGTACTGAAATGAATCTTTGACCATTGTAAAGCTGGCTTGTCTTGCAACCACTCAAGGCATCTCATATCCAAATCAACTATGTCGTGCATTGCTGTTTAAAATTGACTGACTATAGTAGTCTTTGCTGCCTTCTATAAGGTCTTCTTGTACCCCAACTCCTTGAATCCAATAGTCTTCATGTTACCATGAAAATGTCTCACGCAAAATCTGTTTTCTACATCAGGAAGAACCTTTTCAAATGCTGGTAAGAGGCCCTTTTGTTTGTCTGAAATGAATGTGTGGGCATCATCCCTTACAATGTTCAAATCTTCTTTTAGTAATGTTAGAAACCATTCCCAATTGTCTTTGTTTTCACTCAAAACTACTGCATATGCAAGTGGGAATTGGTTATTATTTGGGTCGACACCTACTGCCATGAGTAGAACACCCCGATGAGGGCCCTTTAAATAGAAGCCATCAACACCTATGAAAGCCCTACACCCGCTCAAGAATCCATTCTTTATTGCTGCAAAGCACACATAAAACCTTTTAGATTTTTTCTTGCATGTTGCATCAACATATTCTAGGTTCATGATTATTATTGAGCCTAGATTCTTGTTTTTCAGAGCACCAGCATAATTCCACAATCTTGCATATTGCTCAGCTCTAGCCCCTTGTACTTCTCGCAAACATCTTCTTTTTGTTGTGTATGCTTGTCCCCTAGACACATTGCAGTATAATTGTCTGATTACATCTTGTCTGAAGTCTTTTGAACTTCTATTGGGATCAGATCTGAATGTCTCCACATACTTTTGCTATAACCAATTTATCCTGACATTCTTCACATTGAAACTGACCCCACAATTATGGACATGATTGTACCCTGATGTGAAATCCCAAATCCTCTCTTATCTCCACTGCATTAATATGCCATGAACACCCATCGGCCTTACATCTTGCATAAATTCTCCTTTTGTTATTTCTTGATATCACAAGATTTCTTCTTGTCATAATGGCATGAAAATGGACGGCCTCCTGAAATTTCTTTTATGACTAAATTTCATTCTCAATGCAAATTTAGGATCAAATTTGTCATCGGGAAAGAAAACGGGCGCCTTCCCAACATTATCATCATTACTGTTCTTTTGACTATCAAATTCATCTGGGCTATCACCATCAGTATGATCATCACTGTCAAACCGCATCTCATCTTCAAAAGCATCTTGCAATATAACAGCCCATTCTACATCCTTGTCTATATTCTCATCAAAACACTCATCATCCTCATCGTAATCAACACTTTAATAATCTCCATCGAACAAGTCATCTTCAAAATTAGCCACCCATTCTTCAATTTCTCTCATATCTTCGTCATCCCTATCCTAATCAACCCAATCAACCATTTCACCATCCCCACTCTCTTCTATTATCACAACTTTCCCTTTGTCTCTATTATGTTGCACAGGTTCTTCCTTAGTCATAGTATTTTTTCCTTATCACCCTCAATCACAATGTTCTTACCCTTCTCACCCTCAGTCACAGTGTTCTTACCTTCTCACCCTCAGTCACAATGTTCTTGCCCTTATCACCCTAAGTCGCAATATTCTTACCCTTATCACCCTCAATCGCAGTATTCTTACCCTTATCAACCCCCTAAATTTCTGCAGCAACTGTGGGGCATCTAACTGCTTAAAGGTAGACCCTAATCTCACCCCCATGGCCATCTATAAGCTGAAAAATATTTGTTTCAAAGAATAATGCTCTACTTTTTTGACATATCAATTCTAAAGTATTTTTTCCTACCCAAATAATCAAACTGTTCACAACACTTGTCAAGTACTAGATTGAAAAGTATCCTTATCAACAAAGTCAAATACACTTTCCATGCCCCCTTTGTACTCAGCTTCAGGATGGAATATTAATTTACCCCCTTGTTAAATTCATAAGCTGATAAGAAATTTATGTTCACCTCCAAATATAAATAATAGCACCAATCATATATAAATAAATTAAAGGGGGGGGGGGGAGCAATTGCACAGTGCGATTCTCCAGTAAACCCAACATGTAGGGTACCCTCTTTTAATTTATTTGACATGTTCTCTCAACACAACCAACAAACAAACCAAAAAAAGCACCCAACATTATATAGTAGGAGACCACATTGCATATCGTGTGCTTCAAAGTTCAAACAATAAACAAAGCATACTCATCATCCTCAAAATCCACATCACCAACACCTACTTCAGAACCACACAAAATACAACAACATCAAGAACCCAACAATTTACAAAAGTTCAAAAGAAAAACAAAACTCACCATAATCGGACACACCACCTGACACCAATGAAGCGGGTCGAAGGATGGGCGTCAATGCCATTTCTTCAAATTAACCACAAAAATAAGTCTCCCTGCTCTCGGATTCAGATTCTCAATCACACATTTGCCTTAATTTTCAATTCAGCTTCTATTTTGAGGTTAGGGTTTTCAAAAGGGGGAAATTCCTTCGTTGGAGGTGTGATAAGGTGGTTCAGCAAATTTGCCCGTTTTTTTGTCTTTAGAGGTCAACAGCCATTGCGCACGTGATTTAACGGGATTTGACGGCCGTTAAAGCCTATGTGCATGGTACATGGGCTCTGTCATTAAGTTGGTACTAAAAATGCTTATTTTTTAGTTTAATGGTTCAAAACTCAAACTTGCAAAATTTGTAATATAAAAACAAAACTAACCTTTTTTAATGATATCAAAATAAGATTTTGCCCAGCATCAATGTGTAATATACTTTCTTCTATTGAACTATTAATCGTTACTTTTTGGAGTAAAAAGTGGAACCCAATTGTCAAAAGAGTTGTTAAGTTGAATATACAGATTGTGGGGGTAGTTATGAGCTATTTTTTAGGAATTATTAGTTTGAATATTTATTCTTGGCACACAATTTTCTTACCTAAATATACTTTCTGAATTACTATATCATTTTCGAAGTCGCTTCAAGAAACAATTCAAATTTGAGTTGAAGAAAGTGAAGTGAACAAAATAGCATTTCTGGTCCTATATCTTAAGTTAACTACACTTCTCGTCCTTTTAGTTGTTGAATTCTCATTAATGATCTCATAAATTGCAAAAAAATTATCACTTTTAGTCATTTTATCAAATTTCATTACTATTTTAAAGAAAAAGGCACATGCTTATCAACAGAAATTGACATTGACAAAATGACTAAAAGTGAAAATTTCTATAACTTGTGGGAAGATTAATGAGAATCTCATAACTAATTGAATAAAAAGTATAGTGGTCGTGAAATATGGGACAAAAAATATAATTTCACCTTTTGAATCAAAAATTTAGGAAGTGTCGTGGACAACCAATCCGAGAATGGTAAACAAAGAAGAGGTACTTATTTTTGGGATATTTACATATTAACCCCACATGGAATTACTTGTGATGATAGACTAACACTGTCATTTTCTCAAAAAAAAAAAAAAAAAAAAAACCAAAACCTCATTTGTAAAATGAAATAATTGATTTTGGGAAAGATTGCTTAACCTATTTATATAAATGTGCCTGCAAAAATTGGTGAAACAATGACAATAACACAAAGCGTGCAGGGAAAGGGTTTGAAACACGCGTTGGGACTTATTTAATCTAGCCATCGTGGTACATTGTTCTTGTGTGTATATAATAAATAATTTTTCATATTTCAAAATATTATAAATAAAAAGAAAATATATAATTCAACAAATCACATTTTTGAAAAAAAAAAGAAATCAACAAATAAAAAGAATACCAACTTAAGGTATTATTGACACAACAAAAGAACTGGTGTAATTGTGTTAAAATTACGTGAAGTAATTTTATTAAAAAAAATAAATAAAGTAATTACAATTAACTTTTTAAATTATTTAATTAGAGGTATAATCGTCGTATTTAAAAATTGATGGGATGGAGTTCCTAACCTCCGTTTCGAAGTATAGAAGGTTTTTCTTTTTTATATTAGTATAAGTAGGATTTATTCTTAGAGTTACCTTATATGTATCTCTTTTGTTACCAAAATTATCGTTTATGGAGATACTTTACGTGGTCTGTGGATCATTTCCCTGCACTTTGTATCTATTTTCAGTAGTAATATTGGATCTAACATGCTAAAATATTTTAAGTTAATTTCACTTTTATCATAAAAATATACATTTAATAACATAAAGTATTTAATAAGTTACTACAGAAAAAATAAATTATTCCGTACATTATAAATTACTATGATTTAAATTCATGATAAATCAACATTATCTACCATAATTGAGCAAAATAGATGCAAAAACTTAAGTTTCGACCAAAGTTAAATATCAATATTTTCTATGGAGAAAACCTATGATCAAAATATTTTGTCATGATTTTTTACTGTAACTAATATTTTAATTTCACTTGCAAAAATAACGAGTAATAGACATTAAGAAGTTACGATTAATTAGTATTTCACGATAACTTTTATTTTTAGCCATGTTAATTAACTACGACAAAATGTTATATTTCTTCTATTAGGACCAGTATTCAACTTTGCTTTACCCGAGAAGAAAAAAAGTATCAATAATGAAATGCAAAGTTTTCTACTAATTTAGGTTTTAAGATTAAGCAAAAAAACGCACATAATTAACGTTCAGTGTATTTTATAAAATTTAGAAATCGTACGCCACTAGAAAAAAAAAAATAGATACTATCAATCACGGGTAAATTACATTTTTGATTTTATAAGTGGACCTGTTTTCAATTTTAGTCCTACACTCAGGCTAATTCGCACATTTAGTCCCATATGTGGATTATTTTTTTTAGGACCAAATGGGGGATTTCGTTAAATCCACATATGGGACTAAATGTGCGAATTAGCTTGAGTATGGGACTAAAATTAGAAACAGGTCCACTTATGGGACCAAAAATATAATTTACCCATCAATCAAGGATACAAACTCAATATGGTAACTTAAGTTTTGATCATGATCAATTAATAATATATTATCGTCTAAAGAGATAAATTGCTTTATTTTAAAAATAAACACATGGAGATAATTTGCTATTTTTTATTTTTTTTTAATAAGAGGGTGTTTTGCTCATTTATAATATCGTATGAGATAAATTACATTAAATCTAAATTACAAAAAGGAAATATATATATATATATATATATAAATGTATATGTTTAAAGTATAGGTCACACAAGATAAATCTATAATATTTTATAAAATTTGAATATATAATACATTTTCAAATATTAGAATGTAAATAGTAGGAAAATTATATAAAGTACATTTAGGGAAAAAAAAATACACACTACCAAATTAAGATGTTAAATTACCCCCTAATGAAAAAATAAATAGCGATTTACCTCCTTATATTTTTTAAAATACAACAATTTACCCCCCTACAATTTTTAAAATGAAGCAATTAAATTGCTTCATTTTAAAAAGTATCGGTAATTTTTTCATAAGGGGGTAATATGCTCATTTTCAATATCACAAGGGGATAAATTGCTATTGACCCAATTAAATAAAATATGAACTTTATGGATGGTAATGTCAACACATGAAAATAAGAGAGACTGATTAAAGTTATGTGGCTTAGTTCAGTTGGCGAAGTGGAGATTCCATGACTTTAGATATCAGAGTATGATTATTGTAATTGTGTGTTAGATATTGATATTCGGACAAGAAAAATTATATTTCAGTATTTGACGGAACCATTTCCCACATTTCTCTGATATTACGACATCGAATTGCATCCCTGAACGTGTGAATGTGCAATACTTCAAAGACATACTTTTACAATTATTTGTACAGGAAAACAAAATTCAAAACCAGAAAGAAAGTTCGACCAATTCAGTGTATGCCCACATGTATGCTTTCAATGTTGACATTTTCTCCGGATATTCATAAATAAATTGGCATACATGCATATTCATATAGAGCAAATTAAAAAGGAATCCCTGACATTTATTGAAATTACAAATATTTCCTTATTATTTAAAAATTACAAATAACTCCTTTAAATTAATAGTCGTACAATAAATTATCCCTACAACTAGCTGTCACATGGGGTATTTATTAGACAATCACTAATTTCATAATGAAATTTGTAATTTTTCAAATAATGAAAAAGTATTTATAATTATAATAAATTTCATAAGAGCCCGTCGTAATTTGTCAATTTATCCATATATATATATAGGAAAAGACTTAGACTTGTTGACATTGACTTAAATAAGTCATCACATTAAGGCCAAACCGGGGATAGGTATATCCAAGATTAGTAATTAATACAAGTCTTTTTAATAAGTCAATTTCAATATTTTGTGGGTAGTAGTAGAAGTGGCTTTGAGATAAGCGTTGGGATATCTTTACGACTATTCAGACGTACTAGAACTTATATAGTGCAGATTTTAGGTATTGGAAATATTTTTAAATATACAAAACTATGTAAAAAAGTTAACCTAATTTGAATAAGTATATTTGAATATATCAAAGAAGTTAATTTAATCTAACTAAAAAGGCAAAAAGTAGAAAGAGAAAAATTTAGTATACCAATTGAAATATAATATACTAACATTTGTATGCATTATATTAAATAATTTATTTATAAAAATTATAAACAATTGCTAAATTGTTTGTTAATTAGCTTGTCTTGAGATAGATATTAAATAATATAAATAAAAAATCTTATTTTATTATGATCTAAAATTAAAATATAAAATATTTATTCGGTATAAATTCAGTATATAATAAACTTTCAGTATGAACTTAATACTAAAAACACTTAAAAGTAAAAAAAAGAAAAAACTTGCGAGTTTTTGAATAAAAACATTTAGGCTCAAGCTCAAAATTGTTCAAATCTTTCGAGCTCAAGTCGAGCTTCATCTACGTTGGCTTGTCAAGCGCGCAAGTCGACTTGATTCATCTCGCCAACATCTCAATTAGATTCACTTCATGTACATTTATTCTCATCTTATTTTGAGAATTTGTTCGAATTTTTCGTACCTTTAAAAAATATCGTAACAAAATAAATAAAATTATTACTGATGATTTTTGTCCCATAAATATTGTGACTAGGTCCACTCTAACACTACTTACACTTTCTCCTCAGCTACATCCTAATTCAAGTTAGTAAATATTATTATGTACCTAATCAATCCATGCTTTGTGGACGTTTTATCTATTAAGTTTGCACCATGATGATTATGCTTAGGATATCCTTAGACATCTAAAGCTTATGCTAATGTTCTATACTAAACAATACTATACTTTTCACCATGATGATTTTTTTAGATTTAAATGTATTTTGGTCCTATAATTTAGGCCATTTGATGGGTTCGTCCATTAACTTTTGATAGTATTTTGATTCTGTATTTTTTTTAATTTTTATGATTTTAATCATTTTTTTATCGGAATTCACCTTTCTTGCTGGAAATACATATGTCACCCACGCGATATTTTAAAATTGGGGTTTTCGTTCCTACGGGCCCATTTCTGCCCAGATTCTTGTCTTTTAACCTTTAAGGATAACATTTTGGTCCTATATTTTTTTAAATTTTGTGATTTTAGTTTTTTCGGTCAAAGCTCATCTTTCTCGATAGTGAAAATGACCTGGAAAACAAAACAACTAAAAATTAAAATACTCAAAGAAATATACAGTACAAAAAATACATTTAATCTATTTTTCCTATAAATAGGCAGCCACTCAGCTAGCACTACAGAATTACCAAAATTCTCTCCTCCCAACTCTTTCTCTTCTCCTTCATTTCTCACTCCGTGAAATATTACTCATCCATCAAACCAAGAAAATGAAGGTATTAAATTGCAGAATTAATTCAATTTTGTTTTATGTGATGATAATTACCGAATTTTTATGTTAATTATTATTATTAAATATGAATTTGCAGCAAAAAATAGTAATTAAGGTGGCAATGCACCATGATAAATGTCGCTCCAAGGCCCTGAAAATCGTTGTTGCCACAACAGGTAATTAACATATACATATAAATATTTTCAATTAATAAGTAATTAGGCTGTTAATTTCTTCTCATTTTTCGTAATGGGTTTGGGGGCTTGAAGGGGTTGAGTCGGCGGCATTAACCGGAGAAGGGAAGGATCAGGTGGAGGTGGTGGGAGATGGGATAGATTCCGTGAAGCTAACCCGGCGGCTGAGGAAGAAGGTGGCGCATGCAGAGCTGGTGAGCGTGGCCAAGCCCGCCGAGAAGAAGGATGATGCGCCGCCGGTGATGGGTTTCTTGCCGCCACCTTGTTATGGGTTTCCTCAGAATTACCACTGTTGTGAAGTGGTGGAACCGATGTACGGCTCCATTTGCACCATAGTATGATACAGATACAACCCCCCCCCCCCCCACACATATATATGGCAAAATCATATTTTTGTTCCGATTTTTAGCTCGTTAGTATTTTTTATTCTGTAATTTACTTTATTTATATATTTAGACATTATTTTTACGAATTTAATCCTAAACATCTCATATTTGATCCTTTTTTTTTTAATAAATTTAGTTATATTTTGACAATTTAATTTGGTCCCCTTCATATTGTAATAAATATTATTTTTTGTCCTGTAACTATGAATTGTTAGGATAAAAATTATCAATACAGAACTAGAATTGCTAAAAAAGAACCAAATGTGAAATGTTAAAATTCGTAAAAAATATGATTAAATGTGCGAATGAAGTAAACTATAGGATCAAATTAAAGAACTAATAACCTAACATTACATGACCAAAAGTCTAATTTTACCAATATATATTTATATTTGCATTGAAATCGATACTCTTGCACCATATTTATTCTATGTCTTCAATTTGTTTAATTGATCATTGTAAAACACTCGGATGTAAATAAGTGAAGTTCACGATGCTAAAATAGTAAAAGATTAAAATATATATATATATATATGTATATATGTATATGTCACAGGATATATTATTTTGAGTTTTTATTTTGCCAATTTTAATATTTTTTTTAGTTAAATATTATATTTAGTCCCTTAAATTTTTATTTAGAATCACTTTAGTTCCCTAAGTTCATTTCTTGACTTTAGCACCTTAAACTTTAATTTTTGTCTCAATTTGGTCCCTCTACCATTTTCCGATCAAAATGTGGCCGGAATTTGACTCTTTTGAGGGTAAAATGGTCAATAAATATGATTTAATCAGTTTATTCCCTTAAGTTTGTAAAATTGTCAAATTAATCCTTTTCTACACAAAAAAAAGTAACTTTTTTTAGATTCTTTTATGCAGATTTGTTGTTATATATCTTATGTGAACATAATAATAATATATTTGTTAATTTAAAATAAACAGTCTCTTTCTTGTAGTAGTTAAAAGAAATCAAAATTATGAATAAATTTTATAAAACTTATCTAATATGAAAATATAATTAAAAAAAAAACTAAGTCAGTATTTTTTATTTCAAGAGCTAGAGATAAGTCTGAAAAAGTTACCTTAATAATGTTTATTAAATATTTGGATTTTCGAACAAAAAGTTGATAGATTCTACTTTTTAACTAGATTTTTTAGTGGATTTCATATATATATAATTCATTTTAAAAGATTTCTAAATATATAGTCCTATTTTATAGAAAAATATCTCTAAAAATCTCTTAAAATGAATTTTATATATATTTCAAATCCACCAAATTAATAATCTAATTAAAAGTACATTCCACCAACTTTTTCTTTAAAATCGTAGTTGTTAATATCTAATAATATTGTTAAGATTTAAATTTATTAGACATATCTTTAACTGCTAAGAATAAAAAATTGACTTAAAATTGTTTTACTATATTTTTAGATTAGATAAGTTTTATAAAATTTATTTATAATTTTAATTTTTTTGTCACTTTTGAAAATAATAAGAGAAAAAGAGACTTTTTTTATTTTAAGTTAAGCATTATATTAATATTATATTCACAAGAGTTCAAAATTTTCATTTTTCATATGAGATAATTACATCAAATTCACCATATAAAAATATAAAAAAAAATAGTTCCATTTCTAAAAAACACTAATTTGATAATTTCACAAACTTAAAGGAGTAAAATGATAAAATCAAATTTAAATTGACCATTTTACCCTCCAAAAAGTCAAACTCCAGCCACATTTTCGTCGAAAAATGGTCAGATGGACCAAACTGAGACAAAAATTAAAGTTTAGAGATATTAAAGTCAAGAAATAAACTTGCTTAAAAAACCAAATATAGCATTTATCCTTATGTTTATGTCAACCTTAGTCCAAATATCGATGCAGGTGAAATAATATTATTTGACAATAAAAAGTAATAATCTTTTTTTTCAAAAAAACGATAATTACATTCCCTCCTCTGAGATTTAGTGCAATTATATTTAAATTCATTGTGGTTTGAAAAATTTTATCTAGCACCCCTAAGGTTTGATTTCGTATAACGATTTGATGTATTTGTTAGGTGAAAATAAATTTTAAAGATACTAAATATAATTTTTCGAACTAAGAGGGATCTACATGTAATTATTATTAAAGAATACCATCAAATATTATATATTTATTGGAATTATTATATATTTATTTCACTTTATGTGGGTTATTGTAATTTTTATCGTTGTAAATTATATTGATATATTAGATTAATTGAGGTATTGCTCAATATATCGAGATGAATTTTTATAATTTATTTATGGTTAGTAATTATACAAAAAAATGGGAGTAAATCCCCTCAAATTATACTTTGAAATCACTTTACATTTTAATTTAATCCTTTACATGGAAAAAATATTATTTTAATCCTTTAATTTTGTCTCGACTTCATTTTAGTCCTTTACGTTATAACATTTTCACATTTTTATCAATAATTTTACAATCATTATAAAATGTAGTCCAAGTTAGCCAGAAAATTGCATATTCGGCCGGAGGATGGTCATGTGCCATGCACATGATATGTAAATTGGGATTTTTCTATTTTTTTATATATGGATCAAAGTCGGTGTTTAAAATCGACTTTGTTATTAATTAGATCAAGATAAAATTAAAGGACTAAAATAATATTTTTCCCTCCTTTACATTAATTTTACCACTAAACTAAAGATTCGTAAGTCTGTAAAAGACCTCTTCTTTTTTCTTTCTGTTTTTTTTTTTTTTATAAAAGCGATTATTACATAACTATGTTAATATCAACAAACTGATAAATTTATCGATTTTCTATCAAAAAAACTCACATAAATGGAATAAAAACTCATTACAATAAACTTATATTAAGTGGGACAAATACCGTACATATTGGTTGAACTCAAACTCATGATCTCGAACATATTTATGGGACCTCAATTTAAATTATTAGGTAGAGACTCAAATTTCTGATTTCGAACATATTTATGAGACATCATTCTAAACTATTAGGTTAAGACAACATTGGTAAAAGAACCCCCACCTTTATTGCAGAGTCAATTTTTTCCAAAAATGTGTTCTATGATCTCTTGCAATGTTTGAATTCATATTTTTGCATTTTTCGAGACAAGATAATATTCTGTAACCTAATGGGTAGTTTATAGAACTGTTTATGTTGGGCCAAAATTGTTGGACCTAACTCCTAACAAAAATATTAACGTTCCTCAAGTTTTTAAAATTAGCAAACTGACCCAATAAATTTGGTATAATTGACATCTGCTCCTTTTCATTTAAAAAATGGAGGCCCATATACTTTTTGAAAGACTCTGGTTTAGTTGTCAATAGGTCCGATCTTAAGTTCTTAACCCAATATGATCCTTCTGTCTCTCCACCAGACAACGTACGTTACGATGTGTTTGTGTTCAATTTACTGTACTTTTATTTTCATAAATTTTAAATATTCATCTTCGTTTTATTCACGAGAAATGGCTAAAAAATTATTCATCATAACTAAGAGCTAAGATAAAATATTTTCTATGGCTTGTAGAAGTGACAAATGTTTTAGCCACTCCTCGCAAAAACTACGACCAATTACATTTGCGTATCGTTGTGGTTTATAACTATTTGCTACGACTATTTATAATCAATAATGAACAATTAATTATGGTTAAATGTCATATTTCTTGCTATTATTGTTTAACCAATACTAATCAATTAATTACACTAAAAAAATTGATTATGATGTTTCTTGTTACATTTTTAAAAATAGTCAAATTGACATGTAATAATACAGGTGTATGATGACTGATAAATTTATTAAATTGAAGTTCTCATATAATATAAATAATAATATTGAGTTTTGACAAACTATATGGTTAAATTAATTATGTCTTTAATAGCATTAGTAATAAATAAGTAAAGAGTGAGCTATAAGCATTCAGTATTTACAAAACCTTGGAACATACCTTAGCTACATTTTATGATTAAATAAATTAGATATATAGATGCCTTTTATTTTTTATGGTTGTTTTTCAGTTGGCGAGATCAAAGCATTAGTTATAAGTAAAGATTAACGAACATACCCTAACTATAGCTAAGAATTGTACTAAATACTTAGTGAAAAAATAAAATTTTGGTATGAAATGACAATTTTCGTTCATTTTGGAATTCAATTTGCCAATTAAGTCTTGCAACTTTTTTTTTTTAAAGAAAATAAGCACACAAAGAATAAAATCAACTAAAAATTGCAAGCTGGCAAGAATTTGGGGTTCACGTGAGAGGCGCATGCCAAACCAGTCAGATTAGTAATGATAATTTCACGCTAGGTTACCCTAGCCATACTACTTATTTAGTTTTGGTACCCTGTATTCTTGACTCATAAGTCTCTATACCTAATATCTTCAAGTTTCATTAATTTTGCTGCCTGTTGTTAGTTTGATCGTGAAAAACTAATGGTCAATCCAATTTGAAGGGAAAAGGAGGCGGTTTTCCATCAATTAAAGTGCATATTTAGCAGTTTTAGTGGTCACTACACAAGAAAGAGTTGAGAGAGTGAAATTGAGGAAAAATTTGCAAAAAACGAGAGGAACGAAGAGAAAGTTTTCTCTGCTTTTTCACTTTTTCAGTTCAATTTTGAAGCTTTCATCATTGACTTTGAGCTCAGTTATTTCATCTTTAAGATGGTTCACTTTTCTCAACAAATCACGAATAATTTACTTCAATCGTTGGCCCATTTTCAGATCAAACCATTTACACACTCCACAATATTCCCTTTCCTGTAAACAAAAAATGAAAAGCAAAAATTAAAATAACTAGTGTATAATAACACCAACAAATTTCAAATTTATCTCGTAATTAGTTTATGCCTAGAACTTTTTTTTTTTATTTATTTATTTTGGTCTAAGAACTCTTTAATGGAAGCTCGATTCCACACTTTATTTTTATTTTTTTCACATAAAACATTCTCACTAGACGAACCCATACTCAAATTTGAGAAAAATGGAAATTGGTTCCCCATCATTCTCTCAACTCTCTCGTGTAGTGAATGCTAAAGCTTCCGGTCATGCCCTTTTATTGATAAAATCCCACTTCCTCTTTTTTTTCCCTCCAAATTGAGGCTAATTGTTAGTTTTTACAGTCAAACTAACGGCAAATAGCAACACTGATGAAAATTCGAAATGTTAGACACTAAAACTGGTGAGTTGGGAATATAGGGTACCAAATTAAATTAGTAGTTTAATTAAAGTACCAAAAATGAAATTAATTCTAATTTTTCTTGAATTTTATCCTTAACATTTTAATTTATTTTTTTTTTAAATTGTAAGGCTTAATTGCCAAATAAATTTTTAATGGACTAAAGTTGATGTCCCTGCAATCGCCCTCATAATTTTCTTGATTTGCCAAAAATTGTTACTTTGACCTTTTAACTATAGGGGTGGCAATTTTATTTCTCTTACATAATTAATTCGCTAATTAATGATAATTAGCCAGAGCAGCATTTGCCAAATTCCAGCTAAATTTGCAATTTTTGATAATTTTTGTCTTTAATATGTTATTATTTAAATTGCGGGAGCTTAATTGCAAAATTAAATTCCAGGATCACAATTGCAATTTTCCCAGATACTTTAGTAATTACTAAGAGCATAGTAAATATTAATTAACTGTAAGTAATTAAATTTAAATTTTTACATACAGATTTTTTTTTAACCAATATTGCTAGTCAATATGTAGAGACATCCAATTTCATCATTTCCACATCACTCTTTTGATCTCTTTATCATATCAATGTAACATAACTTTAAGTGTAATATATATACATTGACATCATATGATGCCAGAACCAATTACACAAACACTCTTGATATTTTATTAAATTACAGTTACACCCTCTGAAAGATTTTAGTATAATATTTTTTTAAAAAATACTTGTGTAAATGCTGCATTCGTATAATTATAATTACAACCATAACCTCAAGGAGTGAACCTATAATCTTTCAAAAAATAAAAATAAAAATCGTATTTTAAACCTGATCTCAGATGTTGCCGATATAATTTGTCTTACTTTTAAGCAATCTTGATATATTCTCCACTGGGAAAAATGTATGTTACAACAACGTTATCATGCAAAGCCTCCGGTCCTAATCAGACACAAATGAAAACGTAAGATCCCTCCTCTTCGTGAAATTATTTATACATACATACATATATATATATAAGACAACCTCAATCAATCTTTGCTTGTTTTCTATGTACGTACTATAGGAAAACCGGATCACAACTCGACTCCTTTAAACTCATTTCATCGGATCACTTCCTATCCAAAAAAATTATGGGCGACAATACAACGCCTAAAATATTTAACTTTGATCCTCAGCTGCTCAAACGTTCCACACTTAACTTCAATCCTTTTTGAAACTCTACAAATGGATAAGCGATGGGCTGTTCGCTATCTTCGACTTTCCACCTGCAAAAGAAATGAATATAGTTACAGGACGGAAATGAGAAAAAATTGCACCACATGCTAGATTGATTGCGTAATTTAAAGACGGTACGTTTTCAGTCTTATTTCTCACATTTCATTATTTGGAAAAATTCCGTTTTCAATTCTTCTACAAACTTTCATTAGGAAATTGAGACCAGGTGATAGTTACGCACACATTATCTTTTCAAGATGGAGGAAAATAATACCGTAACTTACACTTGATTTTTCTCTCAATATCCTAGGAAGTTGGTAAGAATCTGAAAGTCGGTTGTTTTTTTTAAAAAGTTATGAGACTACTTTTCAAAATCTCGTAAGCAATGAGATTCAAAGTGTGCAAAACCTAAGTTGTAAGATGAAACATGCAATTCTCCCTCAGGTTCATGTATGCATATATAGTTTTATAGCATTATTAATTACTACAACAAGTATACTTTAGGATCTTAGAAGCCATCGTTTTCATTCATCGGATCACGGTTGCATGAATGCACCAGCACTCTGATACAACAATTAATGGAAAATTACCACCCAAATCAAGTCCAGTTAAACCAAACTAATCGCACAAATATCATAAATGTGTCATGTGATTGATCACTTTCTAACCAATCGCTCTGCAAATGTATTATATTTGCGATTTAATTAATTCAGGTTTCACCCAACCTAATCTGAATTAGAATTTTTAACAATTTGTAATTTTTTAGAACACGGGAGTTGTTTGAGGTTATTAGCAATTATAATTGTTAGTACATAAAAACATATTCTATAATAACCGAATTTACCAAAACTATGATGCACAATCAAATCCACACAGCTGATATTACTCTACTTCTTCAATTCGATTCAAATATTAAAGGTTTTTGTCTCAACACCATATATCTTAGTGTTCATAATGATAGCTCAATATGGTTCAAACATGCATATAACTAAAATTTAGAGCTGTCCAAGAGGGAAAAAGCGCAATACCTATAATTTTGTACGAGGTAGTGAAGAAAAAAAGCAACCTCAACCTTTGCCAGTTCGAAACCTGGGCAGCACCTCGACCCTCCACCAAACGGAGTGAACTTCTTGCACGTTTGATCTCCCGACTGTATGTTTTTCATGTATTCAAGAACTTGTAAACCTCGGAACTATGCTAAAATGTGATAAATGCCATTGTATAACTTCCGCATGCAAGTGTTTTGAATGATAACATGCGCCTGCGGTTCATCTATACTTCTAACCTCTGTCCGCTGCGCGTACCTTTAACTTAAACTTGTTGGCCATATATTTACTAACTTTAAGGTATGTCTTAAAAATTTTATGCGCAGAATCAAGAGGTTACTTTCCTAAAGCAGATGTTTATAGACTATTTATGGGAACCAAGGTTATTACAGTAGTTAATCTTGGAGCTGTTTTATTCATTGTTTAGAACTTTTGTGAACAATGTAAATCATCTTGTCTCTCTTTCTATGTTTATACTCTTGATTAGTGCCTGAATTCTTTTATCCAAAAAAAAAAAAAGGAAATCTTCGAATTCTAATAACTAATAAATTGTGGCACATCCTATCTATGTCTATAAATTTTAAAATTATTTCAAAAGAAAATATTTACATGAGTAGTATTATTCATTTTTATTAAATAAAATAACTTGAGTAGATATATAAAGTACTAAGTTTATATCAGTATTTAATTTATTAAAAATTGTTGATAAAAGAATAACAATATAAAGCTGGAGAGATTTAATTTATTAAAAATTGTTGATAAAAGAATAACAATATAAAGCTGGAGAGATTAGAAAATGCATGACGAAAAAAAGCCCTACCAAAACTTAGTTATGCAAACACCAAAATACCCGTTTTCATTTATAAATAATATATATACACACACACACTAGCAACGGCTTCAGCTTACGATTATGTAGACCTAAGCCCACGCAAGATTGACCTACCAATAATTTTATTACAATATGGTTCAAATATTGACGGGAAGTAGTTACCTGCCATCTCCAAGGATTGAACTGGAGGGCATTCGCGTGGAGAGAAGGGTCCAGATGAACGGCGGAGAAAACAGGTAGGACCTTCCAACCTGATGGAATTATATAATCTACAGGCCAAAAAAGTAATATACATATGATGTACTCAGCAATCCAGATAAGAAAAGTGTGACTACTACATGAACAGATCATGCATGTATAATTGCAGAAAAAAAAAACCTTTTCCTGTTGTCAAATACTATATAGTATACACATGTTATGGGCCATTACATTACACACACACACACACACACACACACATATATATATATATATACCTCTAAATTTGACATCTTTGATTGCCTTTCGGTGGACAAATTTAACAACGTTGCCATATCTCAGAGCTTCATTTATGACCTGTGTTAGAAAGGTCCACACTGTGTTAGTACTAATGACCATAATTATTGCAGTTCCACAGTCAAGAAGGGAACATTCTAGTATGAAATGAAATGATGAAGTACGTACATATTAAAAAAATGACTTGAAATTTATGCCAGTTTTTCGTATTTAATCAAATGGAAAATAAAAGGAACAGAATAAACTAATAACACATCTTACACTGTGTGTGAATTCCATAAGTTTGTAATCTTCCCAGTTCAGAAATTCATCATTTTTCTTCGTGCTTCGTATTCTCCGATGCTCAAGCTACATCAGAAATAAAATTACATCTTTCATCAAGGATATATAGAGTTATAGCCTATCGAAAATTACAATTTTAATCATGTAATTATAGGTTGTAACAATTTTGGTCCTATTGAAATCAATTTCGGCTATTTCGTCATGCAAATAGAAAAAAGGTTGGCAATTGACGACCATTCTAGCTAGAAATTCATAAATTAGTCGAAAATCCCCAAATTATAGTGTCACCTTCACAACACATGCATTTTTCCGACAAATTTATGAATTTCTTGGTAGCATCACATCAAATTCCATTGTTTTTAATTGTAGGACCAAATTTCCGAATTTGATTTCGGACTGTAAATAAAAAGTGGAATTAAATGCAAAAGTGGCTGGGAAGAGCCTTACGACTTTTTGACTCAATTTAAGTGTTTCAAAGGCAGAAACTGTAAAACACAAACGCTCGATTTACTGATTAAAAGTAGTAATTAGAATGGAATATTACAAATTTCCTTTTCTATAAAGTAAAGCTACTGTCACTCATCTCAGTTTTACCAAAAACAATTGGCATACTAAACAAGGGTTGACTCCTCATCCGACCCCAATGCTAAAGCTACAAGCTCCTTTTCGGAAATTACGGTGACATTGGTCTGCAGTAAAAGATTTTCGTTGCGGGCAAATTTTAATTCAGATTGAATTTTTGATCGAGTTTGACGTGTGCAATACCTTTGCACCATATAAACGGTTCAAATAATCAATCACATGGCAAACGTATTGCACTTTTTTTTTAATATTTTGGTTCAACCTAACCTAATTTGGATACGAATCTTCCAATTTAAACACATTAATTGAGTTTTGCGTCGAGATCACGATTTCATAGTCATCTTAAAGACAGTCTACTTAGAATGAACAAGCATGATCAATCAAAGAGTGTGTGTCACCTGTAGTTGTTGAGCAGCACTGGGGGACTGATCAAGGAAAAATACCAGCATGGACATAAGAAGGGAAGTGGTCTCATAGCCACCAAGTAGAGAATCCAACACGAAGCTAACTTTTTCATCTTCGGATAAGGTATCAACACACAGCAGGATCTCAAGGAAATCACTACTTTTCTTGCAAGAATTTCCTCTTCTTTCCTCTATGATTGATTTGACAGTTGAAGATATTCTACTCCTAGCCTGTAAAGATATCATGGGACAAAAGCTCATCACATGCCTCCTTTTTTGTGTGTTTTTACAAAAGCAAAAATATATTCCATCCAGGGACTCAAAATTTTGAAAAATTATAAAAAACAAAATTGTTCGCTTATTTTATCAAAAGTTTTTAAAAATACATAATATTATGATTTATAATCCAATAAATGTATTTTGGTCTGTTCATCAAATTGGGTGATATTATACTTTTAATTCCACATAATAAGAGTTCAAAATTGAAAAAAAACTCGGACACATTTAATCATGAACTTTACGAAATTTTCAAAATAGTCCCAGAATTAAAAAGGTCGGCCCTTTTAGTCTCATAAATCCTGTAATGCAGAGGACTAAATGCATTCTCAACTAAGGACCATTTTAAAAACCCTGCAAAATAGAAAACTAAATGTGTCGAACGCTGTCCTATGAGACTACCTACCCTATAAGACGAAAAGCGTCATTTTGCTGTAAAAGTTGGGCTTTGGGACAGTTGTTGGATGGCCATTAAAGTCGACAAACATTAGTAATTTCTCTATATCAAATATAAAGAGAATTAGTCATAATTTACCTTTAATTATAATATTAAACAACAGAAGTATTTATTATTATATTAAATATAAAAGAAGCTCGTCGTAATTTACCCTAATTTAATATTGAACAAGGTCCAAGTCTAGTCATAAATTGCATCTTAACTTTGCCTTTTTCTTTTTTTCTGAAAAAAGAAACTTGGGACAGGATGTGGAGAACCTGAACAGCTCTTGCATATGGAGTGCCTGGAATGTAGATGGGTAGAGAAATCAACCCTCTCATGAAAGTGAGAAAATCTTGAAGAATTTCTTCTGTTCTTGGCTCTTCTGGTGTTAATCCAAGCACCTGCTTCACTATTACATTGAATGTGTACTGTAAACAAACACCAAATTTAAACAAATCCATCAGATTTCTGCACTTGCTACTACACACAACTACTTCAATAAATACAAAAAAGAAAAAAAGAAAAAAAAAAAAAGACAGTAAGCTTCTTTTCTAGAAGTTGGGGCCGATTGATTTCCTTTTGTTCAGAAAGATTTCGGGCCTACAAATGGGGTAAATTGCAATTAACCAAGAATTCAAGAAAAGTACTAAGTACCTTCCGAGCTTCCTCACAGAATATGACCTGGTTTTTGTCTTTCCAGGAATCAAGAATACGGGTTACAGTTCTCTCAATGTCGATCAACAGGTCTGGTTTGGATTTCATGGTGGCGACGAGTGAGAGGGCGACATTCCTCAGCCTCTTGTGGGCTTCACCGACGGCCACCAGCATAGAATTCTTGCCAAGAACTCCATGGATGGGCTTCGGGTAGCTGCACCGGAACAGTCTCTCTTCGTTCTGTAGTATGTAGTAGTTGAGCTCTTGGTCGCATGAAACCACAGTTGGAGAGAAGAACAAATGGGATTTGAACACTTTCCCATACCTATAACATGTCCCAAAAAGATCAAACTCTTTATAATCCTTTACTTCCACACACATCACACACAGACACACACACAAACTAGGTGCGTGATTGCATGAATAACCCGACTCATGATTTCGCACACGTGACACACACAGTAGTGTGTGTGTGTGTGTGTGACAGAAGGAGAGTACATGAATGTATGCATTATAACATAAAGGAATCTTGACCAGAAAACATGACTGATATAACAATTCAACTTTGTGACTGAAGAACTCCTCAAAAAAAGCAAGGGATGGCAGCTTTATGTAAAAACTCATACATATAAAAGGCATCAACATCAACATACGCTCACCTAGAACAATGTTGTTGCAAGAAAACCCCAGTTGAGGTTGAAGTATGAGGCTTTAGAAAAGAAAGGGTTTCTCCAAGAAGAGGCCACCCGAAAGACCCTTTGGGGACAGCACCATTCCTCAGCAACAACAAAGGCAAGAAATGGTACAAAATCAAAAACCCCACAAACCCAACTACAAGGGCAGCAGTCCAAAGCCCTCCAGTTATACCCATCACCAGCAGCATATTTTGAAAGGAAAATTACCTGCAAATATTGCTATTAGAGCAGCTTTTTGAGGGTGGCAAGAAATTTTGGCTAGCCTTGAATGCCTATATATAGAAGGTAGGAGGCCGGGAGAGGGCATATGCAAGAGAGAAAAAACAGGGTTTTTTACAGGCTATTACAGTCGGTGAAATTAGCCTTATCAGTGACATGGGAAATGAAATCAACCTAGTCTAGGATCTCGACAGTATCTACAGTTGATAGGGCAGCAGGGGAGTTAAAAGAAGTCTTTATTCTTTTTCTTTTTTTTAATTAATATTGACTTGAATTAATTAATGGGGTTTAGGACAACACAGGCAGTACTAGATATTAATCACATGAATTCGGGTTTTTTAAGGGCTTTCGGTCAGAGGTTGAGTACTTGTGAAATATGGAATTGTTTATAAAAAAGTTGTTCAGTTTTGTTATGATTATAGCAATTTAAATTATTTCCTTTTAATATTTCTTTTTTTCTTTTTTCTGTTTGGTGAATAGCTTTTTGTATTAGTATATGTTGTGGTTTAGTGGTACTAATTTAGTCTGCGATAAGTGATGCAATAAAGTTCTGGCTGCAATTGTTGAATATATATATATATATATGTATATAGTGTGTGTGTGTGTGTGTGAGAGAGAGAGAGAGAGAGGGTTGTTTGTTGAACATCTTTTTGCCTTTGATGACTTCTGCGGTGAGATGATTTTGTCTTGAAGAGTGAGATTTAATTAATACTATGATAAATGAACGGGTGCTATACTTTATATTATTTACTAGTTTCTGATTTTGATAAAAATGAACACAAGAAGCATAGACAGATGATAATAATTGATTTCTTACCATACGTACGATAAAGTTCATTATAAGGTAATGAAAGTACTTAGTATTTTGTTTCAAATGTGTCGAACTTATTCCGAGTTAATTCAGATTAATTAATGGATAGTTTATATGTTGATTCACTTATTTTATCATTACATGTTACTTACTCTACAATACTTAGAGTAATCGAATTTTCTTCTCAAGTGCGCATGATCCATAGCGGATTAAAATGAAGGATATAGGATGATCAAAACTAGACTAATTAATTTGAATAATTAGTGTTTATTGTATGTGACGTGCTATTTAATTATTGTCTCATTTTATAGTATTTATCTGCTTTAACTTGATATAAATTTTATATTTTATTTTAGAAGGTACTTCATTATAGAGATGGAGTCTTGAACTTATAAGCCGTTCAAGCTCTTTATTTACAATTGATGTAAGATGTATTCCTACATTAATGTATGGCTGTGCAGTTTTGATGTTTGAATGCTTGTTATCCTCGTGATTAAGGAGTCCATTTTTCTATTAATTGCCACTGGGTAGGTTGGTATTATGCATGGTTAATTACGACATGTTCCAACGATTATTTTTTTAATTAAAAAAAATTAGGATCAATTATATTTCTATCCCTTTAAAATATGAAACTAAACTTTTCACAAAAAAAAAAAATTAGAATTATACTTAAATCATTTGAAAATTCTCTATTTACAACCGACTCCCGTCCATTAGGTTTTGGACCGAAAATACAGACGTCGGCAAAAAAACAATTATACAAATTTTTAATTTTGACTCCCGCTTAACATTCTCATGTATATTTCTTTGTACTTTTAAAACGTTTTTGAAAAAAGTATAATTTCGGATTTCACAAGAGTTTAAGTGTGACTAAACGAAAAAAATCATATGTACATATGAATATGGCTAGATCCAAAGTGTAACTCTAAATCTTCTCTGCTTCAGTTTGACAGCTTTTAAATTAAACCCAGAATCATTAAGTTGAAAAATGAACTTATTAAGTTATGATAGGTACAGGTAAATGCAATCCTCAAAAGCCTGACCCTGCAAAATTCATGAACAAGCTGATAACCGATCAAACTCCAACACTCCTGATGCTCGAATAAGTGCAAGTGCTTTTGAGGAATTTCTTTAAAGCTGAAAGATACGTAGACAAGTAAAAAGTTTCTTACATGTTACTCCTCGTCTCCTGTCTCACATATCGAGTGTTTTGCTCATTTAATTTGGGAGATAATTATATTCCTTATTGTTAAAGACGAAGTGGAGGCATAGTCAACTCTGAACTATGATGTTTGGATAAGAATATAATACGATACCAACAAATTAAATAACATATAATTTATAGAAATTTTAGGATTTCATGACACGTCTAATATATAAAGGGTAAATTGCAATCTGTCTATCTATGTTATGGAAAACAGACAAATAAGTTTTTTATAAAAAAATAAAATAATAATTTATCTTCCTCTACTTTTCAAAATGTAGCAATTTATCCCTCTATGTTTTAAAACATGAAGAAATGTACCTAAATTGCTATTTATTTTTCATAGGCGGGTAATTTATTCATTTTCAATATTACAGGAGGGTAAATTGCTATTCACCAAATATATAAATATTATATACAACATTACAAAATAATAATGTAAATGTGACGAGTATTTACGATGAAAATTCAGGAAAATCCTCCCAAATTAGACATATTCCTTTTATGTCAGCATTTTATGTGGATGCCACGTATCTAACTTGAGCCTAATTGGAAGTCAGAACCCTATGCCCCAATTTGTTCGGCTAAAATTTGGTAATTTCTGGTTGGGAAGACTAAACTTGCTACTAAATTGAAATTTACAGGACTAAAATTGTCAGTCCAATACTTATGGGACTAATTTTGCCACCCCTATAGATACAGGACTAATTTTGCAATTTTGCTATTTTATAATATTTATCTATACTAATATAAAAGAAAAAGGCCCTTAACACTCATAAATTTTAATTAATGACACCGCAATATCAATTTTTAAATATAACATTTATACTCCTTATTAGATAATTCTAAAAATTAATTATAGTTAATATTTTTTTTACAAAAGTGACCCTATATCATTTGAACACCACTTCTTTTATTGTCATGATAATACCTTAATTAAGTTGGTTTTCTTTTGTTTCGTTCTTTCTTTCTTTCTTTCTTTCTTTTTTTTTTTTTTTTTTGAAATGTGATTTATTGGTTTTTATATTTTATTTATATTTATAATATATTTTAAAACATGAAATATTATTGATTATATACATGCAGAAATGGCATGCCACAATGGTTAGTTAAGAAAAAAAATAGGAAATTATCTGTATCTGCTCAGACCAAAAATCTTGTTGATCTTGTGGGACTTGCTTGTATTTGGCCCACGATTGGGGAAAGTGGCCTTGGAGCATGTTCAAGATTGCACTGTGGAAGTCTCATTCCAACATGCAGAAATAATTCACGGTATAAATTAATATACAAGAAAAGAATAAACAACTAGAACGAAAAAGTTTCAAGTGATTTACTTACAGGGCGTCTAAGAAGTTGATGTATCCATACGCAACTGTTGGTGGCGGTGGTGCAACTGAAGATGGGCTGAGGGATAGGGCGAATGATGGCCCAGCCTAAGATGTGTTGGGCGTCGTGCCCGATGGGGACAATCTTCTCAGGTTAATTGATGGACTTTGACACGTAAAAGCACTACCTGGAGCAGGCTCAGGTGATAGGAAGGGCCATGCTGATGTTTCTGCAGCATCATAAGCATCAGCTGCAGGTGGTGGAACAACCTATTCATGACCGCATCCACGTCCCTAAGCATCAGGAGTCAACAGCAAGTACCTAAAAATGACATATGAGACTCCTTGCACCGGGGGTGTCGGGTCTTGGTCAATTTGTACCTCAAGTCACCGCAAAACTTACAATACTCTAGCTAATTGTCGTCCTTTCAGTATAGCATGTAACTATTTTTCAACACATCAAACTTTTCTACTGGTAAACCCTGTTCCTTTATCATCTTCTTCATGCTCTAGTAATAAGAGAGAAATGTGTGATCAGAAGTGGGAGGGGGGTTGGGTAATAGGTAACTAGTATATTAGAATACTTGATTATAGTATTTCTCAGACATGTTGTGGTCGATCTTGATGTTCACCATCTTAGCAACCGTCGACAATTGGCATTCGTTAAAGCAACTATATAACGACTGTTTGACAGCATGCACTACAACAAGAAATCAATCTGATAGTTTAGATACATTATTGCTTTATGCAATCTGATAGTTTAGATACATTATAGCTTTATGCTCCCCTGCAGTAGCACAAACTAGGACTGGCCGCACAAGCATTAATAGGATATGAGCTCGGACCACTGCCAGGCGCACTCCCAAAGTACGACAAAATATATTCTGGACCAGCTACATAAAAAAATCATCCTATGATCCCAATTTATTTGTTGATAAATCATCCGGAGTGTGTAGTTGTCTCGTGTGCAGCTGAGGTTTCCTCATGAATCGAGGTGGTCAAATATGTCTCACAGTACTCCGATACCCTTGCCTCGTCATGTGAAATTCAATGATAATATTCCGCCATAAACACTTTCATACATAAGTTGTGCCTTATTTGTTGTTTTAAACTTTTCATTCTTGTACTTTCAGCACATGCACCTGATTTTCTCGTCGTTCATATATACACGCTGACACTTGGCCTATTCTTTGAAAGCATGAATACCATCGTCAAACTCCTGCCTAATCCCTACATTTCTTGATAGAGTCTTCTTATACATCCACCTTTATTACTTGCACGTCATGTACCTATATATATATTTTGAACTATAGTGAATTAATTATCACTAATAATAGTAATATTTAAATGTATAAATTGAAAATAATAGTTAAATTGATAATAAATTACATTTTTTGTTCCTATACTTAGAGCCAACTCGATTTTGGTCTCTAAACAATTTGGGTCACTAATCTTTCTAAATATTACGATTTCGGTCCAACTATTAAAATTGAAGTTAAAGTTAATGGAGTTGAAAACACAATGTTGGAGCACACGAGTAGGCCATGTTCTCCATAACGCGGCCAGGTCTTGTTCTCCGTAACACGACCATGTTGCGCAACAAGGAAAAATGAATTAGAGAAAGTAATAAAATAAATATAGAACATAAGACAAAGTAATAAAAGTAAAAATGAAAGACTAGAAAAAAATAAAAAAAGGAAATAAAAGATCAGAAAAGCTAATAAAAATATAGATAAAAGATTAGAGAAAGTAATAAAAATGAAAATAAAAGAGTAGAAAATTTTTATTTTTATTTTTATTACTTTACTTTATAATCTTTTATTTATATTACTTTCTCTAACCTTTTATTCCTTTCTTTTTTTTTTTTTTACTTTTTCTATATATTTCTATTTTCTTGTTGTGCTACACGACCAGGCCGTGCTTCGCAACATGGATGTGTTACCCTGTGTATCCAATATGTTCGTGTTCCCAGCTCCATTAACTTTAATTCTAATTTAATGGTTGGACTAATTATAATATATTAAAACAATTGGGGATAAAAAATCGTGTCTCAAAATGTTTAGGGATCAAAAGCGTACTTTACCCTTAAACTACAATAAAAAAAAAAAAAAGTTTCATACTTGTTACTTGATTAATCACAATCATCTCTTCCAAACTAATTTTAGAGATCAATGGAACGTGATGATGGTAATATTTATAATATACTAAAAAATGAGAGAGAAAGAGAGAGTGAGTGATGTAGTAATTCAACACAATGAATATAAATGAGATGAAAGCTATATATATATATATGTGTATATATATATATATATATAAATATGTAATAGGTTTTGCGACAGAAAATACTAGCCATTAAAAAATACTTGTTATCCAAATTCCGAAGGCCTGTGCAACACAATTTGCGATAGGCAAGTAGTCATTTGGAAATAACCATATCTTTCCAAGGGTTAGGTGAATGTGTGACGGTCTTTGAAAGAAGTTGAAAATTGCCCGTCTCAGTGAAAGTATTAATGACGGCTGTTTTTCTGTTAAATTTTTTACTGAAAAATGGTCACATGGATGTGGCGCACACGTGCAAGAATCTTTCTTATTTTTAAAAAATTATTAATGAATTTATTAAATTTTAGGATAAATTATAATAAGCTTCCATAAAATTTGACATAATTTCAAATACCACTCGTTGTTTGAAAAACTATCAATACTTCTTAATTTTAACACCGGGAAACAAAAAGTTTTCGTCCTATAACTTTGGTTTGAACTCATTTTGGTCTTTTATCTTTGATAATATTAGATTTACTCCTTTATCTATCAATTTTACGTAGATTTGATCCTTTTGCCTAATTTATGACTTTTTTGTCCTTTTGATGATAAAGACTAATAGTCCATCCTAATACTCTAAATATAATATAAACAAATATTTTTTCAGTAAACCTAAACTCTTATATCATTCTAGACGAGCATTAGCTACGAGATGCAAAATGAATGGATACATGAACTAAAATTGCTCTTGAAAAATTATGTAGGGTTAAAATTATCCAAAATTGGGTCGAAAGACTAAAATTAACAACAAACAAATTTAAAAAACTAAACAAATAATTTTCCCTTTTAACATCCCTTTAACAATTAGTACATTTTGTATATATGATGATATTAATAATATATAATTAAGTGAGTAAAGTAAATGGCATATTGCTTAGAAAGGAGGGTAGTGGGATTGAGTTTGAGGATGTCGAGGCAAGCATGCATGCACATGGAGACATGCAGGCATTTTAGGTGGTCAGATTTAGTCACTATGTAATGAGTAGCATTCATGAATAATCCACTTAATTAACTCAGCTATCATTAATGTCTCCATTGGTAATCAAATAATTATAGCACATTATGCGCCCTAACTGCGGGTATTAATGCATAATTATTACTTTGTTGATTGCTTGTTTCCCCACTGTAAGCCCAGACACTACTTATGCATGTCTTTGTCATTTTGTTTGTTTATGTTTTCTTAATGAAGTTGTAAAATCCGTAGATGCTTTCTCAAGTTTGTGGAGCATGAATGTTGAAATATGTGATGTTGGTCGGTTGAACTGCAACTCTATAGAAGCTAAGTAACAATTTAGGCGAAACTATAATTTTGATACTATGATTTTATTGGGGGATAAGTTCATGAAAATGTACTAAAATTGTACAAAATTGTAAATATGATGGCTTGAAATTTCGACATTGATATTTGCATACTTTCGCAATAAATACATTTAATTATGAAAGTATTACATTTACACACCTTAGGTTATATAATTAATAGTATCAAATATATATACTCTAACATATAGAAGAGCATATATTGTGCCAAAAGAATTGCAAAATTATTGTCCCAGATAAAATTGAATTTGCATAATATTCTTATGATTACATGATTAGCATTTTTCAAATCGAAAAATGTTGAAAATGGTATCTGTTTTTGATATGTTATAAAATAGAGAGTCATAATGTAATTATTCAGAATACAAGTACTAAACAACTCAATCAACGAGAGTAACGTCAAGGTTAGTAACGACAAAGCAGCCTAGTGGTGGGGAAGGAAGGAATGGAATCTCAGGGATGCAACAAACAGTACTATAAAAAAAAAATTGGGACTGGAAATCAATGGAGATCTTGATTGGGTAGCAACTGGTCAAACTTTAGAAGACCATAAATCTAGTTTTGGTCCAATTAAATAGGACTATTATTATTTTTCGTCCCAAATTTTACGCTTTTGGTTTCAAAATCCTAAATTTTTTAAGAGTTCTGGTCTTGTTCCGTTAATTTTTGACGAAAAAGGCACGTACTTAGACACGTGCCGTTAGTCAAAGCTCAGGGTGCGGAAAAAAATGCAGCTTCTTGGAGGAAAAAAATGGCGCCAAGTCTCCTTCTAGCCTATTTATATATAATAAAACTATTGTGTAATAAATCATGTACCAGTCATTTTTTTCTAAAAAAAATTCATCCATTTTGGCAGAAGTGAAGGAATCAAAACAAAAGCCCCAACTAAAATGAACATGTGAGACGCACATGATTTATTCTAACTATTTTTATAAAATTTGGCATCGAAAGGACCAAAATTAAGAAATATAAAAAAATTACAGGATTCTTTTATAATTCTAAAAAGATAAAGGATAAAAATATTAAAATACTAAAATTACAGTACAAAAAATGTATTTAAGCCGAACTTTCCAAGTGATAAGCTTTGAAGTAGAAAGAAAAAGACAGTAACTCTATCATCTAAATCTTTCCGATACACTACAGGATAAATGACTTATTAGCCATGGAAAAAATTTAATGCTAAAATCAGCGTTGAGCTAATTAGCAAATAAGAATTTTGTTGTTGATCTAAATTATTTAATATATATTTTAAACAATCCATTGCTAAATTTATTAGCAAATAAACTTTTGTTGCTAAATTCATTAGTTAATAAATTTCTTGAATTAAATAGTTTAGATTAGCAATGAGAATTTTTTACTTGTTAAGCTTGATGTTAATTTTTTTTCGTTGATATTAACCAATTTTCTTATAGTGATATCGTATCTTTATAACAAGGCTAAAAGCATTTAATTTACCCCCCTGTATTTTGTTGAAATAGTTAACTCCCCTCCCCCCTATGTTTTCAAAATAGCTAAAACCCCCTATATTTTGTAAATTTTTCGAATCATCGCAATATGTAGTTATAACTTATAATTAGTTAATACTGGATTTTGTGGATCTTCAAAATTATTAAAAATGAAGGATGCAGTGGAGGGGTTGATTTACATGTTAAATGTATAATATTTTCTCTGGTGAGGTTTGTATTTAATTTTTAAATACAAATATATTTTATTTTAACCATTTAATATTTTGTACGTAATATTTTTCTACATCATTGAAATAATTAGAAATTTTAAAATTTTTAAATAATATATCAACTCTACGCGGTTAATTCAAATATTACAAAAATAATAATGTATTTAAATTTATCACCTCGAATAACGGCAAACAAAAATATTGTTAATCATTACTAGAGTGTATTTATATAAATTATATTTGTTCTTTTTCGTACATATATAATTAGAAAATACTATTTATTTTAATCCACTCACAACTAAATAAATTATATACGTACTCATACATATATATATATATATAAATATATATAAAAGAGACATGATTTGATAATGAACAGTACTTTTTATCTCCCACTAAACAACATCAAACATAATTTACTTATTTTATATTATCTCTAAAAATAAATCCAAACATACACACTGATTCTAACACATACTTATTTATCTTTATTTTTCTCTCTCTATCTCCATTGAACACACCAAAATAAGTTAAAAATGAAACCAAACATAGTGGTGAATTTTTTGGTTCTCGGGTCAAACAATCACTATCTCTTAGACTCATCACTATATCCAACAAGGATAAGTTTCTTAACTTTTTTATCAAACTTTTTCTTTGTTGAGATGGAATATTTGAATAAGTAATGCAGCCAAAAACTTTAAAATGAGTTACTTGAGGTTTTTTTTTTGTCATGCTTCATATGGAGTCTTATTTGAAACTGTCTTTGTTGGTGATCGATTCAAAATATATACCGGTGTATTTGCTGCTTCTACCAAAAAAGAATTGAGGAGTCCCTTGCCTGCCATCATGCTTCGAGCCATTTCCACAATAGTGCGATTTTTGCGCTCGGTGGCACCATTTTGTTGCGAGTTGTATCTAACCATCAATTGTCTCTGGATTCCTTTCTATTTGCAATAATCCATGAATGCCTTCTTAATAAATTCTCCTCCGCCATCAGTGCGGAAAAATTTTAGTTTTCTTCCTAATTGATTTTTCACAAGAATTTTGAACTTCAAAAATTTAGAAAATGCTTCAAACTTCTGATTCAAAATGTACACCCCCACATCATCCTAGTGTAATTATCAACAAATAGAAAAAAAATACCTGTAAGCATTGAGAGATTGAGTTTGTGTTGGTACGCAAATGTCTGCATGCACCATCTCAAGAGGGACTTTGGCTCTATAGAATATCTTCGGAAATGGTAGGCGACGCATTTTGCCGAAAATGTGTCCTTCACACGGCCTATCTTGATCTGGAAAATTTGGAAGTCCAAATATCATGTTTTCTCTCTTCAACAAACTCAAACCTTTGTAGCTCAAGTGTCCGTATCTCACCTGCCAAAGATTATGATCTCCATCCATAGTATTCTGTAGAGCAACTTTTTAAGATCGTGGTAGATTGAGAGGGAAAACTTTGTTCTGACTCATCTTTACTTTTGCAATAATATGTTTCCTTTGTTTATAGATAATGATGCAAAGATCGTTATCGAACTCCACCTTATAATTTTTCTTCAACAGTTGCCCCACAGTCAATAAATCTTAAGTCAATTCTAGTACATAAAAAATATTTTGATGATATTGGTCTTACCTCCTTTTGTTTGGACAACAATAGCTCCTTTTCCATTATCTTGAGAGATTTGCTATCTGCAATTTTCACTTTTGATGATAAGATTCATCGAGATCTACAAACATATCTTTATTTTCGGACATGTGATTGCTGCATCCGCTGTCCACATACCAAATATTCTCAAATTGTCTCCCACGACTTCTTCCTCGTGATTGTGCTGACATATTTTTTTCATCCTAAAAGTCGTTGTCCTGTTTTTTCTGTTCTTGCGAAATATTTATTTTTTCTTGAAAAGCTTGCTCCTAAAATTTAATCCATACAACACGTAATTTTCCACTTGATTCTAAAATTTCGAACAACAAGATTCACAATCCAAAGTAAAAAAACTACTGAAATATATTATCACCAATACATTTTCAAGGATCAAAATGTCGAATACCTATATTTACAGACCAAAATTGTAACTAAATCTACAATTTTCATTATTTAAAGGAGGACTTACTTTTACCAAAACCTCACTCATAGAACATAGGCACATATTTAAATACATATTAGAGTGAGCATGCATGAGCAACCCTCATGAACAGCAACATATCTTTTGTCCATTCTTGTCATTAGTAGACACTGATTGATTACCTTCCTCCAGTGGGCACAATTAGTCGGGCCGTGGCTGCTGATCACTGCAGCTTTCTTTGACTGTCCAAGTGTTGGAGAAACTTTTCAAACGCACTGTCTACGCTCACGCTAGCAAGTACATATTTTTTTAATATAATTAATAAGGTTTGACAAATTATGTCCAAGACATAGGAAGATTATTGTAATTATAATTTTGTTTATAGTGATTCTGACTCAAGCATCTCCAAATGGATTAATTTGTATCTTATTTGCATGAAAAAAATTAATAGGCAAAAATCTTCTTAAATAATAATAAAAAAATGTACCACCCTTCTTTACCCTTGTCTAAGACTGACTACACCTAAATCTTGTCTAAAAATATAAAATTATATTTTTTTTCTTATTTTTTAAAAATTACACTTACACCTTGTTGAAAAATTTTTCTTTACAACTATGCCCCTTCTTTTAGAGTTTGAACGAAAATGTCGACCTTAGCAAAAGAGAATAATAAACTTTTTATTTCACCCATTATTGTGCATTCTGTATAAATTATTACCAATGACTATGTTGTATCCAATGGTAATAATTCAAAAATAATATTTTATTACAATTACACCATTTTAACTTTAACCATTACGAGTATAAAAATATTATTAGAGTATCTTGTCAATAAATTATATGAAATGTTGAATAAAGGGTAACATTGAAAATTTATTTAATTTTTTTGTCGAAAACAATATTTTTGGTTCAAATCCCAACGAAATGATATAATTGTAAATAAAAAATTCTCAAAGAAAGTGCAAGTATAATTTAAAATTTTTAAAACAGATCTAAACATAATTAAGTAACCCTTTCTCTTTTTTTGAAAAAAAAAACACTAACTACATCTGCGGTCGCGTTTTCGTTATCTTTTTAAGAGCAAGATCACATTGCCTTTTTACTTATTTAAGAGGATTCTAAATTAATACAAAACGGTTTCTGCCTGCATGTAAATTGACAAGAAACTGAGGTCATCATCTCTTTGTGTTTATGGCTGATGATGCACCCACAGAAGAGCAGATTTTGAGGGATATGTTGGAGGGCTGCTTGCTGCTAACGACAGTGGCGGGCGGGCTGTTCTTTCCTTCTGTATTTATGATTGCAGAGTAGTACTCTTCCTGATTTGTTTAAAGACAACGCCGTCTACGTCATAACTAATTGGATTTTGGGTTGGGTGTAAAGGTAGAAGAAACGGAAGCAACATATAGTCAAAGCACTTCTTCTTTTGCACTATATTCTTTCTTTCTTAGGTTCCTCACACAACATTATTAGTTACAACCTTCGAGGGACAACTTTTCTTTTTTTAATAAATTATAGTTTAATTACGTAAACTTCCTTATTTTTCGTAAAATTACAAATATGCTTCTAAAATTGTAATGATAAATTATATCGATAATATTTCAAAGACAAAAACTCTTGAGTACATTCGCTGAGGTAAACTACAGCGACACGCCCTGAATGGGTGTGTTTTTTGTTTTATAAAAGAACCAATTTTTATATAATTAGACCTTTTTACGAGATTTATTTTAGAAATACAATCTTTTGAGGGGGTAAAATGTAATTTGCACCTAGATAAAGGTGGCCCTTCAAGATCCATGTAGTAGTATATTTTTTTATTATAGTTCAACAATAATTGTTTAATTTTAATAATAATTTTAATAAATTTTATTCATAGAAAAGAAGAGCATAAAGTTTGTGGACACCACCAAAAAGAGAAATTAGCAACAAATAAATAAGTGACAATTTGAATATTGTTATTGATTATATATATATTAAGTGCCAGGAATTTTAATTTTATTGCAATAATGAATTTTGAAATTTGAATAGTGATCAGAATTAGTAAAAACGAGTTGTCATTAGAAATAAGAATTAATTATATTTAGACCCCATCTAAAAATACAAAATTATACTTTCACCTCCTTTGAAAATTAGACTCAGAACGGACCTCAAATTTGCTTCATTAGGAATGGGTTTTGAAATTATAATTGGGTTACATAATGTTTCTCGTCATTATATAATTATTAATGACAAAAACTATATATACAATTGTTAGTACAAATAATTAATGACACGTCTACAACAATAATATAAATAATTATTGTCATTACACATGTATCGCTAATTATTTTTAGGTTAATTACACTTAGATCCTTTTTAAAAATACAAAAATACACTTTTCCCAAAAAAAAATTGAATTACACTTTCACTTCTTCTGAAAATTCTTCCTTTACACTTGACATCCTTTCATTTGGGTTTGGACGAAAAATGCTAATGTTGACAAAATAAATTACATAATCTTTTTATTTTGTCTCTCATTTAATGTTTCTATGTATATTCTTTTACTTATAAATGAATAAATATAATATATTTATATTGAGTACGATTGACATCTTTACATTTTTTCCTTTATAAGTACAAAATTGTTATATTGGAGTGTTATTAAGGGTTAAAATTTAAAATTTATATAATTTTTTGGTAATATCGGCATTTTCCGTTCTAACCCTAACCAAATTGGGTTAGGTGTGAACAATGAATTTTTTAAGAGAGTGTAAGTGCAATTTTAGAATTTTCTGAAAAAGTGTATTTTTACATTTTTAAAGGGGTCTAATTGTAACTAATCTTAAAAATAATTAGAATACATGTGTAATAACAATAATATTATTTGTGTTGTCACTGTAAATTTGTCACTAATTTTTTACATTGATAATTTTATATCACTAATAATTATATAAAGACGAGAAACATCTTGAAACCTAATTAAAATTTCAAAATCCGTTCCTAATGAGACGAATCCAAGGTCCATTCTGAGTCTAATGTGGAATCATTGCCATACCTACCAACGAAAGAAATTGCCAGTAGAAAAGTGTTAATCTTGTCTTGTTGGAGATTTACTTTGGACTATACAACTTTTTTCAAGGGTCAACTGCAAATTGGACTTCAATATCCATAATTCCATATCTCATTATCTTTAAGATTTTTTTTTAATTGAAATTGAATTGCCATTTCTACTTTATAACAATACTACTTCAGAAAATTACTACATATATAAATAGTTTTATTTAAATTGGCATTGATAATAATAAAAAGAAAGTATATAGATTGATACTTTAATGACAACAAAAATATTGGCATAGAACCATTAAGGTCAGTTTTCTTTATTTATTCATTATAAAAAATGACGGAATTTGTAATGATATTTTTGGAATGGCCATATGACCGTTCTAATACACAGGCCTTTATAACAACTTTGTAATGAATTGGACGTACTGACATCATTGAAAGAATAATTAAAAAAAAAATTATAACGATAAAAACTGTTACAACATCCATTACGAAATTGATGTGTGCCTAAAACCGTTATAATTTTTTAGGCCGTTATTATTTCGCTATGATTTTTGTAACGGCTATCTATTTTTGTAATGGTTTATTTTTTAGATATCAAGCAGTTACAACAATACTGGCAAATATCATTTCAAAGTACACGAAAAGACGATGTTACAAGATCCGTTATATTAGGGACGATTTTTTTTAGGTAGTTACAAAAAACGGCTATATTTTCTAACAGCTACTTTTCAAGGGCTATCTTTTGGAGTTTCAAAGGCAAGCCATTACAAAAAAAAAACTTATATATATTCATTTCATTTGTTATAAAAATTCTTACACTCACCACAAACACTCTCAACACTCTATTTTCGTGCATATATATTTGATTAGTTTGTAGATTATTATTCGAATTTTGGAGAATCAACTAGTGTTGATCTTCACTTGAGTTGGTTGACCAGATAACATAGACTAATTTAATACTTTATTGTGTTTAATTAAATTAATTATAGTATATTTACTTATTTTAGTTTTATGATTTTTTGTTAATCTTATATCATGTTAATTATATGTATTATTAGTGTATGTAGTACTGTAATATTTATAAATATATAGGTCGTCGAATTATGGGTTGTCAGTGTTATGGGTTGTCAGATTGGTATAGATGACATACGGGCATTCTATTTGTAGCACGGTAGGAAGGCATGTTACTTTAACTGCCATAAACAGTTTCTCCCTAACCACCATCCCTACCGATGGAACAAGAAGTCTTCACAAGAATCGTGCGAACATAAAGCTGCACGTCCGAGGCTGACAGGAGATCAGATCTTGGATTGGGTTGTAGACATTAATCCTAATGTTGACACTCCTTTCCGACTATGGTAGCGATCACAAGTGGATGAAGAAAAATATTTTTTGGGATCTTCCATACTGATCTATGCACACTCAGACCAATTCGCACATTTACGTGTGGGATCAAAATTGAAAACAGGTCCACTTATGGGACCAAAAATATAATTTACCCTTATTTTGATTGTATTGACTAACGGAGAGAGCAGCTGTCGTTATCAATTGGACGTAAATCCCTCAATCGTCCTCAAATTGAAAAAAAAAAATACATATGGAACTCAATGTACGAATTGACTTGAGTGTGGACCAAAATTAAAATTAGGTCCACTTATTGGCCCAAAAGTATAATTTACCCTAATTATAGCAAAGGATATCTCATTCTAATGTTAATTTCAAATATCAAGAACTTAAAATTCTTATCCCTTTATCCCTAAAAATTTTTAAAGCCCCCCGCCCCCCGCCCTCCAATAAAATAAATTTTGTATCACATTAATCGGAAAAGCAAATTCATGTTTGGACATTCATAACTACATTATTATCATTTTTGCAAAGGATTTAAGGTAATATCCCCTATGTTATTTTAAAGGAGCAAAGCGATTTATCTTTATATCATTTTTTAAAAGAGCAATTTACCTCTTCATTTGATAGAGTAAGATGTTTCATTTTAAAACTAGAGAAAATGCAAGCAATTCCTATAATATTATAAATGATCAAATTATTCATTTTTAAAAAATAATACTTTTTTATATTTTTAAAATTATAATAATTTAATTCTCTATATTTTTTAAAATTGATGGTCGTGGAGGGTATAAATGAGCACGATTTCACTGAGGAAAGTTCAGAAATAGCGTGGAGCGGTGTCCTCTCGACGGGCCTCATACGATGCCAAAAAATGCCATGCATGCAAACGCAAACACAGGCCTCGAGACAGCACGAGGTCGTGTCAGTTGGACCAATCTTATGTTTTCTTCTTCCCACCTTTGACTAGTATTTTTTTGGTACTATTTCCCTCTTCTTTCTTTTATTCTTTTTTCCCTTTTCTTTTTTAACTAAAAATGATGGCACGACATTCTCACCTATACAATTTTATTAGATGCAATGCGAAAAATTATTTATATTTTTTAAATAAATAAAAAATTTCAATACATATCGACAACAATTCAAAAAAAATAAGTTTAAAAAATGAAAGATGGTGGAATTTTACTGTAAAATGAATTTTTTTCATAAATTAAATCCTTATTTTGGCAAATTTATCTAATTTGTAGTTGTACTTGCTTCTCGCTCAATTTATCTTTCACTTACTAAATACAAAAAAATATTAGAAATACACTAACATAATATATTTACATTTTTTATATAGTGTGTGTCAATGAGAATTCAAAGCGTTTTGTTTCTTCGAACTCTAATACATATTAAACGGCAATCTCTACTAAAAGTTTAGACTATTAAAAATAACCATCATTTAATATTTGGATAACTACACCTTCCTCTTTAGAGTTTGGTGTAACTAAATATAGATCTTATATGGTTTCAAAAATTACATTTAGTTCTTCTGGTCTTTGTTTTAATCTAACAAATGGATCCATTTTTTAGTCAAAACTTATCAAATTTGCTAATATTGGCAAAAAAAAATTGAATGAAAATCATTATTTACCCCCAACTGATTTAATACTAATATCTTATTACAAGTCAAATAATATTTTTTTAGACCAAACTACCCTTATACATTCACATGCTAATGCATGCGAAGAGGTATATTTTCACCCTTGTAAGAATAGTTTGGGTATAAAATGATTTCTTTAACCTGCAATAAGTCAGTACTAAAAATCAACAAATTCGACAAATTTTGACTAGCGGAAGATTATTTGTTAGGTGAAAATAAACGTCCAGGGTATTATTGTAATTTTTCAAACTCAGGGAGTTCATGTATAATTACACCAAATCTTAGTCATAGACAGTGTAATTCTTCCTTTAATATTAGTATCTTAACACACCATAAAAAAATATAACAATTAACCATACATGGCTCATGACCATGGTTAACAATTAGCAATAACAAATAGTTAATAATCACGGCACGCAACGATTGTTGATCATGCTTTTTGCAAAGGTGGTTAAAAGCCATTACAAATAGTTTAGTCGGAAAAAAATTATTTGACCTATAATAAGTCAGTAATAAGTTAATCGAAAGTAAATATCAATTTTTTATTTAATTTCTTTGTTAACATCAACAAATTCAAAAAATTTTAATTAACAGATGGTCTATTTATTAAATAAATATATTAGAGGTATTAAATATAATATTTTAAATTATAAAAAATTTACATATAATCACGTAAAACTTCAACGTAGAGAATGTAATTATTTTTTTAAATAATATATTCAAAAAGATGTGGGGCCACTCAAGAAATACAAAATGAAATAAATTAATAGCAGTACACGTGTGCGTAGCAGCTTTGCAGCTAAGGAATAAATTAAATTTATGACAAAAAGTGGTCGGTAACATCAGTAGGAGGGGACAGTGTAGACCGTAGACTGTATCTTGACTCTGCATCTAAATGTAAATGGTGCGCTCTTCAAGGTTTCGAAGGGATCGCACTACAGTTCCGCACTATTCCTTACCCATTTTATTTAAGGAATCTTTTATTTTTATTTATTTATTAAATTATTTTAAAAAGAATTCAAGTAATTTATATTTTTTAGGGTATTTGAAAATTTATAAAAATATCATTAACTATCTTATTATTTTTTAAAATGCATAGAAATTCATAAAAAATTGTAAGTTCTTTTTTTGGATAATAATTTAATTTTCTAATAAGCTACTTCGGTTCTAGTTATAAAAAAATTATTAATAACATTTTATAAGCTCTCTGAACTGAGCTTTTTATTCAGATACTTCAAAATATATTTGAAAATATATAAGAATTAAAATTGTATAAACTTATATATATATTTTTAAATAAATTTGGCCTCACATCCTCTTAGTTAGTTTTAATTGTTTAACTCTTAGTGTATTTAAGTGTGATTCAAACTTTTAATGAGTTGCTAATTAGGTCTTAATCTAATAGTTAAGATTGAGATATTATAATTGAGTTCGAGGCCATGAGTTCGAATCTCACTAAATGTGTAGTTGTTTGTCACAATTTATATAAATTTATTATAATTTACTTTATATTTTTTTATTATATTAATATATTAATCAAATTAATGTATTATTCAATTGGCTGCCCAGTTTATCAAAATATATATATAATTATTATTTTTATTAAGAAAAGAAAGAAAGTATGTATATAACCCACTCAGGATGGTTACGTTTGCCATTAATAATTGTTCAGTACTGTTGAGCTAGACTTGGGGGATTTGAGCAAGAATCATGGGAAGGGGCTTAATTGGGGATAAATGTATGTTTAGTGCTTAAATATGGTCATTAATGTGATTTTGGTTCTCAAACTATTTAAAATTATACTTTTGATTTTCAAACAATTTAAAGTTGTAATTTTAGTATCAAACTTTGACTTTTTTTATGTACTTTTGATTATTCCGTTAACTTTTTCATTAAATTTAATGAAAATTTTATTTAAAGTGGAAAAATTGCTACTTTCCTCTCATTTTGTGGTATTTTTAAAGTTGTAATCCAATGTGCTCATTTTTTCTATTTTTCTTCAAACTTCAAAAGATAATAAACAAAAAAAATTAATTTAAGCAACAAACTTTTTAAATAATCTTAACAAAACATGTCAATAAAAACATGCATGATTCAATTTTTGGTGGCCGACAGTCCCTTCACAGTAGTTTCTACCTACCAGTTGAAGATGAAATTTTCCACAAAGTACGTGTGGGAGAGGTCAGGTGCGACCAGAGAGCGGCTTAACAATGCTATAACTTACCAATAAAACAGGCTAACCTTGGAAAGAGAGAGAAGAGAAAAGAGGAGTAGGGACAATGCGAAGAGGTTAAGAAAGGAAGACCGAAAGAATGGAGCCAGTGGAGGAGTACAAAGAGGTCGAGCTCGTGCCAGGGAATTCAACAAGACGACCAGAATTGGATTGCAGATGACGTCTGAGTGAGAGATGATGACCATTGATTTCTTGAGGAAGAATAATGACATGTTCATATGAAGTCCATCAGACATTAAGGGTATAGATTTTGAAATCATAATGCATCGACTCAATATAGATCCTCAAATCAAGCGAATAAAACAGAAGAAGAGGGTGTTCGGGGTCGAAAGGAACAAGATTATTGAAGAGGAAGTCAGCAAGTTACTACAAGTCCGAGATACAATACACGCTTGGTTGTCCAACGTCGGGATCGTGTCTAAAGCCTGGAAGGTCGTTACAAGGTTGTGAAGGTAAAAAATAAGGGGGCTTATACCCTCCAAGATATGGAAGGAAAAGACCTACCCAGGCAATGGAATATTCACAACCTGAAAAAATTTTATGCATAAAGCAAAAAGGCAGGCTGTGAGCTCTGAAAAGGACAAGTGCAGAGCTTCGTGACCTGAGAAAGGTCTGCTTTGTTTGCAAAACCTTGCGATCCAGGAAAGACCTTGAGTTTGATGAGATGTCTGAAAAAGACTTATGAATTGTAGACGACCTGGAAAAGGTCAGTATTACACCAAGATGTAATTCAGGATTTCACGTCGAATATTACAACCTGAAAAAGGTCATGTAAATTTGATGATTGAAGCTTGGAAAAGGCTCTCTTTTGTAAAAAAGTCTGTGAAAGACCACAGTCTACCAAACTGTTCTTTATAAATAAATCTGAAAAAGGTTATTTTTTAATTAAATAAATTTTGTAGCTTGTAAGGGGTCCTACCTACTATTCGATTATGCATTGCAATCTAAGAAAGATCATCCTTATCAAAGGTATGCCTGCGATCTGAGAAAGATCATCTTATTTAAAGATATTTTTACGATCTGAAAATATTCATCTTTATTAAAGGTATTACTACGATCTGAAAAAGATTATTTTTATTAAAGGTATTATTGCGATCTAAGAACAAGGTCAGTTTACAGTAGATTATTTTAAAAGTCTGGAACGATTTCCAGGCAAAATAATATCATTTTCATTCGTGGTGATCAATGCATGTACAAAAGTGAGCTATTGATAAGTTTGTCAATCCATTTACAAAATCAAATCGCATATACATCTACTTGGGCAAAAGATTGTTGAGATGCCTATGCGATCTAAGATAATGAGTGAATTCTATTCTAGAAGGCTTACTTTTGATCATCATCTCGATCTTCCATCTCCACTAGCAGACAGGCAAACTCATCTTTGGTGGTAGGGGTCTTGGGCTCAGCGGGGTAGGGCTCCAAGTTTCCATCTAAAGCAAGTCGAGCTGGGCTTGGTCGAACCCTTCAACGAATCCATTAAGTTTTTGGATCTGCGACTGGCACTTCTCGAAGCCCATGATCGTGAAGTCCGTAGCCTTGGTCTCCACTGCATCATTGAAAGCAGGAGCCTTCATGAAGTCCCGAGCCCCCTGCAAACGAGCTTGGACAAGGGCATACTTGTGTGCATTTGATTGAAGGTAAGTTAGACGACCTTCAGTCATTCCAGCTTCGCGACCAGCCGCGAAGCCCTCCTGTTTACCTGCCTCCAAAGCCATCCGACAATCTCTTTCAGCAGCAGCCATGGCCTATTGAAATTTCTGAGTAATATCAGCTAACTTTTGCTCCAGTTGAGATCGCAGGTTATTTTGCTCATTATTTTGCTTTGAAATTGGAAGAGTTGCTGCTCGAGCTCAGCAATCTTGGCATCACCCAACATCTTTTCATGACGCCACATCGAGCATTGCAATAAGAGATTATGGGCAAAAGCGATTGCCTACAAAACATCTAAGTGTTAGATAAAAAAAGAAATATGATCAAGGAGAAGAGATCGAAAGTGTTCCTCCACCTGAGTATGTGAGGTTTGGGCCAGGACCATCACTTTCCAAGCATGATGCCCTATATAACTCCCAAAAGTCCTGGCCTACCCTTGTTCAAAGAACGTTGCTGGTGGTGGAGATCGCCTAGTTGGGGATTAACTTGTCCCCTGTCATCTTAGCCACCCTGCTATTAGGAGATCGTAGTGTTTCCCTGGCTTGTTGCCAAATTTCTTCTTGGTTCGTAGCTTGTCGCGGTTTTGCGCTTTGTTGCTCAATCTGTTGCCTCGCGAGCCTCTTGTCTCTTCTGCCGAATCGATTTGGATGAGTGGGAGCTTTTACTTTGGCTCTTACTTTTGCTCTTCCCTTTAGCCCTCTTCCTCTTCCTATTATTTCTTGGGTCAACAAGGGCCTCTAATATTTCGACCTAAGTATCGGGCGATTGTTCCTCAGGGAGTTCAATAGAGGAAGGGGCAGCTTGGGCATTTTGGGTCCTCCCACTGGCAACCTGGATTTCAAGGTGGGCGGCAACAAAAGACCCAAGAATGTCGTGCGAAGCACTCTCGGGAGTAAGGGGTCGAGCCTAAGCCAACTCTTGGGAACAATAGGGGGAAGGGTACCCTTCGTGGCCCTCACTTTGTTTTCGATTCAAGCCAACATGATAATAGATTCTGCAAAGAAAAGTTAACTAAGTATAAGCAAAAGAATGCGATCGAATAAAGAAAAAGACAGAGAGCTAGTCACCTAGAGAACCCTAATAGGAATGGCTGCTGGGGAGAGGCCTGCGAGCTTTAAAACCTTATCTACCAAAAGACGTTTTGGTTGATACCAATATAAGGTGACATAGTTTATGAGGTTTGTCCAGCCCCTCCCTAAATGTTTTGGGCTCTAGCTTTGTAACGTGCCAATCGCATTGAAAGGACCATTTTTTACTAGGAAGGGTCAAATGAAAATGAATCTCTCACGCCAAGGACCTACAATAGAGTTGAGATCACCTAAGTATCGACAGTCCTCACGGAAAGTAAGGTAAAACCAGCCCCTCTCACCCGATCTCTTTGAGGTTGTGAATGATTAAAGCGATCAGAAATTATCAAAAGAAGGGGGAAAATCTAAATGTTGTATAACTATGAGGAAGAGTAAGATATGACTGATCGAATTGGGAGATAGTTGCATGGGACAGAGATCTAATCTAGTAAGAATGTTATGCATAGTGCGAGGTAAAGGGAAGCAAATACCTGCTTCTAAATGAAGAATTGAGATAGAACAGAACCCCTCAGGGGGGCGGTGCATCCTACCAAAAGAACATGGAATCAAAATTTCATAATTATGAGGAATGTAATATTTCTTTTTCAATTGTTGAATTGGGGTTCTAACAGTGCTAACGATCCCAGCTTAGGAATCCTTAGCCATCATGTGATCGTATTTTTCTTTAAGGGAATGTCGTCAGAATCAACCAACTCCACTAACTAAGCAGTGGTCGGGACCCTTCGACGAAGAGAAGGAGATCGTTGAGATGTTTATAGGGGAACCAGGACCATGTGAAGTACCTACGACCTCCTTAGGGGAGGCCGCGATCGACCCCGAGGTTGAACTCGAACTAGAACTGGACACCGAACTAGAGGAAGACATTTAAGAGCAGGAAAAAAATTAAGTACCTGGAAGAAAGGGAGACTGAGAACGAGGACGATCTTCGGAAGAAGCTCGAAAGCGATTGCATAAGGGGCAATCAAGAGGGTCAAATAAGGGCCTATATATAGGGGAAAAGTGAAAAAGCGCACCTTTTCAGGAGCAACAGGATGATGACACGTCAACGATGATCTAGGCTGAGGGATAACGATCTGACAAAGGATTGATCGACTTCTCTAAGTGTAATTAATAATACTAGAAATAGGGGAGTAAGGATAGGGGTAATAACCCCTCTTTTTGAACAGTGACAAAAATACCCCTCAATCTAAGGCAAATTACAAAAATGGGACAAGATCCGCATGCTAATCAGCGGGTTTGGTCGCCAACCGACCTGCTCTATTCGACCCGAACTGAGACCCGGACAATTGGCCGTTGGATCTTCTAACAGGCTCTCTTCCAGATATTGCCACATGGAGCAATCCTATATGGTATGAAAAGTTATAAATTTCACCAATCATGAGTATTTATGGTATGTGCATTTAATGTTATTTCGACTACGTTAAGCCTTCCAAATCGTATTCGACCCCACTTTTTCTAACTTAAGTATTGGCGGGGCCTTAGTTGGGGGTTTCCCAGCAAGTCTGACGTGTTTTTCTGTTTTCAGGATCCACTTTACAGGAAGCTTTGGATCGCTGCGACCCGATCTACAACCATTTGTGGCCACAACCTGACCTATTGTTAGCGACCTGGATCAATATATATCTACAAATTCTCATAAAATTAAAATATGCAATATAAATAATATCAAGATAAAATATAAAATAAGCATGTCTTACAATATTTTTACCAAATATAGCTTAAAAATTATACATAATCAGTTTATCTTAAAAGTACTCAATGAAAAAAAAAATAATATTCAAATTAATTAAATCATTTTGATCATCTCCCTAATTTTTAGTAATTTCTTCTCAAAATTTTTAGTTTCAGATGAGTAGGTTAATTCTTTTTATTTTTTATTAAGCTCAAACTTTTCTTAAAAAGAATAGCCCAAATTTTTTGAAATTATAAAAAGAAATCGAATATGTGTATAAAATGTGTCCGACATGCCATCGGTGTGTGCCGACACCGTGTTTTTTCTTTTATTTTTTAATTTTTGGACATGCCATCCGCATATCCGGCACTACGTCCGACACTGCATCGAATAATTTTTAGGAGTGTTAGTGTATTATAGGCCTTCAGTTAGAGATAAATTTATTTTCAAGTTAAAAACTGCAATATGGTTTTTTTTCTTTTCTCAGGATGGAAAGACAATAAAATTTTTATAAATTAATAATGTGGGGAACACATAATTTTATTTATTTAAAGAGATATTAATTAATTAATAAATTAATAATTTATTAATTTAAAGAGATTTTGTTCGATTCAATGAACCTATATTATTTTTCATGAATAAAACATACACATTGTTTTGACTAATTAAACAATATTCATGTGTAATTAAATATAATATATCCCCTTAAAGTTAGAGATGAAATACAACTAGATTTAAATTTTAAAAAGAAGCAAACATCAATATAATCATATTTTATTAAATTGTCCTTGTTATATTTATAATTTACTAAAATTATTACTTTAAAATATTAAAGGGACCATAAATTTATATAAGTCTTTCAAAAAATTATTATTTTTATTAATTTTTCGAATTATTAATTAAAAAATTATTTTTTTAGTCCTTTAAGCTTGCCTGCTATTAATTTTAGTCCTTTAAATTTATCAGTTTTAGTTTTAGTCCGAAAAACTTTCAAAATTACTTAATTTTAATCATTTGACCCAAATTCGAACAATTTTACCCCTACATTATTTTTCAAGAGTACTTTTAATCCATATATATATCCATTCATTTACATCTCGTAGCTAATGCTCGCTTAGAATTGTATAAGAGTATTGAAGAAATATTTGTTTATATTACACTTAGATCATTATGATGGATTATTTTCTTTATCTTCAAAAAGACAAAAAAAATCATAAATTAGACTAAAGGGTCAAATCTATCCAAAATCGATAGATAAGGGACTAAATCTAATATTGTCTAAAATAATGAACCAAAGTGAATTCAAGCCAAAGTTATAGAAATTTTCTCTTTTTTATTAATTTAGACCTTGGACTCAAGTCGGAACTCAAAAAATATTAAAAAAATTATTAATTTGTCGAATAGTAATTGATAAGAATTTTAAATTAGTTTTGGGGTGTAATGTGTAATTTAGCCATAAGACTTTTCCAACCATTTCTGTTATTTCTGATTCAATTTGAACATCTAAAGTTCCTTTTCTTCTATCCACTCATCATTACATGGCCCAAATATCGGAGAGGAACAGAAGACGAAAACGTCAATGCGACTTTGTTGATTGAGTGGATCGGCGCACGTGCAATCATGCAGCACACAATTATTAGAGAAGTGGGACATGTAAAGAAAGTATCCAAAATCTTGGTTGGATTGTAGCAATGGTCCTATATTTTAAATTATTGGACCTATTTTTTCAAATAGGATTTGAGAATAAAATTCGTATTTTACAAATTTAAATTTTTTGGGTTGGGAAAAAGGTAAAAGGTAGGAATGAATTATTATAAATATAATTAAATAAAATTAATATAAAAAATTAATTTTTTTATTATAAAAAATTATTTACCACGGCTAAGAGCTATGGAAAAAATATTCGTCATGGCTTTTAGTCATGAAAAATATTTTAACTACCCTCGAAAAAACCCCGACTAGCAATCATTACATTGTCATGGTCAATAACTATTTGCTACAATTATTTATTATTAAACATTAGTCATAGTTAAATGCTATATTTCTTGTAGCGAGTATTTTATGTAAAAAGTTGCAAGTTTACTTATAATAAAATGTGTTAAGAGTATTTGAAATAAATGTATGAAGAGGAGAAAATTTATCTTTGGAGGATTTGAAGAAAAAATTGTTGTATCGACTATTTACGACAAAATTTCCTCATATACCCCTAAGATATGAAGATGTTTGAGAGAAGAAAATATTCAAGGATATAATGGTCCAATTAAAAAATCTAGATATTTACAAGAAGAACGAGAAGTCGCACAAATCGATATATTAGTGCTTTCACCTTTTGGCTTGAAATTGTTTAAGTTTAGTGGTTTAAAAATAAAAGTTGGAATTGACCGCAGTCTTTTAACTTATTCTGATCTGAATTTTGATAAGTTATTTTTCGAAAGAAACCTTGTTGCACAAAAAGGAATTCAAGACCCTATCATTGAATCGGAGTCCTTCACTCTAATCAATCTTATATGTAGGAAGAAGAATCCTCCGAGAACCCTCCCGTCTACAATGATTGACTGCTGGAAGATATTGAGTAATTTCCAATGTGCTATTGTAATCATCTTTTGTTATAGAGACGCTAATACAATGTCGGACTGTCTAGCGAAGCATGCAACTCTAAGAATTTTTGCAAATATTGTTTATAGTAAATGGGACTTTTTGAGCCCCTCTTTGCACTTTGATTATGTAATTTTTTTTATAAGAGTACTATGTGAATGCTAACCCAGAAAAGATAAAATCGTAATTTCGGTCCCAAAGTACTATAACTTAGTTTGTAATATTAGTCTCATACTTTCTAAAATAGTCAATATTAGTCTCATACTTTCTAAAATAGTCAATATTAGTCCTACATTTTAGGGAAACGGTGCAAAGTTAGTCCCATCATACAAAATTGCAACATTTTGGCACTAACTTGACACCATTCTTCTAAAATGTGGGACTAATAATATTGTAATGATAGGAGTGATTTTATATTTTTTTAAAATATGGGATTAATATTAATTATTTTAAAAATTAAAGGACTAATATGACATACCATCGTATATTTTGAGACCATAATTGCAATTTTCTCCCCAAGAAATGAGTAATTGTTGGGTTAGCTTTGTGTGGGCAACGGAGGGAAAAAGGAAAGGATAGTAATTAAAGATCGAAGAGAAGTGATTCCAGTTTCCAGAAAGGGCCTCTTGCCCTCGATTTTTGGCCTCTGCACGTGGGGGTGGGGATGCCCATCTCTTACACCTCTACTGTTGCAGAGAGAACAATTCATCACTTTGTTGGGGTGCACACCACAACACAGAGTCAACCACTTTTTCTCTACAGTTTTGCTACTGCCCAATAGATATTTCTACAAGGTGCATTTAACTTACAATTGTTCCTCTCTCTCCATTTATAATCGACACAAATTTTGAATATAAAAAAATAAATTATAATAATAAAAAATTATGGACAAATGTTTTAACTTTAAATGGAAAAGTTAGCATTTGATACTGAAGATTATCCTCTAATTTTAATCCAAGGCCTAAAAGTTGGGTTTCGACTCGTATTTGTAATTTCATTCAACTTTGTATGACAAACCATGTTGACTAAGGGAATATTCTTGCTCGAATCAAGTTTAGTCGAATCAAACCAATTATAGAGTAAGTGTATGACACTTATTAATTATATGATTGATCACTTTTTTTAATTGAATGCCAATCATATTCAAGTTTGACCGAGCCGTGTTCGTAAATGGATCAATAGCAATCCCATGGCAGATTTCTTTTGTGTTTTTTCTTTGGGTAAATTCCAACTACCTCCTCTAAGGTTTGACATAATTACGAATACCCCTTTGTTGTTTGAAAAATTATAAATACTCCCCTTAATTAAAAATAATTTTGTAGCCCCTAGACTGTGAAGTAAACATTACTATTTATCCTGATTGAATTTTTTAAAAAGATAATTAAATAATTTGAAAAAATATAAAAAAAATTGAGAGTAGATAAAATAAGTAATCTAAAGGGAATATTAATTCAGAAAAATATTTTAAAAAATTTTAAATTTTATATAATTATAATTTATAATCCAAAAGGGTATTTTGGTCACTTTCCCATCAGTCATTAAAATCAGAGGGGTATTTGTAATCTTTTAAACAACCAGAAAGTATTTATAATTATGTCAAACATTAAGAAAAATGATTGTAACTTACCCTTTTTTTGTTTTTGAATTATATCTCATATTCTATCCTTATGGTCAATAAACTTGGATATAAATGATGCCTTTCATCTTTCCACATCAGTCGGGCTGGTCAAGAATCATTGAGGTCTATTACAAGGTCTAATTACTATAGAGGTGCTGTCGGGACAAGGTGTTATTTCTTTGTATATGTTTAGAAAAGATTACATAGCAAGGTTTCACTTTTGATGCACTTATATCAAGTTTTCTAGTGATTTTGGTCTCGACAGATGGTTGCTTTCCTGTCGTCGGTTTCTCCTGTCAACAACAAAGTTGTCTGAATTTGTGTGTGCCTCCTCAGAACATCTAAGATAAGATGTTAACTCTGGAATACCCATGAGTCCTGCCTTTTGGCAAACTAATTATACTTTGTTGGAAAAGTTTTAGTTCGGATAATTTGAACCAATTTTATAATAAGTATAATATATTTGACGTGTGATTGGTGTATTATTACACTTGTTCTGTGATTGGTTTAGTTCGATCAAACTTAACGCGGACAAAAAATTTCTGTTGTTGACTAAGTTCCCGAAATTTGATATGAACTTCCTGTATGAATTACAAAATTGTATAATTCCTACAGAATAATGAAAACAATTCTATCAAGAAAATAATATAATGGCTGGTGAAACATGTTATAATAGCGACTGAGTCTACACTACAAGAAAATGATTTAATAGTTATTAAAAAACTTGATGCTAAAATCAGCGACAAGTTAATTTTAGCAATGGTTGCTAATCTACACTATTTTAAAAAATTCGTTGCTAAAATTTTTTTGTAAGTAAATTTTTATTTCTAAATTCAGTAATAAGTAAATTTCTTGTATTAAATAATATAAATTAGCAACGAACATTTTACTTGCTAATTAGCTTGAGGCTAATTTTTTTCCTTGCAATTTTCTAGTAGTGCTATTGGTTGCTGAGTTTCATGTTTTTATGTTGTTTGATGGATGACTATCCGATCTTTGTAAGACGAAAAGTTATGATTATTTTATATGGGATTAAAGCTCTATGAGTTTAGTTTCAAATAGTCCAAGTTTTAAGTCTATTGAAAATATTTGGAGAAAATTATGACTATTTTACTAAAGACTGCCAGAAACAGAGAATGATACTTAGAATTCTGTTTTTGCATTTGTTTCATGTATGAAACTTTATTCTTATTAGATGATGGTTACACTTATAATACAACTGTATAAGCAATCAATTTGCAGCAACATATTATAATAACTAGATTCTGCTCTGTTTTTTCTAAACCAAAACACCATAATACACTAAAAAAATTTAGATTTTCAGCTATGGTTAATTATTATAGTTAAAAGAAGAAAAATCGTGGCAAATATAAATCAACTACGGCTTCGCAACGGCTGTTAGCCGTTGTTTCTACAGGTGTGGTCAAAACATTAGCCATAGCTAAAATTATGACAAATGTTTTGGCGCTATGGTTAAAAACTATTGGTGAATATTGATCAATCGTGGTAAAAATTTAAGATTTTATTTAACCGTGGTTAATAGTATTAATTTATTACAGATTTCAAGCCGTGGACATTCATAATACAGCGAAAACTTATTTTTTTTTTTGTTGTGCCAATCCAAAACGAGTTTTTGGGTACAAAAGCGAGTGATAGTTCTACAGACCAATTGGTGTGCATGAGAAGACAAAATGTCTTAGATCCTTCAATCCTTTCAATTCTAATATAATCAGCTCATGTCATCCATGCACATGAATGTTTATATTAGGTTCCGGAGAAGGATTAGCACCGCCTCCCGGACCCTCCCTGTCGATCCGCCAGTGGACTAAACCTTCCGTTAACAAGAACCACGGAAACAAAACCAACAATAAGTATTTTTACGAAGCACAGAGTGACCGTATTGAAGATTAGAAAGTTATATCGAACACAAGACGTTAGAAACTTAATGCGCACCTTGAACGCTCGAGAAGTCTGAAATTCTTGCTTCAGTGCAAAGACACAACAAAATGAAGGCTATGATCAGAATATAGATGGCAACATGCTTGCAAAGACTCCTCATCTTTGACTGTATCGTTTAGCTTTTCTGCTGAACTTTTAGCATGGTAAACGCCACTTTATAATGAGTGATTGATCTGATCTCGGCCTCAGGATCCGCAGATTTGATCTGAACCAGCTGATACTGAAAGTCAAGGTCAAGAGAGCAGACAACATCAACAAGTCAAATTCTAGGGGAGGTGGGGAGATATGTTCTGTTAGGTCACAACCCCAAGTGTGAGGTAATCATCTTTTACCAGTTCAATCTGAATTGATGTTTAGAAGAGACTGAATAATTGTTCCTTAAACATAATTAAATATATGGAATCTGCACAAGTGATTGAAACAAGATCAAATGCAATATTTACTTTGACATTTTTTATTCATTTTTTAAGGTGCACAATGGGACGAGTCATTATAGAACTAACACGAAGTAGTCCAAAAAAAGGACTGGCAAATTTAGTATTCATGACCGGTCCCGACCTCTAAATGGGCCCCCAATTAATTGTATTATTTAAAACTCAGGCTCGAGCAACGGATCGAGACCGATTGAGGCCCAGTTGGGTAGTACTTGGGCCTATTTTATTTTAATTTTTTCTGCTTTGGGCTGAGCCCAAACAACAATATATCGTGTGGCTTCTGTCCAAACAAAAGATGGGGCTGGTCTGGGCCCAATTCTCCATTGCAACTAACGATCACAAATATTGAGCAAACTTTTTGCGTTTTTCCTATTCTTTTAGAGCCTAAGTATTGAGTCAAAATCATTGTTATCTTGCCTTTTTTATTTTATTATATTGGCTATAAATTTAGAGATAATTTTGTATCATTTTCATCAAAATCACTCTCTTTTCTCTCAATTCTCTGAACTTGTGATTGTAAGTTCTAATACTTCAAGTCGATCTCGGCAATTGACTTTGAAGATCTCGTCAAATATTGGGTAACATTATTCCGTAATCTTATAATTATTTGATTGTTTTATTTATTATATTATTTGATTTTTTATTAATAAAACAAGATCGTACAGTACAACAGTGCTCAACTGGTGATTTTTCCCTCGACAGACCAAGGGATACGCCATAATCTATATAACGGACATGAACTAACAAAACGAGATAAATGAACACTGATAATCCTCTGTCTAATATCTTCCACAATGATGGTGGCTATGATGCTCGGTGGTCGTTCCTCGTATGCTCAAAGAATCTCAAATTTCGTTCCCTCCAAATATGGTAAATGTAAGCAGCAAGGAGTGCACGATAAGCCAAGTTAATGATATGTTTTCCTCTCCATTTCCTTGCAGCCCACTCAATATCCCGTGGCCACTCTCTATTAGGCCATTCAAACTGAACAAGCCGCCGAATCGCTATCAGACATCTTCTGACAAAATAGATGAGTATGTGTACTATGTTATTTGTTATTATTTAAGCACTTAGTTCTGTAAATTAACACAACAACCTCTAGGAGTCGTAATCTTCCACTAGTAGAAATACAACCAGTAAAATTTGGTATAGTTTTTAATATTAATACCGGAACAAGAACCTGCGATGTCTTACATTTGTAAAGAGAAGTTTTAGACATGCAAAAAATAATTGTATCGAAACTTTAACTAGACGCGTTACTTTGTATTTTTCTTATTGGGATAATGTCGATGGACCTCTGGCTCCTTCACAATACATTTGCGAAGAATCCCAAGTAATCCTTCTAACAATTTTATGGGTGTTCATATTGCGGATGCTGTTCTTGATTGTTAATTCGTAATGATTCTTTTGACAATGCAACAAATAATTCAAAAGTTATTTGATATCTAAACCAATATTTAAAATCGTGTTTGGTGAAAAATTATTTCATATTAGTTGTACTTGTCATAATTCATATATATATTACATCTTTGTATAAAGGTTGATTTAGATGCTACAGCCCCTACTGTAGAAAGAATTATAAATTGTCTATCAAACATTATGTTCTCATCCGGAACAGCTAAAAAAAAAATAGGAGATAGGTACATATTAGCAAAAATGACTTTTTTGTAGTACTATATATATATATCTGACTAGGTGAAATTCCACATCTATAATGCTAAAAGAAACATATCCACAATTATACAATAATTGCATAAATTTTTAAAAAATTAGAAAACTATGAAAATATTGAAAATTAGCAGAAAATTGTTAAATTTGTAAGAAAAAATTTAAATACTTTTAAAATTATAAAAAATTATTACAATTTATAATAATTGCAGAAAATTATTAAAATTACCAAAAATTTTAAAAAATTACTAGAAATACTTATAAAACTTACACAAAATTTTTAAACATCTCATAAAATTAAGAAAAATTTCGGAAAAGTTTTGAAAAATGGGGGAGTAAAATACGAAGAAAAAGGTAGGATCACAAAACTAGGGAAGAAAAAGAAAAAAAAAATCGATTACTTACCTCTACTGGTGACTGCGGTTGACAGCGGCGGGCGATAGCCGTCGGCACGGCGAGGCGAGGGGTGGGGGGTTAGAGGAAGAGAGTGAGGGAGAGTGAGGGAGAAGGAAAAGAAAAAATCTGTTAAGTGTTGCATATATATTAATTTTTGGAACGGGCTTTTTTTAAAAGATCGTTCCTAAAAACAAAAACGATGTCGTTTAATCCAAAAACGACATCGTTTTGGAGCATTTTTAACATAATCGTTCCTATTTTTAAAAAAAAATCGTTCCTAATTATGTGCCAAAATTATTTTCCCAAAAAAATAAAAAATATAGAAAAAATCGTCACAGACATGTTAATGATAAAAAAAAAATAGACCATAAATTAATTAAGGCCATTGAAAACGTATAATGCTTTGAATTAAATTGATACATGTTCAAAAGATCAAGTACATTTGTATATATAAGATTGTTAGTCTTACATAAATGTAAGTAGGATCTTATACTGTTGTATTGATCGCCTAATCAGACAGTTAAAATTTCAATCAGACCGTCGAATATTATTGAATCGACAAAATACTGTAATTCGATGAAGTTTTAGACTTTTTTGTTATACAGATACTAAGATATCGTATCTGATACACAACCAATAAGGTTAAAAACAATGCAACTGTTCATTAGACCATGTGATTTTAGACTAGACCGCTAGATATGTTCACATATGGAAAGTATTGTTATGCGTTTAAGTTTGGATTTAATCAGGTTCCCGTATGTTGAGATATCATAATCCAGAAGTGAAAGAGGAATCTGTGGACACATTTAGGAACGATTTTGGAACTCATTTAGGAACAGTTTTTGTTAATCATTTTAGAAACATATATTTATGCATTTAGGCACAGTTTTATATAAATTCATTTTAGGAACGGTCAAATATTAAAAAATTATTCCTAAGTTTGATTTTGCCTCCACTTTTCATTTGGTGCGAAATTAATTTTTTTTAAACTGATTTTGGAACAATTAGAATAAATTGACTGTTCCTAAATTTTGATTTTTCCTCCTTTTTTATTTAGGATATTGCAATCTATTTAGGTACGATTTTTTTTAAAGTCCGTTCAAAGTTGGAACGACATTTGGAATGGTTTGTTGGTTTTTGGACCTTTCCTAAACAGAAAAATATTATTTTTTTGTTTTAAAAGATAATTTTATTTGTGTGAGAATATTATTTGCAAATTGTCCTCAAAATTCGCTCCAAAAATCGTTCCAATTTATAGCGGGTTTTGGAATGATTTTTGAAATACATTACTTTTTAAGTAAAACTCATAATTTGAAACAATTTTTGGCATAATTGATTAAGTGTGTACTAAAACCATTTCAAATTGTACTTTATTTTGGAGTACATTTTCTAACTGTCGTCTTTTGGACATCCTTTGTCATACATATAGAAACGGTCATTGCAATACCATCCCTAATTCTAATAATGTGTTCTAAACAGAGTTCCAAACATTAACTGTTACTATTTTGGAATGGTCTTTGGAACGGATCTCGTAACTGTTAGTTTGGAACACATGTTGGAATGATTTGACTGTTCCAAAATTACAATCCAAAAAAATGTGGATCATGACGTCATCTATCAATATCCGTTCCTCATATATTCCAAAGCCCGTTCCAATATGGAACTGATTTTGGAACGGTTTCCTTACCCGTTTGAAACCCCGCGTTTTTCTGTAGTGCTGAATAAGTGGCATAGTTGACGGGAAAAAGTGATGTCTACTCATAAAAAGAAAAAAACAAAATTGCAACTTTGGTCTCAAAAGAATGGATTATTTCAACTTTGATCCCACACTTTAATGAATTATATTTTTTGGGTACAAATTCAATTAAAAATTGCATCATTAGTCTAAAAACGTGGTAAATTTGGTCCTCTTTGGCAGTCCGCATCGTAAACCAACAGCACAACCTACGTGATATTCACTGCCGTTAGCCGGTGAGTTTTGAAAGGAAAAATCGTCATTTGACCTTTACGTGCATATAGTAGAAAGAAAAGCCAATTGGGTGGATTTGGAGAGAATTTTGGGAGGCGTAATTTGGACTTAAAAACTTCCGTTTTTTTTTTTTTATTACTATTAGGACTGTTGTTTGGCTTTTAATTTACTTTATGCGTGTGAGGCTCATGTAATAATTTTCTCTCCCAAAAATCACTAGCAAACAACCGCATGAAATTACGTGGGTTGTGAGCTAATGATGGATTGAATAAATTACTAGATTTGATATATTTTTGGACCAACAATACAATTTTTAATGAAATTTATAATTAAAATTTCATAAGACGCGGCACCAAAATTAAAATGACTCAATCTTATATTGCAATTTTGCAGTCGAAATTATGGTCAACCATTAGCATTTCACAACAATTAGTGGGAAGGACCATATATATATGTATGAAATATATGGACCTATTCTTTGAGACTACAATTTTCAATCTTGCCATTAGAAATACAGCGTTTTCAGAAAGCCGAGGTGTAATTTGGAGGGTAGTCCGTGTAACTGAGCCAAACTGCGAAATTTCATGTAAAATGCCGGTGAGTTCCCTGGAAATATTCCAAGCTGACTAAGAGGTTGGAAAACCACAAACAAAAAACAAATATAGACGTATTTCCGTTTGATACAAGCAAATTCAACATGAAAGTGACTCCAAAACACAATATTAATATTACATAAGAATTAAACTCTCTCTCTCTCTCTCTCTCTCTCTCTCTCTATATATATATATATATATATATATATAAGCAGGTTTTTGTTGGAGGATAAGCCTCTAAAAATATCCTTTTGGCTAAAAGCCTCTGAAAATATCCTTTTGGCTGGATCAAAATGGTTAGACTCTTAGCTTCTGCAAATGGTGGGAATGTGGCAAGTGAAGCAGCTGCTCTTCTCTTCCAGGGTTCAGGGCTGCTGTACATTCTTGGCATGATTGCTTTGTCCATTTCAATCATGTCCATGCTTATCATTGCTTGTGCTGATCACCCCAGCTCCGGCACGCACAGGAAGAGAAGGGGTCGCACTGGTGGTGGCGGAGGCGGAGGCTGCGGTGGTGGTGGCGGCTGCGGGGGCGGCGGCGGCGGCGGCGGCTGTGGTGGTGGGGGAGGGGGAGGTTGACCTGGTTCAAGTCGTATTTTGTCTGTCAGGATTGGTAAATGGAGCATCCCTTTTGTGTTTTTTTCTAGTATATATGTCATATATGTCCAAGTTCAACATTATGTTTGTATAATTAATTTACGTATAACTGTCTTAATTGTTTTGTTCAATTTCTGTCCGTATTTTGTAATTCTGATGTTTTCTATTTAAGGAACTTCCACTTGTTATCTACTTTATTATGCAGCCAATTAATTTGCATTTTTTGTCCGTTCATATTCTTTCTTACTTAATGGGATTTGTTATGTTATTAAATAAAATTATGCAAGACTAATTTCGTTCAGTATTAAAAAAGAGAATTGGCCATATATGAAATATTAAATGAAAACATTAAAATTGCACAAATTAATATGTATTAAATAACAAGACTTTTTATTGATCACTGTGATTTTTCTTATTATTTTAATAGTACTAATAATTATCGTGCAAATTAAAAATTGTTTATAAATCATAATTAAAAACAAAAAGAATTATATATATATATATATATATATAACCATGGACAATTATTGATATTTATGGTGACTTAACAAATATAATAATTGATGGAAAATGTTGATGACGCAAAGTCATCATCCAATAATGTTCTGACAACCAATTAGACATTCCATAGTTGAAGTGATGTACTATTTGGTTGAAATGATGTGTGTTATTTGATGAAAAGTCATATTTTTTTACAAACATATCTTTTCAAATTTGGACATCTTTATTCAACAACAAATTTTTCAACTTCTATAAATAGGATCCTCTTTTTCATTTCATTAATTCAATTAAGAAAAAACATTCTAGTACTGTAACATTTGTTTCCTTGTGAGAAAGCTTCAAAATATTCATTTTCGTTTGTTCTTTCTCAAAATTTATAGTGCTAATACTCTTAAAATTGTATCTTAAGAAAAAAATTACCGTCACCATCAGGATCGGTACGAGATGAAATTATCTTAAAAATAAAAATTTCAACTTTTATCTCGACTCCCTATAGAGAAAATTGCAATTTACATCTCATAACTTAGCTCACTTGCGGTTTCGATCCCAATATTTTACACTCAGCATATTTAGTCCTAGAAATAAAAAAAATTACAATTTATGTTCCATCACCAAATTTCGTTAAATTGTTAACGGAAGGAGTACGTGTCATGCAGGTGATGTGCTCCTTCGCTAGCAATTTAATGAAAATGGATAATGGGACGTAATGTTTTGGACTTGTGGGACTAAATCCCACGAGTCGTACAATAATGGGACCAAAATTACAGATGAACTAAGTATGAGACCTAAATTGTAATTTTTCATACAGATGGCAAATGAAAAATGGGAAATGGGGGTGTGGCCTTGTATAAAAGATATTTACATGACTTATGTCCAGTGGACCCAATTTCAAATTGGGTCACATTCAAATAATGTAAATGTCCGTCTAATTCATACTAAAATATTTCTTCCGTATCTCTTTTTCTCACTCTAAATAAAATTATAGTTTCCAAAAAATAATTATTTTTTGTGTGTGTATATTTTTATATCGCAATTTTTGGACATAGTTGTAATGAATTAGTTGTGTTTAGCCCATAAAAAAGTTACAAAGTTTAGCTAAAATAAGATGTCAGTTGATTCAGCCCATAAAAAGAATAAATTACAATCACATCTCTTGAACTTTGTTACTTATAAATGTGTCTCATTAATTAAAAAAGTTATAAATATTACTCTAATTTTAATATTCATCTAACAACGAGCTTATTCAGTCAGCCTCAATCATATTTCTATCCGTTGATTAGAGCAGCTGTTCATATGATCTAATATGTTGATTAAAGGAAAGAAACATTTAAGAGATAAGGGAAAGCAAATGACAAATTGCGAAAAACTTGCAATTTACATCCCATAACTTACCTATTTGCAATTTTGGTCCGATTATTTTATGACTCAGCGGATTTACTCCTATGAGTCCAAAGAAATTGCAATTTACGTCCCATTACCCATTCCGTTAAGTTGCTAACAATTTAACATAAATTGGTAATTGGATGTAAATTATAATTTTTTTTACTTATGAAACTAAATTTGCTAAGTCATAAAACAATAAGACTAAAATTACAAATGAGCTAAGTTATGAAATATAAATTGCAATTTTTCGGCCTAATATACCATTACCAATATATCTTTACTTTTAACAACAAATTTTATATACATATTACATGTGAGGACCGCATTCACCGCAACATATAATACTCAGTATCATTTATTATATTAAAATATTAAGATTTGTTCAAACCAAAATCAATAATTCTAAATCAAATGTATGTCTTAGTCAAAACCTATTATTAATCGCAAGAAACATTTATTAATTAATTCCATTTTTCTATCTGACTTTAAATTTTTAATTTAGAAATAATTATGCCATCTATGAAATCAATACTTCAAATATTTAAAAATTTATTGAGTAATAAATCAACACCCATAAAAATAGCACAATTGTCCAAGAATCTATCTTCCCAAGTTTCCAAGAATCCAACCACCTACCTCCCAAACCCCAACAAATGTGTTAGATGATCTTTCGTTACAAGAAAATAATTTAATAGCAAAATAATAATCAGCGGTCTCGTTACTAATTAACATTATTTAAAATAAAAACTTTACTTGCAAATAAATTTAGCAATGAAAATCGAATTTATGAATTTAATAATAAATTATTTACAATATATATTAAATAATATAAATCAGCAACGAAAATTTACTTATTAATTTTAAAATTAAAATCTTTTATAGCTATTGGGCATTTTTGTTGTTGTGTTCTACATAGACTAGCTAACATATTACCCTTGCAATGCTTTTAGATTGAAGAATTTGCGTCCCAAATTCATAGTACGAATTTTAGTATGTTTGTGAATAATTTCAAATTATAATAAATGTACTTTGATTTTTTATTAATTATCTTAAGTTATGTTTTAACCATATTACTCTACATTTTAAACTTACATAGTATTAGAATCATTTATAATATTCCTTTAAAAAGTGATAACTATTTTATATGGTTCTTTTTTTCCCTTGTGAATTCTAACTCTACATTTTTTATATGTTAATAAACATACTTTGCATGGCTATTTATTACAAAAACCAAAAAAGAAATGTTGGAATTCATGACAAATTAATGTTCTTTAAAAAAGTAAAATAATTTTATACTTTTTCATATATAATTAACAATAAAAGCAATAATAATTATAATTGGTACTTATATAATTTAAGTGGACGTAGAAAAAGTTGAAAGATATTTTGCTAAGAAAAATGAAGAAAGGTCAAATTTGAGAAAAGTGGGATATATACACATCAAGAATTATAATGTCCGAATACTCTAAAAAGTTACCTTGTGCAGTGTTTAATATTATATCCGTATGTTCGGAAATTTATAATAAAAAAAGAAAAAAATGACTATTTTAGGGATATTTTTTGAATCATGTATTTTGATTAACTCCGTAAATATAGGACACGCTTATTTTATATTTGAGTTTAATGTAATTTATTCCCCTATGATATTACATATCAGCAAATTATTCTTTTACGAAGAAAAACAATAATTATATATTTGATTTATAAAAAATTAAAAATATATATAATAAAAAATATACTATATATTGTTATATTATAATCGTATCATGTTCTAATTTTTTAAAATTTTTCGTGTCTCGTGTTCATGCATTATAGATCGAGAACTTGGGCAAGTGGGATGAAGACTCAATAAGGAACGACTTCACCCAATGCCAGCTCAGTTGACAAGATACAATAATTATTTTACCTTAAATAAAGTTCATGGCTGTCACTATTTTGTACCCTTTGGGCCATCATCTAGTAACTTTTGTATTATAAAAGGGTGGTTGCAAGAGTGTTGTAATTATTTAAAATAAATGTTTATTAATTTATTATCGAAAGTAAATTTAAAAAAATATTTTTGGTTTACATTTTTTTATGTTAAATTTTTAGTTAATTAATTTAAAATTAAAAGTTATAAGCAACTTTTTATTCTTTTATATAATTTATTAATAAAATTATAAATATTGCGTTGTTTAAACAATTCATATTTTAGCTTTCATCATTTTTGGAGTTTTGTTTTTAGACACTTGAATTTTTTTTATTATCGGTTAACTTAGAACTCTCTTATAATTTATTAGGTACGTTATATGTTGTCATTTGAATCAAACTTGTTTGTTTGTTTTGCCATCTAATTTTTTTTTTTATTAATTTACCATTTTAATTTTATAAAATTTGTAGCTTTGGTCGAATTTTTTTTGTTAGAAAAACATTATATATATTGCACATAAGATACTTAAAGGCAATATATTAAAAATTTCTTATGTGCAGTGCATATGATGTCTTTTCAAGCAAAAAAATCAATCTGAAAATAATTATATATAGAAAAATTTTACAAAGTTGAGATGATAAATTAATATAAAAAATTTATATAATAAATGCAAAACCAACCATGTGACAAAATGTAATTTACCCTAATTTATTTTGGGAAATGAGTAAAAATCTTTTGTGAAAAATAAAATAGTAAATTATCTCTGGATTTTGAAAAATAAAGCAAATTAATCCCTATTTGTTTCATTTTTTAAAAGACATGAGTAATTTGTTAATTTTTTTTTAGGAAAGAGTATTTGCTCATTTAATATAATGCAGGCTAAATTGCATTTAACACAATTTATTTTGGACGAAAATGCAAAGTTATTGCAAAGAGCACAGAAGTCTTGTACGAAGGAAACTAAACACTGCCACAGGCCTTCAAAGATGCAGTTGTGTCATTTGCCAGCCAAATTATCATAAATAAAATTTATATTGTAGCCAAGAATGATCAATACGGCTCTTATTTTGAAGTCAGCAGTCTGTTTGGCAGCTTAAACTATTAGAAAAGAAGATTTCAGGGGAAGTTGAGACAGTACAGTGGAGCTTTCTTGCTGCAGCCAATAGCCGCGAGATAAGCAGCATGGTTGAGGTGGAGGAGAAAGATGAACACTCCTATCCTTTGCTCACAGATGTTGCGTCTTCATCCACAGATTCTCATGCTTCTCTCAAAAGAACTGGTCAGTTTTAGTCCTGTTTTTTCTTACCTTTCTGATTGTAGCTCCTTTTCCATTATCTTTGCATTTCTTGGATTAGTTTCTGTGAAAATTTTCGATCTTGGCATAATTGGTGAACTCTTGATACTCCTTTAGTGTATAGTGTATGTGGTGATAATGGGCTTGAATGTTTGATGAGTTTTTTGTTTGTTTTTTATGTTCTTGGTGAAGAAACTGATGTTATTTTATAGAAAAAGATTTAAATTTAGGGGTTGTGTTCTTTTCTGATTTTTGTGTTTGGAATGTGAAGGGACTGTCTGGACAGCAATTGCCCACATAATAACTGGAGTTATAGGGTCAGGGGTGCTGTCACTAGCGTGGAGTGTGGCTCAGCTGGGGTGGATTGCTGGTCCTCTGTGTATGGTGGTTTTTGGGCTAATAACTATTGTATCTTCAAACCTTCTTTGTGATTGTTACAGATATCCTCATCCTGAAGTGGGCCACATCAGAAATAGGTCCTATGCCGAAGCCGTGAGTTCTTATCTAGGTAATGAATGATATATCTATATATCGGTCCCAGTTATAATCTTTAGGTTGATCGGCACGATATGCCCGTGTGCATCGAAAGCATAGAGAAAAGCGGATAAGAATTGTGATAGGATTCGTCACTTTGAAATTCGATGTAGGACAACGTATGATCAACTAAGTTATAGTAGTTTAGAGCTTTGGAGTTTGGTAGTTGATCCAGGCATGTTTATGATTTTGGTTGATTTATCTCGCTTTTCTTTTCTACTGGAGAACGTTGAAGAACTCTTTATGGTATTAGTTCTCTCCTATCCTTTGGCTAATGAGCAACAACGATCAATGGTGAGGAACTCGTGCTCATAGCAAGTTGTTTTAGGGGTACTCGAATATGAAATGACCAGGTTGTAATTTGTGCTTTTGGGTGAATAAAGTATTTTCAAGAACTCTTAGAAAGTGTGCTATAACAGCTATAAAATGTTCTTTGTCAGGGAAGAAGAGTATGTGGGTGGCTGGAATATTTCTTCAAGAAAGCTATTACGGATATGGGATTGCTTATACTATAACATCGGCCATCAGTATGAGGTATCCCATTATGTTTCCTATGCCTGATTTTTTTCATATGATTTGAGAAGATTCCAAGCCCCTATCATGCTATGACTGGATCTTGAAACGTGCAATTTGATCTTCAGTTGCAAAAGAAGTATATCAACAACTTTTCCGCACTGTTGTCATGCTCAAACAATAGGAGAACTGTGACAGTATTCATTATCCTTATCTTTAAAAAAAGCTACCAAGTTACTACGTCGACAATAGTGAGGGCTCAAATGGTGAGCTTTGGTGCATTTTCTAATTCTTTGAATAGTAGTTGTCAGTAAAACTTGCAATGGATTTCTTGTACAGAAATCAAACCTTTGTTAGAAATTGCAGAGTAGTTCTCTGTAGACGTCCATTTATTGATTCGTAAGAGAAGGATTGATAACGTATCTGTAAGTTTCTCAGAAAACTACGTGCTCTGTCTTTAGTGTTGCAGATTTTGAAGGTTACTCAACTGTTATTTCTCATTTTTAAAATAACAATTTTGAAACAAAAGTTCTGAATGTTATGTACAAATCCTCCTGCGTGTTCATGGTTTTGCTGAGTTATGTGGTACTCGATTTCTTCTCAACATCGTGTTTGCCAAATGTGTAATTTATCTTCGTCTGTTGTTGGTGTAGGGCAATTCTGAAATCAAATTGCTACCACAAGGAAGGGCATGATGCTCCCTGTGAATATGGAGACAATTTGTTCATATTGCTGTTCGGTGCCGTTCAGGTAGTATTCTCTCAGATACCCGACTTCCACAACATGGAGTGGCTCTCCATATTTGCTGCTATTATGTCCTTCGGCTATACCTTCATTGGGCTGGCTCTTGGTTTCGCAAAAGTAGTAGGTATTGTTTTGTCGTTTTTAATGGCTATGGATTTCATTTTCTCTAATAGGCACAACTATGCATGGTTCATGGTAGCAGAAGAAATTCAATTCACAACTGAGTAGTTTCTGGTTGACAAAACTGAACAGAATGAATAAGTTCTGTAATTCAAATTCGGGCACATCAAATGATATCTTAATAAGTCCAGTTTGCATTTCTGACCATGTAGATAACTGTTGGCCAATGCAGGAGATGGACAGATCAGGGGCGACTTTGGTGGAGTCCCTACAACTACTGTCGCTCAAAAAGTATGGCTCTCGTCACAAGCAATCGGAGACATTGCTTTTGCTTTCACGTACAACATCATTCTTTTGGACATTGAGGTTAGAAATAGTTGTTGCTATCCCCTTGATTCGCCTATGATACTATCTTTTGTCTTATAGTTACAAACTCAGTACCTCAGTACCTAAATAGTTAAAAACCAAACTTGTAAATGTAAGGATACTCTCAAAGCACCTCCTCCAGAAAACAAGACAATGAAGAAGGCATCAACTATAGCTATACTTATTACCAGCTTCTTCTTTCTCTGCTGTGGATGCTTCGGATATGCTGCTTTTGGCAATGAAGCACCAGGAAATCTGTTGACAGGCTTCGGATTTTACGAACCATACTGGCTCGTTGACATCGCTAACGCATGTATTGTTCTTCACCTTGTCGGCGGGTACCAGGTTAGCTCCCATGTTGACGCAAAACTAGTTGACGTTCTTATAGAAATTATGAGATTTTGGAATGACTTGGGTAAAATACACAACATAACCCTGTAAAAATACTAATAGGCAAAAGAATCCATTGAGGGGGTAAAAAGGAACAACTCGACGCTCAGGACGTATTGAGATTCCTTTTTAAAAATTCATAGGTTGCGTTGCCTTTCTACTTATGTTTCTGGTTCAGAGGGATTTTGAACCTAGTTGTGTTTTCACAGGGGGTAAACTGCAATTAACCCAAAATGAGTTTATATCTAGCCTTTTCATCTTTTTGAATGGTAACATTGTTGTACGCTTGTAGATATACAGTCAACCATTGTTTGCAGTAGCTGAAAGGTACATAGCGAAGAAGCATCCTAATAGCAGATTTGTGAACGACGAGTACATAGTTAAGCTCCCACTGCTGCCGCATTTCAAGTTGAACCATCTTCGGCTATGCTTTAGAACTGTATATGTTGCATCTACAACTGGACTTGCAATAGTTTTCCCCTATTTCAACCAAGTTCTAGGAGTTCTTGGGGCCTTGAATTTTTGGCCGTTGGCGATATATTTCCCGGTGGAGATGTATCTTGCACAGAACAAGATAAGAGCTTGGACAGCTCAATGGATAGTTCTTCAAGCATTCAGAGTTTTCTGCTTGTTATGCACAATTTTAGCTTTCATTGGGTCGCTGGAAGGACTTATAAGCAGCAAATTAAGCTAGGAATTGGCAGTATGAACTGATAAATCTGTGCTTTGCATTGATATTCTTTTCGCAGTTTATGAAGCGGAAGGAAATCATAGTCTGGTTCAGCTTAAATATCAACTCCAATCTTCTGTAATATGAGATGTAGTTACTATAACTAGCTTATCACACGAATGGATAGTTATGATATGGATGGAGGAATTTCTCAATTTTATAGTATTGTTTACAAATCTACTTAGGATGAACCCATTCTTCCAGACTATAACAACAATTGAGTAATTACACTTTCTACTTAGGATGAACCCATTTTTCCGTAATTCTAACGTTGATGCCATTAATCAAATCTAATAAAACCAGCCATATCAGTTCAAAACACCGATTCAAATGAACAGAACATATCACATCTTCCAGACATTTCCATCAATGATTTCTTGAGGAAATTGATAAACATGAGCATAGCACGTTGTAAATGCATATGTGAATTTTCTCTCTTTCCTGCGGAAACTAAATTAAAACGAATTGGAATATATTTCACAAATATGACAAAAAAGGGCCGACTTTCCTTACCAATGCAATAATAAATAGAGACCTCCACACGCTGAATATTACACATATCACCAAATCCATGTCATCTTCCTTCTCTCATTCAAGAATACATCATGTTCCAGGGCACAATTTCCAGCCACGAGCCCTTGTACGCGTGACTACAATGGCAAGAGCATCCGATGCCCCAAGACTAAACACCCTACAGTTCCCTCTGAAACTTGAAAAACCCGTCAGCGTTTTAGTCCCCAGGCCCAAGAAATCCAGGTCCCAAGAAGAAAAGGATAAAGAAGTAGAACTGCTATCCATCCAGGGCATAGAGTCGGACGCACGAGAATTTGTGAAATTCAACATTTTATTGGACGAGGAAGATGAGGATGACCGCGATAACTTGGCCCAGGCTGCGTATGCCGGCACCTTTTCCCTATTACCCCGTCGAGGCAACACTCCGACGAAGATAAGGGCAGAGACCAGCCTGGAATTGAACAAGCTGCTGGAAGAGCTGGGCGTTGAAGATGATGAGGAAATATTGGTCACTTTGGTACCAGTAGCTGGGAATATTACCATTGGAAGTATCAAGATCATATATGTTCCTTCATAAGAATGTGTTGTCAAGTACTCTTTTGAGTAGAAAATGTTCAGTAATAGCTGCTGGTATTTTGGTGAGAGAAAAGAAAGGAATTTCTATTTTCTGTAATGGGTTAATTATTTCCACCTTATTATCATATAAGAAAATTAAATTTTACTCCAAATAACACATGTGTGTCCTTTTTTTTTTTTCCATATTAAAATTTGAAATCTGTTAATTACTGGACAGTCTCATGGTTCAAATTGCATCCACGATAATATTGGTATGTATTGTTTTACATCAAGGTCCAATATTGTTTTACATCAAGGGACGGTGTATCAAAATATTATTGTGCCATACGAAACAAAAATATTTATTGAAACTTAAAAAATTGAAAACAAAAATATTATAAAAAATTAAGGACCACAAATATTACTACATAATTTTACAAACCAAAAATCTTTAAATTTGTAATCGATAAAATTAATCATAGAAGCGCATAAGAAATTAATACATTAAAATAAAATATAAACACATAAATTAGTATTAAATAATTGGTTATGGCAGCACCCCCTTCATAATTGCATTTTTTCTTAGAAATATTCATATAACCCAATAATTTAAATTATATGTCACTCAAATATATTACGTAAACATCACAAAATGGCATACGTCATCAAGATATGGTATTTATTCCCTAACCATAGCATTTATGAACATAAGAAAAGGAGAAAAGTATAGTTTCAGATATTACAAAACTTAAATTATAAATCTACTGAAAGTCTAATATATATATGCAATTATATAGCAAGCGCCCTCAACTCAAGATATCACTCTTGACCCACCTAATAATAGTAATGATCCACTTATGATGCAATTTTGACTAATCAGTGTGACTTATTATCTGAAAAATATATAGCAAAAATAAATTTTCTATTCAAAAGTATATATAGCTAATTATTTTATATACATATATTCACACATACAGATAGACAGTAAAATCAATTTCATGCAATGACACAAGCCCACAAATTTTCAACATACAACCACCACAAAATCATGAAATAACTAATATCACAATCGTACACCTGTCTAGGGTAAATTACATTTTTGGTCCATAAGTGGACCTGTTTCCAACTTTGGTCCCACACTCAGGCCAATTCACACATTGAGTCTCATATGTAGTTTTTTTTTTTAATTAGAGGACCATTAAGGAATTTTCGTCCAATTGATAAAGGCTTGTTACTTGTTAAATGTGGAGGAAAAATCAACAACTTAATGGGAAAAACCAGTATACCATTTGCTTTCTATTTAAGTCATATTTTTTCATTTCTCTCTTACATTGAGTAGGAAAAATGTCACAAAATATGGCTTCTAATAGAGAAGTTTTTTGTCATTGTGGAAGACTTGCGATTTTGAAAACCTCATGGACCGACGACAACCCAAGTAGAAGGTTTTTTGGGTGTACGAAAACCACACCTGCTTCTTTTTTTTTTGTACACCCAATATGATATAGTGAACAAGTAAATAAAAATAATTCTTATATACTTTCATATAAGAGAAAGTACTTCACTATATAATATGTTATATTCTTTAATTCTCTACACAATTTATTTTAAAAATTAATTCATAAATGACTTAAAGAAAAATATTTAAAAAATTAATTCATGTTGAATTCATACTTGATTTTGCTTATTATATGTATTTTGAAATACTTAATAAAATTTATAAATTGTGGTTCTACTTTTCCTATCATCAAATGTTATTTGCTTTATTTTAGAATATTGACTCATGCATATCAAATTATGATTTTTGTAGCTTATCAATTTTAAGCGTAATTAACTTAAAAAATCATAAGGTAACAGCACAAAAAATCAAATAATATTCTAATTAAACTCGGTACTCGGATAAAATTTTCATAATTTCTAATGAATAAATGAAATACGCACTTCTATTAGAATTTTGTTAAAGTAGATTTTGCTTCATTATTATATTAATTAATATTCTAACTTATCTAATATAGGATTTACAAATTATATTAATGCACTTCAAGTTAAAAACTTAATTAATTAATTTGAATTGAATTATATGGTTGCCTCCTTACACAACAAATTAATAAGTTGAGTCTTCTTCCCCTTTACTCTTACTTTTTTTTTTAACTTTTTAAATGACAATTTTATAATATTAAATTTTATATTAATCTTTTAGTAAAAATTTTGAATTTATATATTCATAAGAAATGTTTCATTTGACTCAACTATAAAAATAGTTATTTTTGGGTTGTTGAAATTCGTAGCTTGCTATTTTTTGTGAAACGACATCCGTGTAGGAATGCCGAATATTCATAACTCTTAACAATGGCAAATATTTTTGCTGTGATGGATAAATTAAGTTTTATATCGATTTTATTTAATTATGATTAATAATAATCATTTACCATAATTTTCAGTCCATAGCTATTAAAATATTGATAAAGTGAATTTTCTTCTAATTTATTGTTGCTGGATTTTAATGAAATTCGTCAAATTTGTGCTCGCAATTAATTATTTTATTATAATGAACATATGATGCAGATTAAGAAATCTTGACGACCTAAGTTAATTGATCAGATCAAAGTCATGAAATCTCATTTAAGTTCAACCTGACCCTATAATCGTGAAGAAACTGAACTCCGGCTGTTGATTCAAACTTTCACTGATAGCACCTTCGAGTGGAGATCAATTATTAGGGATTTTTTTTTATTTAAATCAAATTTGATCGAATTAAATCAATTATATACATTTATCATGCATTATAAAAAATATAACATAACCATGGTTAAAATTAAGTTAATAGCCGTAGTAAAAAAAGTCATTGACCACAGTCACGCAATGGTTGTTGGCGTGGTTTTTACCAGTGTGGCTAATAATATATAATAGTTAAAAGTTATGACAAAAATAGTTTTCATGGTGATTAAGTTAAGTTTTTGCATCGAGTTTTATTTAACCGTGGTTATTACTAATTATTTACCATAGTTTCAACCCATGGTCAAGAAAATCATAGCCGATAGCAATTTTTTTTCCAGTGATGTTATTGGCCAATTTTCTTAAATTATACACAAATCACATGAAAAGTACATATATTACATTTATTATATATAATTGAATCCAATCCAAATTAATTAACTTTCCGCAATATTAGACGCTCCGCTGCATACCTTCTCTGAAGAAGAGGCAAAACACGTGCATGGCGCACTATGAATGCATGTATGATTTTTCACACATTTCTGTGGTAATAAAACTTGTAAACGAAATAAGATGATAAAATGACGAAAAGCAAGTGGGCCTGAATTTTCAAAGGAATGCAGTATAAATAGAGGAGTTTCATGCATGCTTCTACTCATCATACACTAAATTAACATACAAATATATAGCCATTAATGATGTCATCTCTTCTTTGTTCATGGGCAGCCACGTCCATCCCTCTTCTTTCCATCCCAAGCTCCTCTTCCTCCTACTCTTCTTCTCTAGTTCTCTACCCTAAGCCAAAGGCACGTAATGGTAGTACCAAGGCCACAAGGCCGTTTTGCAATGCCAGAAGAAATGACGACCAAAACAAGAATTCCACCCAAGAAAATAAGTTGGACAGGAGGAATATGCTAATAGGATTGGGGGGTTTGTATAGTGCGGCAAATCTTGGTTCTAATACACTTGAATCATCGGCTGCTCCGATACCACCCCCTGACCTTAACACTTGTCGTCCTAACTTAGGACCGCCGGTGCCGTATAGCTGTTGCCCTCCTGTTAATACCACAATTGTCGACTTCAGGCCCCCAAATAATCCTCCCATGCGCACTAGGCCTGCGGCTCATTTGGCCAATGCTGATTATATGGCGAGATACAACCGGGCAGTGCAGCTCATGAGGAATCTTCCTGCAACCGACCCACGCAACTTTATGCAACAATCGTATGTGCATTGCGCTTACTGCAATGGTGCCTATTTCTATCCAGCCGCGCAAGGGCTGAATGGAGGGCAGATTCAGGTTCATGGTAACTGGCTATTTTTCCCGTTCCACAGGTGGTACTTGTACTTCCACGAGAGAATCTTGGGGAATTTAATCGGCGATCCAAATTTTGCTTTACCATATTGGAACTGGGATAGTCCTGATGGTATGAACACTCCTCGTATGTATACGGATAGTAGAACCTACCCTGCCTTATTCAACGAAAGGCGTAACCAGCAGATTTACACTAGACCTGTCAATTTGGCCACTGGAGGTAGCAGCAATATGACTCCCCAACAGATAGCTAATAACAATTGCACCGTAATGAATAATGAGATGATTCGTACTGCCACCACCCTTGAGACGTTCATGGGGAGTCCGTATCGTCGAGGAAATGCTGTACCAAATGCACCTGGAACATCCGAGCGTGGTTCACACAATGCCGTACACAGATGGTGTGGAGACCCGAGGCAGCCAGCGGGAGAGGACTTGGGCAACTTCTACTCCGCAGGTCGAGACCCCATCTTCTATGGTCACCACGCCAACGTCGACCGAATGTGGACAATATGGCGACAGGGAAGAGCCAACAACCAGCGAGATTTCACGGATACAGACTATTTGAATACCCAGTTTTTGTTTTATGATGAAAACAGCCGGCTTGTGCGTGTTCGGGTTGCTGACTGCTTGGACAATGCGAGACTGGGATATCAGTACCAAACTAATGGGGTCTCTGTTCCATGGACTAACTGCCCCCCTTCTGCCAGTGTACGCGGGACCAGAGCAGCAAGAATAGTGGACGCCCCGAAACTGGAAACCCTCGAATTCCCTCTGAAACTCGACAAGGTTGTCAAAGTTCGGGTCCCCAGGCCCAGGAAATTGAGGACGCCGGAAGAGAAGGAGAACGAGGTAGAATTACTGTTGATCGAAGACATAGAGGTGGATATAGGTGAATTTGCAAAGTTTAACGTTTTCGTGGATGAGGAAGAGGACGATTTTGATGACTTGAACAAGGCTGAGTATCTGGGAACCTTTTCCCATGTGCCCCATAAACATGACACTCCGATGAAGATCAAGGCGCAGGAAAGGTTGGAATTGCAGGCGCCGCTGGAGGACTTGGATGTTGAAGGTGATGAGGAAATATTGATCACTTTGGTACCTATAGCGGGGGATATCACTATTGGTGGTATCAAGATCACCTATGCTCCTTCCTCCTCATAAGAATGCATGTTGTGATGATCAAGTCTTGGCCTATGAACTATATGATGCTCAGTAATTGAGTATTATCAAAAAGTACATGAAAATAATTATTATTGAATAAGTACTTTATAAAAAAAAAATCTGGGTTTTCATATATATAATTGTCTCTTTTCATGTGTCATTATTCTGGCTTATATAATATTATTATAATTTCCGCTCTATATATCAATGATAAGGGAAAAGAAAATAAAGGCTTAGATATTAAAATTAATACATTTCTTTTAGATATATGCTACCAACATGGGGAAATTATAATTTTTTAAAATTCGCAAATTGAGGGCAATTTCAACCAATCTTGTAGGGAAGTCGCATGTATTGTGCATCTACACGTTAATTTGTGGATTTTCGATCAATTTATATACGCATTAGTTTTTATTATGGTTGATTTTAATATGACCAAAATTGTCACCCTTTTTTTTTTTTGATAAAGACTGCAATTTCTTTTAATATAATTTGATGTCAACAGTAGAGTTGTAAAATTTAACAAAAAATAAAAACTATCGAATTTATGTTCTTAACCACATGATGAAATAAGAGCGGTGACATTGCAATCAACCTAAACAAAAATTCACATCAGACAGCAAAAGACATTGGAATAAAAACAAGTATCATAATAGAAACAACTACACAATTAACCAAAGCAACTAAACAGCTAAAATTCAGAAAGTTAAAACTGCTTCGACTGCTCGTGCTTCAATGAAATGTGTAAGCAGAATCCTACATTCATCCGCCACAAAAGACTCTTTCTGTACCTGTTCCATGATCAAATCATTGGTGTTTGCTTCTTTCTTTTTAAGTTTAGAGCTTACTTCCACTGCCAGGAAAAAGGCCCTTTAGTGATGGATTCTGTGACCGCGTTTCAGAAGGCTAGTCGTCCCTTTTTAAATTTCGACAGATGTATGAATGAATTCTGGACAAAGAAATGTTGTTGCTCTGATTCCTCGACTGGATGTGTCAGTGGCCTAGGGTGGGGATGGGGGTGGGCCTGTGGCTGTCGGCTGCAGGTTGGGGAACAAAAGTGGGAGCCCCATCTTATTGCACATCATTCTCAGTACCTACTTGATTTGATCAAGTTGTGTTGAGACGTGAGAGTCTATCTTCGGCGGCGCAGCAGTGAATGTTAATGCTCTGATATCTAGATCGACTGGCGGGTAGCACTGATGTATATGCTTCGGATCCTATGCCAAAGACTCGGTCTTGCTTCCTCCCACCACAACCTCAGCATAAAGCTGGCCCTTTTCTAGGGGTGTGACATTGACAGTGGATAAGATACCCTCGCCGGGCATCAACGGCAAGGCAAGCTCCTCGAGCAAGTTTTAATAAGCCTCTTGACAATAAATAAAATACAATGTGTTAGTAAATAAATAATTTTTTTGTTTTTAAGAAAAAAAGAATGTACAACTTACCACCTTCTCGTGAGTGGATGGCCCACACCAGGTCCCATCTGCTTTCTTTTTGTAGCAGCTGAGACGGCTAATTAAGTTGAGAGTACTCATGCAAAGATATTTTAAGATATTGTTATAAATTTGTAAATAGTTATTATTCGAATTAAACTTATAATAAATTAAATGTACTTACTAGTTCTTTTGTGCTCGCCAACTGAAAAGGACTCCTACGATAGCCGATATTCGCCACGCCAGGATTGACCAATCGGTTGACCTTGTTCTCGGTCAACTTCTACTTGAATTTGTTTGTGCCCCAATATGCCTAGAGGGCAGCTCAAACGTCGTCTATGAAATATTTGGACTGCCTATTTGTTGTTCAGGCTTTGTTGATTCTTTTACAAAGTCATTTGGATGCAAAGCAAGCTGTGGGAGTAGCCTTTCGTTGGTGGATCCAGGCAGTAACACAAGATTTCTACACTTACGACACAGACATCTAATTTTTTCGCGATTAATATATGCATACTGATCCTTTTCCTAATTTACGTAACCTCAAATATCATCCTCAAACTCCTGTCTAACTCCTAAATTTGTTGGCAGGTGCTTATCATACATTGACCTCCTTAATTGTCTTAATACATTTACCTCATTATATAAAAAGTATAAATATAAATATATTAATTAAAAGCACCTAAACAATTATACATATATACTTAACTTTAAAGAATTAGTATATAATATCCAAAACAAGAACAACATCACAATTTAAATGAGTACATTATTTAATATTTGGATAATAACCCACATCCTACACTTATTTTTCAGAACAAAATGATAAATCGCATTCTAGACCTGGTGAACCCATAAAAGAAATATATATATATATATATATATATATATATATGATAGGCCCACTCGCAAGGATCAGGCAGTTGAGCCCAAATCAAGAAGAGAAATTCGCAAGGCCATATTCAGCCCATTCAAATTGAGTTCACAAACTGGTGTTATCAGATTTTATTTTATGCTTGATGGACAGCAATTAAGATAGCAAGAAACAAACTTCTTCTAGTAACATCTTAAGCTTGGGATGAAGGGCACGTGTAGATAAATGCGATAAAATGGGAAGACAAGTTAGAGGAAAAACTTGAATTCATAGATTAATTTCTAATTAGTTTTTGATGGGATTTAGAGATGACATCTAAATTATAATATAGCTGTTGAAATACAACCGTTAAAAAAATTTTCGATCGATTTTGAAACAATATTTGAGAGGACATCATTTAGCATAAAAATTTTGGACGGAGGACAGAGGATGTCCGCCCAAAACACCCCTGCAATTTGAGGTTTGGCGACAGCATTTTCGATGCATGGCCATCAGAAATTTGATCCTTGGATGATCATTGGGAATAAAATTTATTTCATCCACAATTTTCGACTGAACGCTATCAAGGTACAAAATGCATCACAATAATTAACAAAACAAAATCACCAACCAAATTTCAGACAGATAGGAACGAACAATTTTTTATGTCCCATTTTTCGAAGGAGTTTGGGACAACATCTATTTTTCCAGTGGATATGGCAAGCTCCTCGTCTGTTGATTGAAATTAATCAAAAACTAACAACATTCATTACAAATCTTCTGACTTATTAGGAAAATTGAGACAAAAATTTGCTTTTACAACAATATTATGAAAGAATTGTCGGTCCACTTACATGGTGCGCAATAAAAGAATCTTACCAAGGAGCAACAATATTAAAGTAAATACAAAGATAAAAAAGAAAAAATCACATTTTTTGTCTTATAACTAAGACTCATTTTTAATTTAATTCTATTTATTCTGATATTTTTATATTACATCAAATAAGTTAGATAGTTTTTTGATTTTTAGTTCTCGCGTGACTTTTTCATCCAAAAATCAACAAAAAATCACGGGATCACTAGTCCAACACGTGTTTGAACTAACGGCCATATGGCTTCTCCATTAATTAACTATTGGATAAAAAAGTCACGTGAGGAATGAAAACAAGAAATTTTCTAACTTAATAGGATGTAATGTAACAAAATTGTAATAAATAGAAATAAACTGAAAAAAAATTCTAATATATGGAACCAAAAATATAGTTTTTCCGATAAAAAATCATCTTTCCTTACGTATTCTTACTAATGACATGCTAAATAGTTCTCTACACGTAATGGAGTTACGAACAGTACTTAGCAGCATACATGAGTACAAGTTTAGTGGAATTTGAGGCTGGTCAATACATTGTTGTTCACGGGGTCAGCCAAATGGTCGAGCAGGTTTTGGTAAGGGCCGACGCCGGTGACTAGACCCTGTACAAAGTACCCCAAGATTGCCAACATAGCCAGTCTTCCATTCTTCACCTCCTTCAGCTTCAAATCCTTCATCGACTTCTCATCTTTCCCGAAGCCAAGCGGGTTGAAAAAAGGGCCACCAGGGTAGGCAGGATCGCCTGACCCTCCCAATCCCTTTTCCAACCCCAAGAAGTATTGCTTGCCCATGGAGCCTGGCTTGGCCCAGTCCTGGAATCTCCTGTGCTCGGCGAAGCCCATAAGTGCCATCTCCAGAACGAATAGGGTGTAAGAATCTGCCCAGTAGTCGTATGTTCCAGCCGGGGGAATGACTCCAGTCTTGAACCATGGGAGAGCTGTTTCGGCAGGGATCAGGCCTGCTTTACCCAAGATTTCTGGTGCTATGGCTCCTGCTGCCCCTAACATAGCGAAACGCCCGTTGATGATTTCACCGTAGGCTAGCCATTTCGGCTCAATGAATCCCCCGGTGCCTTCAGGGTCCGAAAGCCCCAACGGGTCGAATCCGTAGTCACCAGGGAGGCTGAGAAAGTGAGATTTGGTTAAGGCGATTTGCTGAAAGGTTTATGTAACCTCAGATACATTGATCAGTTTGAGTCTCGTAAGATGGCAAGATTACATGAATTTTTGTCTTGGCCCTGATCACATTAGTAGCAGCCTAGAAACTACAGATTTTGGCTATCAAACTTGTAGGAAAGAAGCAATTACCTGCCATCCAAGTAGGAAAGGCTCTGCTTGGATGCAAACCAAAGGGGCCTGTTAGCTCCTTGCTGGAAACATATAGCCAAAAGTATATAGAAGTATTAAGCCTCAGTCCTTAGTCGTAGGATATGTTGTATTAAAAATAAACAGAGAAAGGAATGTGAAATCACAACAATTATACTATGACACTGCAAGAAATACATAGTTGATTACTATAATTAAAAGAAAAAAATTGTAGCAAATCATGTCAACGTCCGCAATGATCATTGGTCATTATTTCTGCAAGTGAACCCAAAAAATTAGCCGTAATTAAAACCATAGGCAAATGTTTTGATCATAGCTAAAAGCTATAACAAATATTGATTAACTGTGTTAAAAATTTAAGTTTCTGCATTGATTTTATTTGATGAATGATTAATATTCTTTATTTACTATTGTTTTAAATTGTGGTGAAATATAATACTAGTAAAAGAATTACCAATCATTAATTTATGATTTGATTATTACTAAAAAGGTTTAATATTACATGACTATGGAGTCCAAATATTAATAAAAATCCAATTAATTCACTAGGAGTCCCTTTTAGTTTTTCCTCATTATTATTTAATTACTCAAAATGTAACTAAAAAAAATTATATTCTGTACATATCGTTGTACATTTACTTTGTAATTTTTTAAACAAATCAAATTATGATATTTTTTGTGTACTGAATAAAAAATATTTGAAATTTACTTTCCTTTTCATCATAACAAATAATTTGAAAAAAAATTATTATGTTTTCCCATGCCATAGCATTTTCACTTCCCCTCCTTTCATTAAACCAAACCAACCTTTAATTTCTTGTCATTAATCTAAATATATTGATTTAAGATGAAATCCCATAAAATTGTCCAAATATTACTGAGTACAAAGATAGATAAAATGAAAGAAGAAGAAAGAAAATTAGGGAAAGAGGAAACTAGAAATAGGAAACGCAAAAGAAAGGGGAAAAAAAATAAAAAAGGGCCATAAACACAAATAGGAGAAAAAGAAAATTAAAAATAAAAATTAATGGCAATAGTTAGTTTTCTAACAGTGTCAATTAAAAATGTACTATCTTTTAAATTGCACGTCAACCAGATATTGCTAGCCCATAAAATTCATAATTACATACGCAATTCTCCTTAAAGTAAAGGACGAAAAGTGGAATTTCATCGGATCATGACATCCGGAATATAACTCCCAAGACGTTCTAAAAATCGAATCTTACCTTGACAGGAGGGGTAGAAGCAGCCTTTACAACAAAGGAAACCCTCCTCGAAGACTCTGCTGGCCTTCCTCCCAGAATCTGCCTGGCGGCCTCTGCCGAAGAGCATATGGACGACGAAGAAACCAACGCCTGTGTTGCCATCTTCGTTGTGAGCTACTTGGAAAGAAAGAAGAGTTAGTAGCTAGCAATAGCATGCAAGTACGGAGAGAGTGCAAAATAAGGGCGGAGGTAGCAGGCCACCAGGATTTGTGTGGCCGGGGCTGGTTGGCAGCATGGAGATTGTGGTGCACAACATGAGCAAGCAGATAGAGTTGGGATCTTCATGTCAAATGGAATACGCACATGTGGCCTAATAAGGGTAAATTATGTTTTGCCATTGTCCGTTTTTCCACTTTGTTATTGTTTTTTCTTTTTGCAATCAACTTACCATTTTAACTTTGTAAAATTTGTACTTTGCCATATATGACCTTTTTTTTGTTAATTTTTCTGTTGGAAAAAACATCACATGCTATGTATATATGGAAAAACATATCACACATAACCCTTAAATATCACATGTACACTACAAGTGATGCATTTTCAACAAAAACTTGATCGAAAAATAGTTATAAAATAGCAAAGTGTAAAATTTTGTAAAGTTGAAATAATAATTTAATACAAAAAATAAAGTTTAGATGTCGAAATATAAAAACAGCCTTTGAAAGGCAAAATATAATCAATCCTCTAATAATAAGTGCAATCATATAAGATAAATAACTAAATTACCCGTCTGAGGTTTCTTCCATTTTACATAAAATGCTGCAAATAGGGCTCTCGCAAATTTAATATCTAACATTTTAAAAATATCCCTTGAAAATTTTGATTGTAATTTGAATAATTTTTTGAACTAAAATTACTTGGACGAAATTATTGTATTTTCTCACTTTTCCGAGAAGTAAGATAATGAGTTTCAAATCTCAATTGTAATTTTCATTTTTAATGGAATCATGTTATATTTATAATTATGATAAATTTTAGAAGTGTAGATGTAATTTACCCAAGATATTATTGGCTTTTCCATGAATAAATCTTTAATGCCATCTGTATAAATATATATTCTTGAAATCTTTTATTGCAAAATATCACTATTTAAAATCGTATTGCAATAAGAAAAAAGTTACTATTATCGACATTTTAACTGTTTTGGACTAAAAGTTATGGTAAATAACTAGTATTAATCATAGTTAAACAAAATCGATACGAAAAATTTACCTTATTCACCGTAAAAAATGTATTCGCAGCAAAATTATCGCAATAATTTTTAGCCATAACGAATGTTTTAGCACCCTTGCAAAAATTACGGCCAATAACCATTGTGCGATCAAGATTAATTATATCTTTTAAACCATGACAATTGACTATAGTTAAGTGCTTTATTTATTTTTTAATATTGCATCTTATATTACATTTAATGCATACACTCCACGGGTATTCAAATGAATTAAAATAATTATTTATCAGCTTATTAGCAAATAAAATTAAAAATAGATTTTGGTTTACAATTTCTAACTTTTTACTGATTCAGTTAGACTCTTTTAAGCTAAAAACTAAAAATACTAGGTCCGTACAACATCTGTATCTTATCTATAAAATTATAAATATTAAGTCATTTTTTCAAACAATTCAAATTCAAGTTTTTCACTACTTTTAGTTTTTAGTCTTAACTCTTAAAACCTCCCAACTTTTAATATTGCTTAAAACTTTTTTACAACCCATTTTATCAAAAAAATAGAAACTATATGTATATGTATATATATATATATATTTTTATAAGTGACAGGTAATAATTACATTAACATTTCGATAGATTAAGCAATACATCAATACAATTAAAAATAATGAATAAATTACAATAATTTACATAAAGAGAGATAAATAAATTAAAATGCATCAAAATCCTTAATCTTGCACTTATTCCTCAACTGACACTACATTTGTATCGTTTTCACTTGATGGTATATATGTATTAAAACTGACCAAAATATATAATTTAAACACATTGATTAATATATATTAATATTTTGGATAAATTAAATTGACACTCTTTGAGGTTAAATCAGTTTAAACAAACATCCCCTATCTTTTGCAAAATTATAGGTACATCCCTGAGGGGTGTTAGTGTAATATTATTTGGAGGGTATTTTCATAAGTTTTGCACTTGAATAGGGAGTGTAATTGTAATTAAAACTACAACTCTGACGTTATAGTTGTAATTTTGTAAAAAATAGAGAGTATTTGTATATTTTGATCTAATATTAAGGTGTGTGAATATTATTTATTCTAATATTTTTATTATAATATTTTATTTTATTTATTGACGCATCACATGTGTATGTACGGATATTTGATAAAAATAAAAATCTTGCAACCCCCATTTTGGCTTTAAATTTAGACACTCTAAAATAAAGGAAAAACGCATTACATCACATCACTACAAACAAGATCTAACCTTTCAGTCCCTCAGAACTGAAAGAGCATAATGCTGCGGTTCCTCAACAGAAAGAACAGATCCCCGTCGGGCCTCCTAATCGGTCTGGCTCGGCGATGGATGTCCGCCAAAACGACCGTGATGAGCTTCGGCGATGGTTCCCAGGGTGCGCTAGGCCTGGCCGCTTCTCCAATGGGTCTGTGCTGTGACACCTACGAGCCCACTCCTGTCCCAGGCCTGCCGCCCGACCTTTGCAGCATCACCGCCGGCCACTACCACTCCCTCGCCGTCACTTCTCAGGGCCAGGTCTGGGCCTGGGGCCGTAATAGCGAATCGCAGCTTGGCCGTGGCCAACTTTCTCCTAGGTTTTGTCCTATTTAATTTGCTAATTCTTTTTTTGTGCTTGCTGAATTTTGAATTTTACTTGGGATTGTCAATATGTGTTCAATTATAGTGAGAATTGGGAAGAAAGGTGGGGAAATGAATGCTGATGATTCATTTTTTTCGAAATGAGCTGATATCTATAGCCGCTGGGAATTCTTTGAAAGCTCATACTTTTAATTCAATGACATAAAAGGAAAAATTTATCATAATTTCAAGATATTTCTGACATGCTTTTCTTTTGTTGAGAGAACTACCCTTGTATTCTTGAGGCTGTGATGGCTGCATTTGAATTGGAGCCTCTGAATGAGAGAAAATTATTAAAATTTTCACTTTTAACAAAAAATTCAATATGTTGCCCGAAATTACTGTCTGTAATGCCTTATAGAATGCTTGAATTTGTGTTCAAGTTTGTCTTTATGCATTGAAAATACTGCAAATTGCTTCTTGAAAAATTTGATTCATTGATCACAACATTTAATATTACAATTTCTTTTTGATTTAGAGAGACGTGGAGTCAACCACAAAAAGTAGAAGGACTGAATCAAGTGAGAATACAAGCTGCATTTGCATCTGGTGTTATATCTGCTGCAATTGGAGATGATGGCACTTTGTGGGTATGGGGAAAGTCCAACCGTGGGCAGCTAGGTCTTGGGAAAGATGTTATTGAAGCTATTTTACCAGCTAGAGTTGAATCACTTCTTGGACAAGAGATAGTTAAGGTGGTCCTCATATAATGTTTAAGGTAGAATATGTTAGTTCTTTAGAATTGTTAGAGATGCCTATTGCTTATTATAACAGTTGTTATAGAGTCTTTGGAGCTGACTAAAAGTTACATCACGGGCTGAGTGAGCTAATGCCTTTCATCTGTATGATCTTGCAGGTCTCCCTGGGTTGGGGGCACGCTCTTGCTCTGTCTAAAGATGGGAAACTGTTCGGCTGGGGTTACTATGCAGATGGTAGATTAGGAAAGATTGGTAAATCTTTGGAGGCCTCTCCACTTGATTCAGTTGCTGAGAAAGTGTATTCATCAAGTGAAAACTCGAATTTGATGGTTGAAACAGCAGAGAAATTGGTTTTAGCAGCAATAGAGAAGGAAAAGGAAATGCCTGTCATATGGGAACCTACTTTAGTCGAAGAACTTTTTGATGTTAAAGTTGTGGATATAGCTTGTGGACTTGATCATTCTCTAGTATTGTGCAGTAAGTCAATGCCATCCACCTTTTTTTCATGTTGTGTGATGTGATCATTTTGAACTAATTCGGATACAATTTTCAGGTGATGGTTCTCTTTTAAGTGGGGGGAGCAACGTATATGGGCAGTTAGGTAGAGTAAAAGAAGATTTAGGACTGCATCAAGTTGATATGAGCCAAAGACCTCTGAGTATAGCGTCAGGACTAGGGCACTCTTTGGCGATCTGTGAACACACGCTATCAGAGTCGGGAGAAGATAGTAGAAGTGTCGTTACATGGGGATGGAACCAGAGTTCTCAACTTGGGAGAGAAGGGTCAGTGAACGTCCCTCTGGTTGTCGACAGTCTTGTTGGCGAGATGCCAATTTCTGTTTCTGGAGGGCGGGTCCATTCCTTAGCTGTGACGGCCAAGCAAGAGGTTTGGAGTTGGGGCTGCGGTAGAAATGGCAGGCTCGGATTGGGTAGCTCTGTTGATGAACCTGAACCGACGCTGGTTGAATGTTTGGAGGGTCGTGAAGTCTTACAAGCTGTCTCAGGGTTTGACCATAATCTTGTTCTGGTTGCTGAATGATGTGAAATGAATTTGACACTATTCTCTTCATATCCTCATGCTTATCAATCTTTTCTTTGTCCTAGTTAACGAGTGATTTTATGCAGGATTTGGAGCAATATTTGCATGTCACATCATAGAAAATACAGATCCAATGGTTGTTTGACTTTGCGATTTGCTTGGATAATTTCATATTAAAAAAGATTTTAAAATCTTGGACTCTCATCTTGAACTATGTATTTTAAAATATTAATGGCTTTCAATATAGAATCACTTGAAACGATTTTCTGACTTAAATTCAAAACCTTTCATTCAAATGTATCTTCATAGATTTCATGTGATCTTAGATCCAACCACATCTTACGTAGTATAATGAATCAAAAAGAGATTGGAGGTTCGGATCAAATACCTGAATTCGAACATTCTTAACAAAATAATGTATGTAAACTCTGATTTTGAATTAAGAGGGTTTTTGACTAAGCTTATAAGCTCTTAAAATCATCTTAAGAGATGTTCGAGGTATTCTTTTTTAAAATAAGACTTTGAAAATTATAAAATGTTTTAAAAAAGCTTAACCAAATATCCTCTAAGTTAAGTGTACATAGAATTCTTGGTACAAGTAACTATATAAATAGTTATATAAAATTAAGAGGAAGGAACTTTAGGTACTAAAAAGGGAGTGAGAATAGACTGACAGAACAGCAGTTGTGGTTAATAGAACTACAAGAAAATTAAGCAAAAATCAGGCCTGGACAATGAGCATCAGTTCAGAAGTTTTCTGGGCTATCATCCAACTGTTTCTCATCCTCAATATCAACCTCCAATATTTCCTGAGAATCGAAGAAGCCCATGATGTTATTCAGACCTCAAAATGCTTAACAGGAAAAATAAACAACGAAAAGGCAAGAAATGTAGGGAAAATTATGTGAATTACAGGGATTCTCTGCTTCAAGTAATTCCCAAGCCTGGCCAAAACCGTGGAACGTTTATGCCAAAACCGGCCGCTGAGGCTGATCTTCACATACGGTCCGTCTACTTCAGCAAGTTCTGCTTTTCCTGTTCGACATATTCTCCACATCAACATACAAATTTCAATTCAACTTCGTGGAGCTGAAATCGTGGGATCTAAGTTTTGTTTTAAATCCTATTGCATGTTTTATTTTATTTAACATAAACATGCTATGTGTATAAAGATGACGCCACACATTTTATTTAAGAAGAATTCTATTTTGATAGCGTGTATATATTAAAGGGAAAAATGCATGCAACCATCTTCTAATATTGCAACAAATTACTTCTTAGTGAAAAAAAAAATAGTTATTTCTCTCTTGTGTTTTTAAAGATGCAGTGATTTGATCTTTTGTGTTTTTCAAAGTGTAAAAAACATAGGGGGATAATTTGCTCATTTACAATATGGACAATTATACTCCCCTCCCTCGAGGTTTGGTGAAATTATATATAGATCCCCTGTAGTTTGGAAAATTACATCTAGCACCCCTGAAGTTTGTTTCAATCTAACAAATAAGTCCCTATATTAGTTAAAATTCACAAAATTTGCTGATATTAACGAAAAAACTAAATGAAAATTGATATTTACCATTGATTGGCTTAAACCTGAATTATTGCAGTTCAAACAATTTTTTCGAACTAAACTACCCTTATAACGGTGTAGATATACCTCCTCACATACATTAATATGTAAAGACGTATGAGGGTAATTTGATCATAAAAAGATTTATTTGACCTGCTATAAGTCAGTAATAAGTCAATCATGGGTAAATATAGATTTTTTTTTATTTTTTTTAATATCGGCAAATTCGATAAATTTTGACTAATAAAATGACTTATTTGTTAGACGGAAGCAAATATCAAGGATGCTAAATATAATTTTCCAAACTACAAGAAGTCTACGTGTACTTACGTCAAATCTCAGGGAAGGGGAATATAATTATCCCTTTATAATATAAAGTAAATTATATTAAATCTAAATAAAATAAAAATTACAATAGAATGTAAAATAATAAATTCAATCCGAACAAGTGAAATCGTTGTTTGCACAATGAGACTATTACCTGTTATGTTAACAGAAGTGTCAAATAGTTGGGCCAACTGCAAAAGGTCAAAACGTAAAGGCATGAAATTACGAGAAATTTGCATACGTAACAAAGTGAATATAATCAGTACGTCATGTTATATTATTTACGTCTCATTTAAGTGAATTATATTGGAGTAAAAAAATATTATTTAATTTCTTTGTTGTCGCCTTAGAAAGTATGGAACAGCAATTTAATTTAACTATTCTAACATTTTATCAGATATAGGCACTGTAAATTTAATTCCTTTGAATAAGTACCCGTTTAGCTCGGTGATTGAGCATATCAAATTTGTATTTCGAGTGTAAATGCAAGTTTTTTTTTAAGATAAATTTTAACGAGTTTTTCTAAGTTTTGACGTTTGGACAATTACCAAAATACCGTTGATTTAACGGTCGTCTAACAGTTAGCCAAATCAGTGAGTTTTCATTCATTTTTTAATTACTGATATTCTCTTGTTATATAAAATTTATAAATACTTCCCTGATATTTGATGAAATTATATAATCCTTATATAAATGTTTGAAATTGTCAACTTTCCGCTTTATTTTTTTCGAGAAATTTTTTTTAAAAAATTGGGCAATGGAAAACAAAAATAAGAACAAAAAAGGCCTAAATCTCTGAATTAATTTTCTGGTTTGTATTCAATGTACTTAATTATTGTGCTTATGAACAGAAGAGTTACCTCAACTCTAGCATCATCCAGGACCTGCTTGATGTTATCCTCTGTCAGATCGAGTGGCCCAAGTGAGGCTGAGATTGCAGCCTTAGATGATCTCTGCCGTTGGTTTCTCAGCCTTGTTGCTCCACTCTTCTTCAGATTCAATGCGGCCGGTGCAGGGAGCAAGTTTGATGCCAGATGATACGGTGGAGTGAGAGGCTTTGCTGTGGGCGATAAGCTACGGTGGAGATGAAGATGGGGAGGTTTCAATGGCATCTTTGGCCCTGTTTTGTTATCCGCTCTTTGATTCGCTGAGGGAATGTGTGGTCAATAGGACAAATAAATTGAGCCTGCTTTGATTTGAGAATTGTGATGAGCAAAAGATTTTCTATGTTGCCAAGGAGTCGTAGTTTAATTGGTGAAATTGATAACTCATGACTATAAGATTTTGGGTTTGAATTCCACATACGTGTAGGGATGCTCGTCTACTGTTGATTAGATATTAACGATTATTACATCATTGTTATAATTGTCCATAATAGTTGAATATTGGTATGCGATATTGATAATTGTAATCAATTTTAGAAATAATAGTTCATTGCTTTCATTTAAAAATAAAAATCTATCTTATATGATTTATAGTAGGGAAAATTATAAAAATTTCCATGAAATAGATTTCCATATTTAATAAATTTGTTAATATTTTTTAATTTAAAGAATTCATTTCAATAATTTTTATTTTTCTTAGTATGAGATTTCAATATATTCAAATTTAAAGATCAATTCGAATGCACTTAAACGAGATAAAGATAATTAATTATTATAGAAGTGTACATATATATATATATTCAGAGGGCTCGAATTCATAATTTTCTTGGACCTCAACCATATCAACCTAGCAAGGTTTCATTGGCCATTAAATTATTATTTGTAAAAAAACTTTTCTTAAATGTCATTTTACAAATATGACGATTTTATTCTTTTTGTAATAGATACATTCGTTTAAAAAATTAAAAATTGAACTACTAATTTACTTTTCAATATATTTGAAAAAAAAGTATTTTCTTGAGGAAGTTAAAATTAATTTGAAATATTTATATCATTTGGTAAGAAATTTCTACATTAATATTTATAAAAGTAGTAAGTATGATTGAATCCACAAAAATCGATTTTAAATCAATTTCTTCAGATGGAAATCATGGGGAGTTTTGGTAAAATCTAAATATGGAAAATAAAGGTGAAAGAATGAATAAGTATGAGAGCTTTGCAGTTAAAGACTCGATCCTACTCGATTCTATTATTGATTATCGATACAACAATGACATCATTCATAGTGGATTAATTGGTTATGTTATTGGTACAATCGAAGGACCTTATCTTTCCTTACCTTTTCATTAGTCAAGGAACTTCCATTGCCTAATTTTTTAATTAGTAAATAATTTTGGGAACATTTTCAAGATTTAATTTACCAACAACATTAAGAACTAAAAAGACCCAATCTTAACCAATAAACTCTTACAATGATTTATTTAAGGATTAAATGTAATTTTAGTCCACTAACTTCAGTCATTTTTCGTTTTAGTTCCGTAACTTTTTAGGATTTCATTTTAGTCCTCTAATTTTAAAAAATGCTCAATTTTGGTACAAAACTGGCTGAAAATTTTCGAAATCCACCGAAAAATGAGACATTGCCATCACGTGATATTTTTAATTGGGAAAAATATTTTATTGGCCATAACTCGCTTACATGGCAATGAAATGAATTTTTTGAAAAAAAAAAAAAGAATGATGTAGATTTCTTATCCACGTCAGACATGGAATTGGGGGGGGGGGGGGGGGGAAGATGGAGATCACCCCCAATACATGTGAGTAGTCTCCCAAATTTTTCCTAATTTCTCTTCGATCTTCAGCCCAAAAAAGAACTCCTCCTAAAACTTCTGTGAAGAAGAGCAAGATTCAGGTTGATTGAAGTGCTAGTTAGAGAGCGATGGTGTAGAAAAGGGATACGAGACATGTGGGTATGCTCCCTTCTCAATTGTAGATACAAAGTATCGAAAGGGTTTTATGTTTGTTATTGTTTATGTGGATCCTTGTTGGGTTTGTGCAGTGTGTTTTATGTTTATGTGGACTTTTGTTGGGTTTTTTTTAGTTAATTTGCTCGGTCTTTGTTATGCTTTTAATAGATGTGGTCTCCTACATGATTCCTTTATTTACAATATAGTAATTGGTGTTTTTTGTTTTTTTTGTTTTGTTTTTAATTACAGATCCTGACGGTGATTCAATTACATTGTCTCTGCATTATAATGGCATGACTAAACATGTCCTTAAAGCTATGTATGTAATGCGTAGTGTCTCTAAATACGATTATGTATTAGCCAAGGAGATCAATATTGAGACTTTAAACTTATTTTATGGTCTTGGGCTAGTAAAGGTAGGATAGTTTATATAATTGTAAATAGACGCTTTGAATTTTTAGTTGATAACAATGATTTGAAAAGAAAATAGAGGAAAATTAAAAAGAATAGAGAGATGTTTATTTATGTTGAAGTTAAAGAGGGTGAGGAGCCTGCAGAAACTAAAGTGGTGGGGGGGGGGGGATATACCTGAAGTTGTAGAGGGGCTGAAGATTGTTGCATTTAAGGGCTGTAAGGAGTGAGGGTGCTCATGGTGCTACAGGGGGTAAGGGTAGTCAGGGCGGTGAGAGGGGTGGGGGTGTTCAAGGTGATGAATTGGTTGATAGTGATTATGATCAAATTGAGGGTGACAATGAAAGATAGTGTGATTAAGGAGGGAGGGATGAAGGAATATTATAGTATAGAGCCATGAAGGAATGTTGTTTGAGTCCTGCATCATACCTCCCCTACCACCAAACTTTAGAAAGGTTGTAGGTAGACCATAAAAACTAGAAGAAGAGAGAGTGATGAGCCTGCCTCAAGAAAAAAACAAGTCAAAGACACCACAGGTGCAGAAGCTCAGAAGACATCAGAAAACAGTGTATTGCAACACCTGTGGAGAGTCTGGACATGACATTGCTAAGTGTCTAAAGGAGTGCCAAATGAAACCTAACAAGTATATGTTCATCTTTTTGTTTCTAACCATCTTACACATATGTATTCTAATTTCAACTTTGTATAACAGGGTCAAGTAAGGCATGAAGTTGGACATACTCACAAGGGACAACATGAAACAGTTAAGAAAAGAGTAAGCAATTACTAATATTAAATCTATACTTATTTATAACAATGCTGAAGTACTGTTACTTTGTATTATGCTGGAGGAAAAAAGGCTACTCAACCTGCAATTGAACAATTGTCTAAAACTGAAGGATTGGAACAGGCTACAACAATTGTAAGTGTACATACACATGAAGTTTTATTTTTACACACAATATGAATTCCAGTATTAAGGACTTTTATTTATGATTACAGGGAACTCTGCATACAATTATTCTCCCACCCTTGCAAGTGCACACTGAAGAGGAGCAACCTGAAGTATGTTTGTCATAAGATCAAATGCAATCTCAAGCTGCACCCTATCCACCAGTGTACAAGCCTGACCCATCAATGTTTCAACAGTTAGAAATGACCAATCCACAATCAACTTTACAACCAAGAGTCCCAATCTGAGTACCTCCACCTTTCAGAGGCAGACAAATATTGCCATCATTTTCTGCAAGGCCACAATCTGTAACAACTTACCTAATAGTCAAAGATAATGTAGCACCCCCCTACCCGCTACATCTAATTATCATTATTTCAGCCTTACTGTAATCAGAACTCATTCTATAAGTAATTCTATTTCAACCAGTAAAATAAATGCTAATTTATCAATATAATATTATATGTCACAAAAGATAATACATACCACCAAAAGTAATATTTACCCTCACTACATGTTCTTGTGTACATAACCTCAAGAAAAATCATACCACAACTTTTAAACACAAATCCCGACAAAAGACCAGAATATTTACAACCCAATAATCAAAAACTTTGGCTTCAGAAGTCACGGCTGACCCACCTAATAAAGACGACGGCACCGCTCAAAGTCAATGTGGTTAGTCAGTGTGATCTATCTCCTGAAAAGTACGTGGCAAGGAATGAGCTGCCTACTCAATAAGTATAGCTGATCAGTTTATATATACACACAGGCAACAATTTCACGTACATGCAGTCACATCGACTAACAGTCATTATCAATAGCAACAACAAATATAAGCAGTAATACCTATTCACAATTAAAAATCAAGCTATGACACAATATTCAACATTATCGTTTATTAGTTAAGGGCCCCACTTACTCTAATTGGTATACATCAGTCAATGGTTTCGCCGGCCATCATCATATTATATACAGCACAGGATACCCGTTGTGTGATATCCCCACACTCTTTTACTCCAGCTGTGTAGCAATATAGCACAGGACATCACAACAAACATGGTACCCCCACACCACCCCAGTGTGTAGCTAACAAGCACAGGATATTCCCTGCTGCCCCGAAATACCCCGGTACCCTACGCGCCATGGTACCTAGCTTAATTCACATATTTTTCATATCTCAATATCAATCACATTTTCATAAACCATTGACTGTGTTTCCAACTAGGTAAGCATCATCTTTTATTTCAATTCACGATCATCATTCTTTTCTTTATAATAATCACTTCTTCAACAACAACTCCCAATTTGATTTCATCAACAACCAATTATATGATTATCACATAATCATATCCCGCATATCTCTACATTACCATTACATATCACATAGTAACAATTTCACCAATATTATGATAATCTAGCAAATAATCCACAACTAATTATATAAACAATCAATATACGAAAGCCACGCATAATAATATAAAGCCAAATCCACGTTCGCATCCAAGAAAATCAACATATATAATATATACAATACTACACATATAGATATATATTATGTATAAATCCAATTAGCTATACTTACCTTAAATCCCAAAATACTTCGATTCACGAGGGACTGCTCAACCCTCTACTTTGTCGTCACGTCCTATAACAAAATGTTATACGTATAATCAACATATATATAGAATATCATAAACTCTAAATAACCTATTATATAATGTTCGTACATTTCTATCAATCTTTTAATATTCTATTTATATTAAAGTCCAACCCCCTGTTCCATTTCTTTCAAATAACTACCTTTTTTAAGCTCCTCAAATATATATTTAATTTATCAATAAATTCATAAGAATTCATTTAATCAAACCCCTTATATATCCATAACTATCATTTTTAATAACATTCGTAAATTATATTACCACTGAAACCTCCTTTCCCTAATTAATAACATAATATTTCTAAAATATAACATCCGAAGTATTTCTATGAATTTTCTGTCAATTTACCGTTGCTATACAATTTAATTAAGCAACAATACATAGAATTACATATTCGATTAATCATTCCGATGGAATTGTATAAATTAACTATAAGGATAATTAAATCTAACAAATCAAATAATTTAATTGCCCAACTATATCATTTTTATAGCAATTGTGATATTTAATACGACACTAATTTAAATAGCTAAAATTATAAAATACTCCGATTAAATAGTTCACCGCTCAATATAATCAACATTTAATAAACGGACTAATTAAATAATATAATTATATAAATTATTAAAGATTAAAATCTAAAATCCCGTACCTCTGTTTCCACAATGTGTGTGCGTCGGTGTGTGTGTGTTTGGAATATGTGTTTGCTTGTATAAAATGTGTATGTGTTTTATTTTATAATGAGAAAGAACAAAAAGCCCACCGCCTCACACTCACAACTCTCTCTCTCTCTCTTCACTTTATATATATATATATATATTATATTGTTATATACATAATATTATTATTATTATTTTATATATTTAATTAAACTTTTCTTAAAATACCAATTACACCCTTTTCATTTTCTTAATTACTATAATTTGCCCCAAATATTATAATGAACTCCAATTTAATCCGTTTAAGAGTTATTATATTCCAAATTCAATCTATAATTTATTTACTAATTACATCTAGATTTCTAATAATTACCAATTAGTCTCCCAATTACATAAAAATTCTACGGACGTCACAGATAAAGTGCGGAAGTTTTTAAATTTAAACCAGTGAATGCTAGTTGAATATGATGACATTAATACTTGTGTTTTGTCTGGTCCTGTTAGTTAGTTTTGAAGCCAGATTTATGGTAGACAATGACAATATTTTGTGGTCTTTTTGACATCAATTATTGTAAACAATCACAACGTTTTTTGGCTTTTAAATGTTATTTTCCAACCTTTTCCTATACATATGAATGTTACAGTATTTATAGTTTATCACTGTAGGGAGGAAACACCCCCTTTTGTGGTATTCTTTTTCAGAATAACCTAATCAACTATTACAAAAGAATGGAGTACGAAACTCCTTAAATAATTACAGACCAAAAATATAATCAAAATAGTAATAAAATGAACAGAGTGAAAGAATATGAATATGAGAATAAGTTTAGGCTCAGATATAGCCAAATCCAAACTAAGAATACTCAGAACATGGTCATAGAGACTCAGCCACCACAGATAGCCACACCCACGGCTACACCAAACCACACCACAAATCATAGAGATCTCAGATAAGCACGATCACAAAGACCCACTACAATGTTCACTCAGAACCTTTTAGAGTGAGATAGAAGAATAATGTAGTAATATGTATCAAAATGGCCGAGAGGGGAGATCCCTTTTAAAGGGGAGAAGAAGGAACATGATAGAAAAACCGCGGTGGCTTTCCAAAACACCATCGGATTGGCTTTGGAAAGCCACCTTAAAAAATGATGGAGAAGAAGGAAGGTAAATTTCATAATAGCCATGGCGAGAGAGAGAGAGAGAATGAAAGACTGTCGGCGGTATGGAGAGGGAGAGGAGAGAATGAGTGATATTAGGGTTAGAATAAGTAGGTAGTGAGTTGGGTAGGGTTACGGGTAGTGGGTCGAGTCGATTTGTGGGTCTTGCCAGATGGGCCTGCCATTAGTGGTCATTGGGCCATTTTATAACAATGACTATGTCCATTTCCTACAATTTCATGAATTGTTTTCTTTTCAATTATAGTCATGAAATTGTAGGAAATGGACATAGTCATTGTTATAAAATGGCCCAATGACCACTAATGGCCTAGTGCCATTTTTCAGCGGCTTTTGAACATTACAAACAAGGATATGACATTGCAATAATTATAATTACATTACAACAATTTCATAGCATAAAATCCACTTTTTTAAAAAAAGAAGAACATTTTTTACAATATGGCAGATTAATTCGTAGGAGATGCCTTGCTCTGAAACAAAAGCCAAACAACACAAAAAAAAAAAATAAATAAACCTATCATCATTTTTTCATTTTGTGGTTTCTCCTACGCATGGCTTCAACATCTTCTTTCAAAGTGTTGATTTTTCTTAACAATCTAGGAATAATGGCCCTAGGGCCTAACTTTTTCACACATTGGGAGGTCCTCCTATAAAAGGACCTACAACCTCATTTCTAACAAAAAAACACCAAAATTTTATATTCAATACTAGAATTTTAAAGTAAATTAGAATAAATTTTACCTTGTATTTTCGGCATGAAAGAAACGGCCTTCCTGGATTCTCATTCCTCCATAATGTACGCATCATGGCTACTATTCCACAGTCTGCCGCGCTCGTTATTGTTGACATTGTTCTTCAATTTTTTGGGTTGCTCGCAGAAATGGGTCTTTTAGGGTTCTTATTCAGTTTGGAGCAAATCGAAGAAGGGACTCCACTTATAAAACCAGTTGGTGCCCATTCTTTCCCCCTAATTCTCATCAGATGACGGTGATAAGAAATCCACATCATTTTTTTTCCTCCTTTCAAATATCCATTTCATTCCCATGTGAGCAAATTATGGCCCTGTGCCACTTTTCGGCGGTTTTTGAACATTTTCATCCAATTATTTACCAAAATTGAGCATTTTTAAAAATTAAAGAACTCATATGGAAACCTAAAAGTTACGGGACTAAAACAGAAAATGATTTAAGTTAGTGGAGTAAAATTACCTTTAATCCTTTATTTAAACTAGATTGTGAAATCCTCACAGCATAATCAGCTACTACAATATAATGAATTATGCTGGATTGCTAGTAGTTATTAAAACTAAACAAAGAATTATGAATTTGAAAGTCTAATTGGTTAGGCAAATATTCTTAACAATGAATAACAATACCAATTATTCAAAAATCATATTATTTGTAAGAGCCTAGAGAAGAGTACAAATACCCAAATAAATGGAAGTAAAAAACACAGATCTCACAACATATAAAATCAAGCATTTGCCTTATCTTTTTAACTAAAAATAAAGAAGTTAGTGTAGCATGCTAAAGAGAGATCACATAAAAGAAAGTGAGAAGAATTTTATAAAAGTCAAGAGATAAATATGAAATTATGAGATTCTTGAACTAGGAATTACATACTCTAATTATACTAATTAATTTCCCAATAAACCTAGATACTTAAAAAGGTAGATTTCTAATAAAATTCTAAGTTCTATTTAATTAAAACTCTTAACCCTAATAAAATTACTTTACGAAAAGAAGATTACAAATCTCAAAAATCACTATAATCCATGTGGACCAGCTTTTCTCTAGAAAATTCGTCCATCACTTCTCATGTGTTACTTTCTCGCTAAGTTAGACGTGGTCACGTCTAACAGAATTTACATTTGTCATATTATTTTTTTTCTAACAACCGTTTTTATTTTTCAATCGTTTGGCTTCATTTTTCCTTTTATTACTCCATTAAACTTTTTAATCTGAAAACATAGTTTAAAAGTTATTTAATAGTGAAAGGTAAACAATTCTCTAATAAAAATGTGGCAATTTAGGCATCTATCACTAAGCTTCAGCATCAGATCTCCTCTTCGGGGTCCCCTTTGCAGCCTAAGCTTCAAGTTACCCCTCAAACTTCAACCACCACGGACACCACTACTAGTATGGTTGAACTCCCTTTACCCCCCAAGCTCCAGCTTTCACCTTTCGACGGCTCCAACCCATTTTGTAGGGTCTTCTAGGCTACAAATATTTTTTTTTATTATTACACAATTTCTGAGGAGCAGCTTTTGCAACGTATTACTTGCTACCTCAAAAAGGGCCCATTGAGTTGATCCAAATGATGCACAACAATTCCCACCCTTCTTCGTGGGAGACTTTTATCTAAGCGCTTGAACTCCGCTTTGGACCCTTATCGTATGAGAACTACTGTCAGACCTTATTTAAAGTCACTAGTAAGGGTTTGTGACTAATTCTTAGCTTGATCATTTGAGAGACTTCGTGATTAGGTGGTAATACTGAAGTCATCTACAGACCTTCGTGCCTTTTTGGACCTTACGAGCTTTTATCATAAATTCATTAAGAATTATGCTACCATTGTAGGCCCACTTACAAATTTGCTCAAGTCCAATTCTTTCTACTTCAATCAAAAAACTATATGAACATTCCAAAGCCTCAAAGACGCTATGCTCCATTTTCCGATGCTCTTATTATATGATTTTAAAATTCCCTTTGATGTAGCTATAAATGCTTCATAGGTGGCTATAGGTGTTGTGTTATCATGAAAAGGTAAAACAATTGCATTTTTCTTTATGAAACAAGTGTCCTTATGTCTGCATAGGGCACCAGGAGTCAAAGTGAAATCCCCCATGCCTAACCATGCTCATCCATCTCCAACTCCTTAAATTTCCCTAGATGATTGCTAATGTATGTGGCCACTCCAAGGTTCATTTACTTAGCAGGAGATCATGGACGTAGACATAGAAATTACACCTACCAAGGTCGGTCTGCATAGGATTCTCGACAAGAAAACTATTAGGATCAAAATATTTTTCTAAAAACTCAACTAGAATTTAGCCAGCGTCTATATTTATGGTCAAAATGGAGATGAAACTGACTCGTGGGAAACTGCTTGATCTTGACCCCCTTAACCGGATTGATCATACTCTTAATAGAGCAAGCCATCCCCTCCAAGTTAAACACCCTATCTGATAATGATCATCCTACCAAAATCATCAGGTGTCCCTCTTAGTCTGCATTCCATAAACCGTTGGGCATCACTGACCCACCCCCCTCATCATCTGTGAGCTTAAGAGCCCCACGTAAGTGCCCTATATCAATCTCCATGTAACCTACGACCAAGAGTGTAATAGAGGAGAAAAAAGTGATCACACAAACCGCATAGTAGATGTAGTAGAGAATGCTGAACCTACAACCCCTTGACTTGGATCGGTTGCAAAAACATGAAATAGAAAATACCCCTCGAATCCTGAGAAACCAACCCCAAAAAGACTAAACCCTATAAAGAACAAACCAAAAAGAGACAAAACCTTAATATTTAGAAGACCATACAACCCTATAGCTCGGACGGACTCACAAACAAAGGCAAAACTAGCGAAGAACAGGGACACTACTAAACAAGATTGCAAGACCCAGATAAAAATTAAAACAAAAAATAGAAAAAACAAAAGAAAGATACACTGCAAAAGTCACCAGAGAAAATAATAAATCAAGAACGGAAACTCTCGGTGTAGTGGCCTAGCCCTAGCAAAGAACGGTTGACAAACCTCACTAAGCAGGTACGGACGACACCAGGTCTCAAGGAGAAGGGACGAGAAAGAAGTATGATAACAATGGAATATCATGTAGAGAGAACGACAAACCCTCATGCAGAGACAACTATCGTCTATATATGTGTGTCTTTAAATGTTTCTGATATGTTTGATTTTGTGTTTTATATTAGTGTAAAATAAATAAAAATAATTAAAATACATTCATTTTTTACTGTGTTGATTGAAAAAATAAATACAAACGTGAAAAGCCAATACATCAGGTAGATTTACTGCCATAAACCATTATAGTCATCCTCCTCTATCGCCACCCCACAACAAACTTGTGAATAATCTCTCAACCCTACAAATTCAACCACATTTTCCATCAGGTCTGCGGATTGGTCAATGAAATAACTAGTCATGTCATTAGTCAGCGACATATAAGACATGTCCCCGTCGATCCCTTCAAAGTAGACGTGATCACTTGATGTCGAACAGCCATACATCTGCTCTACATCAGAAAATGCATAATCCTCTAGGCAGCACTCCGAGTTAGTCTCCAAGAACGAGTTCGGAGTCATAATCTCCGATTCAAGAGACTGAATCACGCTTATAAGCGTTTGGTCGTCCCCTCCTTCCACTGGTGAGTCGTCGAGTAATGACATGATAAATGAACTGTCGATGTTTGAGAACTCAACGTCGTTAAGCTCATCAAGATTCTCACCAAACGAGCAATTTTCAGCTAATATTGTAGCGCTGGCCATGATAGAAAAGGATTTAACTCAGAGATTGCAGAAATAGTTTGCTGTACTGTAGTGAGAGATGAAGAGATACTGAGAATGTGTTGCAATGTCCAAGTCAAAGGGAAGCGCTGTATTTATATGTAGGAAACTGGCATGGTTGCATGTGCAGCAGTGCAATCGGGATGAAGCATAATTGCCCATGTGAGACAGCTATGTATCAACTTATGATCCTACCATTCATGTGCATATACAATTATGGATATGTTCTTTTGCATGATTATCAAAGATTTCAATTATTGACTCTGTCGATACATTCCCCTACACGATACAGATCATTGCCCATATATACTCAAGATCTTGTATCAACCACATGACCTCCAGAATTATAATTCCACTACCAAAAAAAATGACATTTTCTCGAGTTAATCAACATCGTTAAAGTTTAAATTTTGTGATAAATAATAATTAATTATAGTTTCACTCTTAATGGGTGAGACCAAAATATTAATTAATAGTTGAAAATCATGATAAATATTTTAGTCGTCGTAGCTAATATCACGACAAATCAATTAACAGTTTTCAAAACATATATTTTTAGAGTGGTTTAGCTAGCTTGGCGGTGGTTGGAAGTATTAATTGATTTAGCATGATTTTTAAGTTGTACCAGGATAATTGTTTTTATTGTTTTGCGGTATTTTAAGCCCTTTTGATATGATACGTATATTAAATCATTCAATATATTTATATTAAAAAATTGATCAAATGTATATTAATTTTATAAAAGTAGTTGAACCAAATTGCTTTAGAACTGGATTACACCCAATTATAAACTATTTTGATATTCCTCCTACAGCCGATACGGGATCTCGCACCTACCATCAATAATTCGATCAAAAGTACTTTCTGATTACTAGCTACTATTTATGAATTAATTGTAATTTTAATTCCATATTTTTATAATAGTATATTTTAGTTTCATAAATTAACGGTGGTGTGCAAAAGGCTAAATTGCCTGTATGTGGAAGGGAGACAACATTTTAAGGACACTGACCACAGAGGTGGAAAATTATAATTCATAATTTAATAAATTTTAGTAATCAGAGAACTCTGATCATCGAAGTTTTCTACTCGCAGAAAGTTGTTGACATAGATGAAATTAGGGTTTTTCGAATTGAAATTTTGTTGACGAAGTTTCCAATCTGCAGCCCCCTAGCCACATAAGTCATGACTGAATTGCATTTTATACATATGTTAGAGGAGGTGGCATTTTAAGGACGGCAGCTATAAAGAACTGATATGGGAGAAACCTTCCCCTTGATTAGTACAGTAATAATATACCGTCTTCATATTTTAGTCCTATAACTTGTTACGTTGTAAAATAGTCCTTCACCTTTTTTAATCTTGAGATTTGAGGATAATGGCCGAAATTTTCAAAGTTGGCTTGAAAGTGACATTATAATTGCGGCCAACTTTGAAATGTAATTTTGTCCCCAAATCACAAAATTAGAAGAGGTAAAGGACGTTTTTGATTGATTAATGAATGACATTTTCCTTTCTTAAAAAAAAAAAAAAGAAAGAAAGAAAAGATAAAGAACCATTTTACAGCCTTAACAAATTACAGAATTAAAGTGCAGAATAGTTATAACTGCAAGACTATAAATTAAATTAAGCCTTAAGAACTAAGCTACCTCCAAAAATATTTTTTGAGAAAAATTAAAAAAAAATAACATGGATGAAAAAATTAAAAAAAAATAACGTGGCATATGATTTATTTCGATAATTTTTATAAAATCTTGAACGGGAAGGACCAAAATTGCTTAATATATATAAAAAAAAATACAGGTTTTTTTTTAAACCCCTGGAAAGATAAATGATAAAAAATTCAAAATTACAAGAAGCGCATGATTTATTCCGACAATTTTTATAAAATTTGACACTGAAATGATCAAAATAGCAAAATATAAAAAAGTTACAAACTATTTTGCTAAAATGCTAAAATGTCAAAATTACATGATTAAAAATATATTTAAACCTATATAATATATATATATATTACAATTAAACAATGGAAGGAAGAAACAATTTTGGAACTAAATGTTTTTGCTACGAACAATAAAAAATCTGTTGCAAAAATATTTTATTTCTTATAAAATACTGTTTTGGTACGTGCCAAAACTCATAAACTTCCCTAGTAAACATAATTTGTTATCGTAATAGATAATATAATTGATGTCTAATTAATAGAACAAGATGATTAACTGAGCTACTGAATATATAATATAAGGCCAACTATGTCATTTTTGTAGAAATTTGTCCTCAATGTGCGAATTCTTTTAAAGATTATTCTCCTTATATAATTTGCAAATTTTAAATTTAAAAGGACTAAAATACCACTATCGTACGGTTATATGACAAATATTCCAGTTTTTCCTGTACTTTTTAATTTGTTTTGAATTCACAATTTCGTGACAAGAAGCTTAATTTACAGAGAAATTTCGTCCCCGAAGCTACGAAAGATGCAGTCAAAATTATATTTTTAATCCCATAACTAAGAAGTTCAATATTTTTAGTCCTTTACTTTACAAAATTTTCAAAATGGTCCTAAGATTAGGAAACTCAACACATATAATTCTATATTTTATAAAATTTTTAAAATGGTCCCAAAATTAAAAAAATTTGGCACACTTAATCGCATAAATTTTGTAAAGTACAGGTCTAAATGTGCCAAATTTTCTCTATTTTGGAACCATTTCAAAATTTCAGTAAAGCATAAGACTAAATGTGTCAATTTTTTTTAATTTTGAAATCATATTAAAAATTCCATAAAACGTACGACTAAAAGCATTGAACCCCTATATTATGGGACTAAAATTATAACTTTGCCACAGACATAATTCACATAGTTTTACACTAACTTTACGTGACTAAAGAGTACATTTCAACCCAATGAATTTCAGTCTCCACCACATCCACCGCAACCACCACCGTCACCGTCACCACCACCTCCACCGCCGCCGCCACAACAGCAACCTTGGATTTCAACAACTGCTTCAGCAACCTGTCCACCATCTATCACAATTTCGCCATCCTTTTCACCATTGGTCGTGCCCGTTTGTGGGTTTGCCGGAGCATCGGCACGATTGAGTTCACTGATCAGACAAGCTACTACCATAATCACAGGAACGAAGCAAATCATGATTATAGCAGCAATTTCTCCTCCACTGCTATATACATACATACAAAGGAAAGAAAACAGTTCACGCCACTCTCTCTTTGATTAGGGCAAATATTGCACATGAAAACTTCTAATTCACTTGGTAAGCATACTGCTTAATTATTTTATTATTATAAAAAAAATAAATTACATAAATATAATTTATTTATAAATATATAATAAAAATATGTCGATTCCGCGATTAGAAGCTCGACATTAAAAAAAAAAAAAAAATTAAAAAAATGTGCATGTCATGTATCCCATCCACGAGATGGATTCAATTGAATTCAATATTTTTATTTTTTATTTAATTTTATTTTTTATGAATTAATTATATTTAATTAATTTTTGACAAAATACTAAAATTCAAAAAATTATAATATTAAAATTATATTAATTTTAAAAATGCCATGAACTGTACAAATGTAATAATATATATTTTTCTATACAATTCTAAAAAAGAAATACACTATTACTTATTAACAATATAAATTGCATTAAGACCCAAAATTTTAGTCACATCAACCTTCACCGACACTTTTTAAAAGCTCCTCCTCCTGTTCTCTTCCCAAAGTGTGGCTCAGTCGTTCTATTAATTTTTAACAATATATTAAAATTTAAAAAATTATAATATTAAAATTGTATTAATTATATAAAAATACAATGAACTAATTATGGGTCTTAATGTAATTTATATTGTTAATAAACAATAGTGTATTTTTTTTTTCAGAGTTGTATAAAAAATATATACATATTACATTTGTACAGTTAATTATATTTTTAAAATTAACATAATTTTTATTATAATTTTAAATTTTAATATAATGTTAAAAATTAATTAAATATAACTTAAAAAATAAAATTAAATAAAAATATAAAAATATTGTATTCAATTGAATCCATGTCGTGGCTGGATCCGTGGATCCAATCCACGACATGCACATTTTTTAAAAAAAAATATTTTTAATGTCGAGTAGGGGATGTAATTCACGACTTGACATATTTTTATTACATATTATAAATAAATTATATTTTTTTATAATAATAAAATAATTAAGCCCAAAAAACATCCTTGTAGGACTTGACGGGGACAATTACAGTTTTGGTCGTGGTTTTTGTGAATGTGGCTAAAATATTTGTCATAGCAAGTGTTTTGACCATGACTCTTAGTTGTGGCAAATAATTTTTTCATGGTGGAAAAGCTAGTTTTTTGCATCAATTTTGTTTAACCGTAGTTAATTGTAATCATTTATCATGGCTTTTAGCATAACCAATAATATTATAGTCAATAGTAATTTGTTTCTAGTATATTAATTTATAGAGGTTTAATTTTATTTTCGAAAACATGTTAGTCCTCATCATGAGCACAGGAAAAATATAGTTAGACTATATATTTTCTCTGAAAGAGCAAAATAGTCATTAATTAGGCCTAAAACCGAAACTGTTAACATTTTAAAAATTGAAGGACTAAAATAAAATTTCAATATATTTGGGGACTAAAAATGAATTAATGACAATACATGCGGACCAAAACTGTAATTATCCCTGTACATTGGGAATTCATGGGATTTTGTAAGATTTTTAACAAAAATATATTTTATATATAAATGCTTATATTCATATAAAATAAAAAATTGATACTTATATAATATTGCATATATATATAAATTTATATATCTTTTTTTTTCATCGCCTCTCTCCCCCTTACTGCCTCCGACACAACCACTTCCCTCCCTCCACCTCCCTCTTGCCTTGCTGCCCCCTCTCTCTATCTCCACCATGTCCCCACACCCCAGTCCTCCCCATCTCTCCCGTTTCCCCTGCCTTATCAGTCCCCGCACATCACCCGCTCGCCCTGGCTCCCTCAGACCCGCACAAGGACGCATGAGGGGTGTTTTTTCCACCATTTTGAAAATAGCTTTTTTTCCCACATGATGGTATTTTGAACATTTTCCATATCATAAGAGGTAAATTCTAATTACACTTTTTTCTAACGGAACAATAACGCGCTACACAAGAGTTAAATACAATAGGCCCCCTTTAAAATATTAATAAATAAAAAAATTCTATGAAAAAAAAAATAACAACACACCCCCCTAAACTTTAAGAATGAAGTGGGGGGCAACAAGTTACGTTATGTTTAAAAAGTCACGATCACATGCACTTTATAGATTGTGGCGTATCTCTTGGCCTGTCGAGAGAAACACTACTTGATTCATGATTGTTGTACTATATCTTTTTTTCTATTTATGAAAATTAGATATACCGAAAAATAAAAAGTCACGATCATATTATCCTTTTTTTTTTTTTATTTGTTTAGTGGACTAAATGCAATTAACCCATCACATAGGAAAATGAATATACAATAAATGAAAATACATAAAGCATCATATAGGGGAAATAGCTCTTTTGGTCGTGTAATTTAGAGTCTCTTCACTTTTGATCCCATTGGTTGTGAAATTCTCACTTTTTGTCCCGTAACTTTAGAAAAGTAGCAAATTTTGTTCCATGATACCTTTTCATTAAATGTTTAACGAAAAAGGTCAGAGCGGCAGTGAATAGACCAAAAGTGTTACTTTTTCAAAATTATAGGACCAAAAGCAATAATCCTAAAACATAAGGGATCAAAAGTGTAAAAAATCTAACGACCATGAGCTAAACACGTGACTTTTTTCGTTAAAACATATAACGAAAATGTGTCATGCAACCCAAAATGCTACTTTTAAGAAATTACATGACCAAAAATAAGAATCCCATAACCAATGTGACCAAAAGTTAAAAAAGCCCTAAATTACGAAACGAAAATATTATTTCCCGACATCATATATATATATATATATATACCTCATTTCCACTTTGTATGATCTTGAACACGATATTCTCCTGCAATGTAAATTCTCACTCAAATGCCATACAACAAGGATGGAACTGCTCCTCGTAAAATTTTGTGGGTGGTGTATAGTACATATGTCTTCTTGCTCTCACTTCTGATCGGTTGTGAATAATACATATATTCCGAATTGGTTTATATATATATAGTTATAGCCTGCAGGACGCGCAGTTAGCAAGAATTAATGTTTATACAATTGAATCATAAGACCATGGATACACAATTGCTCCTGTTTTTTGTTTGTTTGTTTCCCCTTATCCGTTTGAAATCATCGTCATGGATCAATAAAAAATAATTGATTGACGACCAAAAACCGCGTAGGCTAAGACCCAATAAATTAACTCATGCAAATACAATTTGAAAACAGGGAACACGGTGGAGTAGGAATATACTGTCGGATTATACTGTTAAACATTGATTCTTAAACTATGTAGAATCGTTTAATATTAATATTTTAAGCAAATTCTGTACGTAAAAGCTGTTGCGATGAGATCTGAATCTAGAACTATTTGTTCCAATTGGGTCGGATACCAAGTTAAACGACTAATTAAGGAGGATGATCGTTTAATATTAATATTTAACATATACCTAACAAAACGTCGATTGTGGTGCTGATGTGGTCTAGCTCAATTTGGTAAAGTTGCGACTTCATGACTTTATAAGGTGGTGAATTCGAATTCCACCAACGTGTGGGATGTTATTATACTTTAATTGTAGGCATGTTGTTCTACTTTGATAATAGGTGTTTATGATTAGATATATAGTTTATCTGATATTGGTGATTAGTATATAATTATCGATTGTTGTTAGATATAAATATTTGATATTGATAATTATAATCGATTTATTCAATAAATAATAATCAATCACTTTCATTTAATAAAGAAAAAAAAAAAAACATTGGCGGTTTTGAGGTTTGAATCCGGGTACACCTGAGGGACGGCTGAGCATGAATTGGTCTAAGGTCTCTGATTATCTTAATTTACTACTACTTTGTATTTTGTGATTGAAAAATTAATTCTTTGTTTTAATTTTAATCCCATAAGTTGAGGTCTAAATTTGCTTTGGTTATAAATTGAAAAAAGTACAATTTATGTATCATAAGTTAACTTTTTTGTGATGTTAATCTCATTAAATTTGAACTTAATCATCACATTACAAATACCATAACTTCAAAAAAAAATTATAATTTTAATTTTATTAAATTCTGCTGAAGCAACACGTGCATGGCATGAGTTCTTTTAAAATCCTGAGATGGATTAAGACTATTTCTGTTAAAAATTCGAGAAACAAAAGTACAAAAATATAGATCTAATACGCCTTTAAGGCCGAAGGTTGATCATAATATAAAAATTTGTAAGTTTAAGTTTACGTTCTATTTTTATACTAATTTTTTATTTTGTTTAAATATATTTCTTGATTTTTGAAGTATTGATGTATTAAATCAATCGTTTAATTTTAATATATTGTATGAATAATAAATTATATATTATTTAAAAAATAATAATAAAACCATTAATTAAAATGATGAAACTTCAGTTAGTTCATCCTCAAAATATTCCTTAAATAATGATATTGAGCAAATTAAGGGAAGGAGACTATATAGCTAGGGTTTTTATTTTCTCCCTTTGCTGCGTCTTTTAAGTATGGGGGATTCTGGTCATATATAGCGATAATTATATATATCTTTTTTAATTTTGATGGATACTATATATTAGAGATTACGAATATCTAGCATTTATCTAACTTTTAATGTCTTCAAAATTTTGCATTTACATATTTCTTAAATAGGTGGCAATAAGATGACCTAAAACCCATAAATTCATCATTTTAAAAATCCCTAGAGTAGAAAAGGGCCTTCGTGCCTTTTAGTTTAAGGTTTGGAAAAAATATAATTTTAGTCCACTCGTTATTGGGCGATGGTACTTTAACTCTGGTTCGATTTGAAAATTGTAATTTAAAAAAAAAAAGATAACTCATTTAGTCCAAATTTCGTGCAAAAAGCTAAAGTGACTAGAAATTATTGCATTTCTTGCATGCATCTAGTTCATTTGGGACTTTTTAATTTTTCGACTAGTTTTATTTGGTAGTGAATTACAGAAGATCATAAATTTATTTTCGGGACAAAATTATCGAGCGATCTGACTACATACGCCATTGCACTTGTGGAGATCCTAACCCAAAACATTGTTGTTATATTACAAGGAAATGGCTCAAGATGTTAAATTTAGCATCGAGTTAATTAGTAAGTAAATTTTTTTGTGCTAATCTATATTATTTAATATATATGTTTGAACAATTCATTTTTAAATTTGTTAGCAAATACATGTTTGAACGAGAATTTTACTTGCTAATTAGCAGTATCATAGCTATTGGACCATTCTCTTGTTTTTCATTTTGTGCATCACATGTAGGCCTCAAGGGACTCCCCCACACCACACACATGCTAGGGTAAAACGGATCTGGGGACTGATAATAACATTGTGCCAATAGGAAGAGCCAATGATAGTGTAAAGTAACAAATAATATTGTTAGATATAAAGAGCAAATATTCTGTTGTAAAACTTGATATAGCACATTTTGAATAACGCAACATATCCATGTCGTTAAACTGCACAATTGCTCGAAAAATCCATGCGAAATGTTTTTGGGTAAAATCGTATCCTTTGTATCTCTGTAATTTCATAAAATTGATGGTATCGCTCCTATTAGAACATATCCCATGTTTTTATCATACTTAATCTATCACCCCATAATCATATTATTCAATGTAAATGCGGCTTTCATGCTTTCCTTTAGAACCTCTATTACCACCTTCTCCATCACTGTACGTACATGCCTACTCTCATATACTTATATTTAATATCTCATATTGATTTTAATCTCCACCACATCCTCCGCAACCACCGCCATCACCGCCGCCACAACAGCAACCTTGCATTTCAATAGCAATATCTGTAGCCGCTTCAGCTGCCCTCCCAACATCTATAACCACATCGCCATCATTTCTATCAGAGGATGTGGTTGTCTGTGACATCTGAGCGGTAGCACTATGGCGATTACAAGCATTGATAAGGCAAACTGATCCAAAAGTCACAATGATTGTGACAACGATGATTACAACAGCAACACCCGGTTCAACAGATCCTCCATTGCTACACAAATAAAGACAAGATAAATTCGTTTGACCTGGCTCCAGATGTCCCTCATACGGAAAAAATTACAAATCTAGTCCTACAGCATAATGTCATTTCATACTTGATGTTATGCTTTATAAAATTTTAAAATTGACCCATATTTTGTTAAAAATTACAAACAAAGGCCAAAATTGCTGCACAAAAGCCCTCTCCCACTAACCATTGTTAAATGTTAACATCTTTCGATGGCAAAATTACAACATTGGTCCCCGAAGATTGAGCTATTTCAACTTTGACCACACACTTTATAGAATAGGATTTTGCATATGGTTACAGATTCCATTAAAAAATGCATCATATAAAATTTAGTTTTATTCACTCCACCATTAGTTCACATTCCACATAATTTCACATAGTCTTTAGCTAGTGATTATTGGGAGAGAAAAACATAACACACACAAGCCTCAAACGCATTCAATAAAAAATAAAAAACCAGCCGTCTTAAAATTGCCAAAAGGAAAAAAAAAAATAGTTTCTAAACCCATCTGCTAATCCTCTAGAAAATCTTTCCAAATCTACTTAATTGGTTTGACTTTTACTGTATGCACGTGAAGGACATGTGATAATTTTGCTTCTAAAAATCACCGGCTAATGTCCAATTGAATATCACATACAGAGTGCCAAAAAGGACAAAATTTGATATTTGTTTTTGGACCAACAATGCAAATTTTAACTAAACCTACAGAAAAAAAATATATAATTTCATAAAGCGTGAGAAAATAGTTGAAATGATACATTTCTGATCCAAGTGGCATTTTTCTCTTTTTTGACCCAATAATTGCTTAGGGCACGTGAGTTTCACATCTAGTTTGCCATTAACAGATGCTAACTGCCGTTAGTAGAAGGGGCTTTTTGTCAATGAATTTGGCCTTTATTTGTTTAATGGAATGTGGAGTTAATTTTGAAAGCCTGTAAAACACAGGGTATAGTATGAGATAACCCTTCAAAAATTTAACGGAATTAAGACTTGGTATTAATATTGTAAATTTTTAAAGATATGAGATGTAATGTGGTGAGTTCAAAAGAATGGACCAAAATGGTTGAGGCTAACTTATTGAATCTGGCTCAAATATGGAAGCACTTATTTTTATTTTGAGAACACGATGACCTTCCTCTAATTAGACTGGAATATGATCCTTTCGATTGAAAAAGGACACTTCTTTAGATCTTGTCGATGGTGCACCTTCTGTATTAAGTCAGACATCCTCCCCAATGCCGACTTACTTATCTAGCTCAACAGTATTTTTGAAAACAAAATTGAACTGAGGATTCGGAGAAAAATTAGCGCTCAATTTTGTGAATTGATTGAGTTTGAAGTTGGAAAAGGAGATACGACTGGAGGGAATAAACATTTGTCGAAAGAACACTAAACCATTATGTTTCAATAAATAGACAAGGGATTCTGTGAAGTGTTCTAAATGCTGCTAGATGTGTGTTAATATATTAATATTACAATTTGGGTAAATTTCATAAAACCCCCCTTTGATTTAAACATTTATTTGAAAACTCCCTATGTTAAAAAGATAGGCAAAAAACCCCTGTATTTTTTAAAATTGTAACACACTCCCCTTCCGTTAATTGTGGTTAGTACCGTTAAAATTTTTACCAAATTGCCGTTATACCCTTGTAATGACAGCCTTTAATCTTACTAGTAAAAAAATGGATAGTCCAGATTTGAAGTAACTTAAAGTATATTTTTTATTTATATATATACAATTATACATATAAGTATATACATACTATACATATAATTTTTATTTATATATATCGTTATACACAATATAATTATATATATATATATATATATATAGATGCGGCGACGGTAGCAACTCTATGATGGGCAACGTCGTTCTATGGATGGCCACGCATCGCCGCTTTGACGCCTCCCAAAGCCTTGTGGCCGCGACCCATCACCGCCCAGAATCTAGGCCGCAATGCATCGCTACCGAAACCTCGTGGGCGGCGAGAAGGGGGCCACCGATCGTCGACTCATTTGGGTGACTGGATGCAAAGCGATTGTCGTCCAAATGAGGGAGCAACGTCTCCCTCAATCTGGGTGACTGGGGTCGCCCACTTCTTTTGGCCACCGCCGTCGCCCAGGGATCTGGGCGATGGGCGCGGTGACTGCCTTCAATGGCGGCCGGCAGTGAGGGAAGGGGGAAAAAATATTTTATTTTTTTACAAATAAAGCACAAATAAAATAATTAAAATATATAATTATATATATTAATATATATTATTAATTAATATAATTAAAATAATTAATTTATATTTATATGAATATTTAAAAAGATTAAATAATTAATTTATATTTATTTTTATATAAATATTTAAATTTAAAAAGTGAATTTTAGTATATTATATTTTTGTATTATGAATTTTCAATTTAAATTTGAATTTTTCAAATTTTTGTATTTTTTAGGTGTTCTGGAATTTAATTAATATCTTTTATAAATAAATATAATTTATTTAAATATAGTTAGATTAAATAATAATTTAAATTAATTAATCATATTTAATCTATTAAAATATATATAAAGGACAAAAAAGGGGTAAAATGGAACTTTGCACACCTAGAGTAACTCTAAAAAAGGTAAAATATGAAGCCTAGTCACGCAATAGGCGAGTGTCAAACAGTCCCCATTAATTTCTAACATAGAGGAACTTTTTTGCTGTATCTTAAATAATACAAGAAAATTTTCACTTATAAAATTAACACAGGGGGATTTCACTATTTCACCGAAATATAGGGGAATGTTAATACTTCTAATTGCTCTAAACTGCTTAGAGAATTAGTAATATATCCACCTAAAAAGTAAATATACAAATAATATTTCAATTTAATTACTTTGCTATAAGAAATCTTAATTATTTAAAAAAAATATTTTTTATGGAACATTAAAATTTAAAATAAATAACACATGAATAATATATAAAATATTATTCTAAATTTGAATCTATGTATCTCTTTATATAATAACAAATAAATATCAAAATATAATTGTGAGTAAAAAATTATTAATCTTATTAAATTAGAATTGTAGATGAAAATTTTAAATGAGTGACTTCTGACTAATTAATTTTATTTTAACATCAATAGTTAAAATCTTAAATTGCTGAAGATTGTAAATATAATAAATAATTAAATTTAAAATCTCACCTTACATGTAGTTAATACAATTGACATAGTTATTTCCTTATATTAAAATATATTTTGCCTCCCTAAACTATTTTTAATATAATATTTACCCTCTAAATTAATAAATGCAACATTTATCCCCTTGATTTGACAAAAATGCCCCTCATACTTTGAATAATTATATTATTCTCAATATATTTTAACATTTTACACATTAAATCATCATCAATTTATTTTCTAATAAGTTTTTAATAAAAAAAGAATTTAAAAGAAAGAATAGATTAATAAATATAGTAGATATACAACAAATATAATATAATCAACAACTTATATATGGTTTTTACAAGAAATTGACAAATATATATGTTTAACCAAACGTTAATTATTTTTAGAAAAAAATGAATAAATATAAATATTTTAACATATTTCTAAAAAATATATGTATTGAAAAAATTGATATATAATTACTCATTTTAAAATAATTAAATTTAAAATACAAATATGGTAGTTGATATTGAAATATAATTAAATAACTGTTTGGCCACTAGCTATATGTAAAATAGTTATTTTGATATCAAGGTCTAGTCAACTTGAATTATTATTTTTTTTAAACTAGTCGTTGTTGCACGCTGTTTTTACGTGCATATAATAACTAATTTTTCACATTTTACAATATATTATAGACTAGTCTCTATGGCACGTTGTTCCTGCGTGCATATAATAAACAATGTTTTGTATTTTAAAATATATAAATTAATACATTATATTAATTAAAAAAAAGAATCATCAATTAATGTAAATTCTAAAAAATTGAATAAGTTAGTTATTTTATCATGAAGGGCATTTTGACATCACAAAAAATTGATGCTGCAGTGTCATTAACCGCCGTTTGTGAGTATGAAAGGATTTTTCTTTCGATATTAGTATAGATACAACTAACAATGGTATATCAATAAATTTCAAAAACAGCTAGAATAAAAAGATATCCATAAAAAATAATACATATATATATATATATATATAAATGTATATGACACATCAACTACAGACTAAATTCCAATTGCATAATTCTATTTCATATTAAGCAAATTAATGAATTTTGAGAATCAATTGAGTACAATAAAATAATAAATAAAAAAATGAGTTAATTATGTTGAAATTAGAAATAAAAGTTGATAGATAAATCAACAAAAGAGAAATACATTTTCCCATAAATGGATTTATAAAATTAACAGAAAAGTAGTAAGAATAAAAGTTGATATATAAAATTAAAAGCACTAATTTTACTGAATTGAAAATGCTTATGAAAATTCAACTATTCATTGAATCTCTTATGATTACATTATTATTATTTTTTATATTAAATGCATAAAAGTATTAAAACAACAAATATGACAAATATGATAAAAAATATGAAACTAAAAATTGCAATATAAAGGATAAAAATAAATTAAACTAAATTGAAAACTAGCAAATAGGCATATAAAACCTACAAATAAGATTTGATCAATTTTATTAAACTGGATTTCTTATAAAAATAATTTCAAATAATAAAGTGCTTTCGGTAATTAATTTTATTTTAATATTGGATTTTTGAATATTATTATTTTTATTTATATATCAATTCATTTAATACAAGATAACTATATATAATCATTCGTGAATACGAAATACAAAATTTTAATCTTAGGAATATTTTGTTTAATCCAATAGTACCAACAAAGTTAAAGTGGATTACAAATAGGCTTAAATAAATTTTTAGTTTTGTAATTTTGATACTTCAGTATTTTTATCCTTAATCTGTTTAGGAGTTAGCAAAAGATATATAAAAATAATTTGCTCATTTACAATATTATAGGAGTTGCTTTCATTCTTTACGAAAAGAAATCACTATAAAAGAAAATATATATCATACCTCATTTCCTCAATGAAGTGGCAGACAACCAAACTGGCCAAGCTTCTCAGAAATTTTTATGTATGATCTCTCTTTCCCTGAGCTTCTGAATTTCGGCCGATAAGCAGATTTGTTATATAGCCTGGAAATGGGCTGCAGTTTCCAGGAAATGTTTGCAGGTACAAATAAGCTTAATTCGCTTCTCTTTTGTTTTTCTCTTTCGTCTTTCTCCATATGGTGGAATTTGAAATCATCGTCATGGAACAGTGAAACGACAACTAAGTTACGACAAAATCCACGCGCAGGAACCAGTAAACTCGTGCAAGTGCAATGTGAAGATAGAAAGACATGGTGGAATATACATGTCAATGCCAAAAAAAAGAAAAATTGAGTTCCCGTTATACTATAGATGATCACGATTTAAAAATCGCGGTAAATCAATACAATTATCAGTAATTAAATAAAATCAAAATAAAAACTTAAATTTTTACCACCATCAATACAATATCCGCATGGTTTTTTCTAGCCATAGCTAAAATATTTGCTGATGTTTTGTCAATACTTGCATAAACAACGACTAATGGCCGTTGAGAAGCCAATGGAGAACAGGTGGGGTGCGTAAGTGTGGAAGAAGATTCGGACATGTAATATTCCTTAAACTTTAACTTAAAAAAAATCATATTACAAATGTAATACATCAAGTAATTGGTGTAGATTTCAAGAATCGTGACTAATCACATTTGTCATGTGATTGGTTTAATTCAGTTAGGTCAAAACTGATCCATACATAACCCATTCTAAATTTTGATAAAGCGGCAACATGTTACTTGTCACGTTAAAATTTCAATATAGTAATAATTTTATTTTCATGTGATCACTTGAAAATTTTAATACAGTGACAATATAAAAAGTTGTCACTTTGAAGTTTAAATAGAATGACAAGTATTTTCTTGTAACTAAAAAACTAGAATATAAAATATATTTCAAGTTATCACTTATAAATTGAAATCTATTTTTTTTTTTTCAGTTAAAAGATTTATATTTTAAAATATTATAAAGTGACTCATTATTCTTGACCTATCAACGTATTATACATGACCAAAAATGCCGTTGACCAGTGGGAACTGTATGTGCATTTGTATAAAAGAGTAGAAAACCCCCACTTCTTTCTTAATTAAAGTCCCGACTCCAAACAGATCCATCCTCCATTTCTTCCTAAATGCGTCAGTTATAAAAGAGAGCAACTAGAGATTGATGAACTGATTTTTGTGATGAGCTTCCCAAAAATTACAAAGATTGAGAGTAATAATCAACTCAATTTTGTGAATAAAAGTTTATGTGAATTGTGCAAGAAAAAGGTAGGATTGTTATGCGTTTTTGGTTATGCAAAGTAAGAGAGAGAAAGGGAGTTGGGTTTGAGGAGGTGTGATAAGGGGAAAGGGGAAGGAGATTTCTAAGAATGCGTTTTGAAGAGAGAGAGGAGACGTTGGAAAAGTTTCAAACCATGCATTAAAAAGTATATTCTTTTACGAAAAATCAAAATAGAATTTTGACTAGTTTAAAAATTGGTAATTCGAGATATAGATATAACATATGTTGAAATTATGTATGATATGGTGAAAAAGTTTGAAAATATTTTATTATAGATATATTTTATTGAAAAACATTAATTGCAAAGAGAAAAATGCATAAAAGACAAATATTTAAATATATTTATATTATTTAATACAACTCACCTGGAGATGAAGCTGCCTTTTGTCTATTTATAAAATCGTGTTTTTCTGTTTTACGTTTTTATAAGTAGATAGGCACTTTCTTTCTTTATCAGTCAGCATCCAACTGGCACACACGTGTACTTGTTAGCTAGGAACAGTTATCTTCTTCCTCTTCTTTGTTTCAGTCTGTATATATAGCTCAACGACTCTATAACCGTTTCAGTTTTTCAGATGAATGAATGCAGGCATTCATTCTTGATTTTCAGCATGTATTTTCTCCTTTCTGCAATTCATGCTTTCTTACATACTGTTATTGCAGGTGTTAAAATATTACCTTTAGGGTAGTGTGTTTGTGAACTGCAAGCAATTGCTGTGACTTTCTCCACAGTGGTAGGCAGATTATGCTTCTACAATTTGATCATATTTAATTAATTAAGATATTTATTGATTACTAAAAAGTTAATAAGATTTATTTATTAAATTTTTTAATATTACTAAATAATAATTTTAAATTTTAAAATAATAATTAATTAATTCAAAAATTAATTGTACATTAATTAACTTTCATTTATTATTTTAAATTAAAATAACAATTAATCAAAAAATACAAAGAAACATATTAGTAAAAAAATAGAAAGAAAGTGGACTGGAGTCGTCAGCAGTCGAGCCCTAAATTGAAACAAATAAAATTATAAGAACCCCAAATCATTTGCTTGTAAAGGGTGTAGACTTGCGAAGATTCACAACCCAAAGATTCAATTCAAACACACACACGAACCTCTTTTCTCTCTCTACGTCTTCCATTCGCAGAGAGAAAGTGACTGAATCAGTTCTAATCATTTATCAGAGAGAAAGAAAGACTTTGATCACGGAGAGAGCGCCGGAGTAAACGGTTTCTATTCTCACCTTTTTATCCGGGAAAAATACGTCCTCTGGTACCTTTCTCGTCCTTGCCCTAAATTTTTGCTACTAATTTTTGATATCTTCTGTTTTGGATTAATTGGTAAAAGGGGTTTCTGATATAGACGTAATAGCTGAGAATTGCGTGTTGTTTTGGTGAGAAAATTCGTAGTAATTTTGTTAGGGTTTCAGATGAGGGCTTTTCTGGTGGATAACTAATGCAAATGTGTTTGGTTTATGGGTTCTGGGTTTTGGTTTCCAATTTATGCTAACTTTTGGTTGATTTACATACTCGTTCTCTACCAATAACAGTGTATGAATTAGTATTTTTCTGATTTATATATTGCGAACCGATATTATTGCATAGATGAGGCGTCCTTGTATCTACTATTTTTGGACGAATGGGTAACGGATGACTGCATAAGTGAGATGAGTATTTCATTTTTATTTTATTTTTTTGGTTTAGGGTTAATTACACTTGGACCCGGAAAATGCGAGATTATACTTTTTCGCAAAAAAGGTTTAAAATTATTCGTACACCCCTAAAAGAATTTACTATTTACACCCAATCCCCTTTCGTTTGGATTTGAAGTGTAAGTGTAATTTCAAAAATTCTTTGAGTGAAAGTCTAATTCCATATTTTTAGAGGGAGTCTAAGTGTAATTAACTCTTTTGTTTTGTACGATTGATACTCTGGGACTGCAGAACTAAGAATTTGACCACTGAATTAAACAAATATGAACACTCGCTGGTTTGCGAAGCTATTAATTATAAGCAATTATAGATTCTATAGTTAGTGTGTAAGTGAAAATATTCAAGTAGGTGTATTTCTGAAGAAATGGTATGTAATAAATTCATGATATATGAATTGATTAAGATTATAGAAGTTCAAAAACATACGCGTTACAACGACGAAGAAGGAAAGAAGTAAACGGTTGTTGCTACGAAAACAAAGTTAATTTTTTTTTTTCCTTTAGAAAGATGATTTATATGGTTCCCCAAACTTAAGTTGTTGATGCATCACTCACCAGTCACCACTTGGTAGAGTCACTTAGTGCCAAGCTATGTGTTGCCTTCTTCATTTCCTACTTTTTTTTTTTATATATTTTAATTTTTCTTTTTTGTAACTTTTATCAAATTTATAAATTACTCCCTTATATATATTTTTTTAGTCTATGTTATTTAACCCAACTATTTTATAAAGATTCAATTTAATCCATTGAAGTTCTAATATATTTGAATTATACCTTATAATTTATTTTCTAGCCAATTTGTGACTTTCTACTGGTGCAAATTAAGTCATCCAAGTTCATATTGTTTCTTCTTTATCTCAGATTAACTCGAATACTTTTTTTTTAAATAAACCTAAAACAAGAAATTGTTTAAAAGGAATAAATCTCGTTGTGATGATATATTATTGTTTATAACTACACTTAGTTACGGGCTATATTTTATAGGGAATGAAAATTAGCACCCCAAATTCTTGTCCTAGGATTCGGCCGAGTAACATCACTTGGAGTCCTTGGAATCATGTGAAAGAGGTGAGTCAAAATATCTTGAGGATCTCGTTAGATGAGAATGATGTTGAATTCCTCCCACGAGGTTATTTTTCATGTGAATCCTAAAATTGAGGCATGGAGAATTTCGCTTGTGGACTTCGAGCCCACTAAGAAATGGTTTCACGTTTGAGGGTGATAGACTTCCATAGACATAGAGGGAGGGTTAATGACTCAAGTCCAAGTCTGTAATTTGAATTTAATGTTACAAATTGTTTGCTAATTTCTGCTTTACATTTTAATGTAGATAATGTCTAAGAACCCGTTAGCTGGATACGGACAAATTTAATAGGACGAATTATTCTAACTGGCTGCGTAGTCTGAGGATAATCTCTTATTAGTGTCATCTAAAATGTGGCCAACCTGTGGCCATATGATTATTAAAATTTAAAGTTTTAGGTTTGGTTTCTATCTTACTCTCCTGGTCAACAATGAGCAATCATCTTTCATTCTATAGGCAACATATAGAAGGAAAGCTTGATAATTTAATATTTTGATACCTCCTTATTCCCTCCTGTTCTGCCAAAGGCACTTTACGTTTCAGTCTGTCACACTTTCATAGCTATTTAGGCACATTGTTGTGTTGTTCAAGTTGTAAGAGAAGAATCCTATTTGCATAGAACGCTATGAATGGGCAGGGTAGCAGCCATCTTTTATTTAGCATTCTGTTGATGCATATATAATTCTCCTTGCACCTGTTTGTTTTCCCACGGACGCGGGTGGATACTCACATGTGCTTTCATTCTGATGCTTCATCCTCTGCACCTTGAGAATTTTCTCTTGTTTTCTTACAGTTTAATTTTTATTTTACCCTTGTTAGTAGTGATTTTGAGTTTATTGTATTCTATGCTTTTATCATCTTACCCTTTTGCACCTGGAACAATTGTGTAGATTCTGCTTTACTTGTCTAACTCTTTCATTCTTATGCAATCACATTTTGCATTGGAACTTGTGGGGGCCTGTCAGATGGGGAAATCACCACTTGTACTCTGATTTTTTTGGGCACAAGAGATCTGCAAGAGGCATCCAGCATAGTACCTAAATCATCAATTATGGTACAAGTCAGGGCATTTTCACAGTCTTCTTTGCTGCTATTGGCTCCATCTCAGCTATGCACTTCAAGGCAAGGGCAATTTCCTATTGGTCGAAGCCAGGCATCATTAGCAATAACTAAATCTATGTCTTCACTAACAACTAGGCTGGCTACATTTCGAACCACTTGTACTGAGCAAAAGCAACTTTTCTGGGGGACTAGAGTTGGTGTTGTTTCAGACTCTAAGATGCCAACCACCTTTACAGTTGATTCCGCTGGGGAAGGTATTGATGTTCTACCAGACTCTGGTGGATCAAATGACAATTTTGGTGGTGTGAGTGGCAATGGTGGCAGTGGTGGAGGTGGTAATGGCGGTAATGATGACAACAGTAAAGGGGGCTCGAATGGAAGTGAAGATCAAAGTGGGGGCAACAAGGAGGGTATGTCAATGTCACAGAAACTTACACTGGGCTATGCTGCCTTGGTTGGAATCGGTGGGATAATGGGCTATTTGAAGGGTGGAAGCCAGAAGTCATTGATTGCTGGTGGATTGTCAGCATCAGTATTGTATTGTGTTTACACTATGCTTCCATCAAATCCTGTTTTGGCATCGGCGCTGGGTCTTGGACTGTCTGCTTCTCTTCTTGGAGTGATGGGTTCTCGCTTCAAGAAGTCTGGGAAGATCTTCCCAGCTGGTGTTGTCTCCTTTGCATCACTAGTCATGACTGGTGGTTATTTGCATGGAATTTTACGCAGTCTGCACTGATGATACTCAAAGTGTCTTTTTGGGCCATATATCAGGTGCTATGGTTTAGGGTTACTCTTATCAGATATGCAGAAGTGAGAATTCTGCATCCTTTTACATCCTGTGTCTGGGTGAGTTGAGCTTCAAATCGGATGAATAGGACATGGCTGTAGACATTTATATGCTGAAACTTTATTCACATTTCTATGTTTTGCTTTTAATTGAGTGTTGATAAGGAGCACGCAATATATGATAGACCTGCGTTAGGTTATTTCCTGTTCTGTAGTGGGTGGCTGTCTATATGCAAACTTAATGGAGATGTGCTCTTAAAATTTTGGCTGAAAATGATTTTGGTATGATTACTAGTGATTCTAGAAGAATTTCTCAATATGTCGTTTGTCTTCCTCTGGTGCTCACGGGAGGAATCTGGTCTAAAAGAAACTGTAGTAGAAACAATTACAATTGAAAAAATAAAAATAAAAAATCTTTGAGTTGAGGCATAGATATTTCACTCTTTTTGAAGAGATCCAAACTTATTGCAGCAAAATATTTTTGGTGGTCCAACAATATCACTTTTGACTTGCTTTTTTTCAAGATACAATTTGACAATGTCGTATAATTTTGACCGACTTTTGGACAAGTTTTAGAGTCTAAAGCTACATAAAAAAGAACACATTCTTATAATTAATTAACTTTCCTATAGGATAATTGTGTGTAGAATATCTTGTATATGCGTATATAAACAAGAAGAATGATGCCCTATTTTGTAGGTGTGGAAATTATTCACTATTTTAATGTGAATTAGTGGATAATAATGTGATAAGTTACAAAAAATAGTGAGAATAAATGTCGAGTAAGTGGGTCTAAAATGTGGATGAATATGGCGTAGTAGTCGGAAGATTGTACCGAGGAGAAATGTTATAATACAATGGCCACAAACATTCACCAACACCACTAACCTCAAAATCAATGGGAAAAATGAAGAGACATATACTATAATTTAAATAGTAAAAATGCAATTACACTAACAATTCCCCACTCATTTTAATTTTAAAACTAAAGAGAATATATTAGATGAAGTGAGATTATTATGCATAATGAAGATATGCTCTATATTGAATCCTACTTAGTGAAACAATAATCTTTACTCCAGAGTCAATAATGGTCTTAAACATAAGCTATGACTGCTTTGGAAAATAAAGTATTGCTTGCACACACCTAACAGTCAAGGTGTTGATATACGCTCTATTAGCCAACACATAACGGGCTTGTATTATCCTCGATTTTATGACTATTTTTTAGAATAAGTTCAATTCTCATAGGAGGTACTTAGTTTCACAATCACATATGTGAAATCTTTTCAGGGTGTTCCTGTAACTCTAACACGCCACTCATACGAGCTATAGATTTTTATTAAGAGTATCCCACAACCCGTTACAGGATAAATGCAATCACATCGCATGGATTAAAAAAAATTAAAATAAGATAGTGCATTTCAAATCAAACCATCATATGATTCATTTTCTCCACTGAACTTGGTTATAGAATCTCTTTTCCCAAATTGGGTTTCCTCATATGACTTATGATTGCATGGGCATTAACCCTATCCTTCTCGACGCGTTCCAAACCCTTTCTCTTGACAATCCCTTAGTTAATGAATCTACAAGATTATCATAAGATTTAATATAATCAATATTGATATTACTATTTTCAAATAAGATATCACAATACCATATTTTCTTCTTATAGTTCTAGATTTACCATTATAATAACGATTTTATATCCTACCAATTACAGTGGTGTGTCACAATCCATTAAAATTAAAGCAATTGATTTTCTAAAGTATGGGATTTGAAATAATAAATTCTTCAACCAATTTGCTTCATTGTTAGTCAAAATAAAACAATAAACTCAACCTCCATAGGGCCTAAAAAGAATAGAGTCTAAATTAAGAGTACTACTTTTTATCCTACTTTTCAGGCGTGATATGTTCTAATTTGTTGTGAGCGTGAGTCTTTTGCCGACTGGAATTTCCACAAAAAGGGCATATTCAAAGCTATCAAACTAATTAAAAAAATACAGGTAACATATCAACAACTGCTTTCTTTCATAAGTTATCAACAAGAGCCACGCAATTCTTACAATTTCGAAATTACATAACTCAACCTAAGAATATAATACACACAAGTTGCAGAACAACGCCATCCATCTTCGCTTGCTGGCCCACAACCGCTCTACACTCGGCGTCAACAGCCGCCGCACAACCGCCACAATCGCCGTTACTAGTAGTAAATTACCACACAAGAGCCCACAAACATTAACGCACAAGTGCATTAGGAATTATAACCGATCGAAAGCATGGTTTGAAAGATTTAATCAGCCCCCACAACCACCACAACCGCCGCATCCTCCACACCCTCCGCCGTCGCCGGCCCCACCACAACAGCAACCCTGAGAAGTTCCTCCACCACTAGCATCCCCACCGCCATCGCCAGTATGGCGATCACTTTCGATGGCAGCCACCACGGCAACTGTACCGGCTGTTGCCGCAACGGCAGCACCTGCTCCGGCCAGAACCACCATGTTTCCATCTTTTATCCCATTACTACCCGGCTTTCCTCCCTTCTCATCATAACCATAAGGCACCGCCGCAGGCGGCGGAGGCTTGGCGTTCTTAACAGCAGGCCGGTCATCAAACTTCCCCTCCTTGCGGCCTCTCGTGCGCACGCAGCAAAACATTTTCTGACAGTAATTTAAATCCAGAGAACTGCTCTTCTTTTATAGAATTCTGGTGTTGACTGATTCAGACATTGCAATTGATGTACAGCAGCAGATTCCGTCGAATTGGCGTAAATGTACTGAAATTTCTCTCGAAATTTCAGTAGAGAATTTAGTTACATGTCCCCGTCGTTTTCAGATGAGTATTAATTGACTTCCCCAACTACATAAATAAAAATATTACAAGTGGGTATTGGTTTGGTCTTTGGTCAGCTCCGGAAGATATTTCCTTATCCGTACATGGATTAGATTTGGATATGATTTGAATTTAGAGCAGTAGGAAATTGAGGGATTAATGTTGGATTCATTTAGATTTTCAAATTCCTACATAGCAATTTTTCACAATTTCTTTGGATAAGGGTTTATTGCAATTTACCTCTCAAAAAAAAAAATGGCAATATATTCCATATTTTTTAAATTACTTCATTTTAAAAAGTATAAGGGATGAAATGTTGTATTTTAAAAAATAGAGGAGGATAAAATGCTATTTTTTTTCCGATGGGAGGATAGTTTTTGTTCATTTGCAATATCACATAAGAGCTACTTGCATTTGTGTTATTTGGATAATTTCAAATTCGAAAGTGTTCAAAATCTTTTATCATAATTTTGAATTATATTCTATTAAATATTAATAAACTTTAAATTATTTTAATACAAAGTCGTTGGAATTCCTTTCCTCTAATCTATCAACTCAAATGAATCATTTAAGAATATATATATATATATATATATATATATGTATAGATTAGATTTTGGATGTTATAGAACTTGACATGCTTAAATCGAAGTGATTTTGTGTTTAATAGTAAATTTTTCAATATATATTATAACTTTTTAATACTTAAAATTTATCTTTTTAATTCATTCAACCCCCTCAATAAAATTTCATTGCGATTCAATGATTTTACTAAAATACCCCTTAGGTTCTTAATTTTTCGCACATTTTATGTTTTGAGGTAATTATTCCATAATTGATCAATAAAAAGAATTAATTCTCTATAATTTTTAAATATTTTTATTTTTGATAAAGGTAATTTTTAAATACTTTTACACACACATCAAGTGATATTATGTGCACGGTATAATATTAGTGATAATAAGGCCAAAGAAAAGAAAGAGTTGAAGTGATTTGGTGAATGTTATAGGGACATTCCCAAAGAAGCTGATACCCACCCAACTAAGATATGTACAATATGAGCAATTACTTAAAATAACGTTACTTATAACAGATTGAATTTTCTATTTCAAAATTTATTATTTTTCTAATCCAGCCTAAATATATATGTAAAGATGTCATAACCTAACGTAGATAATTTTTGCTTAAATTCAACAACAAATATGATTTATATTTTGTCAATTTATTGTGTAATTTTAAAGATTTCACATGTTGAGAACAAAAATAATTTAAAATTGTTAAAATGATTGAGAAAACGCGCATGTGAACTTAATTTGTTGCACTTTTTTGGCCCTTTTAATGAATTCCAACCATTTGTGTCCTCAATGTGCAAAATTTTAAAATTATAAAATAAAGTTGATTATATAAATTCGTATAAAAATAAAATTGTCATTCTCTACTTACTAGATTAAAATTATAATTATTCCCTTTCTTGGACCTTTTTATGTCATTCAAATTTCCTAGCTCAACTCGTATAGCGTGAACTTAATTATGTTTATCAAAAATTAAAATATATTATTTTAGTATATATAATTATATATTTTTTAATATATAGATTATATGTGTATATCCTAAATTTAGTTTTCTCTTCCTTTCATATCTCCGTCGTCTCACCATCTTTCAGAGCAAGCTTACCGCCATTAGAAAGCCCGTTTAAAGAAGAGCATTTTAATACCCCACACACTACACATTTCTAATCCTTTGGGTGAGTTCGCATTTTTTTCTCGAAAGAAACCCTACCCCGCACCTCCCCATCTTCTATTGCTATTTTCTCCGTTGTATGACCACCTCTCGATGCGTGCTTACCACCGTTGGAAAGCTCTTTCAACAAAGAGTATTTTGATACCTTACCCACTATAATTCTTCAATTTGTTGGTGAGTTATATCTAGTTTTTCGCTCAAAAAATATTAACCCATGCTCCGATCTTCTATCGCTTTTTTCTCCATCGTCCGACCATTTCTCAATGCAAGTCTACGTTGTTGGAAAGTCCGTTCGACGACGAGCATTTTGACACTCCACCCACCGCCAATCTCTCGTCTGTCGGCAAGATATCTCTATTTTTCCGTTTTATATTTTTTTAGATTTTCTTTATATATTATATACATATAACTAAATTATAATTTTTTATCTTATATTTTAATATATGTATAATTTAAAGGCAGGGATAGATTGATCATTTAGGATAAAGTATACATACTCAGTCTCATTTTGAGCCCGTGAAATATAATTCTAGAGGCTAGTGGGTAATGTGTACTTTTTTAAATTTTACAGAGAATTATATAATATTTTTTTATCATAAAAATCTATTTGAACATTTTAAATATCAAAGGGGATAATATGAATTTTACCCAGAAATAAAATGCGAAAAACTTCTAACATGATGACACCACTAATTAACCAAGTTCCATGTACCAACAATTCCAATTATTAATGTCAATATTCGTTATTTAACTTTTTAGCATAGCATTTTGATTTTATAATTATTTAAATTTTTTTGTAATTTCAGTTTTTTTTTTTGGAGTTAATAATTTTTGTCAAAAAAATATATGTACATCTCATGTGACTTTTTAAAATTGAAGTAATTGTTCATATTGACTTATTTTTATCAGTATTTTTGTCCTTTAGCTTCCTAAGATAGTATTTTAATCTTGCATTCTTTTTAAAATTTACGGTTTCAATCATTTTCTTCGCAGGAGGTAACCATTCTACCATTGGAGGTGAACTCCGGCAAAAAAAGAGACCGAAATTGCAAAAATTAAAAAGATGTATAACCAAAAAACTATCTTAAAAAATTAAAGAACAATGAAGTAAAATAATTTAAGTTACGGGACAAAAAATACATTTAATCCTTAAAAATAATACCAAAATGAAACCAAATAAAGCATAAATTTGGCTTCTGGAGTTTATATATTTACAAATCAATTCGACAACTAAAGAATAAAACAGAAGTAAATAAACTTTCATGATATGTCTGAATAGAGAGTTTGTAATTTTTGTATTGTATGTTAGGGATTGTGGTTTTAGTTTTAAAATTTATGATTTTGTGACAATTTCATTACTTTGGGCAAAATTCGATCAGAAATCTATTGGAGCAATTTGGGACTTTTGGAATAAGGGATATTTTGCAAATGGGCAGAGAAAGTGCACGTGGCAGTTTATATGGCGACCATCTCTAGTCATTTTTAAGGACATTGTTTGATATTTTTCTTTAATTTCAACCTTTGATTTATAAAAAAAAATATGTCTTCAATTTCCTTCAAAATAGCTAAATATAATTGCTACATAATCTGTCGCGTGCAAGTTTTCTTTCCATTCGGAAAAAATCTTGATTTGCTTTATTTTTCAAATTACAGAGAATAAATTTTTTTTATCTTTTTTGCTATTTATTTTTTTACTTATTTCTCATATCGTGGGGGTAATTGTATTTTTTCCTTTAAACTTAAGTTACCATCTGTTTTAGTTAAAGGGGTCGGATGAATTTTACCCAATATACATCTATAATCGGGATAATTATAATTTTGGTTCTCATATATTACCACTAATTCACTACCAATGCCTATACATATTGAAATTTCTATTTTAGGTCCTTAAGCCTAATTAATGATATTTTGCCCTTTCAAATGAAATATATAGCCCAACTATCTTTTTCCTATACTCATAATCAGGCCCAACATGCTTTTAAAAATAAAATTAAACCTCTATAGATTCATACACTAGAAAAAAAAGTTAATATTGGCTACAATATTAATGACTATGAGTAAAAATCATGGTAAATGACTATGGATAAAAATCATGGTAAATGACTACTATTAACTACGGTTAAACAAAATCGATGCAAAAAATTGGCTTTTCCACTATGAAAAATTATTTGCCATGACTAGCCATGGTCAAAACATCTGTTATGGCTTTTAATCATGATAAATGCTTTAGCCACCTTCTTAAAAACCACGACCAACAACCGTTGCGTGGCAGTGGTTAGTAACTATTTGCTACGGCTATTTGTTACTAACCATAACAATTTAACGTAGTTAAGTGCTATAATTCTTCTAGTGATACATTTCTTGTAGTTCTCGGATATTCCAAGTCTTTGATTTTATGGACATTCTCCAACCACAGTACTGGGGAATACTGATGACTTGGATACCCGGGAATAAGGCGGTCAAAGAAAGGTATGAATTTACGGAGGATTCATTTTATTTTTGCAAGCATGCGAGGCTTGATCATGAGCATAAGAAAAAGGTAGTTGGATTATATATTTTCTTTGAAAGGGCAAAATGGTCATTAATTATGCCTAAGGACCAAAACTGTTCTATGTTTGGTTTCATGTTTTGGCATTTTTTGAGACAAGATAAAACACACCCAGTATTTATTTTTATATTTTTTACACCTTATCTGTATGTTTTTTTATTTTTTAACTTTCTATATATAACATATATACACTTATATATAATATAAAAAAGACATGATTTGATAATTGACAGTGATTTTTGTCTCACAAATTCCATCATCAAATCTACACCACTTATTTTAAAATACATAAATTACCTCAAAACACAAATCCAAACATATTATCTATCTCTAAGACACACTTATTAATCTCTATTTTTCTCTCTCTCTATCTCCAAAACCCCAAAATAAAACCTCAAACACAAATCCAAACACCATGTTAATATTTTAAAAGTTGAAGGACTAAAATAGAACTTCAATATGTTTAGGAATTGAAAATGAATTAGTGACAATATATGAGGATCAAAACTGTAATTATCACCCTATAATCTATATAGATACTAATATAAAAAGAAAATGGGCTCCATATTCACAAATGGCGGTTAATAACACCACCGCATCAATTTTTTATAAAGTAAAAAATGCCTTTCAACTAATAAGATAACCAACTTAATCAAATTTTTGAATTATACTTTAACTAATAAATTAGTTTTCTTCTCGTTTGTATTTTTAATATAATGTATTTATTTATATATTTTGCACTCATTTATAATATATTTTAAAGTATGAAAATTTATTTATTATATGCATGCAGATACAACGTGCCACAGCAGCTAGTTATATAAAAAATAAAAAGCTTCTACATTTACAAACGACAATTAATGACACCGTTACACCAAACTTTTATAAAACTAAAAATATCCTTCAACTAATAATATAACTAACTTATTTAATTATTAATCGCTATTTATAAATGTAAAAGCGCTTTTCTTTTTATAATATGATAGATACATCTTTTTCATCCTCATCCATAGAGGAAACCCTTGAAAACCACTTACGTGTCAACGTTTGTGCCATTCAATCAAATGAAATAACCTCAAAGATTCTGAAAAATGTAAGATAATAAATTTCACAGCAAATGCTTCTAAACACTTGTGGATGTCATGAAGTGATTTCATATCAACAAACACTTCACTCCTAAGTCTCCAAATCCCCTGCGAAAAATGGCTGCTTTAGATCTCTTCAAGCTCTCTTTCCTTCTGAATCTTCTCTCGACCTCAAATTTGAACCTCTGGGCGGGGAATGAGGCTGGACCTGTCGGCGTATTCCCGCCCACATGTAACCGTATCGAGTGCCCCACCTTCGACGTGGTTCACAACGGGAATGGCTTTGAAATTCGGCGTTACAATTCCAGCATGTGGATGTCAACCAAGCCTATCGATGATGTTTCATTTGTTTCAGCCACCAGAACAGGGTTCCTCCAGTAAGTTCTATTACGCTCTGTTTTGGTTCAATGCTTCTGTTTGCTCGTTAGCCATTTGGGATTTTGAATTTATTTTCTGCGGTTTTTGTGAGTATATGATGAAGAATTGCCCTTATCGGAGAAGATACTGGTTGTATTACATATACAAGAGAAGACGTAATCAAAGAAAATCAATCCTGGAAGGTTCCAATAAAAACAGATGCTTACTGAGTGTGAGATAACGACGTATATCTTAGTTTTCCAGGCCTTGTTTGAAACTGAGAAATTCTAGTTGATTAGCAGAAATCTTCTTTTAATAGTGGAAAGATGAAATATATTTTGCTGCATCATTTGAAGGGGACAATAGTGGCCGGGAGGCTGAAATTGGAAAGTATGCAACTAATTGTAATCAGAAATTTGCAAGTAGTGATAATGAGTAATAAAAGTTACTGATGAAGTAGCTTGATTTCCTGATTCTTGTAGTGGCTATGTGAGCTGAATGTTCACTGCACATTTGAATGATAACTAAGAGGGAAAAAAGAAAGCATGTTAATAATGGATTGTTCTTGTCATGCTTGTTTTCGGATAATCATGACTGGGTTTTTTGTACAAAGAATTTACTCAAGTCTTTCCTAAGGCAACTTCGATTCTTCTTGATGAAACAAAGCATTGCTGTTGAACCAAAACTTATCATGGCCAGGAGCAAAGGCATTTAGCATAACTGCAGTGTTGGGTTAATGAATACATTTCTATTGTTAACAATAGTTGGAACTTTTTATCATGGAAGCTGTGTATGCTTATAAATTTATCTCCAGATTACAATTTATTTGATGCACTTGAGCAATATCTGATAAGTGTTCATGCCTGAAATTAGAACTAGAAATGCTTCACTTCTTCTTGTCATGCATCAAATTTTGCAGGTCTAATTCTAAGCATCAGAACAATATATCAAAAGGGTTTGTCCAGCCTTTATGTGAACTCGATTTGTCTGAACATTTGTTATTGTAATTTTTCAAATTAACCTTTTCTATCGTTTGTATTCTAGCCTGGAACGTTTATAGAATTTATTCAGTGATATTGTGGAGAAACATGCTGGCTAATGATTGATGTTTGTTTTTGTCACCTTTCTAGGTTATTTGACTACATTCAGGGCAAGAACGATAACCAACAGAAAATAGAAATGACGGGTCCAGTGATTACTGAAGTGAAACCCAGTGATGGACCATTTTGTGCTTCGTCCTTCGTTGTGAGTTTCTATGTTCCTAAAGAGAACCAACAAAATCCACCTTCTGCTAAAGGCCTCCATCTGCAAAAATGGGGAGTAACCTATGTAGCTGTACGACAATTTGGTGGATTTGTGGCTGACGAGGAGGTTGGAGAGGAAGCTGCTGCATTGTATGCTAGCGTTGCTGGAACTGTTTGGTCTGATGCAATAGACAAGAGCCATGCTGGGGACAGTGCAACAGATTACATTGTTGCGCAGTATAATTCTCCATTTGAGTTCCGGAACAGAGTGAATGAAATTTGGTTGACGTTTGATTGGGAGTAAGTTGCAAATTGAAAAAGAGTCTGGTGTCTACTGCACACTCCAAACGATCGGATGACCTGAGTTTAGATATGAAATATCAACATATTATTTGCCTAAAAGTTCTCCCTGAAAGAATACCAGGTATTTAGTATGAACATTATCTGGCTGTTATTTGAAAGTCATAAGCAGATACTTTGGCCTATTTTCCCTGCACAGTCATTACTGTTTCTATGTGTTGGATTTTCTGCGATAGGAGCTCCTTGGAGGGAATCGAATCGACTTTTTGTAACGAGGCTGTGGTGGTATGTGTTGTAGACTTTATGCTGCCAAACTCTTATCTAAGTTTGACATGAAATGTGGATTCTGGCAAAACCAAATGGATCAAAAAGATAGATGTAAAATAGCTTGTACCTTTGATCAATTTGAACGGAATGTCATGCCATTTGATCGAAGAAAATGCCCCTTTAGAATTTTTAAAATTATTGATGGTAATTTTAGTCCATATACTTCTTTTACTATTGCATATATATATATATATATATATATATGATGTTTTAGTCTTTACAAACTTTTATTAAATTATAAAAGATGTTAGAATAGGTGTCAGGAAAGCTAATTGAATTGGCGTTCGTCGATCTTTATTAAAATAGATTTTCATTATCTTTCATAACATTTACAGAAATTAAAACAGAACATAATAATAAAAAAGAAATGATTTTTGTACGATTTAATGGTTCCATACGTATACTGATATTGGACCGTATTTGAGATTGTATAAAAATAAGTCGCTCGAACATTTATAACTATTTGATATGTAGTTTCCGAAAAAAATATAATTCAAAATAAACAAAATATAATGCTTTTTAATTCATTCAAAGCGTGAGTGCGTAAAAATAATTATAGACTAAATTTAAATGCAAATTTATTTACTTTTAACTATTTAAATATTTTGTACTAAAAAAATTTCTACTTGAATGGAATAATTATGAAATTTTAGAACTACAAAATAATATACCACTACTACAAAATTAATTCAAGTATCTTATTATTTGTATAATCTATTTAAATTTATCATTTCAAATACAACATCTGACAAAAATATTGTTAACCCATTATTATAGTGCATTTAATTATTTATTAAATATATAATTATTATTTAAATTAAAAATATTTTTTTTCTTACATAAATAATTAACAAAAAAAATTATATATATATACACACATATATATAAATATATATAAGAGACATGCTTTGACAATTAACGGTGACTTATATCTCTCAAATTCTGACAACAAATATACACTATTTATTTTAAAGAATTTTAAATTATCTTTAAAAATAAATTTAAACATATATCGAATTTCCAACACATACGTATTTATCTCTATTTTTCTCTCTGTATCTTCAAAATACAAAACAAAACCCTCAAAAAACTAAACCAAACACTGTAATTTTTCATTTTTTTTTTCATTACCCTCAGTTTGTGGATTAAACTTTTTACTGGGGTTCTTGTTTAACACCATTATATTTTTTCCTTTATAAGTACAAATTATTACATGAAATATCAAATAAAAGGTAAAATCGATAATTTATGCAATTTTTTTTTCTAATGTCGATATTTTTGTTTCAAGTCCTAATAAAAAATATCAAATATAAATAATAATTTTCAAAAATAGTGTAAATATAATTTTTAATTTTTTTTAAAAAAATATAATTTTATATTTTAAGAGAGAATATAAATATAATTATCCTATATAATTATGCAGTCAGAAAAGGCTGACTCTAGCCAGTTTGAAGAAAAACTCGAGTGTTAACTCTCTGTCGGATTCAAAGGTAGGGAGTAGCCGACAGCAAACGAATCAAATCTGACATATGTCAAACAGCGTACTAAAATTCAAAGGAATGGTTGCCTGAACCAAAGACAGAAGGCCAATCATCTCGGTTGATAATATTATTTTTAGAAAGAAAGTTATCTGTGCTCTCTAGTTATTAACGCCTAATTTGATTCAGAATAGATTGGAAAAAATTGGACTTCAAATCAAAATGTCTGCTACTACTCCTACTGCCAGTATTCCAACAATTGATTTCCAAGATTTTCCATCTCAGTCCCAGAAACTGATACAAACGTCCGTGAAGTGGGGATGCTTCAGGCTGATCAATCATTCCATCCCTGCGGCTTTAATGGCGGAAATGAAAGCTACTGTGAGAACCCTTTTGGATCTTCCCATGGAAATCAAACAGAGAAACAGAGATGTGATCGCCGGCAGTGGATATGTGGCGCCCAGCAATTCCAATCCTCTTTACGAAGGATTGGGTCTTTATTATATGGGATCGCCAGAAGCTGTTCATGAGTTTTGTTCCCAGCTAGAAGCCTCTCCCTCGCAAAGGTGCCTTCTTCTGCCTCTTTCTCTCTCTCTAACGAAAGAGCTGGAATTTTTTGAGTCGATGGTTTTTCGTTTGTTTTGTGTTTGATTATGTCACTAATCCGTTAACAAGTTGGAGGATTCTGAATTCGTACTGTGTTCTTGTTTGTTTGGTTTGGGTTGAAATTCTTGTGGGCATTTATAATCACTATGGTTTATGAACAATTTCAGGCAAGAAATTCTTGAGTCGATTCAAATAGTTATGTTATTTGTATGGTATGAGTGTCAAAATTTTAGATAGGTGAAGAGAGGAGAAGGGAACAAAGAATTACTGCTCATATGGCTCACATTTAGACAAATGTAAAGGGTTAAATCATGTTATTCTCTGTTAGTTTGAGATTACGACGTTCATTTACAAAATATAGGTGAATTACACATGTGGAGAATGAAAAATGGAGGAACTAAATCAAATATAGGTTTTCACAATCATCAATCTAGACATTATTGTGATCTTGCAATCATATTGAAGGATCAAATCTTGATTCTTAACAACAAATAGTGTGAGTTACATGTCAATCTGTGGCCATGCAGTTGACAAGCTCCAAGAATTGTTCAATTCTTTTGGTTTGAGTATTCTTGAGTTAATCTTGAGTGGGTTCGCAGCGATATTTGAATAGCTCGGTTCACTTGACAAGTCTTTATTTTGCAAGATGGCCTAATCTAGGACTAACAGTGCTTGCTGGTTATACGAAACACGAAAAGCCAATTTTCTCCGCTCTCTTAAAGGGGTGAAATTGTTAGATTTGGTGTGAAAATATGAATTTATTTTTGAAGAATAGTTGGTGTAAAGGAGAATAGATCAAATGTGAAAAGATATTTGTTAATTGGAATGTGTGTTGTAGTCATTATATTAGCAGTAAACTGTGGAACCAAAATCAGATTAGAGGTGCCAATTTAAGGCTGCTATTGCTCGTGCATGTGTCGAGCTTATTCTTGAGGTTAACTGCTTATCCCTGAAAATATTCAAATGAGGCATTGGTTTTGAAATCAAACTCTTTTCTCTTGAAGGGAGACCATTGTTAAGTATTCTGAAGCCGTCTACAATCTGGCCATGGACATAGGTCGGAAGTTGTGCCAGAGTATGGGGCTGGATATGGATTTGTTCAAAGAATGGCCTTGCCAATTCAGAATAAACAAGTATAACTTCACTCCCGAAAGTATAGGGTCGTCTGGAGTTCAAATTCACACGGACTCAGGATTTTTAACCCTACTACAGGACGATGATTGTGTCGGTGGCCTGGAGGTAATGGATGAGAAATCTGGAGAATTCGTTTCTGTTGATCCCTTGCCAGGATCAATTCTTGTGAATTTCGGAGATGTTGCAAAGGTCAGTGACGTTTTCTTTTATACCTTCATTTTTGGTCTCAGAGGCTCTTTGTTTTGTGCATGCATCAGACTCTGATTGCCCCTAACAACACCTCCATTCTCAAGTAGTTGCTAAGCCGAAACCTACTCTCACTTGCCCTCCGAAGTATAGCATACCAGGCCAGAATATGCTTACCTTTTCTTACTGGAGAATGAGAACGTCGGTAGTATTTGGATTGATGGATTCAGACACAACGAATTCAAATCCGTAACACTTCCTCCAATTCCCAAATACAGTCTCATCGATGTCTATGATGAGACTGATAATGGTTTGCCGCTCTGCGTCTATCATGCCATGACACAAATACAAGTTTTGAAGTATGATATTTGCGTTGACATTTCAATTACTCGGTACAGGTGTGGAGCAATGGAAAATTTTGCAACGTAAGGCACCGAGTACAATGCAAAGAAGCAGCCATAAGAATTTCAATAGCTTTTTTTGTTTTGGGACCAAAGGAGGCGGCAATAGAAGCGCCTCCGGAGCTAGTGGATATGGAGCAACCGCGCCTTTTTGTCCCTTTTACATATGAAGATTACAGAAAGCTCAGGCTCTCCACCGGATTACGGGCTGGTGAAGCTTTGGCTCTGTTGCGCAGATCGACCTAGCTCATTGAAAGATAATTGTTAGCTCTTTGAAATGATATGAAGGTGTGGAGTGAATTTTCTATTTTAAGTTCTATAATGTTTTTATTTCATTTAATATACAGATCACGTACATAAAATTATATCATCTAATTCAAATATATTTATATATATTAAATAAAATAAAAAAATATAATAGAATTTAAAATAACAAATTATCTGCACATTGAGTCAATGCCTCTTTTCACAGACTCCATGCACAAAGGTTCCAGTAAGGGATGTCAAAGAATTCAATAATGAAGTTCTGTTACATTATGCGCACAAAACAATACATCCCAACTGAATATCCAGCACTTGGTTTTAGACTTTTTTGCAATAACTTTTAAAAAATTATACTGTACGGCAGCAGAAGAACAATAACCTTTTTGGAGTTTCAGTCGTCCTAAATATCATCGAAGTCCTTTTTTCAGCACGCCAGAAGAAATATGGGGCTTTGTTATGATTAATTATTATGATAAAAAATAAAATTAAAATCACTATATATGTTAATTAATTATGGTTAGGAGAATGATTTGCAAGCAGTGAGGTCAAAACGTTGTACCTAAGAAAGGACAAAAAAGTCCCTTATTTGGAGTAAAAAATACTCAAAAAATTGAGGGGATCCGCGTGACATATGATTTCTATTAGTGTGTAGAGAAGAATTATATTTTTTTGTAGTGTCTAGTCATCGTCATATGCAGTCCCCGCAGGCATACAAAAAAGAACTATGACTATGAGCTAAAGAGAGAAAAAAAAAATTGTGAAAAAAAACAATCATGATGTGAAGGAATGAGGAACAAAGAAGCCCGTGAGAAGAAAAAAACATAAAGTGAGGTGAGAGAGAAAAAATTAATAAATTATAATTATGAGTTTATTAAAAATACAAAAGTGTCAAGTTCGTGATAAGAAAAGAATATGGAGAAGTAAGGAGGAGACAGAAAGGTAAAGTAATTGGTTGAGAGAAAAAATATATATATAATTGTGAAATTATTAAAATTACTGCTTTGAGTCTCGGACCAAATTTTTCTTTGAAATTAAATGGAATACTTGGATTATCCAAAAATTGATACATAAAAAAATTTTCTTGTATAATAGTATAAATATTATTTTTTCAAATATTTCTCTTTTATAAAATTCAGTCATTATATAATCATACTAGAAAATGTAGATCCTGAACAAAAAAATTATTTGACAATAAATACAAAAATAGTTGTAACTTCAGTCCAATACAACATCTGCTCATAATGACAATATGGGAATTTCATAAATCAAAGATAAATAACGTAACAGTAATTAATTAACCGGAAATGTTATTTAAAAATGCCCATTTCCACTCTCTTTATTTCTTCTTAATTTTCACGAACTTTGGGTGAGAAAGTATTTGAGGGCTCCTCCAGTTGGTGAATTCGTCTTAGTTCGTAGCTTCCTGTAATCTTCGAAGTCGAAAGGAATGTATCGGCGAGGGTGGTCGGAATCCACCAGCTGCGGCGGCGCTTCCACTTTCTCATCTTTAGGCCCCAATACGAAGAGTGCAATGGAAGTACGAATTGTTGGCTCGTAGCATTGAACTCGATGCTTCACGTTGCAAAACCTTCCATTGCTCCATACCTATAATTAAATCCAACGTCTTCTGATTTATATTTTCGAATTTTTAGTTAAAATATTAAATCATTCTCCTTATCTGATCGATTAAGTTTTAGATGAGGTGGTGGTTTAAAATGGTTTTAAAGTCAAGTCAAATAAGAGATCTTCAATTCAAATTTAACTGTCAGTAATTTGTAAGAGAAAGGTGTAACTTCACCACATACAATTTAAAAATCTAAAACTATCGAAGTGCCAAAAATCAATTCATATAAGATCAAATATGTCACTCTCCCTAAGTCGAAAGACTAATTGCAATTTTTACCTAAAAGAAAGATTTAACATGCAAGTTTTGCAGTTGATGAGGTCATGTTAATATATAAAATTAAATCTTAAATGATTTTTCAGGTGGTCGTTTAACAAAATAACACGTACCGTGGCCACGTCGCCAACATTAACAACAAGAGTTCCCGGAATAGGATCAACTGGAACCAGCTCGCCAGTGATCGTATCCACTGCCTCAAGACCATTCACAATCTCATCATCCTGCAAAATGGTCAGAAATCCAGGGTCTGAGTGCATTACTGCCCCAGTCAATCCCACAGTTTCAGGACTGTAATTGTATTTGTTCATCTTCAGCTGGCATGGCCATCCCTTGAAAAGCTCACCACTCAACCCCAATCCCTCCATCAACTTACTTCCCAGGAGCTGTGCAAGATCATGAAGAGCAAAACCATACTTTTCCAACACCTCCCTGCAAAATAATTCATGCTCATGAAACATTTGCAATAGAACATCTGACCTGCAAGGACTCCTCTATCTAGTGATCCGCACTTTCTATGACAAGATCGTGACGCTCATAACTCATATAAAGTTAATAAAATACTTCAATTACAGGATTAAAAATACGAATTTTCCTAAATGAAATATGCATTTGCAACAGAAAATCTCATCCAGAGTTCTCCCCCAATCAATAATGGAACTTACCTTTGGTGAGGAGATGCATCAATCTGAGAGCAGAAATGATCAAAAGCACCAGGAGAGGTCATATCATACACACTCAGGCCCTCAAAATAGGGACTGGCCATGTTGGGCGGCGTGTAGCCTTTTCCAGGCTCAGGATGAGAATTCTTCAGCTTTGTTTCCATGGGAAGATCCATCAGCGACCTCGTCGCGCCCTTCATTTCCGCCATGAGCTCCATGGGAACCCCATGATTAACCAGCCTGAAGCACCCCCACTCTTCACAGGCTCTCACTATCTTCTCCGCCAGACCGGAGACATCCTGCATGTCTATAACTGGAACTGATCTCTTCCCCATTTCTTCTGCTGCTTCTCTCTTACCTGAATTTTGAATTCTCCAACTCGGTGCATTTGTTTGCTGGTGCGAGCCGCTGATTTTATAGTGGAATTTAGGAGCTCGGATTACAACATTCATGACGTCATCAACTGTTTGACTAAGCTGTCGTGATTAATTGCTGCTCATGTTCTCACTGTTAGGATGTCATATTCCAGATTCTATGTGTGTGTAATCCATCGCAGTCGTAGGTCACCAAAACTATTTTTGTCAAAATTAAATTTGGCGGACACAGACATGTTCTTTAACCACACGTTGTTGTGGCACACGAGGTCTTTAAAAGTATATAAAAAATTTACACCATGAAATGGAGAGGAAAACGAAATTATTAAAAGATACAAACCTCATGTGAGTTTTGGAGGAAAAAAAAAATGTGTGAAAAGAAAAAACGTGGAATAAGATGAGAAAGAAAAAATAATTGATTATGATTTATTGAAAATATGAAAGATTGTTAGGAAAAAACACATGGAGATGTGAGAGAGAAATATTAAGCAGTGGGGTGAGAGAGAAAAAAATTGATATTGTTGAAAGGATACTAAAATCATTATTGTGACAAAAAAGTTTTAAGGAATAAAATTAATTAAAAGGTAAATTTAGTATTCAAAAATTGGTACCAAAAATAAGTTTTCTTTTATATTAGTATAAATAATTAATTGTGAAATGAAAGTGTAATGGTAATAGTCACAATAGAAAAAATATAATTTTAAGCTGTGATTTATTATCATAGTCAGAAGAAGAAAATCATGATAAATTCAAATCAACTATGAATTTGGAACGATTATAGTCGTTGTTTTTGTAAGTGTGGCCAAAATATTACCAAAACCATGTCAAATATTTTGGCCATGGCTAAAAAATCATGGCGGATATTGATTAAACGTTGTAAAAAATTTTAAGTTTTTATTTTAATTATAATTAATAATATTAATTTATTATAATTTTTAAATCGTGATCAATTATAATGTAACGAAAATTCAATTTTATTGTAATGTCAAGAAAAGTTACATTTCGTTTGAATTTATAGGATGACGAGCAAAATAGCTTCCATTTACTAACGGTGATGTCAGTAGGCAGTCGCATACATTTATTAATTGAAATACAAAATGCAAAGGAAATAAATCCGTAGTTCACTTAAAAAAGAAAAAGTAATATTGGCTGTACTAATAATCACTGCGATTTACAAGATCATGACAAATCAACATTATTTATTATATTAAAAGAAAATTAAGATAAAAATTTAAATTTAATCAAAGTTAATCAATATTTATTTTAGTCTCATTTACAAGAACAATAATAAAATTAATACAAAAATTTAAAATTTGATTATAGTTAATCAAGATTAATTACTATGATCAAATAAAATTTATCCTAAAATTCAAGTTTTGATCACAACTAATGGCATGACCAAATCATTTTCAGAAGTTTTTTGCTATAGCGAATGTCTCGGTTCCATTTGCGGAAACAACACTAATTAATAGTTGTTGTCCAGTTGAGTTAATTAGTATTCGCCACAGTAACTATTATAATTAATAAAAATATAAATTCAATACCATATGATTAATTAAGTCGATAAGTAAATTAGCTTTTTAAATAGAAATAGCTCAAAGAATATTTTGGTCCGAAAATTCAACATGCGTGTACGATTTATGTATCTTAAATATATTTTTAGTTATGTAATCTTGACATTTTGATATTTTAATATTTTATCTTTTATCTGTTTAAGGATGTAAACTAGTCCTACATTTTTTTTTTATTTGTTGTAATTTTGGTCTTTTTGGTGTAGAATCCAGCATCGAAAACACCAAAATCACGAAATATCATAAAGTTACAGGATCATTCTGAAATCCTAAAAAGATAAAGGATAAAAATTTCAAAAAATCAAAATTACTGAACCAAAAGTAAATTAATTTAAACCCAATTATGTACATAACACTACAATGAAATATGATCTTTATCATAGTGAATTACCATACTTACAAATAAAAATTCTTGACGAATACTTATAAATAATAACTATTAGCCATTGTTTTTGCAGGCAATATTAAAATATTAGCAATAATTAATAATTATGGAAAATGTTCTGGTCATGACTAAAATCATGAATATCAATTAAATCTGGTTAAAAACTTAAAATTTTCGTATTGATTTTGTATGACAAAATAAATAATATCAAATTGTTATGAATTTTTAGCTGTAATATTTTATAATTTACATAAGGAATAATTTTTTGTTTAGTGTAAATCCTTACATTTTCTTCTTAATTAGTATGATGATACAGAAGCTTTTTGAGCTTTGATAAGATTGAAATATATGTGGTATATAGCTACTACCACCTAACATTCTAGAAATAATTAATTAGAGGGAGGTATTATGTAATTTAATAAAGTTTTGCAACCTTTATGGTCAACATAAGGAAACTGCCTTCTAGATGGAGTCATGCCCATTGTTAATTTTCAAGGGCAGATATTATTTTCTTTTTCTTTTTTCAACCACAAATTTCAATTCAATTTGAATTTCGTCAACTGAATTAGGCCTCGTTGGCAATAACTATCTCATTTAAAAATTTAAATTATTAGAAAGGGAAAAAAATACAATTTACCCTCATTTGATATGTGAAATGAGCAAATACCCCCTGTAAAAACACATCATCAAATTACCATCCATGTTTTGAAAAATGAAGCAAATTATCCCCTTATCTAAACCATGATAAAGGGCTAATTTACTTTATTTTTTGAAACACAGAGAGATAATTTGCTAATTCTTTATTTATAGGGAGTATTTGTTCGTTTCACGTATCGTAGCTATGGGTTTGAATCTTATATAATTATTTAGTTTATTTTCATAATTAAATCTAATAAGTACTTATGAAGTTATTTCCATAGTACTTAATCTCAACATGCCTTTCTTTTGTAAAAGCAGTTTGGAATCTTTTATAGGCACCTAATGTTGAGTAACAAATCCTCATCCCATATTTCAAGATGGTAACAAGTATTAATTATATACTTCATTTTTAGTTCTTCTTGGATCAAGAAATTCCAAATTATTATTCTAATAGTTTTTGTTTCGTAATTTAGGTTCTTTTTACTTCTGGTTTCACCGGTTACGGAATTCTCATTTTTAGCTCCATAACTTTCAAAGTATGCATTTTTTGTCCCATGCCACATTTTCGTTAGATTTTCAGTAGAAAATGCCACATGACTGTTAAGTGCATGGGACCAAAATTACTGTTTTTTTTTCAAAGTTATAGGATAAAAATGAAAATTACATGAACAATAGGATCAAAAGTCTAAATGTTCATCCTTTATTTTTAAAATGGTAACACGTTTAATCCTTTAATGCATTAATTACTTTTAACAATTTTTGATTCTCACCTTGGATCAAGAAATCTCAAATTATTATTCTTATAGCGGTGGATCTGAACTTCTCTTTCAATCCGTAAGAACTACAAAAGGTAAATATAGTGTTTGGATTTATTTTTTTTTGGGTGTTTTATTTTATTTTGTGGAGATAAAAAGAGAAAAATAAAGATAAAAAAGTATGTATTGAAAATTGTGTATGTTTGAATTTATTTTTAAAGATAATTCAAAATAATTTTAAATAAGTTTATATGTTTAAAGTTGTGTTTTGGTAGATAGAAGTTATTGTTTTTTTTTCAAATCATATCTGTTTTATATATATATATATATATATATTAATAGGTGTTGTATATTTAATGTTGTATTTTTAGAGACAAAAATCACTATTTATTATCAAATTATGTCTATTTTATATTATATTTATATATGTGTATGTTTATATATATTATATATAAAAAGTTCAAAATTAAAAATTCACATAAATAAATGTAAAAAAAAAAAGACAAACATTAAATGTATTTTGGACATCCCAAAAATGAAACCAAACAGAGTTTGAAATTGATTAGTATTTCAAACTATCTTAATTTGCAGCTAATTAATACCACATGGCAAAAAGCAAAGTTGGTCTACCATATTCAATTTATAGGGGGAAATGCAAACCCTCTCCATATGATATGAAATATTTGTAAATTATTTTTTTATAAAAAAATAAATATCAAATTATTTTTTAAAGAATAAATGTATGATATATTTATATAATATATTAATATTTAATGATAATATAATAATAATTCTTATTATTTTATATATAATATATAATATTTTTTATAATATAAACTTTTATTAATTGAAGAAGAAAAAGAAGAAACCAAACCCCCACCCCACCGCCCCACTGTCGTTGCTGCCTCCCAGCTCCGTGCCACCACGCCCTTCCACGTCCCGTCCCACCCTTCGTCACCCTCCTCCCCCTTCCCCACTTCCACTCAGTCGCCGCCAACCTTCCGCCTTTCCCAACTCGCGCCAATCGCCACTACCCATTCTCCCCTTTCACAACGTGGACCAGACGCCACCTACCCCCCCTTCCCCAACTCCTGTCCCCGTCTTTGCTCTCCCTCCCCATTCGCGGAATCCCATCGCCGGCCCTCCTCCAGGCCCCCACCGTGGTTGGCACTCCCTTTTTAATATAATATATTAAAAATATATTATATTTTTTTAAATTAATATATTAATATATAATACAAATTCAAATCTAGACCCCTCATTTAAATTATAGAAATATTATAAAAAAATTTTAAGAATGAACTGTTGAAGTGTTTTCAGTAAAATAGCGTCTTAGAGCTTTTCTAATATTTTATAGATTTCAACGGTCGTCCATTGACTAGCTCAATTCGTTAGTTCTTGTCAGATTTTCATCCATTATTTTGTATTGAATTGAGTAAAATATTCTTGTGGACTGTGAATTATAAATTACTTAGTTTTTTATTTGTTTTAAATTTTTATGGACCGTCTAGACAAACCTTTTGTTATAATTTTAAAAAATTTTTGTCTATCTTGTTCGAATTTTTTATAAATTTTTATTTAAAAACAATACAGCTAAAATAAAGTTGACAATTCTGGGTCTCCATTTAAAATTACATAATTTCATCAAATATTAAACAGATGTCAGTAATTTTATAAACAATGAGGGAATATTCGTAATTATGTTAAATCTCATGAGAGTTCATTGTTATTTATCCAAAAATTAATAATAAGAGTAAGTAACACCGAAACTTCCTGATTTTAGATCTAATTACATAAACATGCCCCCGCCTTTTACAAAATTACAGATACATCTTGATGAGGTGTTAGTGCAATGTTTTTCAGGGAGTGTGTGTAAAGTTTCATCGTTGAATAAGAGTTGTACTTGTAATTATAACTACAACCTTAATAATGTACTTATAATTTTATAAAGGATGTGGAAGTTTTTGGGTAATTAAATTTAATATCAAGAGATGCAAATATAATTTACTTTAATAAATATTTTATAATGGATATGATTAAAATTAAATGAGTTCATTAAACTCTTAAAAAATAGTTATAAACTCTTTAGTTTTCTTGAAAGAGTTTACAGGCATCTATATATATATATATATATAGTGTTTTAATTTTGTTCTTGTAATTTTCTTTTATAAAATATTTAAAAGAGCTTATAAGTTCACAAATATAAGGAACATCCAAGTTATTGAAGTTTAAGTCCAATAATTTCACTAAAATCTCCAAAGAAATGTTTGATCCATCACTTAATGCAATTTCTAAACATTTAAAATACAAAGAACGTTTTATTAGGAGTTGATTTGAGTCAAATTGTGAACTTGTGCTGAAAAATATATATATAAAAAAAAAAGTTGTAAGGGACAATATTTATATGATTTAAAAAAAATTCTTCTACGTCCACGATCGATCAAAATCGATTTCTACATCCATCAATTTTTTATACTAGATAGTATAAAATATTGTAAATTTACAATATTACCCCAACCCCCCCCCCCCCCCCCCAAATGCAGAGAGTTGTAATGCCGTCGTTTGTTTGAATGTAATATTAGATCAAATTCCACATCCCAACACATATATACTACAATACTGTTTTTAAATTTTTTCCTTCTTAAATCATGGTTGCAGCTCATGACCTATTGGATCAAATCTGCCTAGAAGAAAGTTTATAATCGATTACAATTTTATTAGTTATCGAATAAAATTGTGGTAAATAATTTTTATTAATCATGGTTAAACAAAAATCGATGTAAAAATTTATATTATCCATCATAAAACTATATTTTCCATGACTATGAGTCATAGTAAATATTTTTGTCATGAAAGCTGTTTCTGCCATCCTTGCAAAAACCACAGAGAGCAATCGATTCGTGAACGTGATAAATAACTGCCTACTATAATTATTTGTTTTTAACCATGATAATTAATTAAATATGATTAAATATTAAATTTCTTGTATTGCTGTATAAACATAAATGTTTATTTTGATTTTGTGATTGCACTTTCTTAATTAATTGTAAAGCAGTGTGGACGACCACTTGACGTATCTTCAGGTGTGAAATCCTACAATCTAGTCAAGAAAACGTAGCTAATTGCTGACTTCTCTTCCCATAAACCCTGAGGAATATTTTCAAAGGTGGCAGGTTGTAAACTATGATAACAAGCTTTACTGGGCCGGCAGAACGTGGTGGGAACGTTTTGAGAAATTTTCAGTTATTCCAGAAGCAAAACTTCCCCAGTTGGGAATATACTGTTTAGGACAAGCATGATACATGCTTATGTCTGCCTTGGAAATCAAGAACTAACGTTCATTTTTATTCAGACCTGAGTACTTGAACTGAAAAGAATTAAGAGAGGGTGTTTGGTTAAGCTTATTATGAGCTGATATGAGAAAAGATATTATTTGAGAGCTTATAAGTACTTACGAAAGAGTTTAGGGAAAAATGCAAACAACCCTTGTGATATCATGAATGAGGGAATTACCCTTTATGAAAAATCAAATAGCGAGTTACTTTCCTGTGTTTTTTAAAATACAACAATTTACCTCCCTATGTTTATTAAAATGAAGTGATTTGCCCCCCCTATATAAGAAGGTAAATTGCTTCATTTTTGAAAGAATAGGGGAGTAAATTGCTATATTTTTTCCATAGGGAGTAATATGCTCATTTTCAATCTAATTTATATTAATAATAAATAAATAAATTATATTAATATAATTTATTTAAATAGTATAATTCTAACCGCGACTCGAATTTAAAAAATTATTTTTGTTAAAAAAACTGACCATGTCGTAGTTTGAAACCACAGTTGTGGTTTCAAACCACGACATGGAGTCATGATTGGAAACCATGACATCAAGTCGTGGTTTCCAATCACGACTTGATAATTTTTTATTTTTTATTTTTTAAATTTTATTTAATTAAATTTTTTATAAATTAATTATATAAAATTAATTTTTAACAACATATTAAAGTCCAAAAAATCATAATATTAAAATTATATTAATTTAAAAAATTACAATTAAGTATACAAATATAATAGCATATGTTTTTCTGTACAATTATAAAAAATACAATAAAATATACAATTATTCTTGATGGATAGACTCCTACAAGACACATCTCACACCGAAACTTACATTTTTTCTTTTTCTGATTGTTTTTCCTCTACACTTTTTTAACAATTACCCGATGGTTTTTCTTCAAATTGTTAGAGTTAAGATTCTCTTGCAACAGCAGCAGATGCTCTCTCGTTGAACATGCCTCCCCAGTCTCTTTAAAAGGCAAAGAGTGAAATGTAAGGGGAGGCCAGCTCTGAAAAGTATTTACTAAACACACGTTAAGAATAAAATCCATAAAAAATTGTAATCCGATCGAAATTTAGGACTCACATAAGGAGCACATGCCAAATTTCAGCCATATTTGTAATTGTTTTTACGAATTTGATCATTATCGTAATATATACGTGTTTAATTATTTAATTTTTTTCCTAAAAAATGCTAATTTTATTATATTTACATTCATGTATTTAAAGTCTGAATATTATTTTACATACGTATGGATATTTATAGACTATAGTATATATATAGCAAAGATAATTTATTTTGCCAAGAAAAGTTAAGTTAGAGGTGTAATCAGAAAGTGATTTTGAGATAAGTGAATGTTTGAAGTCAATTGAATTGAGTGTATGGAAAACATTTCCTAAGCTTTCAATTGAAGGAACTGGACAGGTAGCCGCAGCGGGCGACCAAGACTTGAAGACGGAAAGTGAAACCATTAAATAATATAATAGCGTACCATATTTTATTAGGTAGGCTGGCGGCCAACCACTTGAAGCGCGGCTACTGGAAGCCCATCGTTAGATGCATGCGGCCCCACGTTTATATGTGGACGGTTTGAGGCAATCAGTCTGTTGGTTATTGTGATGGGTGGCCATGTGGGGGTGCCGACGGCAATGAGTCGGTGCCTTGGTCATGTTTTCTGATGGTGCATGGCTATGGGTGCAAAAGGGTAGGATCTTACCTCGTTTAGGCCCAAATTCGAAGAAGGTCTAAATGAATTAATTTATATCCAAATTCTATCTAATTTATTGAACTCAACTCAACATTCTCAAGACTTAAGTTTTTTTTTATCCAATTTTTCTGCAAAGCATACAAATTAAATATAATTCCTTTTCTTTTTCTTTTTATTTTTATTCATAATTTATTAATAAATTCAGAATTATTGAGACTATTTCACAAATAATTCGTTTTCGATAGATTTTCTTAAGTATTATATTATTTATCATACCATTTACAAAATAATGTTATAAAGATATTAATGTACGTATTTAATAGCAATTGAAGTTAATATTATAAAATATTTAAATTTAATTTTATCACTTTAAGTCTTCAAACACACAATAACGCCTATCAAGATATTAAAAAATATGCCGAGCATGATTATATATTTATATAATTAATTATTTAATTATATATTATAAAAAAATGTACATAGTTAAAGAATTACACGATAAATGATATTATGGAGCCTTAAGTTTTTTAAATTTGTTCACTTGAATATAGATTGATTAAATAATAATTCAATTGAATTGAAAAAATTATATATGTTTTTTGGATCCAAATTGATTATATAAACCCATGGATATTGAATGGTAGAACCCAAACCATACCTAATTTATATTTTTTCAGTGGGTTTGGATCTGGCCTGAATATAATAATATTCATTGGGTCTGGGTATTAATTTTTGAATTAGTCTATGGGTTTGGGTAGGGTCTTATCCTACCCATTGACACCCTTAATATGAATGATTGTGGGCGTAGGCCTAATAATATGCCGTTGATGATGTGTTGTGCATGCCAACAACACCCACCTACAGAAATGAGTGGTGTCGCGTCCATAGGCACTACATGACGAAAGGCAGCATGCTGGCATGTAGGCAGCACCTAATGCACAGATGATATGTGGGTGCACACAGTTGAGTGGTATAGCGGTTATTAGGCAGTTTCTTGTGGTAGGCCCTAGCATGGGGAATCGGTTAAACCTGTCTACTTTATGACAATCGTCGACACATGGCAGATGATTGGAACCTCTTGTTGGAAGATTTTGAACATGATTGACCTAGCAGTTAAGGGATCTCCATCGCAGTTTTGTAACACCATAAATTTGTTTATGGCCTCTGAGTTGCACAAGAGTGTGTGTGCAAGTCTTGGGCAAGTTCCTTGTTTTACATACTTGGTGATCAATGCAAGTTAAATCTATATGTGCATTGTTTATATTCTTATGATAATATGTGCATGTATGTGTTGTTGGCTTGCAAAAAAACAATAAAAAAAACATATATCAATATGAGGTTTGAGAGTGTGCGACGGTTGATTGGTTGTGGGGGAACAAGGCTGGACAACGAGTGATAAATTTTGATCCAGTGCAAACCTCTATGACAATTCGTTTGATAACCAGGTTGAACCTAATTCTATGAGTTTATGGCTATGACAGACCAAATTTTGTTGACTGAACTTGAGATGCAGATGCAAAGGGTCACAGGATTCCTTGGAAAGCCCGTATATCCCCTTTAGGTGGCGGAGTTTTTGCAAGTCAAGACCATACAACATTTGGTCTAGACATTGCAGAATTGACGAGTTTTTGGAAATTTTTTAGGATAGAGTTACTTCAGTTTATAAAGATGTTGGCATCCTCATAGACGCGATATACTTGAAGTTGGAGAGCATAAAGACTGAATTGAGCATGCTGAATTGTGTTGTGGCAATGATAACTGTGTCTCATTGTCAAAGATTAAGGTTCCTCATCCCAAACCCTTTGTCCATGCTCGGAGTGTCGAAAAGTTGAAGAACTTCTTGTGCGATATAAAAATATTTACAAAGTGGTATACTTGTCTGTCAGACTATAGTCGGATGATGCTAGTATTAATTGTAAGAGGATTGAGATGTGGGACATCTTAAAAAAAGAATTAAAGGATCAATTTTGACGTTTCAACTTATTGTGGGTTGCATGAGAAACCTCAAGAAAATTGAGGTATTTAGGGACAGTGCGGGATTATGTGAAAAAATTCAGTTTGATGATGTTGGACGTGTGTGACATGTATGAGAAAGATAAGTTTTTCAATTTCCTGACAGGATTGAAAACTTGGCCTAGACTGAGTATTATCACCACAACATCAAGGATTTGCCATCCAACATTGTTGTTGTGTGTCACTTTGTTGATTTTTGAATAACAAGTGTGTCTGACTAGAATAAGAAGAAAAGAATGATTCCAGAAAAGGATAAGGGAAAAATAGAAAAGATGGATAAAAGAAGACAAGTTAAAAAAAAATAAAAAAATGGAGGTGACAGGATAGGGCAACAACGACATTGGATGTGTAGTAAAGATTGGATACTGCGCGTGGAACCAGCCCCCAAAGTGTGGAAGACAATCCAGTGCTCCCATGCAGCACCCTGCATGCAACAACTTGGTAAATGGCGGCCATGCACACTAAAGGCCTGTTTACATTTATGTATAAGTTTGGATTGTAGTATTTATCCAATTGTGTAAACCATTTTCTTTTCATGATATCGGCTCAATTCGAATCCTACAAGCCCGGGACAAGCCTTAATTGAGCTTGATATGAAATCAGTCCATATGTGGTCTGATTGAGAAATCCAAGTAGAAATCCACAGTGTTCAATATTTTTACTATTAAAACTTTTTCATCTATCACTCAATCTAATCAGGTAAACAACTTCTAATTTTTATTAATTTATAATATCCTACAACAAATTCATTTGAATCCTGTCAACCATTTATCCAAACCACAAAAGTACACGAGCCCTAAGGGAACAAAAAGTGCACACAAGGGTTGAGCGATTGTGGTAGTTATGCTCAGTTGTTGAGTGACATATAGTAGTTATCAGGGAAATCTATAAGGAGATGATATAAACATATCTACTTTATGAAAACTGCCGATGGATGGCAAATGATTGGATGCCTTGCTAAAACTAAATATGATTGGACCAACAACTGGAGATGCCCACTGCAACTTTCTAATGCCTTAAATTCCTTGGCCGTAGAATTGCATAAAAGAGTGTGTGTGCAATCCTTGGCAACTTCCTTGTATCGCATGATTGGTGATAAATTCGAGATTAGGTTTATTCTTGTGAATTTGTGCATCATTTATGTGCGAGGACTGACTGCTTATGGGTCAACTAGACCACACAGTCAATGAAAACATATGATCTAATCCAAATCTTTGTAACAACTACCAGTAAGTATTTTCGTCTTAGTTTTCATATCTAATTTTATACAAAGATTTCTCAATTTACTTTTAAAAGAAACTACTATTAATAATAAAGTATCTACTTTTTTTTAAGCTTTCAAAATTTTAAAGAAATGCACTGAATCTCTTGCACTTTTCAATTTCTTTGCATAGAATAAATTTAACAATATCTAAAATTATTTAGAAACAAACATAATAAATGGGATGTTTTCAAATTAAATCAAATCAAATTGAAGAAAATGTCAAGAATTTATAATTTATAATTATTAAAAATTTAATAAATATTAAAAATGGACGAGGAAAAATTAATGCAAAAAAAATATATAAATGGCGGGTGAATTGTGGATTCAATTTCAAATTATATAAATTTTATAAAAGTTAATGAACTGGCTGGTACACTTGATTTGTAACCAGGTCGGCGGTTCAACCAACGGTTCGAACTATTTTAAAAAATAGAATGTTTTTTATGCTAGTTCGATTGTACGGATTGACTAGGTTCGTAGATCGATCGATTTAAGTTGGGTTTTAATACATGCCCGATGATTAAATCAGTGAGTCTTGACCCAGTGTCACTGACTGCATCTTAGTTAAGAGTGACTGCAGTGACTCAAGAAAAACGTGGGGGCTCTAAGGGGATGTTGGAATGCACGCATGTGCATAAATAACAAGTAGCAAAGCCTCTTACGATTTGGGTTTGCAATCCTGTTTATATGAAAACTTCCTTGAGGTACAAGGATGCTATTAGCCAATTATGAAGTCATCCCATGGACGTTTGGGTATAAATATATAAGAGCAACAATCAGGCGCCACCATGCACACGAGCAGGAGATTCATGCGCGAAGCAGAGTAGTCTAATGATGTAGTTCATTGAAACTATTTCAATGGAAAAATCCATGGAGTGTTTGGAGCACCTCCACCATGTTCCAAAGATAGATGGTTTTGTTTGGGTAGGAAACGAAGATAATGTATGGAGTCTGCCAGTACAGTGGTGGACAAGTAAATTGAATGCACTACTAGACTACTGCTGCACAACAATTCAAGCAGTACGTGATTTGGACGTAGGATGAGAGAGATGTGAAAAAGGTACACTTTTTGACCATTTCAATATTTACTGTTGGAATAAGGAAAATTTTTTTAAACCTATTTTGATGAGGCAATACATGGTGAGCCAACCGGCCCTCCCTGTACAACAAGTCACTAAATGTGCAGTCCTTTGAAGGCATGTGGGGGCAACTAGTTCTAAGGAGTATTTAAAGTTGGACAGAATGGGAATCGAACAAGCACCTTGGGGCCAAATGGGTCTGTGTTTGGCACAAAAGCATGCCGAGAGGTTCCATATGATTGAAAGGTCCGTGGGCCACGAAAAATCAGGGGCAACACCTCTAGGCTGAATGGGTGATCGAGGCAATCACTCCAATACCTCTTGAACTAGCTTGTTGCATGCGCTATTAGGTTCTAGTTGTGCATGGGGGGGAAATGAGTGGTCGTGTGGCGGTGCCGTGATGTGGGAAAGTTGAGAAGCCACGCCGAAAGACAAGAAAACATGTTGGGCATACTGTGTGAGATCAATGCGAGATGTTGGCATATGAAATAAGCTTAGGACTTATGATGCGGCCCTACTAGGGTCAAGCATAGAAGGCGAGCATGACGAAGACGTATGCCGAGAATGCACCGAGTGAGCAGTGGACGTGAGATGGGCTTCTCAGGTGCATGAGTGGCCTGATTTAAATTGGGACTAAACTTGATTTAAATTGAATGGTCCAATTGGACAATACACTATAATAATAGAGGATCATATTAAGATCAATATATTTCTTACGACTAGGAAAATACATTTATGAGATATTGCAAATATACGGACATAACAATAATTCCTTTTTTGTAATAGAGTTTGGAAGGGGTATCCCATCTAAAACATTAATACATATTCAACACTTAGTGCATTTCTTCCTCACAGCACCCCCACCTAAAACCGCCCCTGTTCTTTGTTCTTTTCTCTTCTCTCTTTTTTCTCCCCTTTCTCTTCTCTTCATTCTCGTCCACCCTTCCCAGCCTTTGGTGATTTTTTGTTTTAGTTATTTCTTCTCATTTGTTGTAGAAGGGCCATTAACCATGTTTGTATTTTCTTTTTTTTCTTTAACAGGGTTGAGTTTGTCGTATTGTAGATGATTTATTTTCTTTCAGAAATTCTACTTATTATTTTGAGCTTTTTGTTTCAGAAATATGGGCTTTTGTTGAGGTTGTTTAAGTTTGAGGTTCTTATGTTGTTGGGCGAAGACTTGGAGAAAATGTGCATAATTTGTCACAAGTGAACTAAAATCTTGTTGCTATGTTAATCTTTTTATATTTAAAATTACAGATTATGAAACACATCGCGTATTGCTTATAATCTTCTGTACTCGTTTAGTAGCAAAAATAGTTTCTTCTTCTCATTTGGTACTTTTTTATTTTTCTATTTTTTTTATTTTTCTGTAATTATTAAAAATAGAAAAATTGTTCTAAACTGTTTGGGGTTTTTTTTCTTGAGATCATTTATAAAAAAAAATTAATAAAAATTCTTAAAAACTGCTTTGAATATTATTTTTTTATTTTTATAGATTTTTCTGTAATTTATTAAATTTAAAAAAAAATCAAAAACTGTAATTTCCTGCAATATATATTGATGATGTTTTTTATTTTTTCTGTAATTTTATGCATATATCATTAATTTGTCTATATAATTTGTAATTTCTATGTAATTTTAAAAATATGGAAAATATTCAAGCATTCCCAACCTCTAGCAAATGACTTGGCCTCAAGTGACGAGTCTGATGATGACAACTACTAGGGTGAGGATATCGAGCTTCAAATCGAATCACCTCGATTCATTTGTCACCCCTAATTATTATACACTATTTTTAACTTTTTATTGCAATTTAAACCAAAAAAATGCCATCGTCTTCCGTCACGTAAAATTTATGAATCACTCCTACACACTACAAGGAAAAAGAAAAAAGAAAAAAGAAAAAAAGATTAGCATTATTCAAAAGTCAAATGGCACTTTTTTAGTCACTAATTATATATATAGTGATAAAAAAATTTATTTTGTCACAATAATGAAATTTATAGTTCTAAGAGTGGCATTTCTTTTGTGATTTTTGTCATAAGTAAGAATTTATAATGGAAAAAACTATGTATAAGGTTGTCACTAAATATAATTAGTGAAACATATATAATGACAATAAATAATTAGTAGGAAAAATACTAGTAACCCTTTGTGATAATGAATATGAGCAAATTAAACCCATATGAAAAAAAAAATAGTAATTTACCTTCTTATATTTTTTGAAATGTAGCAATTTATCCCCTGTATTTTTTAAAATGAAGCGGGATAATCATAATTTTAGTCCTCATATATTGCCACTAATTTCAATCCCTTAATATATTGAAATTCTAGTTTAGTCCTTCAACTTTTAGAATATTAACAGTTTCGATCCTTAGAGTAATTAATGACCATTTTGGCCTTTCAAAGAAAATATATAGTTCAACTATTCTTTTCTCATGCCAATGTTGGGCCCAACATTCTCAAAAATAAAATTAAGTCTCCATAAATTCATACACTAGAAAAAAAAATTACTATTGGGTACAATATTAATGGTTATGGTTAAAAACCATAGTAAATGGCTTCTATTAATTACTGTTAAAGAAAAGTGATGTAAAAAACTAGCTTTTCCACCATGAGAAGAGTTATTTGCCACGACTAAGAGCCATGGTCAAAATATTTATTATGATTTTTAGACATGACAAATATTTTAGCCACTTTTGCAAAAATCAAAGCCAACAACCGTTGCATGGCCGTGGTCAATAACTATTTGCTACGGCTACTAATTTGTTATTAGCCATGACAATTAACCGTAGTTATAATTTTTCTAGTGATACCCATCTTTGACCACCTTGTTCCTGGGGTATTCCAAGTCCTCGATTTCACGGACTTTCTCCAACCACACTATTCGGTAATGCTGAGGATTTCGAATACTTGGGAATAAGACAATCAAAGAAATGTATGAATTTTTAGAGGTTTAATTTTTATTTGGAAAGCATGTTGGGTCTTATCATCAGCATAGAGAAAAGATAGTTAAACTATATGTGTTCTTTAAAAGAGCAAAATAGTCATTTATTAGGCCTAAGGACCGAAACTCTTAATATTTTAAAAGTTGAAAGACTAAAATAGAACTTCAATATATTATCCTAAATAAAACAATTTTATCTTCTTAGACAAAAAGATAAGTTGCTTTATTTTAAAAAATATAAGAGATAAATTACTATTTTTTTCTTCATATGAAGATAATTTATTCATTTATAATTTCACATAAGAATAAATTACATTAAACCCAACAATTAGTTTCCACTGTACCGTGCTGTCACTATGTTGTGGTTGTTGACTTCACTGGTGTTGTCTCTCTTCTTCGCTGTTGTGTAACTGTACTACTGTAGTAGTGTTCTGGTGTATCAGAGTTGTTAATTAGCAAGAATCTTCGCCGTAAACTGGGACAAATATTAGCAAGGAAGCATGTAGAGACAAGAAGCACCAGTGGTCTAGTGGTAGAATAGTACCCTGCCACGGTACAGACCCGGGTTCGATTCCCGGCTGGTGCATTTCAGTTTTTTGCACTAGCATCATTTGGGATTCCGTCCACATCAGCTATTTTTTGAAAATAGTAATTAAAGTGAAAAAATATACTTATTTATACATAATCTCATTAAATTTCTATTAATTTGACACGCAACTCAATATAAAATACAATCTTATTAACTAATCTAAATTTATCAACATTTCAAATAAAAACTTATACAAGATTGAAAGCATACTTTTCACTGAAACTAAAAACACAAACAAATAATGTTGCGTCTCTGAACTATTTATATAGCCTCATTTAACCTTTTAAAGTATTAAAAGTAAGAAAACCCGTTGACAGGACAAAAATGCTCTTCTCACTTACCTCATATATTTTTTTATTTTGCTCCATCAAGTCTGTTTTATTTAAATAAATATTCTTCCAAAACTACTTTTTGTGATTTGAAATTTTACTTCAATTTTATTGTAAAAATAATACTTAAAAATTATATCTTTTTATATATTATCTAATGCAAAAAATATTTACAAGCTCGGTATATACAAATTTATTTTACAAAGTAAATTATTGGTTAATAAAAAATACATATAAATATTTAAATACACAATGCATATAATTTTATAAAAAAGTATGTTATATAAATTATAAATTTTTATTCAATAACATGTATGCAAATTTATGAAAATATATAATATCGTTAGAATATTTTACAGTGTATATATATATATATGCATCCGATGTAATATTTTAAAATTTCTTATAATTAATTTTTTTTTATGAAAAGTTCAACATATATAACAATATTCACAAAAACTATGTAATTTTTTTATTTATTATATAAAAGATATAAGGAGCGCAAAATTATAGAGTATATACTGCAGGTTCTATACTAATTACATAAATCATAACTTTTGGGTAGTATTTACTTGAAATAAATATTTTATAATAATTCAAGTTACGTTTTAGGAGTAGACATATCTTAAAGGATGTAAATAATAAGCTCATTTTTATCATTAAAAAATTGATTTATATTGTGAGACTGTATTTTGTTACATTTTATACTTTAGGAGCGTAAATACACTTCATATATAATTCAAAAACATAAAATACGTTTACCTCTTATATAGTGATAAAATCAAAATTATTGATATATATAAATATTTTTAATGATAATTTTAAAATTATCATTTAATTATATTTTATCACTAATATAAAAGAAGAATTAACCATAAATTTTCAAGATTCATGAATCTATAGACTTTCACAAGAAGCACGTGTTTCCTTGTTGTGGGATGATATCATTTAATAATTAATCAACATAATATATGAACAATTAGACCAAATATAGTCGTGCCAGTATTTGTTGGCAGTAATTTTTTTAAATGTGGTTAAAATATTTAATATGGCTAAGAATTATGTCAAATATTTTTTGTCATGATCAATATATTTAACTTTTAATTATTTATTAATTTTATTTAATCATAATTAATAATAATTATTTTTTATAATTTTTTAATTCATAATCATTAAAATGTAAACAGTAGTAATTTTTTCTCTAGTGATAACAACTTGAAATTAACTTGAACTATTGCCCATATAAAATAGGATCTTGTTAAATACAAATTAACTACTACATTGCAACGGCCATTAGCTGTTATTTTTGCAAGTGTAACCAAAATATCAGCGATAGTCAAAATTATGACAAATGTTTAGGCTATGGCTAAAAATCATAAAGAATATTAATTAATTGCGGTAAAATTTATGTTTTTATTTTTATTTTATTTAACCATATATGATTAATTAATAGTATTGAGATATTACAATTTTTAAACTATGGTCGTTTATAATATAATGAAAGCTCAATTTTTAATAATGAAACTAATCACCAATCACCCTAAGTTTAAATTCAAAAACCCTAATTCTTGTGCCGGCATGCATGGGGTATCTTCAAGCCCATATACACTCTGAATGGCGTGGAGGTTAAGTCCACATCACATCATAAAGCTTGCAAACTTGACTAGCTGAAAACCAAGTGAAGAATGAATACTGCTTTTGACCAAATACCCCACCACCATATATAAATATATATAAAAAACGAATGAGATCTAATATTCTATAAGCTAATAAGATGTCCACATCTTTCTTTGTCAACCCACATTTCTGTGTCATGATACAGCTCACATGCCCATGAAAACAATCGACAGATGTTACCTGTTTCTACGTTGAAATCAGACTTTTGAGAGACAGTTTCTAGTCATTTCAGTAGCATTATATGTAGACCAGAGTCGGGGGGGTGGGGGTGGGGGGGCCTCCAAATTATCTTTATTTGAGCAGCCTTCAAGCAGTGTATGTGGTGGGAATTCTGATATTCTCACATCAGTAGTTTGTTTACTTTTCTTTTGGTAAAAGAGAGAAGCATATGAAATTGGATAAAGTAGAAAACTTGCTACTAGTGGGACTTTGGTTTAATTTGATGTCAAATGTAAACTACAACAATTTATACAAATTATTTAAATATGTATATATATATATATGTGTGTGTGTTTTAGAGAAATATTATTGCAGTAGTCGTGTAATATTGATAAGAGGTCGAGATAAAAATTGAACTCTTTTTCTTGAAAATAATACTGTTCAGATTGTTGTTTATAGTTCAACAATAATTATCTCACAAAATACTGTTTATTATTTTCAAAATAGTAGCACCATCAATCTTGACAAAAACGATAAGCTAAGAGTGTTTTTGGAACTTTCTTGATAAAAGACAGCATTTTGATTTAGCGAAGTTCTTTGAAATGCTTTTTAAAAATTTGATGAAATTAAATGAAATGGGGATCTATTTATAAAGTTCCAAAAGTACCATTGAGTATATATATGTCTAATTAGAACATGCTATAAGAGGTTATGACTTTTCAAATTGAATAATTAGGAAAAATGATTTCTTTAGTCCTTTAAGTTTGCCGGCTATTAATTTTAGTCTTTTAAATTTATGTGTTTTAGTTTTAATTTTGTAACTTTCATAAATGTGTAATTTTAGTTCTCTGACTCAATTTCGAATAATTTTACCCCTGCACACCTTTTTAAAAAGCAAATTTAGAGGGTGTTTGGCTAAGCTTATAAACTCTTAAAAACATCTTATAACATTTTAGAGAGCTTATAAGCTCTAATAAAATGTTTGACATTTTTTTTTTAAAGAGCATATAAGATTTCAAAATAAGATGTTTTGATTCTTATAAACTTTTTTTAAAAAAATTAGGAAAGATCTTATAAGTTATATAAAATAATATATCATAAGACAAAAGTATCCCCATTCATACTCTCTCTCTCTCTCTCTCTCTCACACCCACACACACACACACACACTCTTTCTCTCTCTAGGATTAATTTTTCTCTTACTATTTAATTTTTTAATATTCAAAAAAGAGAAAATACTCAAGTATTTATAATAAATTATTATATTTAAATAAAAATTAGATTACTATTGATATTATATTTATTGAAAAATATAAATTCAAAGCATTATAAATTATACGACTAGAAATAATCATTGCATTAACAAAGAAAATATAAAGTATATATCTATATTAATATTCAACTAGCATTAATGTACATATATATTATTATTTAAAAGTTTAGGTAATAATTCATCATTTTCATTATCGTAAAAAAATTATCTATTAAATTTTTAGGCTTTAAAGCAATTTTGGTAATGTGTCTTTAGCATTTTTCCGATTTGGTCCCCTATCTTTTCGTCATGCCAATTTGGTCCTTTATCTTTTTAGGTCCGCTCGATTTTTGTCCTTTAGCCAGATTAGGACAAATTAATACCCATTTTGCTCTACTATTGAAAGAACCTTTATAGTTGATACACATGCTCTTAGTTTGACCCAACATGCTTCCGAAATAAAATGAAGCCCTCATATTTTTGTATCTTTTTTCGACAGTCTTATTTTTGGGTATTCCAAGCCCTCGATTTTACGGACTTCCTCCAATCACACTACCATGACAGATGGGTCACAGGTATTTGGCTCCTTCAGCAACAAACAACACAATCCTATTTCATTTCGTACCTTAGTTCGTAGAAGACACTCCACTATAGGAACTTAATAGTATTTTGGACAACAAATTAAACAGAAGCCTACTTTTATTAAAAAAATATATGAAATATTATATATATATATATATATTATTTCCTCCGTTGGAGAACACAACTGTTTAGCTTCTCATAGAGTAGAGGACTTGATTCTTTGGGAAAACCCACATAAACTAAGAATTCAAAAAATTACAAAGATTTGACCCTCAGAATATGATGCTATGAAGAGTTGGAGGAAGATTTCTGATGCTCTCCATCTGCTTTGTTGCTTTTTCATTTATAGTTGTTCGCTAACATTACTGTATTTGTCATCACTGTGTTCGTCATCTTCTTGTCATTTTCTGATGACGTTATTGCATTTGTCATCACCGGGTCCTTTCAAGTTATTGATCATGATGGCTTGTCGGCCATGTGAGTGCTAGCTGATTTTCTTGCTTTTGCTAACTGTTAGCTTTTGTCGTCTTCTATAGATAATCTCTTTCTTGAATTTTTACATTCTGTGGTTTTACTTTACTTTGTAAAAATTCTTTCTTTTATCCTTGTCCTGATTTGGTTTGGGGTTTTTCTGAGTGACCCGAATTTTAGTTTTGATCCAAGGTGGAGAATGTTGAAAAATTGTGGCCCATGACCCAATTGAAAAAGCCCAGCCCATTGCACCAAACCCACATACCTTGGATGGCTTTGCCAATTCCACCTCTTTAGCCCATTTATTGGCTCAGCCCACTCTCTCTACCCGGCCCACTCTGATCCTACCTGATTTCTCTTATATCTAGCAAAATCCTAACCCTAATCTATTTCCACTAACTCCTCGTTTCTTTCACTGTGCCTCTTTCCCTCTTCTCATTTTTCCCTCTATGCTGATTTTCTAACTCCAATCTCTTCTTGGTTTCTTACCCCGCTATCTCCTTCTCTCTCCCTCTTCAATGTCTTCCTCCTTATTTAAGACGCCAATTTTCTGGCGAAATAATAACGGTAGGAATAAAAAATTTTGTATCTCTCTCTTTTATCCGATTAAAGTGTTCTTCGTGAACGATCTCCTAAGTGGAAATTGGAGTGGTTGTTTTGGGTCTATATGATTGAGCCTTGGTGGTTGTTTGAGTGACTGAGCCTGGGTGGTGAGTTTTGGGTTTAAGCAACCACTGTAGTGGGTGCCGGCCTTGCTGGCTGTGGGCTACCCCTATAGAAATTGACCCCTGAGTCATTTATCTCCTTTTTTGATTCTTCACTTACTGTTATTAAATCTGTATCATATCTGCTAATATTTTGATATTATTCTGTCATTATATTTGTTAACATTTAAGTTCCTTTATACTTATAGAAAGGGAGTATTTTATTTCTAATATTAATTTTTAAAATCATAAAAACTTAAAATTTTTATTCCGTGCTAAATTTGTTGCTAATTACTAACAAATTTATTTTCCTTTCTAATTTTTTTAGCTATCTAAATAATTTTTTGTAGTGGTTATTGGACAACAATAAAGTTTCTATACAAGAACGGATTATTTTATTTTCAGGTTTTGGTCGATCATTGTATTTTCTTATTCTTTTCTTTCTGTTCTTAAATTTCAATTTTCCCATTTTCTTATAACTTTCATTTGTTTTTCTTTTTAACTTTTTCAACTTATTTATGTAAAATGTATTTTTAAAAATACTAATTAATTTTAAAAAATTTCAATCAATCTATGTTCATTTTAGTGCGACAAACACTCTAGTATATATATGCACTATCATTGTACTACGTGTGTGCGTTCACGTATCAAAATAGTGATTGTTTTCAAATAAAATCGACTGTGATTATTGAACTAAAATATAATCAAGGTGACGAGTTTAATTATCAAAAAACTGTCACCTATATTTATTAGAAAAATTGAAAAGAAATAGAAGATCAGTGACAAAAAAATAAGTGATAATTTAATATAGTAATTATATATATTTAATGACAAGACTGTTTAATTTGTCACAATAAGAAATTTCATAATTTTAATAATTACTATGATTTTGTAAAAATTATTATTAACATGAATTAATGATAAAAAATATGCACAAAATTGTTGCTAAATACAATTACTGACACATGTATAGTGACGATCTAGTGACAACAAATAATAATTATCACTATTTTGTGTTGTCACTAAGTTGTCACTTTACAGGAGTCACTGATTGTATTTAGCAATAATTTTTTGCACAATTTTTGTCACTAATAATTATGACAAGATACAAATTATTGTCGCTTAATATATATTATTAATGATAATTTTTAAATTATCATTTGATAGTTTGTCACTGATATTATATTTTCTTGTAGTGTTGGTCGATCATATATTGTTCAATGTATAGAAAATTTCAGATCGATGGTATACGAAATATAACCTTTTGATTTGGGCTTCCTAAGTATCATCAATATTTAAGTCTTAATACCATAAAACATAACATAAAAATAGAAATGATGTTCCGAAAGATTTCTTGCGAACCAAATTGTTGGAACACAATTTTAATTGTTAGAGATAGAACTTATTTTATAGTTAATATCTCTAACACATCCCATAATATCCAAACAATTTTTTTTTTGCACAAATAGATAATCATAATATTCGGAGTCATAACCTCAGTATTCTTTTCCATCAAACTTTACATGTGAAACTCTTTTATTCATAATTTATTGGCAATAAAATTCGAACTCGAATCTCATTTAGTTTACTTGCGATACCAAATTAAATGACAAATTTATTTAAAAAATTTAAATGATTTGAAAAAATTATTTAATATTTAATACTTTGTTATATAAAAATTGAAAAAAGAAAGAAAAATCTTTGTCCAAGTTTGAATTATTTCCAAGTCCCAACACCCACCCACGCCACCCCTGGAGGCCTCCAGAAGCAAGTCCACCGATGTATTCTGTAGCAAGGAAGGGATACCGCCTTATCTATGGACTCTTGACAAGTTGCTTTCATTCCAAATAAATCACTCATCACATTCACGGGATCATCATCTCCCCCAACCCCACCCCAGAAATCTAGGAGTAATGGATCGCCAACTAGATGATCAATTATTACATTGCAATTCTTGAATAGAGTGTTGGGACCAATAGCAACTCATAACATCAATCATTGTCAATATTAACTCAATGACATTTTCATACCCATCTTTGCGACAAAGACGCGACGTGCGACTAAAAATTCCATCTCCCTATCCTCATTATTACATCAATCCTAACTGTACAGCTATACGTGCGAACTATTAATAGCTTAAGATCCTTGATTTTGATGTGTAGGTTATCACATCACATCATTCGTAGTAGCTTGTGCAAATTAAAGGTGGTGGGATTTTCATGTCAATTCTTCCGGTTGTTCTAAGAATGATGTCAAATATAATGTATTTGGTCCAAGAAAATTAAAGAAAAGAGACAAGAGTTGCTAAGGCTCTAGTTAACAATGTTGAAACCCTGATCCTTAATGAAATTCTGTAATTAAATAGACAAGAAAAATCACCAAGAAAACAAGCAGCACAAATGGGCTGCAATATCTGAGTATGGAGATGTTTTGATAGCCTTTTCCCTCTTATGCCTTAGACTTGTAGAATTGGGGTTCTCCCATTCCTCTCTTCTTCCGGCTGGAGGAGTATCATCTATGTTTAAGTGGCAAGGCCTTCAACTTTTCAGCTGATTATGCCAATGGCTCTGGGTTTCCAGGACATTCGTTTTATTGGTTTATACAATGCAGGGTCCTATTTTGCATAGTGTTTGAATTTGTGGTTCGAGTGTTTTGTTGATAAAAAGAGAAAAATAAGGATAAATAAGTGTGTTTTGAAAATTGATAATATGTTTGGATTTGTGTTTTGAGATAATTTAAGATATTTTAAAATAAGTGGTGTAGGTTTGATGTTGGGATTTGAGAGACAAAATCACTGTTCATTGTCAAATTATATATTTTTTATATATAAGTATGTATATATAAATATTGTATGTTTAATGTTGTACTTTTTTTAGGAAAAAATCACTGTTTATTGTCAAATCATTTCTCTATTATATTGTATAAAAAGTTGAAAAATAAAAAAATACACAAATAAGGTGTAAATACACAAAACAAATATTAAATATATTTTATCTTATTTTGGAAAATACGAAAACATTAAACCAAACATAGTACTGTGTGCTAGTTTTTTTATTTCAATTTTGTTGCTTTTCAATTCACTAACCGAGATTATAACGCAGCTCATAATTTAGCTCATTGCTCAACCCAAACTCCTTTTCCCATGCTGACGTTGGATGCTTTCATTCATCTTTACTTGATTTAATATAAACTTGATTTACCCTTCAAAAATATCAAATGGGCCAAATCTAATAAACACACATGCAAACTACCTTTCACTTCTAATTGAGGGAAAAATTATAATTTTTGTCCTATAATTCAGTGATCGGTATTTTTGGTACCGCACAAATTGATTTTACAATTTAATTATATAAATTCGATGACTGAAAAATTGCATGTGACTTGCATATGACCCAATTAAATTCCAATTTCGGATCAGTAAATTAATTCATACAGCAGAAAAAATGCCAATCGCCTCTGAGTTGCAAACCTAAACGTATAATTTAATTGGATTATGTGCAAATCACATACAATTTTTCAGTCAAATCGACAAGAAATAACTAAAATTGCCAAAAGTTCTTAAAATTACAGGATTAAATTGTGAAAATTCATTCGTGCAACACAAAAAAATGCCACCCCCTTCCCTTAAGTTATAGAATTAAAATTGTATTTTCCCCCAAATGAATTGTCAAAAACAGTCTGCAGTGACAAGATGAAAAAAATCTAGTACATTCGTGTGGATGTAGTCTTTCTCAGCTAACAGCAGTACACCGTTTGATTTTTTGAGTTGGCAGGCTTTTGTTGTAGGCACATTTCTTGAAATGACATGTTTTCTTACAATTGTGCCTGATTAATTAATGCCCTTGATCCAACGATCGAAATTGTTTGCTCCTTCCCTCGCTATTGAACTTCCTTCATTTTGAGATCCAGATCAAACTTTGGAAACTAGTTCTTCATCTGGTAATAGTCCTCTCCCAAATTGTCTGATCCTTAGCAAAGTCATCCCACTGAATCAGTTCTTGAGGTGCATAGGGATGGCAACGGGTCCTGTCTAGGGCGGTTCCAAGAACTGAAACCCGACCCGCTACAAACCCAAGACACGATACGTTGAATGCGATCGTGTATGAAATTAATCTAAACCCCGTTTGATAGAGAAGGGTGTATGAATTTAGATATTGGTACTTCAAAACACCATCGCTAACTTAATGAAGGGCACTCAGGCGAATGAAAATTAAAAACTTTGGGTATCAAATATGATGACATGAAAACTTGGTACTAAATCTGTAAAAGAATATACTTTGGGTATTAAAAATAAAATTATCCACAAAACTCCATATTAAAATGTTTACTAAATTTATTTATTGAACATTTTGAAAATAACCACATAAGTATCATATTTTATGAGTTTGAAAAAATTATTTTATAAGTCTCAAATACTATATATATTTTTTCTTGCTCAACTAATTTTTTTTAATAAACTAACAAATATTTTTATTTAAATGCATTAATGTAATAGATACTATCATGATTACATCGTGATATAAATGGATTTTTCTTAAAGAATTCAATCAGCAATATATTATAATTTTGTATACCCAATTTTTGAAAAAGAAAAAAAGTATTAATATCACGTTTTGATTTTCTTTACTGAAAATAACTATAATCTTGAAAAGAAGATCTGGATAAAAACATTATAAATATTTAAAACAAATAATGTTTCTAATCAATGAAATTTTTTTTCTCAATAATTAAAAAATTCAAAAACACCAGAAAAAGGTATTTGGCCAAAATTGAATCAATTTAGTCAACGATCGTTCTGCTATATATATATAGGGTGAATAGCAATTTACCATCGTGTGATATTAAAAATGAGCAAATTACCCCCTATAAAAACAATATAGCAATTTACTCCCCCTATACTTTTAAAGACGAAGCAATTTACCTCTCGATCTAAGGAGAAAAATTGTTTCCTTTTCAAAAGCATAGGGAGATAAATTGTTGTATTTAAACACAGGGAGGTAAATTGTTATTTGTTTTTTCATTGAAAAGTAATTTGCTCATTTGTAATATCATATGAGAGTTGCTTGTATTTTTCCTTATATATATAAATGTGGTAATATATTTGGTAAATTTTTAAAAAATTAAAAAATTATAAATTAAAAATAAAAAATTAATGTTATGATCAGTCTATAAATTTCTTTAGTTTAAGTAAGGAGTTCCCTTTCAAAATCTTAACAAGTTAGTTTTAATTTTCTTTAAATTAATTATAGATCCTCCAATAGCAACATCTCATAAGCTTCGGATTTTATAATTATTCAAACATTTCAATAGTTATTTTTAAAAATAAGAGCATTTTTAACATATGATATATGAATTTATAAAATTATATAAATAAGTTTATATATTTCCAATATATAAATATAATTTTCAGCCCTTTCGAACTTTCATTTCTAGACCCGTCCTTGCAAGCAAAAGCGTTACAATTAACGATTTGTTCTCAAAAGTATCTTCTCACTTGTTAGAATATTACGGAAATCTCAATCATTTTAAATAAATGATAATAACAACAAACAAATATAAGTACATAGAAGACGAATGTCTACATATATAGTCATAAGAGATATATTTAACACAAAGCTTCAAGAAAATAAGCTCTCAAATATTTGTTTCAAACGCATTGCACGTATAAATGCTTATTTCACTTAATATAAATTTATTATAATATGAATATTAATCACCATATCAATATACATTTTAGTTTATTGATATAATTGTGTAAATGGTCATTTATATATATATATATATATATATAGGGTTAAAAGTAAAATACCTCTGTGTTAGTGATAAACAACAAATTACCCCCATGTGATAAATAAAAAAACAAATTATGCCCCTGTGATTTAAACAATGTAGCACATTGCCTCCCTGCACAAACTAAATGTTGGTGTGAAGGGAGAAAAGCGAAAATACCCCTCCTTATATATGAAAAGACAGACTGCTGAGTCAAAATTAGAGTTCCTATTGTTGAACTTTTTTTTGGAGAGAGAGGAAGAGAGGTGACTGACCACAAACCCTAAAAACAAAATCCACTCAAAATATTTGAAAATCCACTGTTGAAAATGAGGTAAAAAGATTGATTTTTGTAGCAACATGATTTGTAAGTATTCTAATAATTTTTTTTTCCATTATTTAGTTTACTGATTTTTTTATTTTCTTTGTTTTTTTTTTTGTAGAAAAGTTAAAGACATAGCAAAAGTACTTTTCAAGATTGAGGGAAAATTCATCTATTAAAAAGAAAAGGTGTTTAAACCTCTATTTCTTGAAGTTTTTTTTTTTATTTTTTTCAGACTTTTCTATTTTTTTTTTCAATGGAGGCTTTTTCTTATGGGAAAAGCTGGTGAAGCTTCAGATCTGGAAGAAAATGACGGTAGATTTTCTTTTCTTTTGTCTCGTATCCATTTATACATAAAATATATGTTAGGATTTTTTCGTCTAGTAGGGTTTTTATTCTGTATGTAATTGTATGCTTTAATATGCTTTATTCCTTTTTTAGGGGATTAGGGTTTTTGTCATGTGGTCCCAACTGTGTTGGGCGTTCGGCTATTTTCCGTCCCCCTGTTAAATTTGTCTGTTCCCTTTTCTATTCAATGTATGCATGAGTAAAATAAGGTTTTGTGGTCCTGTAATGAATAAAATAAGGTTTGTGGTACTCTAATGTAATACTGCCTTTTTTTGTTGTTGTTGGGAAGTTGTTTTGCTTCTTGTTGAAACATTATTTTTTTGTGCTTTATTTTTTTTATGTGTAGATGTTTCTGACACATGACATAAATTTTTGGTGTGGTGGGAATTTGTAAAACATTCTAAACTTAGTTATGTAGGAGGGCACAAGAAAGTATTTGAGAAAGTGGATATGGATTATCTAGGTTTAAATGAATTAGGAGAAATAAATCAATAATGGGGGGGGGGGGGAGGGGGGAGAGTCAATGCTTAAATTTTATTATAAAAATCCTACCCTACCATTAGAATGGGGCATAAGACAAATTAAAAAGGAAGGTCCTGATATTTATTTGATTGACTTATAAAATTGTCATAAAGACTTTGATGTTCCAGTAAATATTTATGTAGGGGAAGAGGATGATGAACCTCTTCAAACCATAGATAGTCCGGGTAATCCAATTGAAAAGGAGTAGGAAGAAAATATTAGATACTTGTTAGATGGAATAGACTTTGATAAATTGGATGGGAATGAGATTGGGGGTGATGGGAGGAAGGACTGTGAGGGGCAGGGGGTGGGGGGATTGAGTTTGAGGGTGATGGAGGAAGGATTATGAGGGGTAGGGTATAGAAGGTTAGGGATTGGATGGGTTTGAGTTTGAGGGTGTTGATTTTGAGGGGCAGGGGGGTGAGGCATTGGGGGTTGATGATAATTTGGTTAACAATTTAGCTAAAAATCCAAGTGAGAATTTCACTGAAATTCCATTTCAAGAAAATGTTGAAGATCCATCTGAAAATTTCACTAAAGTTCCAATAATTGACAGTGCTGAAAATCCAAGTGACAATTTGAATGAAATTCTAGTTCAAGAAAATGCTGATAATTCATGTGAAAATTTGACTGAAATTCCAATTCAAGAAAATGCTGAAAATCCAACTGAGAATTTCACTGAAATTCCGGTTCAAAAAATTCTGAAAACATGACTGAAAAAGGAAAAAGAAAGATGTATGAAATTTTTTGAATAAGTCCTCAACGAAATATGACGATTCATCTGATGAGGACTATGTGCAGAGTAGTAAGAGGAGTAATAGTAAGGCCCCTAGTGTGGTTTTAGAAGATATTGAATGTAAATATAATAATGACATTTTCTTGTCAAAAGACCCAAGTAAAAATGAATTGATGATAAAATTGAAAAGGGCGATGAAAGAAAAAAAGAACCAAAAAAATGAACAAAAAAAAGGGCTAGTGAGGATGGGAATGAAGATGATTTGATTTGGTTAGCCTGGAAGGTAGTGAAGAATCTGAAACTAAAAAGCATCATGTTTTTAAAGAATCGTCTTCAATGAAAAATTTAAATTTGGTAGTTGGGATGAAATTCCAAAATGTTGTACAGTTTAGGGTGGCTTTGAGGGACTGGTGCATAAGGAATGGGGTAGATGTTGAGTTCTTAAAAAATGAAGTTGCAAGAGTGACTGCAAAATGCAAAGTAGAGGATTGTGAATGAGGATCCATGCCTCACCAATACAGGGTGGACCTACATTTGAAATTAAAACAATGAAGGGCAAACATATATGTGCAAGAACATATGAAAATAGGTTTGCAAATACATCATATCTTGCAAAAAGAATTAAAAATGCAATAACAGATAATCCAACAATTCCTGTTCAGAAACTGAAAAATAGAATTCTCTCAAAATACAATGTGGATGTGAGTAGATTTAAGGTGATAAGGGCAAAAAGAGAAGCGTTAGAGAGAATAAGGGGGCGGTGATGCAAAGCAATATGAACTGTTGTGGGATTATTGTGAAACTGTCAGACAATGTAATCCAGGGTCTAAGCTCATACTTAAAAAATTGAAAAATTCAGATTCTCCAATTTTTGGCAGAAAGTATTTCAGTCTACATGCATTAAAAAAATGATTTATGGAAGGGTGTAGGCCAATCATATGTCTTGATGGCTGCTTTTTTAAAACAGTTTATGGGGATCAGTTGCTTGTGGCTGTGGAAAGGGATGTGATTGATAATATATTGTCAATTGCAATGGTTGTAACACAGGTAGAAAATAGGGACACCTAGGGTTGGTTTGTGGTGAGCTTTTGGATGATATAGGGGGATTGACACCAGTAAATGGTCTTTCATTTACGATAAACAGAAATGTCTTGTTGAGGCCTTAAAAACTTAGTGTCCAATGCTGAACACGAATTTTTTTTTTTGGCACATGTATGAAAATTTCAAAAGTGAAATTCAAATCTGTTGAATTGAAATATTACTTCTGGAAAGCAGCCTCAACTGCTAACAAAAGGGAACTTGAGGGTTTTATGAAAAAAATTGAAGAACTTGATCCAAAAATCAAAGTTGAAGTGGAAATAGCTTCTGAATAGCTAACAAAAATAAATCCACAACATTGAGCAAAATCACATTTTTCAGTTCAAAGCAAATGTGATATTTTGGTGAATGATTTATGTGAAAGCTTTAATAATTATATACTTGAAGCAAGGAACAAACCAATTATAAGTATGTTTGAGTGGACTACAACAAGAATGATATCTAGGTTGCAAATAAAAAGAGAGGAAATAGAAAAGTATGGAGGATCAATTTGCCCTAACATCTTAAAGAAGATAAACAAGCAACAAATGGCTGCAAGAAATTATTTTAGATGGTATAGGGGAGAGTATGAAATTGACCACTTCTTGAACAAGTATGTGGTTGACTTGGAGAAGAAAATATGCAGTTGTGGCATGTTTCAGTTAAAAGGAAACCCATGTTTTCATGCTTGTGCAACAATTGTTTCAAAAAGAGCTAGAATAAATTATTATGTGGATTATTTTCATAAGAAGTCAGTGTACTTGAAGTGTATAATCACATGATACATATTGTCCCTATGGTACAAGATTTAAAAAAAAAAAACAGTTTTCAGCCATTTAAACTTCCAAAGATTAAGAAGAAAAAAGGGTAGACCTAAGAAACTTAGAAGAAAGGGCCCTAATGAGCTGCAGTGGAAGATATCAACGATAAAAGGCTTGATACATACCTGCAGTAAATGCCTTCAAACGACCACAATAAAGGCAGTTGAAGAATGAAATACATCCAAAGTCTAAGTTTTTCAAGGTTTGTGTTAGTTTTTTAATATGTCATAATAATTTTAATCTATTATGTAATAAAATTATTTTTTTTTGCAGGCAAATGTTGTTGTTCTTAAAGAAATCCCACGTGGATCTCAACCCCCCCCCCCCATTAAGCCAGGAGCAATCAAGTGCAAAAATAATATCAAGCCTGTTGAATAATTTTGCTCTTTTTGTTTTGTCACAGAAACTTTTTTTTAAACTGAATTGTGATCAGAGTTTGTAGGCTACAGCAAAAGGAACAAGACAAAGCAGAAATGTAGAACAACCACTTGCACCAAGCTCTACAACCCAAGTGTGTTCTTGTTTTTAAAATTATCTCTAAACTAACCTAGGTGCAGCAATTATTTTTTACTTTCAATTTAATGCAACAACAAGTAGGCTATCAAGGCCACAGAAGTGCATCTTTATTGGGGAATATTACTTCAGCAACTTTTTCAGTATCTACAACTAGAAGAAAAAACAAGAGGCCAACTATTTCACAAGTACTGAACAAAATGAAGGAAAGACAAAAGAAAAGACAACAAGAGTAGTTTAAAATGCATCCTTCTTTTGGAAATGGCTTATTTTTTTTGGTAAATGACAGGTTCCTTTTGTAAATGTGGATTTTACTAGTTATGGCAAAACTTGTTTGTAATATGGCGCTCAATGGCCTATTCTTTTGGTAGATATGAATTTCATTCAAAACTTGTAATATGACACTGAAAACTATATCAAGTTGCAATGTGTTCTAATGGAATTCAATTTTATGTTTTTGTCAATTTTGTTTAGTGTTTGTATTCAGTTTTTTTGTACATTTTCAGCTTCTGTTTCTGGAATTTAAACTTCAGGAATCTAATTTCAGCTTAATGTTTCTAGAATCCAATTTTAGCTTATGTTTCTTTAATCCAACTTCAGCTTAATGTTGAGTGTTAGTGTCCAATTTTAGTGTTAAGTGTTTGTATTCAATTTCTGTATATTCAAAGATTAATTTGAATATTCACTTTTATTTTCTAGGAAAAAAAATGCCAAAAAGTAAAAATACTACAAATTAATACATGATACAATATATATACTACAATAAAGGTCAATACTTAAACAACAGAGTGATTTTAACAACAAAACTAACATTTAACACAAAAAGAACATTGCTAACACCAATCCAAATTGCACCCACATAAAAGCGTAGTTGGGAATCTCAAATCTAGTGATTGTATGTTCTGTCTTGATTTGCTTTTCCAAAATGAGGAGCTTGACCTTGATATTTTTCTTTTTTTTTGGAGAAAAAACCGTGAGAAACAAGTGAAAAAAGGAGGTATTGCAATAACAGATGAGCTGCTGCACTTTTATTTGATTAAGGAGGGGCATATTTGTCAAAATACAACATAAATATGGTCTTCCAGCCGCAACATTGGCCCGTGCGGCACACCTTGACCATGCAGGGGTCTAATTGCTACAATAAAAATTTTACAAGGAGGTAATTTGATATTTTTTATATCACAAGGGGGTATCATGCACATTACCCATATTACAGGGGCACTCTGCATTTTTCCATATATACATATATACTAATATTAAAAAAAAAGTTCCTACACACTCACAAAAGGTGGTAAATAATACTGCCGCACCAATTTTTTGTGAAATAAAAAATGTCCCTGTTAATATAATATATTAGTTTATATATTTTACTTTTATTCATATTATATTTTAAAATATAAAAAATTATTTATTATATATACATAAAAATAACGTGTCACACAACAGTTAGTATATATATAAAATATCTCCCGGCTAATAGGTATGTGTCCCTAGTCCCACCAAATGATTCATGCAGGGCTCTTTACAACATTTCTATTTTTTGTATGATTAAATAACACTATTTTGGTCTTTCGAGTTTTTCATATTTTCACTTATTTCACCAACTTTTTATTTTTTTTTAATTTTCTGTTTTTTTTTTTCTCTCTCCTTAGCCTCACTCCTCAACTTCCATATGCTTTTCTTTTCAATTCTTTTCGCAAGAACTTCCTATAATTCTTTTTAATATTTTTATTTAATTAATTAAAATAAAAATAGTATTAGTATTTAATTTTTAATCAATTATACACATATTTTTTATGGGACAATTGATGGATCAATTATATTTTGTTATCAGAACAATGAAAATTGTTATACTTTGACATCTAAATTTTTTTTTGTGTTAACTTACCATTTTAATTTTACGAAATTTTACACTTTTGTCATTTATAACTATTTTTTCACCAAGTTTTTTTATAAAAAAGTCACATTCAATATACATGTAATATTAAGGCTGCACGATGTTATATTTTTCACATATTCACAGCATGTGGTATTTTTATGCCAAAAAAATCAATAAAAAAATGATCGTATACGGTAAAATACAAATTTCATAAAATTAAAATAAAAAATTGTTATAAAAAAAATTAAATGCTAAAATGTAAAGATAGGTATAATTTAGATATTTTGCCCGGCAGTTGATATAAGAAATAACAGCAAGCATTCTTGTTCTCGTGGAATTCAAGGTCGTAGGTCAGCTAAAAGCAATCCCACCTTGCATGCATCTTTTGGAGGTTGCCACCTGGCCAACAACCGCCACTTATTATATATAAATTAAATCTTTTTTTTTACACAATAGAATTTATAATTTCAGTTTCGATCATCGTCACCAAAAATCAGAGCATGCATTCAAATCTATAAATCGATTCCAGAAATACTTGTAGATTACCAACAGAAAAGATAGAACCATTAATGAGTGGTCCCTTTATTACTTGGATCCCCTCTAAAAAATACGGAATTATATTTTCTCCAAGAAAATTTTAAAATTAAACTGCACCGCTTATCAAAATTCACTGTTTACGCCTGACCTCATTTCGTTACGATTTGGACGAAAAATTGGTAAAATAATATGTAAAATTTAGTTTTGCCCCTGATTTAACATCCTTATGTAATAATTTTGTACTTATAAAGGAAAAATAATAATAATGTTAACTCACTTCATATCTATATATATATATTGTATTTATCTCCTTATAAGTATAAATATTTATATATATAGGAATGTTAAATGAGGAAAATTTATGGAATTTCTTTTTGTTGATGTCTAAATTTTTCGTCCAAATCTTAACGGTAGGAGGTCTTGTATAAACAAAGAATTTTTGGAGTGGGTGTAAGTATAATTTTAGTATTTCTTTAGGAGAAAGTATAATTTTATATTTTTAGAGGGGTCTAAGTGTAATTAAGTCATTTTTTGTCATAATTATTTATCATGATTAAAAATAAAAAAATAATACTGATTAATATGATTACACAACAACTAGAAATCATCATTTTTACAGGTAAAACAAAACCATTAGTTATAACGAAAGACCAATCGGACCAACTGACGTTGTCAGTAAGAACACTTCAACAAATGTAGGAGGTGTTTGCAAAAACATAATTAATTGCTCTTTATATTCTAGTTAGGATTAAGTTAATAAAGAGTTTGGAAATACAATTTTTAACTATGCTTTATTAAGTTAAAATAAGTAAAAAGTTGTAAGTTGGTGGGCATGTGATTATAGTTGTAATTTTTAAATTACATAAAGAAATTTATAGATTAATTTGAGAAGAAAAAGAGAAAGTGGTTTGTCTCATATAGAAGAACGATGAAAGAAGTAAAGGAATTGATAAGTATATAAGGTGTTGTGGGGGGGGTGTGAGTGCAACACACTCATAATTTTTAATCCCACGTAAGAAGTTTATTGGAACAATAAACCCTTTATATTAAAGTTCAAATCCAAAGTTGAGTTTGAAGTATTATGGAGACTAAGTGAACATTGGGGTGCTCCATATGTGTGTTGTCTGGCCTTTGTTTTGTGTATTAGGCTCAAGATATATCTTTTTGTAGTAGAAACATTTGCGTTTAATCGACGGTTACAAAACCAATGGTCAAGTTCCAGTCGTTTTTGATAGTTTCAAGAGCACATTCTTGCCCTGTTTAATGCTGCTGGGTGAGGAGTGTCTATAAAAGGTTGCAATTCCTTCATTCTCAACACACCAGCAACGAACACAAAAGTACACCTCTCCACTTCTCAAGCTATTTCTATTCTCTCTCGTTTCCCGAGAGCATTCGCTCTCAAATTATAGTTTTTGAGCTGAAGTTTCGGTAAAACAGATATTGAGTGTATTTTGAGATATTCATCAGTATAGTGTTGTACTGAATGAACTGTAACATTTTTATCTTGGGAGAAATAACGTTGTACCCGTAGCACTTGATACGGGACGATTAATGTCGTCAAGGCAAGTAATTCTATTGGGATTCGGTTAGGTGTGATATTATTCAGTTGAAATGTCGTCGCCAGTCATGCCCAACCGTCCGCTGTCGATAAATCCTGATTAACATTTCACCAGTTTCATTGCTGAATTACAATAGCAATTGCGAGACAGGATTTGATGAGATGGAGGAACTACAGACCTATTTATCTAGACAAGCCTACTACCATCACTGGAGCCGAACGGAGGGTCGATGAGTTGAATGGCAAGAACTCAATTCTTTGATGGGAGATTGAAGCTTTAAAGGCAGAACACGAAGTTGAAATAGAATAGCTTCAACAAGAAAATCAACAATTCCGTGATCAAATAGATGGTCTCTGAGAACACATAAACCAACTAACTGAGATGATACTAGACGAATCGGAGGAGGATCCTGAAGAGGACCCCATGAAATATCCGAATGACGATGGTGAACTGACTGATGGGCAGTGTTGTTGACTGAAAGGTATAACCTCTGCTGAGTTGTTGGTATACAACTTAGATCTTGATATTTATTGCTTCACGTATTCATTATTTTATTAAATCTGCTATATATATAGTTATATATATATATATGCTCAATGAATGTAATTAATTTTCAAATCAGTTTTATCCAGTAAATTTCAAAACAAAAAATGACATTGAGATCAAATTTCTCCGACAATTATTACAGCTTAAGACATTTTTTTTTTAAAATTAGATGAATTTCTTTAAGTTATGTCCTCCCAATAATTGCAAAATATACCCACTTACCAAGATAGTAAAATAATTTCATAAATATGTCTACATCAATTTTGTTCTACTTTTAATAATGAAAAAAATTAAATTTACATCTCTTAATATTAGGCTTAATTATACAAACATCTCCAACCCTTTCAAAAATTATAAGTACATCATTAAAGGGTATTAGTACAATATATTCAGGGAGTGTTTATGTCAAATTTCAACATTCAATAAGGAATGTACTTGCAATTACTACTACAAGTGAAATATCTTTAATTTTGCAAAAGTCAAGAAATATTTACGTAATTAGTTTTAACTTCAGACACTACCAATAAATTTATCATAAATATTTATTTTCAAACACTCACATCCTTTATTTCTTAATTTCTTTTTAAAGAAACGATTATATATACTCCCCTTGCCTATTTACACAAACCACCCGTCCATTATTTTTTGCATAATCAAAGAAACCCTCTTAGTAGCCAAAAAACAGGGGTAGTTTGTGCAACGATATTGACGTTTCTAGTAGATGTATGTACAATTATCCAAAAAATACGATTAATCTATACAGATAATATTAACATTTCTAATATGTGTATCTATAATTTTTTTAAAAATAAAACTAATTTATATAAATAAATTATAGATAAAAAAATATAGATAATATTATCTTCTCTCCTATTTTTTAAAATTAAGCACTTTCAAGGAATATAAGGTTTTACAAACACACACATCAACCATCGACTACTTGTCACCCAATTAAAAAACCTCGAAACGTGGCCATCAATGCGCCCATGCAACCTTTTCCTCGTAGCCTTTACAGCAATCTACCCGAGCAATCTGGGCAATTTTGGGCCACAAATATTCCAAGCCAGAAGACATTGTCACTTGCCATAATAATGACACACCACAACTATCATGAACCCCCATATTCGGAGGAAATCAATAAAATACATTCTTCTGATATAATTTATCCTAAATTACATTAATGCCCACAAAATTACATAAATATTTTTTATTGTTATAATATTATTGACACGTGTCTTATTTAGTGGCGAGAATTTACACAGACAACTACTGATGTACGTTACATTAACATCCCTAGAATTATAACTGTAATTTTTTTATTAATTAGTAGGAGATATTTGTGTAATTTAAATATAATCTTAAAGATTGTTGATGTAATTTATCAAATAATTTGTAATTCTACATAGAATAATTAAATGTTTTTATACTTATTGAGTTATAAGTACATTAATGAAATCATCTTGAACATTCCACAATAATCAAAAGAAGAATAATTCATAATTAAATTAGAGAAAATTATTATATTGGTTGTTCCTCGTTCCATACCCTATATATTAATTTATTTATATAGATATATTTCTTTTAAAAAAAAATAAGAAAACACACACACACACACATATATATATATATAGGTAAGAGATATTTGATTGAAAATGTGGTGGGGTTGGGCGAGCTGGCTGTGACCATGCCTACTTGCTGTGCTCAACACCAGCAAATATTGCATGTGATGTTAATCGCCGACACGCAAAAGAAAACACTAACACAATGACTCTCCCACGTTAATGTAAAAAAGAAATCCACTTCTGAATCATAATTTACGATTTGTAGCACTGTAGTATTGAATTTTCAAATATTAATTATACTTTTAAATATATATATCAATACAATGAGTTATATTTATTTAAATGGTCCATATATTTTAACTCTACCATCATTTATTTTTATTTATATTCAACATTTGCTTTGATTTTTAACATATATTAATTTTTATATTTAAAATTTGTATTATAACGTGCAAATATTATGTGTCGCACGATGGTTCATGAATATATGGATATATAAACCAAATACAACAAAAAGAATATATAGATATATATATTAACATTATCGCAAGTGAGAGGCCATACTTCACACACGTCTACACACGGCATCAACGGCACCTAGAAACACATGACCTCAACATTGACCACATAAATTGCCATAGAAAGAATATATATATATATATATATATATATATATATATATACTATTATTAAAAAGTTAATTTATCGTACTAATTTTTGAATACTCAAATTTGCAGTTTAATTTATTTTTTTGTAAAAAATATTTAATCAGAATAGTAATTATAATGTTCTTTGATAATATCGCAATTACAATTTTTTTTTCCTCTTAACCTACTACTCCACGTTTCTCTCTCACATACTAGCTACAAATTACATGTATGGAAAAAATGTTACCAACCACAACAAGGCATTTGAGAGTATATCAATCATTGTGTTTTAGGGCTAACCCTTTTAAATTTATACAAAGTAACTTCAAGTAAATCGAATAATTGAAATTCGTGTAAGCAATGTAGAAAATAATGTTGCTATCTTACACATAACTTTGAATATATCACGCAATTCTAATGTTTCATTAAGTTAGTTACCTTCCTAGTGAGGGTTATTTGTCGATCATCAATTCTGTTCACTCTGCACATTTCTACATTGTATTACCTGAAATTTTACGATCCATCCCATTTTGCATCCAAGTTATCAATAGATTCAATGGCTTCTGTATTTCTCATTACTGGTTTGCCTTCTCGAAAACCAAGAGGGCTCAATCGGTCGTTGTAAACTTTCATCATCTTTCTCTTGTACACTTGTACTTTCGTTCTCGACTTTTGTTTCATTCCTCTACCAAATTCTAATCCTCTTTTTTCAACCTAGGAGTTCAACTCTAGGTTGAATAAATTTATTTACCCAAGTTTTCTTGAATCAGAGAAGCAACTCTGTAGGAGATTTTCAGACTCGAGCAGAATCGTTTCTTGCGGTCCTTCAGAAATGATCCCAATAATTTCTCATCAATGCTAGCATGTTTTCTTTCATTTACTTTGTTTCACGGAGTTCTATCCATGCTCTAAGGTCTTCTCCCTTGCCCCAAGGTTATAGGTTCATGATATTGGTGGAGTGAGTATTAGCATACTTCTTAAGGTAACCTCTTTGAATTTGCTTTGTTATTTTATTTTTTAAATGGTAACAATATTCAATATCATAATCCCGATCTTTATGAAATTGGCAATATGTGCCAGACATTTGCCATTTTGGATTGTCCTTGATCTTTCTCGATCATTACACTATACCCTGTTGTTCGGTGTTGAGATGCAGGATGCTACATTGCAGCTGACCAATAAAAACAGCAAAGCACTCTCAGTCGAGCTAAGGAAGAAGAAAGAGTACTGTTCTGAAGTTGTGTTCTTTACTTATAAGGTTGTGCTTTTATTTACACGACTTTTAGTGTACGTTGGTTGATGTTCTATTTATTAGTTGGGTTAGTTAGTCAGTTAATTTCAGTTAGTCTTCTTCCTTTTCATTAGCCGTGTACAGTCAGTTTTTCTTTCTCTCTCTTTTCTTGTATTCTGTAGCTACTATCTCTGTTACATTTTTCTTGTGGTTCAATGGAGTTTCTTTCTTCTTTTATGCTCTTGCGACTTGTCAACATGGCATCAGAGCAGTAATCCTAATTCTATTATTTCCGAAATTCGTATTCCAATTGATCTGATTCAATTATAACAGTTGAAACACCGATTCTTTTCCAACGACAAACAAGAGTGCCATTGAACAGAGCAACATGAGCGACAATAAAGCTTCACATTTTTCAAAGAACTTCAAACTGCAAGGCAACGACCATCCAGGGATGAGTTTAGTCACCATACCACTTACAGGGAACAATTATTTCTCATGGGTGAGATCTATTAAATTTGCATTGGGAGCTAAAGAAAAATAGGGTTCAATGATAGAGCATTCCATAAGCCAACAGATGACGCCAATGCCATGGAACAATGGCAAAGAAATGACTGCATGGTGGTGTCTTGGATCCTGAATTTCATGTCGAAAGACATAGTGAAAGCCTTTCTCTATGTTGCGTCAGCGAGGGACCTGTGGCGTGAGTTGGAATCAAGATTTGGTGAGAGCAACGGTCCAATGCTCTACAAAATTCAGAGGGAGATAACGTCAATTTCACAAGGTAACATGTCTGTAGCAGTGTACTAAACTAAGCTGAAAGAGTTATGGGATGAATTAAATAGCTTAAATCCTTTACCCATATGCAGTTGTGGAACTAATAACAAGATGTTTAAAAGAATTGAATCATACTAGTTGATGCAATTCTTGATGGGTCTGAATGATATATACAACCATGTAAGGAACCAAGGGCTCTTGATGGATCCACTTTCCACTGTTGGGAAAGCCTATTCTATGGTTCTGCGAATGGAAAAACAAAGAGAAATCCACTCAGGGATCATTGCCATTGATAGAGAGGGAATTATGGTTGTTCAGCTGGGAAATGAAAAGAAATTTAGCTGGTAAAGGATTTCAGAAAAGGAAGCCTCATGGACAAAAGACTCTTGCATTGTGAACAATGCAAGAAGAATGGGAATTCAAAGGATACATGCTTTGAGTTGAACGGATTCCTAGAATGGTATAAGAATCTCACAGAACAGAAAAAGAAGAATAGTAGGATGCCCAACTTGAAGGCTCTAAGTGCAGAAATTGAAAGAAATAACAACTCACTAAGTACCCTTTCAAGCCTGATTAGAACAGAGATCCCAAAAGCACTCCAGAGACCAGACATCAACTAGGAATACTCTAATTTTCAGACATCGAGGAATTTGGAGTTATGACTTCGTATCTTATGCCTGTTCAATGAAGTGCACTAACCCCTGGATAATCGACTCTGGAGCATCAGCTCACATATGTACTAATGCTGCAATTTTTACTTATTAGAGCAACTTAAAAAGGAATCATCCATAAGGCTTCCTAATGGACCACTACAAAAGGTTAAACTAGCTGGTAACATACATATGTCTGAGGATATTACACTTAAAGAGGTGTTATATGTCCCATCATTCAAATATAACCTCTTATCAGTTTATCAACTCTGCAATGAAAATCATGTAAATGTGATCTTCACACACAAGAATTGCATTGTGCATGACCCTCAGACTGACAAAGTGATTGCAATGGATAAACAAGAAGAGAAATTGTATGTTATAAATTAAGAGATAGACCTCGAGAAAGAGAATAAAAGCACAAACCTAGCAAATATAGCAGAGGAATGCGATTAAGAAAAAAGAGTTGTATCCAAAGCGAGAAATATGGAAAATAGAGATTTGTGGCACTGCAGGTTAGGACATGCTGGGGTGGATGTAATGAAACATTGACATCTTTGTAGTAAAGAGAAAACTGATCAATTGAGTTGTGAAATATTCCTTTTGTTCATAGTGAATCTAAAACCAAATTACCATTTGAATTTGTGCATGTGGATGTTTGGGGGCCGTACAGAACGTATTCAATTTCACATTGCAGTGTTATGAGTACCATTGTGGATGATTTCACTAGAGCTACCTGGTCTTACATGATGATGCATAAAGCACAAACACAACAAAAACTGGAAAGCTTTTATAACATTATTCTTACTTAGTTTAATAAGAAAATCAAACAAATAAGAACTTGTGCATCAAAGGAACAGAATTTGTTAATAAACAATGCCAAAATTTCTTTCAAAATATAGGAATAATACATCAAAGGACTTGTGCATACACCCTTTAACAAAATGGAAGAGTAGAGAGAGAACATCAACATTTACTACAAGTGGCTAGGTCTTTGATGTTTCAAGCAAATATGCCTTCAAAGTTCTGGACTGAAGCCCTATCAGTTGCCACATACATAATGAATAGGTTACCTACACACACCTTAAATTGGAAAGCACCCTATGAGCTCTTATATAAACGAACTCCTAGCTATAACCACATTAAAGTCTTTGGACGCATGTGTTTTGCTACAAATGTTTTACCCTCTAAAGGAAAGTTTGAGACAAGGGCCATCAAATGTGTATTCTTAGGATATACACATGGACAAAAGGACTATAAAGTGATGGACTTAGAAAATGAAAAGGTATGCCACTAGGGATGTTATTTTTCATGAAAAATCATTCCCTTTTGTTAATAACTCCGATCAGAAACTTATCTGCCCACTGCCAAATATACTTCAAGAGGAAGACTTTGAACAAACTGAAACTGAAACCTACAAAGTGACTAGTGAGGAAGTTACCTCAAAAGCATACACTGAACATAGAAGAACCTGGATGAAAGATTATGTATGCAATTACTATGAAAATATGAAAATACCTATTGATATATGTCTAACTTATGAATATAGATGCTTTGTGGAAAGTCTATCTTGTTTACAGGAACCCAAAAATTACTTAGAAGCTCGAGAGAGGCTAGAATGGAGGCAGGCTATAGAGCAAGAAATAAGTGAACTGGAAAAAAACAAGACTTGGGAAATTACAACTCTACCTCATGAAAAGAATACTGTTGGATGCAGACGGATATATAAAATCATACTTAAGCCTGATGCCACATTAGAAAGTTGCAGGCAAGGCTAGTAGCAAAGGGGTATAGCCAAGCTAAAGGAGAAGATTACAATGACTTTTTTGCACCTGTGGCAAAAGCAATTACTGTAAGAACTTTCTTGGCTATTGCTGCAGGTAGAGTTTGGCCTTCACACCACCTTGATGTGAATAATGCATTCTTGCATGGAACATTGGAGGAAGATATCTACATGGAGGCACCAAAAGGCTATCAAGTCCCAACAGGTAAACTCTGCAAATTAAACAAGTCTTTGTATGGGCTAAAGGAAGCTTCAAGGCAATGAAATCAAGAGTTCACTGATAAAGTCACTGAATATGGGTTCACAAAATCAACGCATGACCATTGTCTGCTTGTTAAGGGAAAAGGTTCTCACTTAATAGCTTTCTTGGTATATGTGGATGACATCCTTGTCACTACTGCTAATGATGAACTTATTGCTGAGATTAAAACCTACTTGAATGATTTATTCACCATAAAAGACTTAGTAGCAGTTAGGTAATTTTGGGACTTGAATTGGCACGTTCAGACTAAGGCATTGCTGTAACTCAAAACAAGTATGCCATTGACATTATAAGGGATGTTGGACTTGAGAAAGGTGAAGCCACTACTTCACTTTACCTGTAGGTTGCAAGTTTACAATAGAGGCAGAGGCTCCATTACATGATCCTTCAAGGTATAGAAGGTTAATTGGTAGGCTATTATACTTAAGCTTCACAAGGCCTGACATATGCCATTCTAGACAACAGCTTAGCCAACATATGCAGCACCCTTACCAACAACACTGGGATGCTACAATACATCTAGTGAGATGCTTGAAGGGGATACCTTCAACAGGTTTTTTCTATCCCTTTAATACTGATTTTCATCTCAAAGCTTATTGTGATGTAGATTGGAGGACATGTCAGACCACAAGGAAGCCCTTAATAAAGTATTGTGTGTTTTTGGGAAATGCTGAATTATCCTAGAAAACTAAAAAGCAAACTATCGTTGCAAAATCTTCAGCAGAGGCTGAATATAGGAGTATGTCAACCACAACTTGTAACATAACATGGATCATGTACTTTCTACATGATTTAGGAGCTTCAGTAAACACACCACTGTCTTCTTTTGTGACAGTAAAGTTGCCTTATATATAACTGCAAATCTAGTTTTCCACGAGATAACTAAGTACTTAGAGATTGATTGCCACGTTGTGAGGAACAAGTACAAGGAATGTGTTATTCAATCATATTACAATGTATCCAAGCAACAGATTGCTAATATCTTCACTAAACTGTTAGGAGGTACTTCCTTTCTGCTTCTACGTTCCAAGTCAGGCTTGGTTTCTTTATTACTAAGTCCAACTTGCAAAGGGGTGTTGAGATGCAGGATGTTGACATTGCAGCTCAGCAATAGAAAGAGCAGAGCACTCTCAGTCAGGCTAAGGAGAAGAAAGAGTACTGTTCTGAAGTTGTGTTCTTTACTTATAAAGTCGTGTTTTTGTTTACATGAATTTTAGTGTGTGTTGGTTGATATCTATTTATTAGTTGGGTTAGTTAGTCAGTTCATGTTAGCTAGTCTTCTTCTTTTTATTTAGTCGTGTACAGTCAGTTTTTCTTTCTCTCTCTTTTCTTGTATTCTGCAGCTACCATTGTTGTAACATTTTTCTTGTGGTTCAATGGAGTTTCTTTATTCTTTTATGTTCTTGCGACTTGTCAACATTCGGATATATTAAGACTTCGACTTGTGGGGTTTTCAATGGCATGTATCACGTAAATCCACTTGAGGGCATGTATCAGCATCCTTCTAGGGATCAACTTTTTCTTCTTCTATATTGTTTCACTTGTTTGGGCTTGGAGCTTCCTTGATTAGTATATACGTCTAGTAACTTTTCAAAATTTCTCTAGTTATTTAGAGGCTTTCCTAGAATTAACTCTAGGGACTTCCATTTTCACAAATTCTAACATAGGGTATTTTTAATACTACCTCCTAGAATCATTGCACATAATTTCTAAAACCCTACTGCTCATGCTCTACTATTGCATGAGAAGAGATACAGTATCTTGGGGTACCTCTTGTTGATGGAAAAGTGATTTAAGAATCATCAAGACATTGTTCAAAATTCTCTATAGAATTACGGCAATTGATTGAACAAAGCCACAGCTTTCCCCGCAAATATGGTGCGGAAGATCTTACATTATGCAACATCACTCAAGTCTAGCAAATTAACTTTTTCCAAAAATTTGTCTAGGTGGTCCTGGAAATCTCCTGTGCCATTATATTCACTCGAGTGTGGGTTATGTTCACCTTGGAGAAGTGATTTCATCAAAATCCTCAGGGAGAAGAACTTCTCCTTGGCATTGCTATATCTAAAGGTGGGTTCCTGGGCTGTCATTTCCCTCCTATTAGTCGCGGGGAATTCCTCCTATAATTTACATTTCTTAATTGCTCGTCCTTCTTGTATTCTCTGTCTCTCGCCCACGGAAGCCATTAGGGGAGACTCTTTACTATTGATATCATCTTCTTCTATTGATATGTTGTGAGGACCATCTTCAACCTTGGCTAGGGGAACAAGGGGGAGAAGGCTCCCGAGGATGATTAGCTAAAACCTAGTCTATCGGGTCTCTGCTTCTTGGGCAGTGACATCCTCCGTCACCTTTCGGGATGCTTGTTAAGTAATCTAGACCATAAGGGCGGGTGGCGAGGAGCCGCTCCAAAGGTTGGCCCTTCCTCAATCCTAATTAAGTTAGATGAAGATCCATATTTATGTTTTTCAATTAAGGGAGTACCCTTCAAAGATGATTCTCTTCACGATCATCTCTGTCATTCATCACTAATTCTCTAGCCTTACATAGCGTTTGCACTCTCAATACTTTAACCGCTTCCCATAGATAGCGGCAAATTAATATTTCACAAAACAAATAACTTTACATATTGATAATAAGAGGTAAGATTTCAGTTCTAAGTATGAGGAAAAGGTCTATAATGATATAAGTCTTTTTTTTTGCTCCAATTTCCACTTTCTCTGAAATGAGCCAAGGAGGGCATTGAAGGAAGTGGATCGGTCAAGGAAGCATGGCAGAAGTGCGAAAAATCTAAAATTAACGAAATTAAATCGAAGTTAAACCTTATCAAGGGTTGTACCCTTGATCTTTCCCCGATTTCGGTGTACTAATAATAAAAATAATCCAAGAACACCAAAAAGACCGACATGAACATGTATTTAAATAAGAACCTCACCCTCATAGTTTTCTTCGATTAGCTTCTTGCGTTGTTTCAATTCTCCATTTCGGATCTATTCACAGTTAGATCTCAATGAAGAGACACTCTAAATCGTTCACACCACTTCTAGAGATCGTCTTCTCCTCGTGCTAGCAAGAAAGAAAAGGGAAAGAGCAAAAGATCAATAGGACATTATTGAATTAACGGATTGATCTTTCTTATTCTTACTTTGATTCTATATCAAGAAGATAAATAGAGTCCTTCGAGAGGTTTTTGGTTGTGTGTGTGTGAGAGAGAGATGGCTGAAAATTTTCTCTTCCAAAGGGAAAAACGTGTATATGGTGGTGGTTAGAATAAAACATGTATATCGAAGACCTAGCTAGGGGTTTGCAAACTATGGTAGGAAGTATATTTTATCCCCAACCACTTCACTTAGAATGATTTTGACTTTACATTCGCTATCCCCATACCCGACCCCTGTATGTACAGGCCTTTGTAGACCACCACCAAATCAAGAGGGTTTTGATAGATACTGGAAAATGAAATGGAATATTTGCACATTGAGTACAGATAAGCAGTTTTCTTTTTACCCTTCCATACCATATGGCTTGTATACACTTGATCTCATCCTATCCTCAACCTACAACCATATGGCTGAATTCTTGGACTTATTTTAAGCCAAAACTCATCCAAGACCCCGAAAAAGAAGTCATCTTCCCTTTCGGCCTAAACTAGGTCAAATTGGATCGTGGGTTTGGTTTAAATGGACTAGGCCTTGATTAAACGAATCAAGCCAAGGTCCAAATGACTTAAGTTAAATCCAACTTAATTCTAAACCCATTTAATAAATTCATGTCTCTTAATTCAAATAAAAGACTCAAGTTATAAATTTATAAACAACTTAAGTTAAATCCAACTTAATTTATAAATTAAATTGAGCCCAATTAAGTTAATTCAATTAACTTAAAAGGCCAAACCAAAAATTAATTAATCCAAATTACTTAATATTTGGGAAAATCCAACTCAGAGAATTTTTTTTACAAATGATCCAATTATTTAAGTTCTCCAAGAAATTAATTTAATTCAATTAAATTAATTCATTTCTTTCAAAATTAATTCTAAATTAATTTCATCATATTCTAGTGATAGGTGTTAGACTCTTTATGTTCACCCTCAGCTAGACTTGGACATGTGTGACCAACACAATTAATTAAATCTAATCTAATTAATTACTTTTTATCGTCCCATAACCAGAAATAGCCCATTACCATGGGTAGCAGTCTAACAATAGTCCATAGCACTAGAGACTAGGTGAATTGTGGCGTGAACATTTTGACTCTGGATTTATATGAGTACAGTCCTACTGTCAACCGTCTCCCAGCCTTAATTTAGGGCATGAAATTGGGCATCGATTTCTAGCCTTGACTATTCAGCTATGCTTGATACTCGAGATAAATTTACTCTATTAATACTATTTAGGAACTCTATTCCTGATCAATCAATTGCTTTGACCAAAACCTTTGAGAGTCTAAACCATCTCGAAGTACATAGGAGATCCCACTGTCACATTTTGACAACTGTACTGGATAAGGCTTATAATGACCATACCTCACAATACAGCCACCACTCGTCATATTCAAGATACAGTTTTCGTATCTACGCGACTCCCATGAATCCTACTTGAGGAATAATCTCATACTAACGGAATCGGGAATCTCAATCATATCGACCAACCTTTAAGAGGCTTTTATATGACGATACCCGCGAGTCAGTTCAGTCAGTCGACTACCTTGCCAACTAACCCACTAAAAATACACAGACAACCTATGTCTGTTGCCCACAAAACACGACTGCAGTACTTAGTGCAAGTCTATATAGGACCCTTAATGTTCTATCTCAAGCTTCTCGACTTGGAACATTTTAGACTGACCCTCAGGACTTGGTTTCATAGCTATCAAATCCAAGCGCAGCCTAACTCTACGGGTTTAACCTTTCGGCTGTGAGTATTTCATTGTGATATTGCAACCCCGTTCAACATTAATGATAAGCAAAACGAAACACACTGCCAACTTGATAAATTCTTACAATATTCGTCAATTCAAAATCATTAAATAAATATCAACGAATGAAAAACAACTAATCCAATTAATTTTTTATCACCCATTCCAACAGGCATTTTATAGTATTTTGTAATAATGCCCAAATTTTATTAATCATGACTATATTAATGGTTTCAAGAAGGGCATTTGAGTTACTATTCCTTAAAGCCCTCCTATCAATATATACTCCTTTTGATGGAGCCTTTTTATTAATATTAATGTCGAAAATCACGCCTCCTCATTATTGTTAATGACGTGACTTTTGCTCTTCTATTAATGTTGATGACGTAATTATTATAAAACAAATCTTACCATATCAATTTTTTTTTCCAAATTCAAATCATTCCATTCAAGTGTAATTTTAACGAAATCTCTTGGTTATTTTGATGTAGAAAAAAGAGGATTCCTCCTCTTTTCCCCTCAATTAGCAATTATGGATGATAAAGTGTAAACCAAATATAGAAATAATACTAATAATTATAATAATCTTCTTTTTCAAGTGATTGAGATGCTCACGTTTATGTCATATTTAATACTGCACACCTTTCTCTTTCACTATCATTATTAAAAAAGCAACTTTCGGTTCTATAAAATATATCTAATTTGAATCATATATTTATATGTCAAATACAATTTAAGTAAATCACAAACAACCAACTGAAATATATAATTTATATACTATAATTGCCGATTTATGATTCAAAGTTTTATGTTTTATTAAATCTTCATTATTATTAATTCAGACCAAACTTGAAATTTCGGCCGATTTCAATCTTAATATGCCAATTTTTTTGAATTGCAAGACCTAATTAGCAAATTAAATTCCAACAGCATACATTTGCCACCTTTTGTAGTTACGTACAGAATCAAAATTGCAATTATATATATGTATATATATTTGTAGTGAAATTTTGATTGTCACTATAAAAAATATAAAATTTAATTATGATTAATTGTCACGGTTAAAATGAAAATAATTATAGTAAATAGTCATTAACTACGACCATTCAACATCTATTACTTGTAGTTTTTGTTATGGTGGCTAAAATATTTGTCATGGCTAAAATATTTGTCATGGCTAAAAGCCACGGCGAATACTTTTGCCATGACTAAGAGCCCGGCAAATACTTTGACATGATGAATAGGGTATATTTTTGCATTTATTTTATTGAACCATAATTAATAATAATCATTTGCCACTGCTTTTAGTTCATATAAATTAAAAACATAAGAAATAATTAATCTTTTCCGAATTTGTATAAATCTCAAATTTCACTATACATATACATAATAGATGAGGAACAATTAGACAATTAAATTTAAAATTTAAAAAACTTAGGAACTCAATTAATATATAAAATCGTGAAACTACCCTAACCTTGAATGATAATACAGGAAAATAAATATATACAATAAAAAACCACAAAATATTAGCAAAACTAGGAACACCCTAACTGAAAGTCAATGAATTATTGCAGTCAGTTAAAATTACATGAAATCATCCAAAACAAAATCGTACATGTGGCATCTCTGTACAAGGCATTCAAGGAAATAAACCACGCTGATGCCAAAATGTCATAACTATTTTTAATACGAAATTTCTGTTCTTACAATATCTATATATATCTATATATATATATATATATAATGTGCATAATTTAATAGTCATCTTATTTACGTCGCTTTGTAGGATATGCTTTCAAATAGAATAAATGCAAGTAATTCTACTATAATATTACAAATGAGCAAATTATCCTTTTATAAGAAAAAAAAAAGAGCAATTTATCCTCTTGTATTTTTCAAAATACAGCAATTTAAATTGTTTTATTTTAAAAAAAAGCACAAGGGAGCAAAATAATATTTTTTTTATAGAGGGGTAATTTGCTTATTTGTAATATCACCAAGGGGTAAATTGCATTAAGCTCGCTTTCAAATAGTATACGTACATTTAGATTTCTCTTGACATAAGACTAATTATAAAGTAGAAAAATCTTAAGAACCACACTGGAAAGGCTTCGGTATAGCCCTGCTATGCCTAAACTAAACGGATCATAGAGGAGAACGCTTAAGCTCATAAGAAATATTAGGATAGCAAAAGTGGATTTAGGGAACAAAGAGCTGATACTTATAAATTTTCCTAATTATATTATTTCACATGAACTACATATCTAAAAGTAATTTATTGGTGATCATAAATTCGGATCAAACCAAAGCCAGATTTAAACGACTCGAATATAAATAAAAGAAAAAAAAAACTGATAGTAGCCTATTTCATAATTTGAGACGGGGCTAAGGATATTTAGTTTGTATACGACTTTTAAAAAATTATCCCACATCAATATATATATATATATATATGGAGAGAGAAAGAGAGAGAGAGAGAGAGAATTATTGATTGAAAGTGAAGGAGGATTGGAGGTGGGGGATGAGAAAATAGACCTCTGACACATGGGCTCTCATATCATTGTCAATCATAATCACTAGCATATATTCTTTGATTCGTAAGTCAATTATCATTCTACACAAATCGCAACTCGATGGTTACATGAACCTAAATTGCTACGGGAATTTGAGGTGATGGCCTACACCAAAATGCAGCATTTATTGCTAATTTATGTTGGTTCAACCCGCAAGAACCAGTCATTTTCAATTAAATAGTTCTTGAATTATTATTTGTTTTATCATATATTTCACATTAATTACATACGAAAAATGAAGCAGTTTATGAATTTTAATGCCTATTCTCCTTAGCTAGACGTATTTTTAAGATAAAACTATAAGACTCATAGGAAGTGAAATAAATAATACATCGAGCAACGAGGCACTTATTATGTTGTACGCTACATCAATGCGGTAGTTGTATTAAGAATCTATAAGTACACATATAAGCGACTCAATTTTGAATTTTATAAATATGTTATAATATTTTTCTGGGGTGTAGCTTAAATTTTGCAAATGATAGCGGATGTTTGTGTATTTTAATCTAATTTTAAGATGTGTCAATGTAATTTATCCTAAATTTATGGTGATCGGAGTCGAAATCAATCAAAATTTATATATATATATATATATATATATATATACTATTATAAAATAAAACCCTCTTCTCATACTAATTTTTGAATACTCAAATTTACCCCTTAATTCATGTTTTGCTTTCACCCACTGCTCCATATTTATCTCACCCATTCTCCATTTTTTTTCCACACAAACTTTCATATATTTAATAAACCCACAATTACAATTATTTTTTCTCTCTCACCTTACGCTATTTTTTCTTCTTACATACTTCTTTCTTTTTTCTCAACACACACTACATTTGTGTCGTTTCAATTGATGCTATATATGTATTAAAATTAATCAAACTACATAATTTAAATACATTGATTAATGTATATTAATTTCTGAGTAAACCATATTGATAATTTTTTAAGTTACGCCAGTTTAAACAAATACCCCCTATCTTTTACAAAATTACAATTACACCCCATGAAAAGTGTTAGTGTGGGTTCTGCATCTGAATACGACTATAATCTACGGGGTATAGCTGTAATTTCACAAAATATTTATAAAATTACAACTACACCCCCTGAAAAGTGTTAGTGTGAGTTCTGCATCTGAATACGACTATAACCTATTGGGTATACCTGTAATTTCGCAAAAAGAGAGTATTCGTTTATTTTGCCCTAATCTGAGCGAGTGTTAATGTTATTTACCCTATTATTTTTATTGTAATTTTTTTTTATTTACGCATTACGTGTACCTGGACTGCTGTATATATATATATATATATATATTCATTTAGGTGAAAATATAAAGAAAAATTTGATCCATTTATATAGATAATGCTGACACTATTATTTTGAAGCCGTCAGATATTTACAAAATCTTTGATGTAATCACATAGTTAAGATATTTTTTTCTGTTACAGGTCAAGTATGGTTGTGAAAAAGCGATTAATGATCCCTTTTTTTCTTTTCTTTTTTTTCCCTTTTTCTTGAATCATTAAGCTTTACTATTTTTGTGATAGAGAGGAAGTTATAAAAATTGAGATATAATTAAATAATTCGTCACCATTTTTCAGAGAGTTCAATTTTGAGGAAAAGAAAATGTAATCTGTTTTTAAATGAATTCCACCAACCAAAATCTGCAGCCATTTTAAAAACAAAAAAGACTTCAATGTTTTGATCATATGATGTGCGACTAAAAATATTTGTTATGGTTTATAATTATAAAAAAATTAGTTTCAGTGAATGATAATTTAAGTTTTTGCGTTTGGTTTTATTAACTATGGTTAATAATATTTATTACCACGATTTTAGTGGATAGTTAATAAAATTGTGGTTATTTTAGTAATTTTGCATACTACTTTAGAAAATCATGGAGTCGACCGAAAATACGCTAACATACTAAAAATGACATGTTAAAATATTATGTCCGAACAAAAATTACAAAAAAAAATAAATATGAAAATTTGACAAAATATGCTGAAAAATAGAAAAAATTAAAAGAAATGTCTGAAAGTTGGTGTAAATATTACGTATACTTATAATTTTAGAAAAAAGGAAAAGAAAATTAACCTCCCCCCACCACCATACCTTCGCTTCATTAGTACAATGTGAATTTTTTGAGGCTATTTTTATGTGCCTCTACAACTATGAAAATTGTCTTCAATAAATATATACGCAATTTTCATATTTATAAAGGCACATAAAATAGTCTAAAAAAATTCATATTGTACTAGTGTTTCCTCCCTTCCCAGCCTGCTGCTGCCGCCGCCAACCCTCCTCCCCACCCCTCTGGCTTCTTCGCCCCCCTCCCCCCCAGTCCGTTGCCGCCACCGCCAACCCTCTTCCTCACCACCCTAGCGTCCCCGACAGAGGGGGGCAACCGTTGCTCTCGCGTCGCCTAAAGGCGGTCGCCCCCAAAGATGGAGGGTGATGGAGAGGCCGTCGCCCAGATCTGGGCGACACAATCTCCTGGGGATGAGGAGGGTGCGGCGCCCTAGCCTTCACCCAATTTTAAAAAAAATGAAAACATAATAATATTTTGATTAATTTAACTAAGGAGTAATTAAAAATTAAGTTTTTTTATTGAAAGTTAAAAAATATTTAAAAATTTTAAGAAAAGTGATTTACTTTTTTAAATTTATAAAATAATATTAAAAAGTATTTAGTATTATTATAGTAAATAATATGATTTATTAAAACATATTTTGCCAATGCATGTGTCATAACACGTGGACGTATAGGTGGATAAATTGCCGAATAAATCAACAACTATCTACTACGTGTGCAATTTTCAACTTAAATTCAAAATGGTTCCCGAAAATTTAATACAAAACCCTAAATCGGACTTGATTTCATTTTTTTTTAAACGTACAGGAATAATTCAATAAATGACATATTTACAAGACTAAAAGAAATAGAGATAAAATTAAAAGACCAAAAAAAGAATTATATATGTATATATATATGGGGTACCAATTAAAAGAAGGGAAATTCTCATCCCATATCCATAAATGAAGGTTTGTGAATGCGTCACGCCCATGCTGCAAAGACCAGCAGCAGCTTTGTGTTGTTGTAGGAACATACGACTCTCTAACCGAATCATTAATTTCAAACGGTGTTGGCCCCTAATGTTATGTTTGAATTTTGACTTTTAAATGACGAACTATCAGAATAAAATATAAAATTATGTTATTTCATTTAAGATAAGTACTCTTTATACATTGACTAGTCGTCTCTGTATGCATATAATAAATAATATTTTATGTTTTAATATATATTATGAATAAGAAAAAATATATATAAACCAACACATCGTATTTCTAAAATATATATATATAATATTTTATGTTCTAAAAATAGGGCTTGAACTCATGATCTCGAATTTGTTCGTGAAACTTCAATTTTGATTTTAATCACTAAATTAAGACATCATTGATAAGTACAATGCACTAATTACACATCTAATTTTAATTAAAAAAAAAAAAACAAAGAACAAAGGAAAAAAGACCTAATTCAAACCAGAATTTGCCCATCTACATACATGATTACTACCTCTACCCTCTAATAATAGACTGATCATCATAGACTAACATAATCCAACGTTTCATAATTCCTACCTTCCATAGATAGAAATCGGGTTAGGAAATCCGGGAATTGGCCACTCCGGGAATAGTTTGGCCACAGCTGTTGCATCTCTTTGAGACATTGGAAAAGAGTACTATCATCAAGTGTCGAATCAGAGGGCGTTGAATTTGGAATATTTAATGTATATTGCTGGGGGTGCATTGCATCTGAACTACCATACGCAAACATCATGTGCGTTTTGAGATTTTTGACATATGTCAAGTAAAAGTGAACCCAAACACACCACTCCACTGCTCATCATCTTGGATCATGTTTCGCCCTCTATTGCATCACTGTGAGGGTTGTCTCTATCTTCCATCATATTTCACATCAATCCCTAAAGATGATTGTGGATTTGATCAGATGAGTGTATGTGATACGTACAGATATTTAGGGGATGTTTGGCTAAATTATAATAATAATAAAAATGAGTTATGAGTTTGTTTGGAATACTAGAAAAAATATTATTTTTGGTAATAATTAATTATTATACTGTGAAAAATATTAATTAATTACGTACGGTTATGGAGCGGCTATACACTGTTATTTCTATAAGCGAAATTAAAATATTAGCAACAGTTAAAAGCCGTAGCAAATGTTTTTGGTTGCAATTGAAATAGTGGGCGAATATTCGTTAATTGTGGTAAGAAGTTTATTTTTTTATATCACTTTCGTTGGAGTGTGGTGGATATTATTATATAATGGTTTTTAAACTATGGTCATTATAATATTGAAAATAATTAAATTTTTTGTAATGATGTTTTATAAGGGTTTTTTAGGGTTTGTAAGATATTATTTCTTATTTTAAAAGCTTATAAGCTCATCCAAACATTCTCTAAGTTAGAAGGTCTTATACGTACGATCATCTGCTTTATTAGAAATTTATAAGATGTTCGATTTTATAAAAAAAAATCTTAAAAATATTTGAAGATTTTAAAACACTTATAAACATGACAAATATTTTAAATATGTATTATAATCTTTTTATCATCTTATAAAAATATTTTAAAAAAATTTATGAACTCGTCGACTAAAACACCTCTTGATTGATAATATAGCAATAGAAAATACAACTAATAGAAGGATTTTACATTTCTTATGTAATAAATTAATGTGTGTATCGATCACATATATTATCAACAGTTTTACATGTAATTAATTTGATACCACAACAAATTCAAATCAAAATATCCATAAATTCACAAATGGTTAAGTCTGTATGTGGGAGAAAGCTAAGATTCTGCAGAATTCTGGATGGCATCAACCTTCTTTATCACTGGAGAGCAAGAATGACTAGATAAAAGGGTCCTCGAGCTAGAGGTTTCATTTTTCTCCGGGATATTCCCTTAATCTCCAAGTATGTGATTTCTCCGAGTATTCTTGTCTTGATTTTATTATTTATGAGATAATTATTGATAGATTTGAAAATTTGATTTAGTATTAATTGTTCTATTGCTATCGATGAGTTCAATAATCCGTAATTGTCGTGAATAATTGACACGAGTAACAAGTAAATTAATTACGTGTTTTGCATGATTTATTTATAGGTCGGACAAGAAAACTAGATTAGATATATAATTGTAAACTGTCTCAGTTATTTGATTCAGTTTTAACTATTTTCACATATACAAATGTTATCATAAACTTGATATGGAATGCTATCATGCTTAGGCAATAAGATAAAAGATTTTGATTTAGGTGCTTCAGTCAAATTAAATATAATTAGAAAACAAAAATTTACTATGGCTATTCTAATAGATTTAAAAATTAAATGCTTGAGTATGAAATCGATCATTTGTGGGCGATGATCAATGTGATAATTGTGTGATACACTCCCTTAGATCATCTCTCTTGATTTTCTTTGAGATATTTGTTCTGGTTTTCGCTTTAGTTTAAATGAGTTAGTTATTTTCAACGCCTTCGAGATTGAGAAATTAACACTTTCTAGTACTGCTAAAGTTGAGAACTAGTAATTAATTTTGACGGCTTCGACAACCGAATATTTAGGAGCTTGTAGCCCTTCTAAAAAACAACGCAGAACAAGAGATGGATACAGTTTGAAAGCATATGGAAAGGCGGCAGGCGAAGGTATAGTGCCTTAGCTCCGTGGTTTGACGATGGAACTTCAAACAGCTATAACTTCGGATTCGAGAAGAGTTACGGAGTGGTTTACCTATCATTTCTATCATCTTTTCGAGGAAAGTCCAACCCTCACCACTACTATCATGTGAGGCCACCGATCGTCATGAAATTGCGTTGTTTGACCACTATCTCGGCATTTCTTTAGAATTTTTTTTTTCAGCTGATTTTAGTTAATTTTCATATTTTCTATAGTTGTAATTTGGGTCTAGTAATTTTTCAGATTATCGCCAGGATGTTAGGCTGTTTTTTGGCTGAATTTCATGGACTTTTGAGATCATTCAAAATTTAACCCATTCCAAGCATGTTTTACCTACATTATGAAATCCTTTTAAATAGTTGTAAACTCGATCTATTATGCGAGTCATTCAATAATAAAATATTTTTATTTTGAATTCCAGTTCTCAAAATATTGGAGACATGTTCTTCTTTATTCTTCAATTTCTATTGCTTCGCTCCATCAGAAAAGTAAGGAGATTTAACATATTTTTAAATCTGAACAACTCCTCCAAGTCATAGAAATTTGTCATTACTAACCTTTTATAAGCTCCATCATCTTATTTATCCAAATACTTCAGGAACTTAAGTTTAAACTAAGATCTGACATTTTATAAAATATATGAGCTTATAATTATTTTTCAAAAATAATCTTAGCCAAACACCCTTTTGTTGATGAAACTGAGACCCCAAATCTATAAGACTATGTGTTCAAATCTCCAAAATGTATAAATATTCTTCTATTTTAATAATAGTTATGGGTTTACTTTCACAATAATTAATAAATTTGACATTAATTATGGATATGCCGATAACTATAATCCTTAATAATGACTGACATTTAAAACATAATTATAATAGAATTACTAGGAAAAGAAAAAACAATTATTGCTCTGTCTAGTCAGCCCTTTCTAATGGATAAAATATATAAAATAATTTGACTATTAAAATAAATTATTATATAGTTTTAATATTTTCATGGTAACTTTGCTTTGCTTTTTAAGGGGTCTGCAAATATCCAATTGATGGGCTTCGACAGGGAAAGGAAATGAGTACAGAACTTTTGAGTTAAACTGTTAAGAGTTTTAAATGTGCATCCACCTTTTCTCATTTATTTCTAGTCTTTACGTGAAAACAGTGTAACATTTGTCTGGTGATTCGACAGCAATATCAAGTGTAATAATAATCAAATAATTCTATAGACGACTTTCTTGGAATTTGGAAATATAATGAAATAACTAATATTTTTTTCTTAAAAAAAAGCCTAAATAGTCATTCTAATAAAGTATTATGTTATAAATTCTCTCTCACCATTTAAGTTTCACAAATAAAATATAATATAAGTTAGAGATAATGACACTCTCCTCTCTTGAATGAAAATTGATATTTACCCTTAAATAATTTATTACTAACTTATTGCAGGTCAAATACTTCTTTTACTAAATTACTATTACAACAGTGAAAATATGTTTCCTTACATGTTGGCATAAAAAATGTATAAGAAAAATTTATTTAACCTATAATAAAGCATGTAATAAGTCAATCGAGAGTAAATATAATTTTGTTCGATTGTTTTGTGTATATCAGCAAATTTGATAAATTTTAACTAATAGAAGGACTAATATGGAAGCAAATTTCAGGAATACTAGATCTAATTTTTTATACTACAAAGAGTCTACGTATAATTATATCATATCTCAGGAGAAGGAAATATAATTATCCCTAAAAATTATGACAGCACCAGATATAGTATAAATTTTTAGAAAGTTGAATATTTTTTTTATAATGTACCTTATCCTTACGAGTTTTCAGTGTCAATACGAGGGGGTGATGCACAAGCTCTCTATAGAGAGGTTAAAAGAATGTATTTATTATAATACAGAGGTCAACAACAGTAATAACTTAGTCATCTCCACTACGCTATGTTCAAATTTTCATGTTCAATTGCGAATATATCCAACATCCGAACAATAATGCAAACATCAGTCTCATGGGCGTGGCATGATAAGAAACTCGATATAGAACTTTTCCTAATTTTGTAAGTAATTAGCACTCTTTACTTTCAACTTTCTAGGAGTTGCATAAACATTATTTTGGATTTAAGATTTTAATAAATGGATAGGTGTTAGACACAGACTCTTTTACTAAAAGAAAAATGTATAATTTACGGAAGAAAAAAGGAAGCCAATAGTAATGCCAACTTAACCATCCCCATGGCGCCATTCCAAACTTTTGTGGTCGATTGCAAACATATCCGGAAAGTTGACAACCAACGCAAAAGTTGGTCTCATTACCGTAGCACCACCAAGGGCCAAATATCACAAAACTCAGCATGGGTCCACAAGTCAAGGTGCAGACGGTTGGTATATGTTTATGATAAATACAGAGAAAGTACCCAAACACATAAACAAGACTTACCCAATCCCTTAAAAATTAAATTTAGAATCACTCAACCACCATCTACGACCATGAATAAGTCCATAGTATTGCATCAAGTTATTCCAAGAATTTCACCTATAAATTAAAAAATCAACAACCCCCCCCCCCCACCCCTACCAGAACCCCCTATAAATAGCGAAGCAAGCATTGAGGCCATATGTTCATATATACCTGAGCCATCTCCCACAACTCCAGCTCATCCCAAACACCATCTAATCTCACAAGAAAACCTCTCATTCATCATACGTACAAATCTCTCCTTCCCCGCACTACCCACATTCACAAACTCAATGGTGCTTCTCCCAAAACCCGCAGCAGTCCAACATTTCTCCACCACCAGCAACCCAATTCTATTCCCCGATGTCCCCTTGATAGACCTCTCCAAACCTGACTGCATATCCCAGCTCGTGAAGGCCTGCGAGGACTTCGGATTCTTCAAACTCATCAACCACTCCGTCCCAACTCAATTCATCACCCAACTCGAATCCGAAGCCCTCAATTTCTTCTCTCTCCCCCTCTCCGCCAAGCAAACAGCAGGGCCGCCCGACCCGTTTGGCTACGGCAACAACAAGATTGGCCCGAATGGAGATGTGGGCTGGGTCGAATACCTGCTCCTCACCACCCACACCGAATCCGATTACCAGAAGTTCGCGTCCATCTTCGGGGAAGCCGCGGAGAAATTCCGGTGAGTTTGACATCCAAACAGACCTTATATCGAAACTCATCCAGATTGTCTAACATTCTGTTTGTCTCCTCAGCTGCGCTGTGAATGATTACCTCTCCGCCGTGAAGAAAATGGCGTGCGAGATTCTGGAAATGCTGGCGGACGGGCTGAAGATTCAACCCAGGAATGCGTTCAGCAAGCTGCTGATGGACGAGAAGAGCGACTCTGTTTTCAGGGTGAATCACTACCCTCCGTTCGAGGAATCGAGCGGCGGGAACCTGATCGGGTTCGGAGCGCACACCGACCCGCAGATAATATCAGTTCTGAGATCCAACAACACGTCGGGGCTCCAAATATGGCTGAAAGATGGGAAATGGATATCCGTCCCGCCTGATCAGAACTCTTTCTTCATTAATGTTGGTGACTCATTGCAGGTACAACCACTTCTCCCGCCGTCAATTTTTTAGTTCTTTCTCATTTCACCTTTTCACGTGGGGGAGTTGGATTAGTTATGCTGCTTTTTTCGCCAATTTCCCTTTTTTCTTTCTCTTTTACCTTCACCTTTGGTCAGATTGTTTGTTCGTGTATATAATAAATATTTTTTTTTATGTTTTAAAATACATTATAAATATTAAAAAAATATATAAATTAATATATCATAATTTAATAAAAAAATAACTTAAGCATATTAATGACTTAATAAAAAAAATATCCCATGGCGTCATAAACCACAATAAAAAAATATATATGTAATACATATTTATATAAATATATATTCTATTATATCACTAGTAATCTTTTATTTATTTAATAATATAAATAATTAATCAAAATTGATAAAATAAATTCATTTTAATATTGTGTATAAAATGTTATTGAAAAAATTATTTAATTAAGGAGATGATTATTTGGGAAAGATAAAAGTATATTTAAAGACACTATAGTTATCTTTTATTCTGCTGATATAAAGTGGTTATTCTAAAATCTTCAACTTTATATATTAAATATATTAATAATTTAAATTAATATAATACAATCAAATGAAATGATACAAAACCTATATAAAAGCAAACTCATAACTTAATTTATGGTACTTAAATATATTTAATTTTTTCAACATTCGTTTTAAAATTTTGATTACTCGTTCATTTTTTACCTTTTTTTTCTTTATTCAATTAGGTCTCGTGGCACACCGTCCCTACGTGGATACAATAAATAATTTATTTTTATAATATATTATAAATAATAATAATAAAATATATAAATAAAATACATACATTTAAAAAATTGACTTAAGAGTATTATCAACACAACAAAAAAAATGTACAATGGTTCCACAAAAACCGTCATTCATGCATAAAAAAATATCTTTTTTGTATATATGTATAGATTAAATAAATATAATAAATCATTTAAATTGTGCATACACATTAAGCTACCGCTGGTACTATATATTAAGTGCAGAGGGGCCTATAGAGCTAATTTTCTATCAATAATCTTTATTTACGTATATTTAGGGTTAAATTCATTTTATTAATTTTTTATTTTTTTTATATTTTTTATTTAATTAAATAAATATAATAAAAAATTAAATTATACATAGGTATCGAAGGTGAAATAATTTGAAAATGAGAATTGAGGGTTAATAATGTCAAATTAATATTATTATATTAAGTTGACCGTTGAAATGCAGAGATTAAAGTATAGTCGTTGGATCTTCATTGACTAATTATTACTTCATGCTATAATTAATTACAAGTACAATCTTAGAATATCTTGGACACATGTTTCAAAGAAGAGCGTGGGCGCACGCATCCATGACGCGAGTGTTCCATCCAATGACTTTTCTCCATGATTTGAAGTTTACTAGGTTTGACTAAGAAATATTTTTGTTGAAAGTGGACAATTATGGGCCTTCTGCTTTCATTTTCAAACTCCATACTTTTTCAATAAAAATATCAACCTAATTGTATTTTTTTATTATTTATATCAATCAATACATAAATATAAAGTAATGGGCTCAATTATTATTTTTTAAATGAATATTATTATTATTTATTTAAATATTCTTATTGATTTTTTCTCCTTTTCTTCTATTCCATATTATTGCATAATTTTGAATTTCAGTTCATGTATACACGTCACATAAATAAAATATTTGCTTAAACATACGTGGTGTACATATACGAACTAAATATAATACAAAATATCAACTTAAACCAAGAAAAAATCTTAGGCATTTTTCAAAGTCACCGTCGAACAATTAATGCTTATTACGTTCGGCATAACATCACCCACATCTCAAATTTTCATAAAAGTTACTTTACGCACAACATTATTCTAATGCTACGTACATAGTTATTCACCTCAACGCATAAACGAGACTCTGTTATCCAAATCAGGTTTTTGATCGAATCTGAACCAATCAGATTTTAATCCAACTACATTGTCGGTTTCCTTGAGCTGTATCCCATTACTCACATATAAAGTATAATACTACACTTATAGTCCGATCGATTCAGGTCCGATCAAACTGACCGATTACACGTTTTTCGGGGCAGGTTATGACCAATGGGAGGTTTAAGAGTGTGAGGCATAGGGTTGTGGCCAACAGCAGCAAATCAAGGCTTTCAATGATTTACTTTGGAGGACCACCACTGAGTGAGAAGATAGCCCCATGGCCTTCATTGATGAGGGGAGAAGACAGTTTGTACAAGGAGTTTACATGGTTCGAGTACAAGAAATCTGTTTACAACTCAAGGCTGGCTGATAATAGGTTGGGCCTCTTTGAGAAAATTGCAGCTTCATAATCACCAGCTTCCCCTTTGAGTTCTGTCTCTCATCTTGTTAGGGTGTTTTTTTTTTTTTTTAAATCAAATTATAGGCTTCCTCTTTTGTGTTGTTCATTGGATTTTCGACAAAGTTTTAGTTCGAAATTAGTTTGGCCGAACCCAAATTATCAATAGAAACAATAAATTATACTTGTCATGTGATTTGTGTACAATTAAAAAAAGAATAATCGTTTACATGATTAGTCAAAAGAGTAAAAATTATTTCAGTTTTAAATTTCAATATTAATGTTGGGTATCTGAGTAATTTTTTTTTTTTTTATGAAATGATTTGATTGAGGCCCAAGTTTTGTCACAAATGTTAGGTTGATATATATATATAATATTTGATGAAGATTAATATATATTTATTTAAAAAAAATATAATTTTTCGTCATGGTTATAAACCATTATTAAAAGTAAAAATCATGGCGATTACTAACATGACTGCCAACGATTTATTAGCCCCCCCTTTTTTTTTTTTGCCTTAGCTAAAAATTGTGGCAAAATATTTCGATCATAGATAAAACTGTAGCAGATGTGTGATTTACTGTGGTCAAAACTTAAGGCTTTGTTTGGATTTGTTACTTCGCATTTCCCGAGACAAGATAAAACACAATGTTTATTTTTGTATTTTTACACCTTATCTGCGTGTTTTTCTATTTTTCAACTTTTTATATATATAATATATATATACATTTATATATATACATAATATAAAACAAACATGATTTGATAATAAACAGTAATTTTTGTCTCTCAAAAGTACAATATTAAATATAAAATATTTATATATATACATATTATATGATTTGACAATAAACAGTGATTTTTGTCTCCCAAATCCCAACATCCACCTACACCACTTTATTAAAATATTTTAAATTTTTTCAAAACATAAATCCAAACATATCATCTATTTTCAATACACACTCACTTATCTCTATTTTTCTCTCTCTATTTTCAAAACACAAAACAAAACAACTAAAACACAAATCCAAACATAATGTAAGTTTTCGTATTGATTTTGTTTTATCGTGATAGATAGTATTAATTTATTATAATTTTTAGACTATGGTGATTTTATAGTATAGAAAATAATCTATTTTTCCGTGATTTGAACCATTTTATTTATTTTTCTTGTTGTGGCTGTGTGTACCATAATATGTTTCAAGTATGCATGTTATTTATCATGACGTGTTCAATTACGTGATTAAACAAATTATATTAATTTAGCAATGTAAGTACCTAAAATGGGTAGCAATTAATAATTTAATTATTGTAAGATATAAAAGTCAATCATTTGATAACAAAAGAATATATATTGTTGAATGAAATCGCAAGATTAAAAATAAAATTTTGATAAACTTTTATTTTAAGAACCCTCACTTTCTACCCAAATTATTTATATTAGTTTAAGTTTTAAATGGTGTAATTTTCTTTTTTTTTTTTCTTTTGTGAAGTTTCACGAATCAATTTAATATTTATGAAAAAATTCGAGTATCAATTTAAAAACTCTCTCTTCTTTCAAAATGCATTAAAAATTTTTAAATTAAATAACAAAAAAGAATAGGACTAATTACACTTAAACCCCTTCCAAAAATATAAAATCACACTTCACCACAAAAAATTTAAAATCATCCTTACCACAAAAAAATTTAAAATTACACTTACACCCCATCTGAAAATTCTCCGTTTTACAATTTAATCGTTTTTCAATATGGTTTGGATGGAAAATGCACAAAAAAGGGATATTTGCATATACACTCCTGACCTATGATCTATTTACACGAATCAATCCTGTTTTTCGTATAATTATAGAAATTATTACTGATAGCCAAAAAATAGGGGTAGTTTATGTAATGATGCTAATATATTTAGGGGGTGTTTGTGTAATTTTTCAAAAAAGTGAGGGGTAGTTTGGTAAGTGATAATGATAATCTGGTGGGTGTATGTGTAATCATCTAAAAGATAGGGGTGGTTTGTGTAAATATGTCATAGATCAATGAGCATAAATATAATTATTCCAAAAAAATGACATAAATTTTCAATTTCGCCCATCATTCAATATTTTCATGTATATTTTTGTACTTATAAGGGATTAAATGTATATACATAGAGTGGGGTTAATATTATTATTATTATATTTTTTCCCTAAAAAAAAAATTATAACATGAGAATGATAAATGAAAAGTAAAACTGAAAATTTATGTAATTCTTTTTGCCAAGATCGGTATTTTTCGTCCTAACCAGGATGAAAGAGGGTCAGGTGTAAACAATAAATTTTCAAAAGACGTATAAGTATAATTTTAAAATTTTTTTAACGGAAAATATAATTTCATAGAAGGGATCTAAATGTAATTAATTAAAAATTTATTATAAAAATATATTACAGATTAAAATACTTCAGTATCAAAATGTGAACCCTTTTTGCTTAAAGTATCCTCCATTCTTCACAAACACGAAAAAAAAAAATTATATCAAACTCAACATCTCTAATTGTTCTGAAAATTATAATTATTAATAATAATGTAATCCAAATTTTTTAACCTAAATAATATTTCGATAACTATTAGTATCATCAGCACAAGAACGAACGTCGACATGAAAAGACAACTTATGAAACCATTGCAAGAAATTCCACAGCACATTCCGCACGTGTTCTTGACCTGCATCCATCCTCCATGTTCATTAACGTTACATGTTTCTCGAATGTTTGGTGAAAATGTATGTTGGAGCTGTCCCTTTTCCAATCACCGTCAAATTTTGCGACCTTAAATTATGTGCCAAGATTTTAGGGATAATTACACTCTTTTTCTTTTATGAAATTTAGCGTAATTATACGTAAATCATTTATGATCTGAAAAGTAGCATCTAGTATTTATGAGGTTTGTTTATGACTAACAAATAAGTCCTCCCGTTAGTCAAAATTTACTGAATTTAATGATATAACAAACAAAATCGTATAAAAATTCTTATTTTCTCCCAATTGACTTATTACTGATGTAACCGTATACATCTTCACACGTTAATACATGTGATGAGGTAGATTTTCATTGTTATAAAGGTAGTTTAGTTACAAAATGTTTGTTTGACCTGCAATAAGTTAATAGAGGCTAAATATTGATTTTCATTCGATTTTTTTTTGTTAATATCAACAAATTCAATGAATTTTTACTAATGGGGAGATCTATATATGTGTGTTAAATGGAAGCAAATTTCAAGATTGCTTAATATAATTTTGCAAATTATAAAGGATTTATGTGTAATTATACAAAATCTCGAAGAAAAGGAGTGTAATTATCCCAAAATTTTAACTTCTGAACCAATGAAAAGGTTAACGTGATATTTTTCCCAATTAAGCACGTTTAACGTTAGAGAGGCAATGAATAATGTCGTTCAAACCCTATAAATTAAGTGTTTTTAAGCTAATTATCGTGATTTTCAAGTACGATATAACAACATTCTTCCAAATACTAAAGTGACGCGCTACCTATCAACCTATCAACTAAAAAGACGTACTACCAATCTCAATTAAAGAGTAAAAGTGATGTACATATATATATATATATATATATATACATATACACTATAAAACACAATATATTTAACTATGGTTAATTGTTATAGTAAAAAATAAAATAACACAAATAGTTACTAACCACGACCATACAACGGTTGTAGGTCATGGTATCTATGAGGGTGCATAAACCATCTGCTACGGCTGAAAGTCATGGCAAATATTTTTACCATGGCTTTTGACCATGGTAAATAATTTTTTCTTGATGAAAATTCTATATTTTTGCATCTGTTTTATTTAATCATGGTCAATAAAGATTACGGTAAATTACTTCAACACCCCTTGAGGTTTGACATAATTATAATTACATCTCTATTAGATCAAAAATTATATTTACCTTGCTTGAGATTTGTTTCGTCATATATTTAACTCCATCGATAGGATTTTGGTGAATTTATCATATGTTATTCCCAGAATACCCTTGATAAAAAATTTGACTATGATTTGACCAACTTTTCATTTGGACCAAATTGTAATGTTTTAAAATATGGAGCGGATTAATGTATGATCTCACATACTTTATACTTAAATATAATTTTTTTTTTTGTTAAATTAGCTGGTTTGTCCAATAAATATTGCCGGGATTATTTTTTATATTAGGGTGAATTATATCCTCATCCTCTGAAATTTAGTATAATTATAAATACATTCTTGTTAGATTGAGAAATTACATACACACTTTTTTTTACCAGATAAATGATGGGTGTTTTCGAATTTGTACACTTATTTTCTATCTGATAAGAATGAATTTGTAGTCATACTAAATTTCAGGGGGTGTGAATGTAATTTGCCCGAATATACAAGATAATCCTCCAATATTTAATGGACAAAAACGGCTAATTTAACAACCAAAAAAAATTTATATTTTAGTGTAAAGTATGTGAAATCCTAGCATTTAACCCCCTTAAGTTTTTAAAACGTTACAATTTGGTCCAAATGAAAAGTTGGTCAAATTATAGTCAAATATTTTATTAGGGTTATCTTGAAAATAACATGTGATAAATTCACTAGAGTCCTACCGGTGGAGTTAAATGTAAGACGGAACAAACCTCAAGGAGGGTAAATGTAAGTTTTGATCTAATAGGGATGTATTTGTAATTTATTAAATTTCAAGGAGTGTTGATGTAATTTGTCCCTAAAAATTAATTACCACAACATAACAATTAAAATTGTAATCTATGATTATTTTTTTTAGTGATATAATATACATATATGGAGAAAATGGAAGAATAATCACGTGATGAACAAACAGTACCTTAACCTGCCACTCTTACGGACTCAGTACTTTCGACCCATGAGGTCGACGGAGCTCTAGTTGTATGTCGATGAGCTTGGTACTATCATTAGAATAGTATATATTCTTGATCTTGATAATATGTATTGAATTATTGATATTTTCTCTGATTTAATATATCATTTTCTTTTGTGTTTTATTTGTTAGGATAAATTGCAATAGCAGTCCCTGAGTTTAGATTTAATTATACGGATACTATATTTTTCGTAAAATTATAAGTATAATTATTGATATTATAGTTGTAATTACGAGTGTGCACCCTATTCAGGAGCAAAATTTTATAGATACACCTTGTGATCAGTTAAATTACATTGGCAACCCCTTAGGGAGTATAGTTGTAATTTTATAAAATGTGGGATATTTGTATAATTAAGTCTAACCTTATGAGATGTCGATGTAATTTACTCTTTTAATTAATTAAAAAAAGTTTTATTTTTAATTTCTGGGTAAATTTGAGTGTTACTATCCACCTTAGGCTCGTCTCTCCGCCCTCTTCATTCTTTGCACTAAGTGGGGTTAAAAGATAAATCAAATTATTCGATATTCGATAAAATAAAAATTCATGTGAATTCGATTTATTAAACTTAACAAACCAAACTTAATAAATTTTCTGGGTTTAATAAACTTTAGAGCTTGGCTCCAACTAGATTTGGTTAATGCATAAATAATAAAATATATTTAAAAATATCAAATTACTCGAGTTTGATTCATGTTTGATCCAATTAAACCTAAATTTGAGCTCAATTAGATTAATAATCAAATCAAATTTAAACTCAATTTTTCAAACTCAATAATAATTCAAATAAGTTTAAACAATGATAAATTCGATTGAACTTGAATCTTTTACAACCCTAGCACCAACCGGCCGGCAAAGCCCGATCAAGGATTTTCATCGCCTTCATTTGTGGGGGTAGACTCCCGATGTTGTTTGACTTAATTAGATGGTGCTTCGATGAGCTTATAAGATTTTTAACACATTTTATAAGACGTTTGACAACTTATGAGATTCTGTTCAATAAACATTTTTAATAAAAAAAAGTTTATAAGCTCTAAAAATAAGATGTTACAACTTATAAGTTCTTTTAATAAAGGTAAGGACTTCCTAACTTAGAGGGTTGTTTGGATATATAAAAGATCTCATAAGATGTTTTTAGAGTTGGCTAAATTTTATTTTTACCTCCTGTATTTTGTTAAATTAGCAAAAAAGAATCATGTGTTTTGGAGATAGGTAAAAAAATCTCTCCTATTTTGAAAACCCTAGCAAAAAAACCCCATTCTATTATAAATTGATGAAAAGTGGTGTGGACGTGCGGGTAGTGCACCTGATTGTCAATTTCAAGCGTTTTGGTCTATATTTTACTTCATTTTGGATTAAAATACCCCTTAAATGAGTATATAAGAGACTAAGGCATTTTTATTTGCTTTGTATGCATTTTTTACTTATTTTGAACTTGTTTTGAGTATTTTTTTTTTACTTTCATCTCTCTAAAAAATTAAAAAAAATTCTTTTATATATATTTATTTAAAAATACAAAAACATTATATAATTTTTAATAGTTTATAATTTAAATTAAAAAATTAAATTACAATCACAATATAAAATTTAAATATCTTAACAAATGTGGATATTAATGAAATATAAAAATTATATATTATCAACTAATGTAAATATTATATAATTAAAAAATATTAAGTAAATTATATTTAAATTTATTACATTATAGGAATCATACATTATTATTTTTTATCTCAAAATTTTTTAAAAATACTAAAAAGATAAAAATATATTTTCTAATAAATATTTATATACATTATTTTTTTATTTCAACATTTTTAACAATATATTTATATTAAATATAAAATACCAAAAAAAATTACATTATAAAATAATAAACTAAATTTTATTTTTTAAAATTTAGATATGTACATGAATATAAATCTTAAACAATTATAAAAAATTATAATTTATAAATTAATATAAATTAATGAATTATAATTTATAAATTAATTTAAATAAATGAATTATAATTTATAAATTAATTTAAATTAATATTTAAGTTAAATATTTTGTTAATTTATATTATTTTTAATAAATGACATTTGTATTTAAATTAGTATTATATATATTTAAAAGAAAAAAAATCAAATAATATCAGACAAATTATTAATTAAAATTAATTATTATCTAACATTATTTTTAATTAATCAAAATATATATTTAATGATTAATTAATTAAAAAATACGGTAAAATTAGGGGGGGCGGCGGCGACGACCGCAGCCCTCGCACAGGAGGGAGACAACATCCTGTCTGGGTTATGTCAGATCAGATTTGGGCTACGACCACGTCGGCAGATCTGGGTGCAACGACATTTTTTCGACCGTCGCCCTTTTTTAATTCGGAGTTGAGGAAAGCCAGTCTATCAGGGACTGGTGAGGCCATTTTCGTTGATGCAACAATGACGGAAACAAAACGGAGGAGAAGGAGCGTCGTGAGGAGGCAATCACAATGGTACTGATCGGTCGATAAACGAAAAGAAGACAATGGAGAAAATGGGGTCCAAATGGCTACAAAGTGCAAACAACCTTGAGTGTGTGACCGGAGAGGCGGTGATGGGGAATAGGTGGGGGTGCGTTCCAATCGCCATAGGAAGGCGAGTCGAATGGTGGTGGTTTTCGATGGTGGGTTAGGCTGTCAAAGGAGAATTAGGCAGAGAATGAAATGAGATCTAGGGAAATCGCTGGCGGGTGGGGGGAGGCAGTGGGGGAGGGAGTGGGGTTCTCTTTTCATTTGTCTAAATTATATATATAATAATAATTTATTTTTTGTAATAATAATTTTTAATTATTTATATATAATTAAAAAATTATATATAAGGACTTAAGGGTCAGATGATGTAAAAATTTAACGCCGTTACACTTCAAAATAAAAAAGAGAATGTGTGCTGAATTAAAAAAATATTGGGGGGTATTTTACCAATTTTTAGAACAGGTGGGATTTTCTGTTGCGTTTTTAAAACACAGGTTTTTCTTTTTGCAATTTAGCTTATAGAGTTTATAAGATTTTAAGTTTATTTTAAAAATAAATTGTTGAACGTGCTTAAATGAGACAAAATAATATATGGCACGTGAAACATGTTAGTAGTGATAATTTTTTAATTGATTGAAAGGAGTTTGTTATAACTTTTATAATAAAGATAGTGTTTGAGAGAGAGAGTGTGTGTGAGAATGAGGATACTTTTGTCTAATGACTAAGATATTTTGAAAATAAGTTAAATGAAGTTAACTTTTTTTTAAAGAATTTATACGTTCTCAATCATCTTATTTTCATATTTAATAATTTTTTTTAAAAAAAACTTATTAAATAATTTTGTGAACTTATAAATTCTCAGATATCTTTTAAGATGTTTTGATTGGCTTAGCCAAACACCCTAATCTTTATTTGTTTATTCAATCAAAATACATTAAAAATAATAACAAATTTCGGCGATTCAATCAATACATCAATATGACTAATAACAGTGACAAATTACAATAACTCACGTAAAGTGAAATAAATACTATACGTATGGTGAATTCAGGCCAAAATTTTAAATTTGTTCATGAAACTTAAATCTTAGCCTTAATCACTAAGCTGAGACATCACTGATAACCAGCCTCTTAATTTTAATAGAAACCATCTCAGCTTGGAGGGTGATAAGAACAAAGTTTAGGACCACAGATAATATGATCTCCCACAACAAAGCCCATGAGCCCACCTCTTTTAGGAGTTTGCTGCTGCAGGATGGGCTTAGCACATTAGCCCACCAGTACAAAGATTAATGTGAAGCAAAGCACTTCCATCCAAGTTCAAATTTTTTCACTTAAGGACCCGTTTGTTTAAGCGGAAATGCTATATTTTTTTCGGGAATTTAATTGCCAGGTATTGCATTTCTGTGTTTCGTAAGATGATTTTAAATCTGAGATTGGAAATATGCATAGAAAATCCAAACATCTATTTATGTCATAATATTTCATAATCTGAACATTCAAAAATCACCTAAATTCATTTTACTTTCTCGTTGTTTGAGAAATCACCAATACCCCTGATATGTGATGTAATTTTGTAACTCTTGGATGGTAACGTGGAAATATCAACATTATCCTTGCTGAATTTTTTTAAAAAATGATATATAAAAAATCTAATGTTGGACGAACCCTATATGAAAAAAGAATGAAATTTTTTTATGTGAAGCGACGTAATTATAAAAAAATATATAAATTTTTTAAAGATGAGTAAAGTTATAATTTAAGGTTCAATAGGGCATTTTAGACGATTTAATAGAACAAAAAACATTTAGGGTGCAACAATATGAGCCAGTCAACAACAACTTTAGAAGATGCATCGACTTGGATCTACTAGGAGAACTCAGAGGGTTGCAATTGCAATAATAGAAAACTTAAACGTGATGATGGTAAAAGCATAGAACTCAAAAGTTTGACGCTGGGGATTCCAAGTTGGAGACTTGGTACTGAGACGAGCTGATCCAACAGAGAACCTTGGGAAGTTGGATGTGAGGTGGGAAGGACCATAAAAGTGGTTGAAGTAGTAAGTAGTGGAACCTATCACCTATAGAGAATGGATGACAAAGAAGTTCCACACACTTGGAACAATGTCAATCTCTAACATGCTTTGTTTGAGATTTTGTAAGTTTCTGAAGTAATAAAATATTGGTTAATTTGTCTCCTTTTATTATTTGGGAATTCATTTTATCAAGATTAGTATAAGTAAGGCATGAGAAAAACAAGCTCTTATACCCAAAGATTGACGAATCGAGCTTCCTTGAGGGAAATAAAAAAAACATACCGAAGCTAAACAACAACAAAGCTTCATTGAGGTGAATTGTAGAACGCCCTAACTTTCATAAACTATGAAGTTTACTAGAAGCGAATAATAGAACTCCCTAAAGCTGATAACGATCAAACTTCCTTAAAACGCATAATAAAACATCTAGAAGTTGGATACGAATAAAATGCATAAAAAATTACTAAGCAAGAAATAAACATACAAGTAAGAAGAGCGAGATGAATAACAATATAATAACGTAAACCACAATAGAATCATAAGTAAAATCACCCAAACAATTAAACTTCGACATGAATTCATTGATAAAGATAACGACAAAATGCATCAAAAGTAAAATCCTAAGCAAAAGAATTTAAATAACATAGCATAGGAAACTAAAACAAAGACTCCAAGCCTCATCAACTTCAGATGTAGAAATATCATGACTATCAACTTGAGCTTCCAGTAGGGGCTTCATCATACATCTTGACCTCCCTATCTTCGTCTCTATTGTTATCCAGGACCTTTGGGTCAAGAAATATGAAATTCTCGCCGTCAAAATGGCTAAATCCCCTAAGGGTGACACGACACTGCCTAATAGCTTAATCATAAATTTCATCTGCCTTGCCAAGAATGGATTGGTCAACCTCCTCGGAAGCTTCATATTTCTCCTTGAAATCACTCCGGACACAATTTAGATTAATTTTTCTAGCTTTTGACTTCAAGAACGTCTGCCTTGATAATGACTCGAGGTCTTCTTGGCATTATCAAGATAATCATTTAGCCGTTTCAACTCCTCATAATGGTTGAAGAGTTGCTCAATGACCTTAAAAAGATTAGCCACCTAACATGAAGATAAAAAGTTTTCATAAAAAAGATACATGGGATTCAAGGAATAAAACAAAAAAAATAATAAAAACATACCCTAGTTGCCTTTCCATGAAACAACCTAGTGATTGTGCTATTGGAAAGAACACCAAGGCGGGTCACATCATAGGCACTCATGATGCTCATCATTCTCTTATATGCAAGGTCAAAATTAAAAGCATTCAAAAAGGAAGCTATCCCCTCTAAACGGTTTGTCCCATAAGTAAAGAGCCCTTCACCAGCACCATAACGAGGAGATGCATAAGTACCATACCGAGAATCGTCTCTCCACCCTACCTGAATGAACATGAAACTCCTTGGGACAAGGAGAGTGGAGTCAATCACTTTCCCTTCTTCTCAGAGCGGGGAGGGGGAACATGAGACTAGTAAGCATTCTCTCTCTCAAGATCCATCTTATAGCGCTGAATGTCTTGAAGAGCGACATCTTTCTTTCAAAAGGACAAAGGATAAAGCATAAAGTAACAAGGAGAAGATTAAGACCAATATGAAAAATAAAGCAAGGCAAAATAATAAATATACCATAGAAAATAAAGACTTGATATCAAGAAGTTGGCTAAACATAATCCTGCCCCAACAAATGACATAAGAAGGTCATGAACAGGGTTAGGCACGAAAGGTGACCTTTCCCAAGAAGTCGCCAACCCCCAATCAAAGTCTTTTACATCTAAAAATCTTTCCTTCCAAGGACCCTTTGAAGATAGACATCTCTCCAAAATCATACAACAATGACCGAGTCATTGGCAACATTCCTAAGGATAAATAAAGTATAGAAAGCCTCATGGGAAGGAGTTTATAATTCGAGATCCCTAAAGCACCGAAAAAACCCCTCAAAATATGTCAATATGTCAATTGGCTAACACCTAAGTTGGTACAAGAAATTATTTATAAGACTATAATGCACAGACACTTTAAAAAATTACTCAATGCAATGTCGGACATGACATCCGCGTGTCCAAAAATAGAAAAAAAAAAAAAAAAAGGACATGGCATCTTGAAGGTTTTCAACATGTTTTGGACTCGTTTAGAAATTTTTGTATAATTTCAAAAATATTTAGGTTTTCTTTAAAAAAAAGAAAAGAGTTCTTGGCTAAACAAAAAAAAAAAAAAGAATTCATTCACTTCTACGAGACTAAAAGTTTTACGATGAAATTACTAACAATAGAAGAGATGGTCATGATGATTTAACTAATTTGAATGATCAGAAATTTTTCGTTGCATACTTTTTAAAATTAATTGATTATGCATATTTTAAGCCATGTATTTTGGTTAAAAATTTAGATGTAAAATATTTTAAAAACTGTATTATATATAGTCGTGTCAATGCTATTGTGAAAATTGTATCTCAACGCTTATTCTTTAATTGAAAGTTGTTTGAGAAACGTAAGTCATATTCATTGAGTATATATATATATATATATATATATATGAATAAATGAAACTGTTATTATCAATATACTGAACACATGAGAGTAGTAAATCAAGCAGTAAATTGACTCACTCGAGTTGTATAGTAACAACTCGTTACTGCATATAACTTTCAGTCAATAACGCTACCATCAACTAGCTCATCATCTGTTCGGATATTCCATTGGATCCTCTTCAGGATCCTCGTCTGGTTCTTTAGGAACCATTTCAACTAACTGATCTATAGTCTCTCTGAGGTCGGTTACTTCATGGCGAAGTTGGTTTTCCTATTGTAGTTGTTCTACCTCAACTCCATGTTCAGCCTTCAATGTTTTTATCTCCCATCGAAACCTTGAATTTTTCTCTTCTAGTTCATCGGACCTTCTTTCAGCCCAGTGATAGTAGTAAGCATGTCTAGATAAGTCATTCCGTTGTTCCTCCATTTCGTCAAGTCTGTGTCATAGTTGCCATTGTAATTCAACAATTAGACTAGTAAAATGTTCATGAGGGTTAGATGCAAGTGGAGAATTTGGTTTGAACGGTGAGGTTCTGCTTGCCTTGAAGAAATTAAACGCCCCGTATAAGATGCTTTGGGTACAACGTTACTTCTTCGAAGATAAGACGGTTATTGTTCGTTCAATATAACACCTGTACTGACGAACAACTCAAACAACACTCAGAAGCTTTTTATCGAAATTAGAGCTCAAAGCTTTGGAATTTTTCGAGGAAAAATCCGAGAGCTAGAGGATAATTCTTGGTTGAGAGGTTTGTGAAAATGAGGAATGGAGCAGCTTTTTATAGGCATCCCCTAATAGCAACCATATCTCAAAAGGCTTTTGATTTTTAAAAATAAAAAATAAAAAATTTCTAATTTATTTTTAAGATTTAAAAAATTTTAATTTCATAATCTTATTTTATACGAACACTTTTAAGAACTTATTTTAAAATTATATAAAACATGTTATCATTTCTATAAATATTTTATAATATGCATGGATTATAAAATCTTATAAATAATAAGGAAAAATTTGGGATAATTATAATTTTGGTTCTCAAATAATTTGAAGTTATAGTTTTGGTCCTCAAATAGTTGTTTTTTTGGCGTTTTTAATCTTTTTGTTAATAAAACCATTAAATTAACAGAAATTTCATTTGAATGGAAAAATATCCATTTTTTCTTTTTATTTTTTGTAGTATTCTTCAAAATTTGGTCCTATGCACTTATTTTCCTCATTTTTCTTTAAGCTTCAAGAGAATAAAAACTAAAAAAATAAATTTAAGCAACAAAATTTCTATATAACCTTAACAAAATAAAGTTCATAGTCTGTTTGTATATAATGCAATACCTGCAATATAAGCGCAACCCATAAATTGACTTTATTTATTTTATTGTCTTTATCGGATTTATTTTATTTTTAGAAAATTTAAAAAGAAAAACAAAATAAATAAAGAAAAGTTAAAAGTTAAAATTATAGAAATTTTCCTACTTAAATTCTTTTTTTTTTGTGAAATTTTTTTTCTTGAAGCTTAAAGAAAAATGAGAGAAATTGGTACATTAAATTAAAACTTGGAAAATATAAAAAAGAAAAAAATAGCTATTTCTCCCCCTTTTAAAATGAAACTTCCAATTTTGCATTAGTTTTAATAATTTTTTATTAATTAAAAATGTGTAAAGAACAACCATTTGACAACTAAAACTCAAACATAATGATTGGATTTGTTTTTTGAGTGTTTTGTTGTGTTTTATGGAGATAGAGAGAAAAAAACAAAGATAAATAAGTGTGTTAGAGATAGCATGCATGTTTGGATTTATTTTTGGAGATAATTCAAAATAAGTATTATATGTTTAATGTTGTGTTTGGTGAGACAAAAATTATTATTCATTGTCAAGTCATGTCTTTTTTATATATATTTATGTATTGTGTGTGTATATATATGTATGTATTTATGCTAAAACAGTTAAAAACACCTAAAAAAATTAGGTGTTTTTTCAAATAGTGGCAAACATTGAATATGTTTTGACTTGTTTCAAAAATAATTTGAAAATAAAAACAAACATAGCGAAAACAGCTGCCTAAAAATTAAATCAGCTTTATTTAAGAACCAAAATTATATTTATTCCGAAAAAATTACATAAATCCTACGCTGGAAAAGTCTCCTCCTGGTGGTGGTCTATTTATTTATACGCGAAGAAGAAAGAATTAAGAGGCTATTCGGATTTTATACCCGCTTGATTCTGCTCCTAAAAACCCGAACAAATCCAAAAGTCGAATCGGAAGTTTCATTCAGGTCTTTGTTTGTTGTTCGTGATTATTGGAGGAGTAGGAAGAAGAAGGAAAAAGGATGGGAGAAAGGAAAGTTCTGAACAAATACTATCCGCCGGACTTCGATCCGGCCAAGATTCCGCGGCGGAGGCAGCCCAAGAACCAGCAGATGAAAGTGCGGATGATGCTTCCCATGAGTATTCGTTGCGGGACGTGCGGGAATTACATATACAAGGGGACCAAATTCAATTCCCGCAAAGAGGACGTCGTTGGAGAGGTGGGTTTTGGTTCTGATTGCAGTTGCCCAGCTCTTCTGGATAACTTTTGATGTTCAGTTTTGATTCTGTTCTGTTGGTAAATCTTTTGCTTGGAAATTCGTCTTTTACTGTAATTGGGCTCCGGTTGAGTAAGCTTGACGAATTTAGGGTTTTTGTGCGGTTGGTTTATTAGGGCATTGTAGTTGGACTCTCGAGTCGATTAGAATAAATTCTCCTTTCCGGCGTAGGTAAATCTTTGTTGAAAGTTCATGGCATGTCTTTTGGACCGTTCAGCAGTTTTAGGTATAGAAATGCTTGGACTATCTAACCTATATGTTAAGGCCTTGAGAATTTTTGGTGAGTGTAAACTTTATTTGGGTGTTTTGATGGTTGGGTGTTCACTTAAGTATGTTTTGAGTAAATAGCGTTGCTACAAGTTGCATTTATTGGTTTTGAGCTGTATAGAGGTATAATTTATGCACTGCTTATTGGAAATCCTATTAAATAATTTGACCTTTTGAATATTATGCATACACCAGAATTGTATATTAGCAAGCATTTGTTTTTTGTTTCTGAACCCATTTATATACGTTAATGTTGTACAACAGGCGTACTTAATATGCATGTTTTTCTGAATTTATGCAAGCAGACTGTTCTTCTCTGTCCGGACTTATCTGATAGCTCTTATTTTGACCACGAAACGCAGCTTTGATTGCTTCCTTCTGACATACGTGTTTCTCTTTTTCATGTGCAGACCTATCTGGGAATTCAAATTTTCAGGTTCTATTTTAAGTGCACAAAATGCTCAGCCGAAATAACTTTCAAGACAGATCCTCAGAATTCTGATTATGTTGTTGAGTCTGGTGCGACGAGGAATTTTGAGCCTTGGCGTGCAGAGGATGAGGTTTACTATTCTTCTTCCACTTTGCTTCTTTCTCTTCATAGTGATTTTTTCTTATGCATAGTATGCAGTTGGTGAGCTGGTGGTTGCCATTTTAGGCAGTTTACTGCAGCATAGGTTTCATTGAGTTGTAATATATATGAGAATAAATTTTCAGTATGATTTTAATAGCTATATTTTCTTATTCTCAGGAATTGGAAGAAGAGCAAAAGAAAAGGAATGCTGAAGAAATGGGAGATGCCATGAAATCACTGGAGAATAGAACTTTAGACTCAAAGAGGGAAATGGATATCCTTGCCGCTTTGGATGAAATGAAATCTATGAAGGTAATTATTGATAGGCGGAATGTAGCTAGGTGTATTCAGTTTCTCGTCAGTTGGTGATGCTCCTTTTCTCTCTGTAATTTTTTAAAACTAATGATTAGTTTTCTTATGTACATGAATCTGCTGTTATTAACATAATTTCCTCTTCCTTCCCCTTTTCTTGTATATCCAGTCAAGACATGCAACTGTGAGTGTAGATGCAATGCTCGAAGCTCTGCAACACTCAAACGAGCAGAAGGTAATGATCAAATGCTAGTTTGTAATTCTAACTTGCATGTGTTAGCATCTTATATAGTTGGAGCGCCTATAAATTACTGATTCCAGCCGCCACATTTTGCTGATTTCATTTTGTATCAATTTTTTTACCTATTTTAAGGTGGGTTTATGTTGTAGAAAAGGAAGCTGGAAGAAGAAGATGAAGCTCTTATAAAATCAGTGTTTAAGGTAACTGTCTGTCTGTCTGTCTCTCTCTCTCTCTATATATATATATATATTATTTGATTGTCCTATTAGTTATTTTTTCTCTTTGCTGTTATCCAGGAGTTCTAATTGCAAGGCTTTTCATGTCTATAATCAATTCAGGGACAAAGAGAGGCTGCTGTTGTGCGAAGAATTGACGATGACGATATTGATGATGAGGAGGATTTAAATTACTTTTCACCTGACAATGGGGGAACATCAACTGGTCCATCAAAAGTAATGTTTCGTTTGCCATCTACTTCAGTATGCTTAAGCATTTTCAGGAAAATTATTGTTAGAAGAACTTTGGAATTCAGAAACTAGAAATATTGCTGTTGTCATATCGAAAATTTTGAAGGAAACAATATACTTGAAAATCAGGATGTCAGGAATATTTTGCTTTCTGCACTTTTAAACAAATATAATGTGTGACTAGGAGTATCTATGCTTTTGGGTTAATACATTGATACATGGTGTCTATACCATTGCTTTATTGACCATATTTCAACCGAAGAGATGGTAGAAAAGGAAGCAAAGTCTGAACGGAATTGAGAAAGAAACGAATGACTATAGAAAGAAAATAGAATGTGATATGAAGGAACATATGTGGTTACATAAGTATGTATGTAGCAGCCTGGTTCTTTTTATCAAGGGGTGAGGACAGACAGATCAGGTCTGGTTTATGCCCTTTTAACAAAACCTACTCCCATAAGTAGCTGTTTGTCTAAATATCTTCAACATTTACTCCCCAGAATATCCTTGAAGTGCTTCCAGTTATTGGAGCTTGTGCAGAAGTTTGTGAAGCAATTTTTTTCTTATTAATCTTTGATTGTATCAGGGTTCTTTCTTTGAAAATGAAGATTGCCAATTCTGTCCAATACTACTGGTGTTAATATTACTGAGAATTTATAATTATATCAATTACACTGTGGCCCATGACACACACTTCAAACAATTTTGGGTTTTTGTGTTTTTGTTGAATGTGTCCTAGCAAGTCACTGAATGACGACCACACTTGTTTTCTGAGCCGCTTTATGGGCTGTACAGACCAAAATTAAAGTATTCAGCTTTAAACAAGACAAATCCATATTGCTGAAATTCTAGCACATATAAGCCCCCAAATTTGTAGTATTATATTCCAGTTTTCTGTTAATCTAAATAAAGTAGCTTAAGAGTTACTAGGAAAGATAGTTCATGTTTCAATTCAACCTGAAAAATGCATTCATTAGATGAAATATTTGTTGTGCTATGAAAATAAATCTTTCAACTAATTAGAAGCTCACCTGATTGTATCTAAATTGATTTTAATTTAATCTGGTAAGCATTTTTGTTTATGATGCAGAGAAAGGTCCCTGAAGAGCATCCTTCTAACCCAACAGATGCTTTGACAACAGCCGGTGTTGGTGACAGCTCCAACAATCAAGGTTTGCATTATAACTGTAATTTAATCATCTTTTATGTGTTTCCGTTTATCTTCTAGATTTAGTTTCTGAGTGCAATGTACATGGAGCTGCAAAATTCTCTCTTCTATATATCGGCTTCTGTCAGTCAGCTAATTGCTTTTCGATTTGTTATTGTTCTTATGGTTAATTACAGCTAAACCCCCTCTGAAAATGCAAAATTACACTTCCCCCAAAGAAGTTTTGAAATTACACTTACACCCCTCCGGAAATTCTTCTTTACACTTGGCATCCTTCCGTTAGGATTTGGACAAAGAAATGCTAACGCTAACAAAAAGAATTACATAAATTTTTAATTTTGCCCCAAATTTAATATTTTCATATATATTTTCATACTTGTAAAGGAATAAAAGTAATATATATATATATATATATATATGTGGAGTGAGGTTCAAATCATCATAATTTTTTCGTAATAAGTACAAAATTTTTACATTAGAATGTTAAAATGAAGAGTAAAATTGAAAATTTATATAATTTTTGCTAACGTAATTTTTCGTCCAAAACCTAACAAGAGGGGGGTCAGGTGTAAGTAGTAAGTCCTTGGAGGGGTGTAAGTGCAATTTTAGAACTTTTTTTGTTGGGGGGGGGGGGGGAGGAACTGTAATTTCTCATTTTCAGAGGGGGTTTAAATGTAATTAACCATTATTCATGGTTGTATGTCAAATTTAATAGTTTGCCACATCTAGTACTTGACTGAGTGAATTCATTCTTTAAGGGATTGGAAATGGGTTGGTGACTAGTCAAATTTCTGAATGATACACTTAGACTGCAGCGAAGCTATCATGCTCACTCCATGAAAATGTCTAATTGGCAAAACATTACAGGGGATAAGGTCTTGTATTCATTTTTGTAATTTTTTATTCTCTCTGTGTTATTATTTAATGATCTTATCCATGCAAATTGCTAGGTTAGTCACACAGAAGCACGAAGCACTTCAAATGATCAATGATTTTATCAATGGTATGTCAGAAGTACAGCTTGAGTCGATCTTGGCAAAGTAAATTGCCTTGAACTTGGCTCTAGCTTGAGCTTCTTCACAAGCTGGGCTCGAGCTCATGTGGAAGCTTTCATAGTGAGGGACTTATATTGATCTTATGATTGAAGGTTCTCCTCCCTTGGTTCAGTTGAGCTGGAGCTCAAGCACAGCAACGTAAAGAGTTTCTGAGAAAGAACAAACTAGGGTGAATTTATAAAATAAAACAGAATTTGAGTCTTAAGGTTTTCGTATTATCTTACGAAAGAGTGTATTAGTAGAAATTAGGCTAAAACTTAGGGAAAGTCAATGTAATTAACTTCCCTTGCATGATTGTTGACAGATAATGCTGGTGCTAGTGGGGCTTCAAATAATGGTAAATTCATTTTCAAATCCTCTTCAGTCAGAGTTTCTATCGTCAAGAAATCAGCTGCAGATTCAAATGGGAACATGCCAAGCAAGGAGTCTGAAAAGCAGGATGCAAATTCTACAGCTGTGACTAATAGTGGATTGCTATCGTTATGCCAACAGTATGGAAGTGATGAAGATGAATGATGGAAATTGGAAATAGTGTCATGAAATTTTTTCAAAATCTGAAAGAAGGACAAGCATATGCAGCTTTCCATGATGGCAGAGAAGCAGCATGTAATGTTGAATGCTAACCAGCTTAACTTGAATTTCATAACACTGAAACCTAACGAGCTCTTTCTCTGTCAAAAGCTGGTTGTGCTTGTGGAAAAGTGTAATATTGTTATTGTTTTTGTATTTCTTGAAGATTAACACTTTCAAGCTAATACAGGTGTTTGCTAGCAAACCCATTGAGTGCTGCAAATGTCCCATTTGTATTGTAAAATTTATCATCCATGAATCCTTCTTGAGATTCCTTGAATTTTGTGGTGGTTTGGTATCGCACTCATCCAATTTTTGTTAGGCATAAATTTTGATGAAAAGGTCCGAGTTAATGTGCTGAGGTTGTGAGTGGAACACTACTCCGATCTTACAAGCAACATGCATAAAACATTCAGATTGAGCTGCACATTAGAGTGTTCGAATCCCTTAAATGATGCAATAACTTGCAGCACATTCTGTTCATTGCCAGCCAGCCATCATAATACATGGAATAACCCGTTTAAGTTCGATATGAAATCTACCGGTCTTATATCAAACAAGGGCTAATAATTTAGGGGGTCTGAGACCTTCGCTTCATGAAACTACCAAAGTAGATCAATAGAGTGGTCATATTACAGGACGACTGGAGACAAATGTAAATGGTAAGAAACCATTTTCCAAAACCTAAACTCCTCATCGATACCAATGGATTTAAAGTATTGGAGGTTTACTTGTGGCCCTTCTTTTTCCACAAGTCTCCAAACATTTTAATGCCAGAACCTTTCCTCTTTCCGCCTCCAAAAACATCATCAGGATCCTCAATCAGCCCTGGAGAACCAACATAGCCCGCATATCCACCAATGGGTTCGAACGAATTGCCATAATGCTTATCCATTGATCCACACCTCTCAGATATCCGTCTCCCGTTCATCTCCACTTCCCCAGCCAAAATGGAAGCTGCAGCATCAGCTGCTTTTCTCCATTGCTCGGTCTGTACACGGAGCTTCTTCATCTCGTTTTCTAGTTCCTCCTTTGCTTTCTCAGAAGCCTCTAGCTTCTCGCTTACATGGGCAGCACCATTTTTAGTCTTTTCCAGCTCTTCCTCGACATTATTCAACCTCAACTTCAGATCCTCTATCTCAGTTACAGCTGATGATATCCTCAGCAACTTCTCATTAAGCTGGCTCTTTAGGTTCTCATTTTCCTGATGAAAAAGTTCTAGCTCTTTGCCCTTCTCATCTAACTTCGACTTCAGTGAGCTTATCTCGTCGTTCTTCAAAGCCAACTCATCAAATGAGGTATCCTCAGGCTGAGATGTGGCTAGCGATTCATTTGGCGAGCCGACATGTTTAGGTGTGAGTTCATCTTGATTGGCTGGAGGGTCAAGTTCGGGCTTAGGTTCCGGAGTCACTTTCTCGATAGTGACTTCAAAAACATCAGTTTCCCTCTGGACATCATTGGCTCTTTCATAATCAACAATGCTGTCTTTCTTGGTCTCAATTGCAGTGGAGTGCTTCACTTGGACTTCCACTGGCTCAGGAATCTTTTGCTGTTTCTTGGATTTCTTCTCAAGCTGTTCTTGAGCTGCATTTTTAGCAGCCTCAGCCGAGGCTAATTGGTCCTTCAGACTTTTAAGCTCCTCCTGCGCCTGCCCAAGTTGAGATTCCAAATCTGAAATGCGGCTTCCTAGTTTCTTTTGATTGACAGGATCAGATTGTGCGGTTCGAGGGGATCGACCGTCAGATAGCTTCGGGCTCCTGTCAGTCCGTGAACGATGGTGTACAGGATCTGAATCCGAGCTTGACGTCCTCAGACTAGGCGGTCCTCGGGGAGATGGCCGTTGAGGCATTTCTGTCCCTCTGTTTTCATTAATACAATTAGCAGATAATCAAAACCAATGCCATGAAATCGCCTACGCATTTATGCTACAATGCAAGAACAGATTCAACCGTGAAAATACCTTGATCTCGGCATTTCTCCACTTATAGTAAGACTAGTACTATATGTACTCTTTAACAGCAACAAAAGGCTGAAATTACTCAAAGCTTGATCTGCATTATTCCAATGAGAACATCAGACAACATTACATCTATGGAAATAGAGACATGTGGCTTCTTTAACATTTACAAATAACACTAACATGAGAACTAAGGAAATCTGCCCTTGTTCTTTAATGAAACACAACAGGAAGTTCCTCTACCACAAGCTGTTATTTTCTCAGATAATGGGCTTTCATCAAATTGAGGAACTTCAGAGAACATTCTTCTTTTTCCTCCATTTTCACAAGGACAAAAAATTCAAGGCTCACTGTTGTTAAGATATTTTGGATGTTATATTCACCTCAACTTTTTAGAGTGAAACAACACAATCACAGATCACCAAAGACGCGCCTTTCTTGAAAAAAGTTAAAGCATCTTTTACAGTCCAACTTATTGCAGCCATGCACACATCAATATTATGAAAAGATGTGCAGTCCTTTGCCTCTATAGCCCCACTCATTTTTGTTGTGAACCTGAAAATTCCCACAATTTTTCTTTAACATAAAATGATTCTCCCCTCTGTCTTTATAGTGAGCAAGCCATGAATCAACTGATATCAGTAGTACATCTTTACAAAGAATCAAGAGTCTCTGAGAAAAAGCAGAGAGTGCATTGTCCACAAAAGTAAAAGCTGAAGATCAGCAATAACACTTTTACCTATTTCTCTTCCTTACATCTCATATAAGATGAAAACCTTGGTACTAATCCAAAACACCCCTTCATGAAACATCAAAACCAACATAGAACAAGATCTCAAATATCCGTCTTTTCTAAACCAAAATTGAAAAAGACAATAAAAAATATTAAAGGGTCTCCCAGAAATAGCTTGAAAAGGCCAAAATCAAAAACTAAAAGGAGAAAATCAGGAAAAAGATTAAGGTAAAAGTTTCAAAAAAAGTCTCCCTTTTCATCATAACAACGGAGAAATCTCCATTGGAAATTCCAGCCCACATCATAAAACTCCTCAAAAACAACAACAAAAGATCAACAAAGTGCAGTATCTCACCCTTATTGTGTTCTTCTTGTTCTTTCTTCTTCCCTGTTAGGAATATGAGCCCCTCACTTCCTCTGGACAGCAGCAGAAAAGGCACCTCATGTAAGAGTGGGCTTAAGTTTGAATCCCGTTGCGTGGCATTTATGAGTACATGTGTGTGTATATATGGAGACAGGACAGCTCTTATTGGGACACGAGAGGAGCGGTGAAACTGTATGCAATGTACATTAACCAACAGCAGCAAGAGAGGAGAGAGAAACGGGGTAGCTGTGAATTTTTTTGAAAGTTTGAATTAAAGGTGTTAAGCTGAAATAGTGAAATGTGAGTGGGTGTTTGGGGTTTTAGAACAAGAATTTATGGGTTGGAAGAGGACAAATAAGTAATTTAGAAAGTTGAAGGGAGGGGAAGGGGACATATGAATATGTTATGTGCATGTACTGATGAATCTTGAAAACGCCAACTTGGACGACAGTATCTTGCCCTTCTTTTACTGTTGTCTTTTTTTAGCATCTTTTCAAACCAGACCTTTTACTCTCTCTCTCTCTCTCTCACACACACACGCAGACGGGCTCTCTTAGATTTCTCTCTCTCTCTTACAATACACACACGGGCTCTCTCTCTCTTTACTCTCCCACACACACACGCGTTTGTATGTGTGTGTGTGTGTGTGGATAACAGTGTGCATGTAACCCTTTGGATTTCAAGCGTTGAACTTCTCTCGCAAAAGGAAAAAAGTGTCTGTTTTGGTGTTTGAAGATTCTTGGAAGTTTGTCGAATGGAAATGCTTCTGATTAAAAGAATGTTTGAGTTGAGATGTTTGTAGAGATGAATTTTTAATGGATCCGTTGTGACTGTGAGTGATAAGTATATGGGAAATGGAGGCCATGATTTTTTCTTTTAATTTTTATTGTCAATTTCCAATCTTTATCTTGTTAAATGTGATAATTAAAATGTATTTACATTCATACGTTTCCAATGAAAATATTTTCATCATTTTTCCATGCACCTCCATCAATATATATATATATATATATATAAATTTTTTCAAGGCTAATTACACTTAAACCCCTCTAAAAATATAAAATTACACATTTTCTAAAAAAAATTAGAAATTATACGTACACCCCTTCAAAAAATTCTTCCTTTACACCTGACATACTTCCATTAGGGTTTGGACGAAAATATTAAAGTTAAAAAAATATAATATATATTTTTAATTTTATCCTTTATTTAATATTTTTATATATATTTTGTACTTATAGAGGAATAAATTTAATATATATATATATGTAGAGTGAGGTCAATATTATTATAATTTTTTTTATAAGTACAAAATTATTAAATAAAAATAAAATTAATTAAAAAATATAATTATTAGTTTCATTTAAATAAAAAAATAAATTGATCACAATAAATTTAAAGAGTACAAACCCGTCAACTAAATATATACAAAAACTAATATACATCTTTTCATAAAATAATGGACAAAAAAAATAATAAACAAAGGAAGATTAGACTTGCAAACATTTGAGGGCCATCTTAATAAAAAGGTGGGGTGTAAACGAATAATTGAAAATCTATCTGGGGGCCACGTTATATAATTGAAGGAAATTGGGAAAAGGAATGCAGCTATGAATATATTCGTTTTGGGAGGGTAGGGGTAGGGGTAGGGGTAGGGGTGGGGTGGGGTTGGGGTTATCCTTCATATCTTGGGGGGCCTCTTAGATCTTCCAAAAGATTGACTCATATATAGGAGTGGGTGTTCGAGTCGGGTAGTTTGAATTTTGACTTGATTTCAATGGGTTCGAATAGATTGAATCGGGTAATTTTTAAAATTTTCAGGTTTTGAGTTATTTGAATTTGATTTTAAATAAATCGGATGGATTATCCGACGGATAATAATGAATACACAATTTGGTTTATTGGGTATTCGATATTTACTTAAAAAATAATAAAAAATTCAAAATTCAAGCTTAAAAAATAAAATAGGATTATTTGTTATTACTAGTAAAATAAAAATGATATATGGTTGGTGATCTACTTATCAAGTTATTGATATTACGAAATTAGATTATTTTGTCTAGTAATTTGAATTAATTAGAATGTTATACTATTTTTGAATATTAATAAATTGCTATCATAATTTTATATTAAATTTTTGTATCTATACTATATATTAAAGGAAAACATCTCTTTTTTGTCTTCTTTATTTTTATATGCTATTTTTTTTCTTTATTTTCCATCCACTTCTTCCGCTTTTCCACCACTATTTACAAGTAGTAAAACCTACTTTTTAAATAATTATTTATTTTTAGTTAATATTTTTTTCTCTTTCTCCTACTCCAAATATTCTTCAAAATTATTTATTTTTTTATTATAATCTTTATTTTACATTATCATTTTTCCTACAACCAAAAGAATTAATAAATAATATTTAATTATTTTAACTTTTTTGTACATATATGCAACATACAACTAATAATATATTAAAAAAGAAAGTCACATCATGCATACCATTATGGGTACGTGGAGTTGGAATTTGAATTAAATTATTTGGTTTTTGATTGAAAAAAATAACTTATTAATATTCAAATTATATGATTATAAAGGTTATTTAGAGCCCAATTCTTTAACTATAATGATTCAAATTTGAGTATATTTCTTTTTAATATCCGCGAAATCGAACTTAAAAACTTAAGTTCAAAATATCAAATTATTTTAATTTAAGTGTATTTAATTATTTTAAGAAATTTGAAATTGAAATAAAAAAGGATAATTACACTCAACTCTTCTGAGATCTGGTGTACATGTAAACCCTCTATAATTTAAAAATTACATCTAATACCCCTAAAATTTATGTTGTCTAACAAATAAGTTCCTCTATTAGGTAAAATTCACTAAATTTATTAATATTAATAAAAAAAATTGAATGAAGATTGATGTCTATTCTCGATTAGCTTATTACTGACTTATTTCAGGTCAAACAAATTTTTCTGATTAAATTATCCTTAAAACAGTGAAGATATGTCTTCTCACATGTATTAATGTGTGAAGATGCATAAGGATAATTTAGTTATAAAAAATATTTATTTGACTCACAATAAATATGAATTTTTATCTGAATATTTTTGTTAATATCAATAAGGTAAATACCATAATTGGTCCCTTAAGTTTTTGTTTAGAATCACTTTAGTCCCTCAAGTTCATTTCTTAACTTTAACATCCTTAAACTTTAGTTTTTGTCTCAGTTTGGTCCCTCTAATCATTTTTTTAGCAAAAATGTGGCCGAGTTTTGACTCTTTGGAGGATAAAATGGTCAATAAGTTTAACATTTTAGTTCCTTAAGTTTGTAAAATTAATTAATCTTTATTTTAAACCAAAAATAACTTTTTTATATTTGTTATGCAAATATGTTGTAATTATCTTATGTGAAATGAAAATTTTGAACTTTTATGAACATCGTCATCATCATAATAATAATAATAAAAATAATAATAATAATATAATTTTTAACTTAAAAATAAACAGTCTCTTTTTTTAGTAGTTAAAAAAAATTAAAATTATTTTATAAAACTTATCTAATATGAAAATATAATTAAAAAAAATCTAAGTTAGTAAATTTTTATTTTAAGAGTTAAAGATAACTCTAAAAAAATTAAACTTTAACAATATTTCTTAAGTATTTGGATTTTCGAATAAAAAGTTGGCAGATTATACTTTTTAACTAGATTCTTTGATGTCTCATACATAATTCATTTAGAGACTTTCTATATATATAGTTCCATTTTATAGAAAAAGTTCTACAAAACCTCTTAAAATGAATTTTATATATATTTAAAACTCACTTTTTCTTCAAATTTATAACTGTTAATATTTAATAATATTGTTAAAATTTAATTTTATTAAACTTATCTTTAACTCCTAAGATTAAAAAATCCACTTAGATATTTTAATTGTATTTTCAAATTAGTTAAGTTTTATAATATTTATTCATAATTTTCGTTTTTTTTTTGTCACTTTTGAAAAAAACAAGAGGAGAGAGAGACTATTTCATTTTAGGTTAAGAAATATGTTATTATTATGTTGACAAGAGTTCAGATTTTTTATTTTTAATGCAATATAATTACATCATATTCACCATATAAAATATACAAATTTTGATTTCTTTCTAAAAAAGGATTAATTTAATAATTTTACAAATTTAAGAGACTAAAATGATAAAATCAAACTTAAATTGACCATATTACCTTCCAGAAAGTCAAACTCCGACTACATTTTCATCGAAAAATAATCAGAGGGATCGAATTGAGACAAAATCAAAATTTAGAGATGCTGAAGTCAAGAAATGAACTTGAGGGACTAAAGTGATTTTAAACGAAAATAAAAAAAATTAAATATAATAATCATTCTATCAGTAAATTTAATGAATTTTCACCAATGAAAGAACTTATTTATTAAATTACAACAAATTTTATATATATTAAATATAAATTTTTAAATTACGAATAATTTTCGTATAAATATACCAAATATGAGAAAGAGATGTAAAATAAAAATGTACGTTGTAGTATTCTACTTGGAGGGATCTAAGGCTTGACAACAAAATCTCTGAATGATTTGTCAATTGTCATCGCACGTGCAAGCTATGCTAACTATCATGATTGAGCTTTGACTTAGACATGCTGCCCACCATATCGCACAACACATTTGTGATTAGAAGTTGAGACATGAGAATCTGTCGGATCAAATTTAAACTATCACATATTAAGTAATTATACTCATATGAATAATTGAAATAAAATTTACAAAAAAATGATCGGTTTAATTATATTTAAACTTTTTTTAAAAATGTAATATTACACTTTTTTTTTAAAAAAATTCTTAAATTATACTTGCACGGTTACACCCTCTTTAAAAGTTCTCTATTTACATCTGATTCATTTCTATTAGGGTTTGAATCGAAAATATTAATGTGATAAAAAAAATATTATATAAATTTTAAATTTTACTCCTCGTTTAATATTTTTATGTGTATTTTGTACTTATAAAGGAAAAACGTAATTTGTATATATATATATATATGTACGGAGTGATGTTAAAATTATTATAATTTTTCTCTTATAAGTACAGAATTATTATATTAGAACGTTAATTGGGGATAAAATTGGAAATTTATATAATTTTTTTTGCTAACATCATAATTTTTCGTCTGAATATGATGAATAGTAGGAAGAAGGTGTAATAGCTTCATTTATTAAATGTAAATTGCTAGCTACATCATATTTTGTGATATTTTTCCTACTAAATGCAAGAGAGAAATAAAGAAATCCACCTTAAATAGTAGGAAGAAGGTGTAATAGCTTTTCCCATCAAGTTGCTATATTTTCCCTCCAAACGTCTATATTTTCCCTCCACACTTAACAGCCACTAACAGAAATAGCAGCTGCCATTATGAAATTGACGGAAATCCCTTGTAGGTCCTCAAATAGGAAAAAAAAGCTACATATGGGATTCAATGTGCGAATTGACCAAAGTATGGAACCAAAACTGAAAAGAGGTCAACTTATGAGACCAAAATTAAAAAGAGGTCCACTTAGGGGACCAAAATTAAAAAGAGGTCCGCTTATGGGACCAAAAATATAATATATTCTTAAGGGCGAAGATGTATCTTCTCATATGTATTAACGTGTGAAGATATATAAGTAAGTTTAGTCATAAGAAAAGTCAGTAATAAGTCAATTGAGCGTAAATATAAATTTTTATTTTTTTTTGTGCTAATATCAATAAATTTGATGAATGTGATTAAGGAGAATCTATTTATTGAACAAAAATAAACATAAGGGATACTAGATATAATATCTCAAATTACAAAAATTCATCTATAATTATATCAAATATCATGGAACAACGATATATATAATCATCCCACAAAAGAACTGATACAGTCTGATATTTTAAAATTTGAATGAGTTGGAATTTCCAAACTAATTGGACTATTGGTTGACTCAAATCTAATTAATAATATCGTAATTATGTAGTTACTAATAATTATATAAACAGAAATAATAAATATATAAACACTACATGTGTGAAAATTTCTGCTTTGTTTAATTACGTACTTAATTTTGATTCCTATCTATACCTCAAGATTATTTGCATCAAAGTCACATGTCAACCATATAAAGATTAACAAGAAAGGTTGGCCAAAGTTATGAAATAATTCAGCAAAATGAATAGCAGCATTCGTTCAAGTACAGTACAGGTCCAGATATAAAGTAATATATATATATATATATATATTTATTTATTTATTTATTTATTTATATAATCATACATATATAGATTTAAATTTTTTCGTTTAATGGTAAACCTGACTATATTTTGGGTTCAAACCCAATCAAAATTACGAATACTTATATTTCTTTTACAATTATTTTCACAAAAAAAAAATATAGTTTTATGTTGTAGTTAATTATCATAGTTAAAAATACAAATTATGAAGAATACTAATTACTTATGAGTGTGCAACGATTATAAGCCGTTGTCTTTTGGCACTTAGTAAAACCATAGAAAATATATTTTTTTTTTCTTAAAGGTAAATTTCATAAATATAAAACAAATTGTACAAATATAACATTGAGGCAGAGGCTCACAAAAGCTCGAAAGTTCACGACAACACGGCCATTGAATTCACCGTGTTAGTGGCCGTGCTATACAATGGCCTCGTAATATTTTTCAAATCCTATAAGTGGCTACAACAATACAGCGAATGTTCCTTTCGTTCCACGAGGGATAAACAAGTGAAGTAAGTAGCAAACAATATATAGCAATTGCAAATGTCGACTAATCGTACTCAAAATTTAAATTTTTGTATCAATTTTATTTGATTGTGGTAGATAACATTAGTTTGTCATAGTTTCTGAATTATGATAATTACTAGTAGTGTAAGGAATAATTCATGTTTTTTTATAGTGTCGTTGATTATCGTATTTTGAATTTATAAATATTAAATTGATGATATTTAATTATAACAATATTAAATTGATATTTAATTCGAAGAAACGTCTATAATAATGTGTGAGGTATCAATAACGTAAGTATTTAATCACAATCTATAATTTTTTTGACATTCAATAACTCATCCAACAATTTAATTAGTATCTAAATTAGTTAGATACTAACAATAAATTAAATTATGGAAAAAAGGAATGAATATATATAAATAACTATAAAGTTTATAGTGACTTATTCATTAACAACTACTAAAGTATGGGTCCAAATTATTTGTGTATGCAACGATGGGATTGTTCGGTATAATTACGGTTTTAGTCCTTATACATTACCACTAATTCGTTTTCAGTCCCTAAATATTTCGAAGTTCTAATTTAGTCTTTCACCTTTTAAAATATTAACAGGTTTGGTCCTTGGGCTTAACTAATGACCATGTTGCCCTTACAAATAAAACATATAATCCAATTATTTATTCCCTATGCTCATAATCAAGCCCAAAATACTTCCAAAGATAAAATTAAGCCTTCGTATATTCATACTTAATTTGACCGACTTGAAATCTACTATTGAAACATCGTTATTATTAAAAGGGTTGTTCTATCGCATCGTTTTGCATCAATTAATGCAATATAGTTTTGTATTTAGCCAATTGAGAAGGTAAACAATTATCTACATGTTGAAATTACTGGGGTGTTACTGCAATATATTGGAATGACGGTATTGTGTGTTTACTTTAATATGGGGTTTAATGCAACTTATTTTCCTGTGATATTGCAAATGAATAAATTACCCCATAAGATAAACAAATAGCAATTTACCCCTCTATACTTTTTAAAATGAATTAACTTATCTCCCTATGTAAGAAGGTAAATTACTTCATTTTAAAAAACACAGGAGGGTAAATTGTCGTATTTTAAAAAATATAAAAAAATAATAACTATATATTTTCTTTTATAAAAGAATAATTTACTCATTTGCAGTATCATATAAGTATCGATGTCTATCTATACTAATAAGATATCATAATAATAAGACAATAATTAATATCTATCTATACTAATAAGACATCATAATAACGAAATTTTGTGGACAAAATATGTATTTCTTTTTTCTTCTTAAAAGTTAAAAAATAAAAAAGTTAGATGATTTTTATAAATAGAAATTTTTTCAAACGCATTATGATAGACATTCCTCAACCTTGTATTCTTAAAAAATTATCTCTACTTTTTTCTTTATACAAGTATTATTAATTATAGATAACTTTAAATAAAAATACATTAACTTATCACTCTAAAATGTAAATGTACAACCCCGTAAACTAATATATACACATTTGTATTTTTATACGAAAATTATACAAAACCAAATATATATCTTTTCACAATATAATTGTACCAAAAAAAAAAGCACCTTAAACTTGGAAAATTTTGAGGGCCATATTGATAAAAAGGTATGGTGTAAATGAATAATTGAAAATCTATTTGGGGTCCATATTATATAATTGAAGGAAATTGGGAAAGTAATGCAGTGATAAATATATTCGTTTTGGTGGGGGTTGGTGTCTCATCCTTCAGATTTAAGGGGGACCTAAACTCCGGAGGTATTGAGATTTTATATCATATTATATATTACATAATTTTAAAAATTTAAAATATAATTAAGTTAAATTATAATTTAAAAGGTGATGTATAATCGATCACACATTTAATTGCACCAAATTATGTCAGTAAGACGGCAACGGGCCAAGTCCGAGGTGGTTTTGTCAAAACCTGAAACTGACTAGTGAAATTTTTTTTGAACTTGAGAACTGACCTACTCTCAGTAAAAAAAATAGAAAATTAGTGACAGAAAAAAAAATTAAGTGATAATTGTTAATATTATCACTAATTATAGTTATTTAGTGAAATCCAACCCTCCGTCTGGCTTTGTTGACACAAAGAATCCCATTTAAGACAGTGTATGTTATTCAATTCAACGTACCAAAAATCAGAGATAATCGAAATAAGTGTCTTAAGAAATGAATCTGATACTTGAAAACAAGTCGATGTAGGTTAGGATTGTAGGACTGGCTTTACAAGCATTCGTCTCCTTGTATAAACATCTCCCATTCCATCCAAGTGTTTTCCTTCTAATTTACTCACGTATCTTCTTAAAACATCACTTTTTGACTCACTAAAGAAAATACAATTGTTAACCATAATTAATTGCTATAATTAAAAATAAAATAATTGTAGCATATAGTCATTGACTACGGTCATGCAACGGTTGCTGGCCATGGTATCTGTAAGGGTGGCTAAAATATTTGTCATGGTTAAAAGCTATGACAAAATATTTTTATTATAGTTCTTATTCATGACAACTAACTTTTTCTTGGTGGAAAATTTATATTTTTGCATCAATTTTATTTAATTTTGGTCAATAAAAAGTATTTTGGCTACAATTTTTAATCCATAGCTATTAAAATTATAATCAATAGTCATTTTATTTCTGGTGACTATACAACATAGCGGACAACTCGAAATAGATAGTGTACGCTTTCTCTACTTGAACCATCAAGATGTCAACCAACTCTCTTCTTCTATCTTCTTACTAAAGACCTTTGTGGATTTCTCTATGTTGATGAGTTGTCCAAACGCCAACTCACACTTTTGTAATAAATTCTTCACACGACTAAGAGCTCTAGTAGATGTGTTACAGAAAATAAGGGTAACATCTGCAAAAAGAGCTAGTATGACTAACTCAAGGCTTAGTATGTGCCACCTAAACCCTTTTTAAGTGTCCATGTTTCGTTTGTGCGCTCAGAACATCACTTAAAGCTTCGGTTCATAGGATGAACAAAAACGATGATAATGAGTCTCCATGTCTGGCTCCCCCTTTCAAACAATAAAGTCAAATTAATCTATGGGTGTAAACGAGTTGAGCTCGAGCTCGAGCTCGTAATATCCTGTTTTGAATTATAATTTTGAGCACATTTATATAACATTTTATTGCTAATCAACTAACTATTTAGAAAAACAAACAAGCCTTACCAAATTTATAAAACCAAATAGAAACCAAAAAATCACAATATATAAAGATTAAATTTGCCTAAATATCAATCAACCATTTAAATAAAAATAAATTAGTTATATTTATCATAAACCAGAAACATTTCTAAACCCATGTTTGTTCAAAAGTAACAAAGTCCACATAACGGAGTCGTTCTTGTTGCTATTGTCTTAAACCTACATAAAATAAATGAGAATGAACTAAATTAGAATCATACAACGTAATTCAACCAATATATATTTATCTCTTTGCAAGTGAATGAGAATAGCATAAGATTATCAATATGGTTTGCTAGAAAGTTAACTAACCCAATAAAAAAGATAAGAAAGTTACCACGTAATTTGATATCAATACCAATTGAAGTATCTAACCTCCAACCTCCAATCTCAAACGTCAAACCTCAAACCTCAAACCTCAAATCCACCACAATTAAGTCATCTAAAAGATGTTACAACATGATGCAATTAAAAGAAAAAAACGAGACAATTTTCAGCAGTTAAGTTACATGAAGGTGCCTTTCGCACATCACCATCAAGTGACAAATTTACATATATTGCTTTTTTGTTGCTCTACAAATCAATGAATAAAACTAAATACACTTATAATAAGTTAAAAACAATAGTGATAGTTTCAAAACTTTTAAAATACAAAAGAACTTACCAAAGATTTTTTCTTCATTAAAAGTGCTTTCTCATCCAATCTCTTTTGCATATCAATACTTAAACCGTGTCTGAAGTCAATGATGTACGATATTTATCTATAACTCTACTTTCGGGAAGAAAACGGCTTTATAAATAAATTCTATGGCATCATGAGAAGAAGACGATAATGGATCACTTTCTCTAATTGGCATAGGATTGGATAGTGGAGAAAGAGTCCAACCTTTCCCGAAAAGTACGGACAATCTAGAATGAATGAAAGAGAAACACCTACACACCATCCCACCATTCATTAGTCCTATCTTATCAGACGTATCCCTCTTTTTGATTCCGCCTGTTACATCTTACTGGATATTGCATTTTCTCGAAGAGCGTATAGTTAAAAGCGATAGACCGACCCTATCAACAAGATAAAATCAAATAAATAAAGAGCTCATTGGCTACGTAACGGATGAAGAAGTCACGACTGACATGGTAAGTCCCGAAAAGATAGAATGAAAGACTTTTAGGAGTGGTTTTTGGGGAGTAGACCGCACTAAGCAACAGTGGTGATCGGGATAGCTAGAATATCTCTTGCCATTATTGATAAAATCTTATACTTCAAGACATGAACTCTCCACCATTTCAGAACATCAAAGTCTTTCCCATCCTTCTTATCCTTCTCAAATATATAACAGTTTTCCTCAAGATATAAATCAAGTTCAGACTTATGAGGTTGAATAGATTCCATTGACTTCAGATATTCAACATACTCAGACTAGCCACATTGAGTTTCAACATTTCTAATACCTCGATTCGATAGTTTGTTTCTTCGCCCTTCTCCAATTGACTCGTCTTCAATATTGGAAATAGCCATATACTTAGAATAGAGCTCATATAATGTCTTCCGAACACTAGTAATCTACCTCTCAACATTTTTTGAAGAATATAGTCTTGGAAAGCAAAAGTCAAGTGCTCTTAACTTACGCCTTGAATCCAAAACAGTTGCTATAAACATTAGCAAATTGGTCTCTCCCCAATATTTGCCAAACTTGTTCTCCATTCTTGCAACCATGTCCTGAATGAATATATCTTTATCTAATGTATTCTTATCTAACAAAACTTTCATTCTGCTCACCTTATTAAGGAATAAATTTGAAGTAGGATAATCACTTCCGGAAACAATGTGCATAGCATTCTAGAATAGCTCTAATACCAAGCACACTTTCTCTGCTTTTGTCCAATCCTCTGCATTTGGACAAATATGACAATGTCCCAAGCAACAAACCTTGGGAAGACATTTTTGAATTTGATTGCAGCAGTCAATATTTTATATGTTGAGTTCCACCTTGTCCGACAATCATCAACTAACTTCTTTTCTGGTAAATTTAATTGCATCACTATCTCAGAGAATATTTTAAGTCTTACATCAGATCGTCGGACATACTCTACACTATATCATATAACATTAACAATATTTTTAATCTCACAAAGTCCATCTTGAGCAATGAGATTAAGTATATGGACGCAACATCTTACGTGAAATAGTCTTCCCCCACAAAGCAGTCTCCTTTTATTTTCACATAAATCTTTAGATTTTCAGTAGCTGAATCATTGGTAGAAGCATTATCCACAGATATGGTGTGGATCTTACCATCGATGTCCCAATCCTCCAAGCAGCGCCAAATGGCATTTGCAATTTCAAGACTTTGACGTGGAGGTGGAATATGAACAAAGTTAAGCACACGCTTCTGTAATAGCCAACTTTCATCAATCCAATAACCCGTTATGACCATGTACTCGATCTTTTGGTTCTTTGATTTTCAACAATCCGTTGTGAGGCTGATTTTGTTCACATTTTTTAATAAACTCTTTAGCTTCTTCTTCTTGCCTCATAAACGTTGATGCAATAAGCTTTTGCTGTGTTTCTTGTAATTGCTAGCCACTCAGGCATTCCTCTTCTTTGCATCAAATTGAATCCTTCTTTTTCCACAATAGAAAAAAAGATGCTCATGCATCATGATCCAATGAGCCACTGATTCTTCCATCTTCTCCATATCAAACTTCCCAACATACAAACTTGGACAAGAAGTTGGATTTATAGTATTGGTTACAAAATCAAGTTGTGTTTGCAAAAGTCCATCTTTAGTCTTTGTTAGCTTTTGCTTTAAGATAGTTAGCACAACTTTTCAAGTGTCGATGCAATTGATTTGTTGGAGTACTCTTGGTTTTGGTATACATTCTCTTACAATGTATACAAGAGATTTTCATAACTCCATCTGCATCCTTCATTTCAGTGAAATCTGACCAAACTGCTGATTTGTTTTTACGTTTGGGTTTTGACCCTAAAGTTTCATCATCTTTCGTATCAACTCTATTAGTCATCTTTCATTAGGACTGGTTGTTTGTTCAAGTATTTCCTCCTCATTTTGCATTATTGGACTTGTGAATCGATTATAGAAAAAGAAGTACTTGCTAACAAAACAACAAAACTAATGAACTTGAAGTTCAGGCGCATAGCTTTCTCAACACTTTTATCACATTTCAGAAACTCTATGAACAAATTGTGAGTGCAGCAAAATACAACTGCAATTTAGAAATTTACCCATTAATAGATAATAAAGATAAATAAAGAAATTCACCCACTAATGCAAAGGAATTGGAATCTAGTACGCGTAGTGCGTATTAATTGTGGTCAGATGCAACCCTCCATCCATGTAGTCAGAAGTAACGAAATTCAGCTGCCAAATTATGATAGCAAACAGAGTTTTTTTCTTTGGTAAAAAAGAGTGGGAAAAGAACAAAAATCATCAATGAAAAGCCAAAGACAAGCTCTAAGCTCATGCCCAAAGCTTGTGGGTATTTGTGCAACTATTGCTCCTATCCCTTGATGAACCCTTTAAATTTTATAAGATTAAGAATAATATAATCTTTGTGGTTTATATGTCTCTGCCTTTTTTTTTAAGGCAAATGCACACAACAGACTTTGCCTTAAAGCAAAACATTTCATATGTCAAAAGGAAACAACCACTTACACGCCTGCATGTGAATAGCAGTACACAAAGAACTATACATCTATGTAACAGTGTGGCATTAGATGCATGTTCAAGCCTCATTTTGGAAGAATTACCACATGCAAGTGCCCGTTCATCCCGTCTCGGTCTGAGACGGGCACATGCAGTTATATACTTTTTTGGAAAAATTATATTTAATCCTTCATTCTTCTCATTTTTGGACTCTTAAGATGACCAAGTCATGGAGGTTGAGGAAAATCCTCCTCACTTGCTGATTTTTTCTTTTGCTGATAAGAGTCCTGCCGCTTCTTTTTCTCAACCAACTGATCTAGCTCCTCTATAAATAACCTCATTTCTGATTCATTTGACACCAAAATCCAAGCTCTTGTCTTCTGTTTCTCTCGTCCTTTTTCCTGAGTGTCATTTAGTTTGTTGTTCCAAGCTCTCTACCATAGGTGCGTGTATTAGAGAGTTATAGTTGTGTTAACCTTGAGGAGCAAACGATTTATGCTATCTACACCAAATACTAAAATTTCATTTTCAAGACTGTAATTTATCCACGGCATAACTTTTAATTTTCCAACAAGTGCCAATCCTCTTCTCTTTTTTTCTTGGCCAAGGTTGGGGATCATGGAGAGGCATTGGCGGCTAGAATGACTGTTGAGGCTGCAGTGGAATTTTCTGAAAGGGGAGTAGAATTTCAAGGGTGCAATAATTGGGTCTGGAGTCAGTTGAATGGTAATAAAATTGAATCTGCTTTCCTAATTATGCTGATGTGAAGTATTGAAGTTTGGATCTGTACGTATTTTGGTTGTTTCATTGGTGGGTGTGTTTGGACAAATCCTTGGGATGTGGCACCGTGTCAATTGATGAGTTGGTTTCTTATCTACTGTAAGATGACCTTTGATTTTACATGAATGAAATGTTTTTTACCAAAAAAAAAACAAAATAATTATTCTTAGACCCTTTAAAAACACTAATTACACTAATCCCTAAAAAAAATTTAAAATTACACCTTGCAGCCACTTTGAAAATTTTTAATTTACACCTAACCCCTCTCCATTAAGGTTCATTAAGATTTGGATGAAAAATGCAAACATAAACAAAAAAACCAATTGCGTAAATTTTAAATTTGATCCCTAATTTAATATTTTCATGTATATTTTTATACGTATAAAGAAATAAATATAATATATATAGAGTGAAATTAACATTATTATATTTTCACAATATATATATATATAGAGAGTGAAGTTAACATCATTATATTTTTTCCATTATAAGTATAAAATTATTCCATGAAACGTTAAATGAGGGGTAAAATTAAAAATCTATGCAATTTTTTTTTTTTTTGCTAATGTCAATATTTTTCGCCCAACTCCTAACAAAAGGGATTCAGTATAAATAATGAACTTTTGGAGGGATGTAAATGTAATTTCATAACTTTTTTAGGATAAAGTATAATTTTGAATTTTTAGAAGGGCGTAAGTGTAATTAATAAAAAAGATACAGTTTTGATGTTGACACTCAAAACTAATTTACAACATAATCATCTTCTTTCTTAGTAATTTATCATGTTCTTTTCTTTTTTCTTTTTTTGCTTTAGGGGAAAATAAAAATTCTTTCATAAATGAAATAGGTTTATCAGTCTCAATGGCTTCAAACAGTAAACAGGATGAAATGTCCCCTCTGCGTTTGCAATAGTGTGGACTGCAAAATTGGCTATTCTATTAACATGTCACTATTCCGTCTCTTTTGACTTTGTATAATTGTGGGCTTCATAATCTTGTCGTGATTTTATTGTCTGCGTAACTGATGATGTGACAATTGTTACCTCTTAATTTGTCATTACATGATCTTATGATATGCTTTTATGAATGTTAGTAGAATCTAAGTGATTGGATTTTTTTAGTTAAATTATGTTGCATCCAATTAATATATATACGCAAATGTGTATGATTTTTTTTAAATGAAATGAATGATATAATGTTAAATTACATACGTGGTATGTATACATTGAATTTAAAAATTCAGTTCGAAGTTAAGAGGGTGTTTGTATATGAAAAAAAGATATAATCTTTTCATTTACATCTAGATGAGAATATGCATAGAACATATTTGTTGGGAGTGTTCGACTGTTTTGCTCTTGTTTTGAACGAGTTCAGGGCATCTTTCACTAGAAGAATTATAATATTTAACTATGGTATATTGCCATAGTTGATAATAAATAGCTACAACAAATAGTTATTAATCACGACCACGCAATGCTGGTTGGCTATCGTTTTTGCGAGGATGGCCGAAACATTAGCCACGCTAAATATTTTGACCATATCTTTTAGTCATTGAAAATAATCTTTTCATGGTGAAAAAGCTAGTTTGTTGCATCGATTTATTGATTGTAGTTAATTGTGGTCATTTATCATGATTTTTAGCTATAACCACTAATATTACAACCAATAGTAAATTTTTTTCTAGTATTCTATGTGGAATGAGCACACCCATGATTAAAATAAAAAGAAAGAAATAAAGAAAAGACCTTGAAAATCAAGTCATAGAAAATTGCAAATAGGATATAAACCATATGCCACTACAAGAAATATAATATTTAATCATAATTATTAATTATCATGGTTAATAATAAATAGCCGTAACAAATAGTTATTTACCACGGCCATGCAACGATTATCGGCAATATATAGCTTTTTCGAAGGTGGCCAAAAACGATTGTCATAGATCGATAAAAGCTACGACTAATATTTTCACATTTGCTCTCAGTTGTGGAAAATAAGTTTTTCATAGTAGAAAAACTAATTTGTATCAATTTTATTTAGTCGTAGTTTACAATAGTTATATGCCATGATGTTTAACCATAATTATTAAAATATTTTGGTCAATTATAATGTTGTTCCTTTAGCGTTAAATGAAGTACAAAAAATACTGTAGAAGCTTGCCAACATGATATTTGAATATAATTATATAAGTAATTAAGGTAGCAGCCCTGTCTTTATATTCAGTTCTGACTTCATGTAATTGGAAGGACTGCATGAGGCCGACAGTGACATCCAAACCTAATTCTGACCAAGTGTTGGGAGCAATTAAGCACATGAGTTTGGAATTGAATTTTTTTATATAATTTCTATGTATTTTGGGGTCTGCACAATTTGCTAATTGACTGTACCAATCGAATTAAAAATTTGATACGTATTCAATATCGAATCGAAATTTGATTTGGTATTCTGTAATCAATTTTGTTGATTTTATGGTAAGATATTGGTATTTGATATCCATATATAATAAACGTAATATAATTTCTTAAAAAAAATATATATTATATATAAATATAATAATAATTCATATATAAATATAAGGATGAATTATATTTTGCCATCCAAATTATAATTATTTTTACACTTTACCATCTAAATTATTTTTTTGTGTCAACTTACCATGTTAACTATACGAAATTTTGTATTTTGCCATTTTTAATTATTTTTTCACCAAGTTTTTTGAAAAAAAAATCACATGCAGTGCAGATGTGATATGATATTTTTTACATATGCACATCATGTGACTTTTTTTGGTAAAAAAATCAGCAAAAAACCGATCATATATATGGTGAAGTACAAATTTCGCAAAATTGAGATAGCAAATTGACACAGAAATAAATTCAGATGTCAAAGTATAAAAACGAGTAAGTTTGAAATAATTTACTCTAAATATTATATATTTATCTGTAAATATGTAGGATTTTTTTAAGAAAAAAGTAGTAGAAAAGCAAATCGAATTGATTTTATTTTTGTTTTTATCGAATTTGGTTCAGCATTCGATACACCATTTTGACGTACCAAAATTTTAATTCGATTTGATATAGTTTTACCAACACCCTTAGTCATATCTTCTATTTATTTTATATATACACATTAGATATATATATATATATATATATATATATTTTCTTAAATATAAAATTAAGGACACAATGGTTGAAGACGTGGGTTAGTATAGGTAAAACGAAATAGAAAATACAGTAAAAACTCCAGTAAAAAGTTCAATCGCAAGACGGCGGTGGCTGCCGATCACCCCAACCTCGCAAGCAGGGTTAGAAGATTTTTGCACCAGTTATTTAGATCGGTGTTTAAATTATAAGTTCTTGAGTAATTACGTACGTATTATATAATAATATTATAAACTAAAATGATGATTTTTATGTGTCATTCAAAAGCTTACAGTTCAATTCGAATTATATATAAATGGATGAATTTCTATTTTCAATTATTATTATATATATATATATATATATATATTCAATTTCTTGCCCATATGTTATACATCTACACTTGAGAGCACTTTTTAGTGTCTCACTTAATTTTGATATGCCAATTTTTATTATGTTAATATTTAATTAATTTTTTCTTAATTTTTTATTGTTCTCAATCTTTTTAACTTCTCATTTTCTCTTTTCTCGACTCTCACATATCTTTATCTTCTCTCATGTTTTTATTATTTTTGCAATTTTATTTAATATTTTTTTATATAATTAATATATTTTTAAAATAATAATAATTTTTGAAAATTTTAAATTGATACTGCACACATATATGAATGTGCCCCGTATGCTTTATCTATAATATTGACTAGACCAAAACGTTATAGAAAAAGTAAAACATTGTGGATCTCTTGTCTTACTTTTGTGGCACTTCAGTGAATGACTGGAAAGTTTTTTATATATATAAATGAAAAAATATAATTAATATAGATTGTAACTTAAAAATAAGACTGCCTAGAATTCATGCATAAAAAAACATTAGTATCAATGCGACATGAATATGGGATTGAAAATTATTTAAAGTTTTACTATATCACCACGACTTGCAACTAAAATACTGAATCGCGTGATTGTGGTTTTTGGTGCTGGTTTAATTTTTTTATTCAAATTCTATTATACCTTCTATTTTATAACAAGATTAGAGGACTTATAATGCCATTATTACCAAACAAATGAACTAAAATTGCTTATTATTGGGGGAAAAAACAAAGGGATAGGCAGAAGTTGATTCTCGATACAGAAATTATCATTTTATCAATGATCTTAGGTAAAAATTATAGCTCGGACTAAGTTTGGTCGAACCAAACCAATCAGAGATTAAATGTGATGCACTTGCTATGCAATTGGTCACTTTCTTTAACTATATATCAATTACATGACAAGTGTATTTCCCGTCAGGAAACATAGATGATCTTGATACCGCCAATGATGATATCTTCTCCCCCTGCTTTAGGCACCAAAGAAACCAATATTTTCTCATCATCTTCAACGTCCAAATCCTCCAGCAGCTCTGTTAACCCCAACCTGATCTTAGTCTTGACCTTGGTCGAATTCTTGTGTGGCACCTGGGAGTAGCATCCTGCGTACTCTGCCTTGTCCAATTCATCAGGTTTGTCATCCTCGTCGTTCACGAAAACGTCGAACTTCACAAACTTCGCGTTGTCCACCTCTATCCCTTCTATCACCAGCAGTTCCTCTTCCTTCTCCTTATCCTTCTTGCTTCTCGATTTCTTGGGCCTGTTTACCAGCACTTTCACGACCTTGTCAAGTTTCACTGGAAAAACAGTCTCCGCCGCCGGGGCCCCAGAAGACGACGCCGCTTTGGATTTCTTGACGCGAGCCGGGGGCCTACTCTTCAACCACGGAAGGTCCACGTCTTGGTAGACGTACCCCATTTTCTCGTTGTCTAGCGTGTCGACGACTTTAACGCGCACAAGCTGCGCATTTTCGTCGTAGAACAGGAAGTCGGCTTCCAACCAGTCAGAGTCGGGGAAGTCTTTCGGTTTGGGGCCCCTCAGGCCCCGCCACACTGTCCAGAGGCGATCGACATTCGTGTGGTGGCTGTAGAAGATCGGGTCTCGGGCGGTTGAGTAGAAGTTCCCCATGTCCTCCCCGGTCGGCGTGCTCTCTCCAATCCAGCCGTGCAACGCCATGTGGGAACCCCGCTCCACCGATCCAGGCCCGGGGTCTGGGGCAGTTCCGACCACATACTTGGCTCCATAAAAGTCTTCCAGCTTCGAGACGTTCCGCACCATTTCGCTGTACATGACTGTCAGGTTATTGGGGATTATCTTTTTAGGATTGGTGGGGGACCTGGAGGAGTATGCCAGATCGGCCAGAGCCGGCGGCAGGTGACTCTTGTTGCGCCGCGCATCAAACAGCGGTGAGTCTTTCCTCGCGAACACTTCAGGCATAATCATCCCGTTAGGGTTGTCCCAGTTCCAGAATGGCAGTCCGAAAGTGGGATCATCGATCAATTTGCCCAAGATTCTCTCGAAGAAATACAAGTACCATCTATGCCAGGGGAAAAAATGCCAGCAATTGTGAATCTGAAGTTTCAAGTTGGGGTCCCCCGTTTGCTGATACGTAAGATTGCAATAAGCGCAGTGGACGTTGGCCTGTTGCATAAAATTCCGGGGATCCTCGGGCGGAAGAGCCTTCATGAGCCCGACAGCTTTCTCAAACTTAGCATAATAATCCTCGCCGGCCAAGTGAGCCGCCGGACGGAATCTCATTTTTCGGACAGGGGGCAGCGTGTAGTCCATGATTTCTTTGGAGACAGGGGGGCAGCAGTTCACGTCCAGGGGCTGCTGAGTGTTCAGATTTGTGCCGGTGCTGCATTTAGATAGATCAGGGGACGTGATTGGAGTGGCCGAAGCTAGTGAGCCATCAGAGACCAGATTGACTGCTGCGCCATATAACCCTCCCATTCCCAGGAGCAAATTTCTTCTATCCAGTTTCCCTTGGGAGGTTTCAACATTTTGAGGACTCTGTTTCTCATTTTGGCCGCCGTTGGTGGCTTTGCACGACCACGTAGAAGGACGGGTTCGTGTCGTATGGGTTGACGAATCTGGTGGTTTAATGAAGAAATCAAGCCGTAATGGTAAACCCGCGGTGGAGGTGGTGGACCATGAAAGAGCGAGAGAAGCCATGGATTGTGTTTGTAGTTTGTTGTGTAGTAAATTCTTGCATGCTGAACGAGGAAAAGACTTCCATTCTATATATAGACTTCAAAAACAAAGACATGTATATGCATGTACATAGATATATTTTCGAATTTGTAATTTTGTATTTTATTTTTTATTTTTTTAGGTTGTAAAATAGTTCTATAATTTTTTTAATATTTGTGACTTTGGTCCTCTCGGTGGTGGATTTTTCAAAAGTTTTCGGAATAAATCATGTATACTTTGCAATTTTGGTTTTTGTATCCTTTATCTTATTAATATTGCAAAAGAGTCCTGTAACTTTTTAATATTTTGCAATTTTTGTCCTTCTGGTGTCGGATTTTGCAAAGTTGTTGAAATAAATCATGTGTTAGGTCATTCTCTTTTTGTTTAATTTTTCGTCCATGTTGATCAAAGTGAACCAATCAAAATACATCCCCAATTTAAATGAATCACGTGAAGCGCACATAATTTATTCTGACGACTTTTACAAAATTTAGTACTGAAAGGACCAAAAATTAAATATTAATTAGTTATAGGACTGTTTTGAAATCATAAAAAAAAATAAAGAATAGAAATATCAAATATAATAATTATCGAACCAAAAATATATTTAAACCGTGATATGAGAGAAAGTACTTACATAAGTTACATTTGATCATTGGTAATTAAAGCAACCTTAATTATAATGGATTCTTTCTATTGAAAATATAGATAAAAAGGTTCTGCAAACAAAACAAATATTGTTTTTTTTGCATGGATTATTATTCTTCTTTTTCTTTCGAAAACTATAGAAAATTACATTTTACCCTTGAGAAAATATCAATAAGCACAAAATTTCCATATTCTTTTTAATAAAGAAAAGAAAAATAAAAATGATAACACTATCTTTAAACTTTTAAATAAGAAGCTCACTATCTTCCAGGTCAGAAGATCGAACTGTCATTTTTTAAAAACTTCAGAGGATCCCTTATTTTTTTGTAGGAAGGTTTTTCACTTATTTTTTATTATGTAACTATAGGATATGATATTTTTATTTTTTTTAAAATTCAAAAAATTCAATTAAAGATAATAATTAAAATTTTTGACAAATTAAGAACAAATTTCGCTGAAAATTGACAATAATGACATATTCTTATAATTGTAATCTATGCTTATTTTTAAGTTAGAACACCTTTTTTTGTGTGTGTGTTTTTTTTTTTTTTTTGTATTGTTAAGATTATTTAAATCATTTTTTTAAAAAAAATCCTATTTACATAACCGTCAAGGTGTCCACTTTACTCAATTTATACTAACTTTACAGTCTTACAACTTTCTTATTTTTTTATTTTTACTATTTTTAATTAAAATTAAAATAAAATTTTGAGAAAAAATAACATTCTTATTTGATTATTATTTGCACTCAATTAAATATGTCACACACACTAGTGAATAAAAAACAAGGGGTTAGGCTCTCAGCAGCCTTCAGGACATCTTTAAAAAAAATATGAATTTTTATTGTGGTTAATTACTATAGTCAAAAGAAAAAAATTGTCATAAATACAAATCAATCATTATTTCGCAACGACCATTAATCGTTAATGTTTCTGCAAGCATGACCAAAATTTTAACCATCGCTGAAATTATCGGCAAATGATTTGGCTATAGCTAAAAAATGTGGCTAATATTGATTAATCGTGATAAAATTTAATTTTTGTGTTTGTTTTATTTAACTGTAGTTAATATTATTAATTTATCATAATTTTTAAATAATAATTATTTATAATATAGCAAAAATTCAATCATTTTTTGTGCGACTATTATACATGCGATAAAACCAAGTGGGTCGTGGTCTCCTGCAGAACAAATTGGTCTAAGTAACACTTGAAAACTCCATTTTGTTGATTCTAATGTTCTGTAGCTCGGTGGCTTGGCCTTTGCTGACGTCGAAGGATGATTATCATCATTAATCTTCATATTTTAGTTTGAGCAGCCACTCCCACCTAACCCACCCACACCAAATCCACGAATTTGTCGATATTTTGGATTCTTCTTTTAGAATATACTATCTTGAATTAGTATATAGTTTGAAATTCGAGTCTAAAAGATAAATTGTATAGTTAGAGGGTGTTTGGCTAACTTTATATGGAAGATTCTATAAGTTCATAGATTTTTTAAAATGTTTTTAAAATTTATAAAATGTTGGATCTTATTTTAAAAATAAGTTTATGAAGTGTTTTGAAACTAGATTACGTGACTTACAAGATGTTATTAATGGCAAATTCGTAATTAATTCGAAGAAATTTGTTAAGATCTTCTAAATGTGTTGACAACTGCTTACTTTTTTTAAGAGAGTTTATAAACGATTAACGTCTTATTTTTAGAGTTTATAAAATCTTTTTCTAAAATTTTCAAATATTTTGTAGCATCTTATAAGCTTTCAAATAGCTTATATGATGTTTGAAAGATCTTATAAGCTCGTCAAAATAATCTTAATTAGTTGTGGATCTTTTGTCACATTTTATTATATCACACAATTAAGTGATTGACACGTGTTCTTATTCGAAATACAAAATAAAATTAAATTAAATTACAGTTTAAAAATGGGACAACATACAATATCAATGAAAATGTGACATTAGTGCGAAAATATTGAGGTAACAAAAGTTATATCTATGGCATGAAGGTGGGCTATTTAATGATGACTAATTGTACGATTTTTTTGTGAAGCACAGACAGCAAAATGGTCCAATGGTCACAATGAGTCCATACATGTTAGGATTTAATATTCAATTGAAGCCGGGCCATAAAGACTTTGAATTAATAATTGGGATAAGAGCTTATCTAAATATCATAAATATTCGTAAGAAGGTCTGCTAACAACCTTCAGAGATATATCCTCACATCATAAGTCTCCGCACTAATAAAGGTTGTATGTATAGAGCTTGAGAAGTTGAACTAAATTTGAAGATCTGAAACAAGTTCTATCAGAAAAGCTGTAAACAATTGTTCATAACGTCACTAGGGTTTTCAAACAAAAAATGGCGGTATGATTGTTGTTACTGTAGTCTACAAATGAATCAAAGCTTAACGCCTGTCGGTTACTGGTAAATGCTGCGGAAGGCGCCGACCACCATAATCGATGCCTTTTAATTATATTTTCTACCATTGAATGTCTATAAATTTCGAGATCTGAAACGCAAGGGACTTTACCCATTCCTAATTTTCTAGTGTGAACTCCTGCTTTTGAATTTAATTGTGTGCTTAGTTTTAAATCTTCCTGCAAGCATAGAACACAAATTAATCCCCCCCCCCCCATTTTCTCGTTTTATTTCTGCGATTTTGTATCCATAGATTTTGATAATGTTTTTGGAGATAAAACTAAAAGCGACACTCATGACAGAGGTTATAGGGATATCACTATGTCTACTTCAGTATCTTATGATCCAAACTTCCCTATAGATGGTGGTGATGAGGAAACGTTTATCACTTTGGAATAAAGGCATAAAAATATTGATTTATTTTCGATGATGAGATAGCAAAGGTATGTCCTTGTCTGACTCATTCTCCCGTACTAAAACAAAGTGATCTTGAATGAGTTAGATCCAAATTCTTTCTCCATGATGAATAAGAATTTATCTTTTCTTGTCTGCTTGATGGATTACACTTGCCTCTTTTATGGAGTAAAATTTTTTATTTTGCTGATTTTGAGTTGGGTGTCTAACTTTCTCTACATCCTTTAGTTGAAGAAATATTAAGAAACTTAGGTATGTGCATTGCCTAGTTGACCCCAATTTCCTATGAATCTATTCTACCTTCGTTACAATCATGATGCATTTAGGGATTCCAACGAGCTTTAAGAATTAAAGTATTTTGCACCAACTGAATACAATATTGGTAGAAAGGATCTCTTCTACTTGAATAGTATGAGAAAATACAAACATGTGAATGATAATTGTTCACACAAATTTCATCTACAAAATTTGAGTACAAGACAAGGAATAATGTGGACCAAATGAGATATGTTGATTTAAATATAAGCGGTTTACAATTTTTGAATTAAAAATAACCCCCTAATTCTTCTTCACAAATGTGAATTCATGGGCTTGGAGTTTGTTCTTGAATTGGATGTGCAATCTCCTTCTAATTTGTGGAAAGATGTCGCGTGCTACCTTAAAATATTGTATCAATGCCTTGTGGTTGCAAAGTTTCATTGTGGCAGAAAGCTTTTGGAATTGCTCTTGCTGTGGATTTCCAATTATTGTATGTAATCACTTGTGAGAGGTGAAGACCCATTTTCATAAGTGTGAGCAAGGCTTTAGGTAACTTTTTCTCATTTTCATTTTGCTTGTACATGATGGTTTTGACACAAGTTAGTCTCGTGATGGACAAGTATGTAAACATGTATTTGGCCCAATTTAGACAATTCAAAATAAAAAAAAAATAACTTTACATTTAACGAACCTTACCCCCTTCAAACTTTATAATGACAGTACTATGTAGGAATTATAAGGGTGCCTTAAGAATTGAGTTTCTCCCAGCAGTAAAATCATTTCTTGCAAGGTATAATCCTCGGATGTTGGTGTTGGATTCCAGAACCAAATAGACTAGGCATATTAGAAGGTTTTCCTTTGATAGCTCTGCAATTGCTACATCAATTGGGCTGACGAGTGAAATTTGTATTCTATGAAACAATAACAAATAACAGCATCAGATTCATGCATCTGCTCGGACCCTACATGTGGAAGTGTTTCTCACAGGAGGACTTCACCCTTTTCTTTTGAGGTGCAGTTTATAATCATCCACATTATCATTTGCAACCTCAGGTATGGGCTGATTTAGTTTCTGTTGCTTTTTTTATTAGTAAGAACTGGCTTGTGATGGGTGATTTTGACCATATTTTATGGCCTTATAAAAAATTTGGAGCGAATAGTTTAACAGGAACCAAAGAAGAAAATTTAGTGATTACACGCATAGTTGTAATCTCATTAACATAAGATATATTGGTCATAACTATGTATGAAGTAATAGGAGGTTTGGTAATTCGTTTATTGTTGAATGATTAAACAGATGCATAGAAAATTCAAGTTGGATTGATGAATTTTCAAATTCTAAGGTCAACCGACAGGTTTGCACACCTCAAACCACTCACCAATCCTTCTTGGTGCTAGTTCTTTTAAGATCAATAAAACCCAAATTATTTTGTTTCGAAAATGGTTTGATTCTATGGAAAAAGTTTGGTCTAGGCAAGCACCTCATTATAGAAATGTGCATTTATACCTAAATGCAAATAATGTTTGGCCAAACCATGATGTATTCTATTTTTTTATGTATGATGTATCACATTGGATTAATATACAGGCTGACAAAACCTCAATGTTAGATAAAGTAATAGAGTACCTGAGACAACTGCAAGCTCAAGTACATATGATGGGGGAGGATGAACATGTCGTCCATAATGATGCCAGTAGCCATGCAGCAACAACTTCAGATGTTTATGATGCCTCACATGGGAATGGGCATTGGCATGGGCAGTGGGATGGCCTGCGCCAAGGACATGAACGCTATAAGTCAGGTGGGTGGAATGTCGCCATTTATTCCACGCACCGCCTCTTTCATGCCCCTACCATCAAGAGATTGTTTGCTGGCATCGGCGGGTTCAGCATTTCTAGACCCTTTATTTGCATTTCATATTTTATGAGGAATAAGAAATGAATAATCAAATTAAAATTCCTTGATAAGACAAATAGAAAATGATTTTTTATTCTCTCTCCAATAAAAATTATGACTAATTAAAAAATAAAAATAAAAAATATTTACTATGTTTGTTTTTATTTCTAAATTATTTTTGAGACAAGTCAAAATATACCCAATGTTTGCCACCATTTAAAAACACCTAATTTTAGGTGTTTTTAACTGTTTTAGCATAAATATATACATATATATACATAAATATATATAAAAAGACATATTTGGCAATGAATAGTAATTTTTGTCTCCCCAAACACAACATTAAATATATAATATTTATTTTAAATTATCTCAAAAAACAAATTCAAACATACATACTATCTCTAACACACACTTATTTATCTTTGTTTTTCTCTCTATATCTTTATAAAACACAACAAAACACCCAAAAAACGAATCCAAACATTATGATTATGTCATTCGATTTTTTTTAGTTAAAATCGATAGATATTTAACCAAAGATAAGTGACCATAGGCCAAAAACATTATAGAACATTTTGATTATACTTTTTAGTTATTATTATTTTTTTGCATATGTTAAGTTCACCTAACTAAATTTACACTGATATTTTTCATGTACTAAAATGCAATCATGCAATGCAACATTGGTCTAAGCCTACCTAAATTGACTGTTCATTTGAAACAAGAAAATTTGCACTAAAATTTGACAAATTTCATGTCGTACTTATGGAATCAAAATTCTGTTCAAATTTATTTGTTATTAATATTCTTTTCTTACTTGACATATTTTAAATTATATAATAATAATTATTATTATTACACTTTTATCGCATATTAAATAAAAAATCTCATCTTAATCAAACTCATTTTAATTCTATGATAAAAAGCATTTCATTGCAATCAATAGTGGTCGGATTGAAATTTGAAAATCTAACACGTGCTTGAAAATATTAACTTGGTAGGAGTTTTCCAATGGGGTAAAAGAAAAATAATAAAAATATACAAGGGCTGTTTTGCAATTTCATAATAATGGAGAGGGAAAAACAGAGAGAAATATTGACCGTGCCATTTCGGATTTTTCTTTTCATAATAGATACCTGCCTTTTCCGATATTTATATTAAAGCACTAACCCAAGTCCAAAACATGCGCTCCTCCACTGCGTCATACATGCATTTGCCTCTCCTCTGTCTACTCTCTCTTAAGCTTGACCCTCAATTCCAAGTAAGTTTTATCGTATAATTATTATTATTACTTTTATCAACATAATTATTTTGTCTTATATACTATTTTATTTTGTATATGAGCAAGCCATATAAAATTTATATATACATACATAAAAATAAAACATAAAATAAATTATCATAGTTGAATTTTTTAGACATCTCAAATAATTCAAGATGTGCTAAATTATTTGGGTTATTACCTAAAATACAAAAATTAAATTTAAAAAAAGAAGTATATCTAATGAGTAAAATATATTTTCATAGATACAATTGTGATTTTGCAGTCAATGGCCATGGATGCTTATAGCATGCTAGCAACTTTATATCAACAAATGCAATAGCTACCAGTCGGTTCCGCAGGTTCTGATTCTGATTTTGGTTCCGCTTCGAGTTCGGGTCCAAAAAATTGATTATAAAGAAACTTTACAAACAAATTCTCTTTACTCATCAACTTTATATATTTTAGGAGCTTATGAAGATTAAATTGGTCTTTGTGTATGGACAAGGTTGAGACAAAAGTATCAAATATACTTCAGAATTTTTGTACTCTTTCTTGTTTAATTATTTTTGTCTTAAAGAAATGAGAGAATGCATGTCACATATTAATTCAAATATTTTCAAACTTATGGATAGTCGCCTAAACTCTAATTCTTTAGTAAGACGTTGGACCAAATTAAAGGGGACGTCATCTCAACGAAGAGCTAGATCTCAATGTGCGTTTTTGTATGAATGATTGATTGCCAGTATGTATACAAGATTTTACGTGTAAAAAATGTATATATATTCACGTAGCTAATTTTGAGATGCTGGGTGGATTTTCTTTTCTTTCTTCTTTTTTTTTTATTTACCAATGGTCCATATTTCAAGTCGTTGGTGGAATAAGAATGCGCACCTAGGTTCAATTATTTGGATATTGTAATAAACCTACTTATATAATATTCATTTCAGTGCAGTCCAGAAGTCTGTTGTAACTAGTTATTTTTTTACATTGAAATTTAATAAATGATTGAAACTTTTTAGTTCAAATTATGAAATCCAGGACAATTGCGTAAGTTACACTTGGATTCAATTGCCAGAACAACCAATGGATTATTATGAGTTCAATAAATTATTTGAGATTTTGATACTCTTCAGGCGTCTTATTAACAATCACCT